>NC_092820.1:147089952-147763285 GCF_023375885.2 Dermacentor andersoni
GTCCGTCCGTCCGTCCGTCCGTCCGTCCGTCCGTGTAATTTAATGCTTACCGGTGTTTAGGGGTTCGCGTTCAGCAGACGCTGCTCTTTGTACATAGAACTTCTTATACCTCGTATCGATCTGCTTCAAGTTTTCCGCTTCAACAGCGAAGACTTTTCTCTCTGCGCAAACCGTGTGCGATTCCGCTGCAGCCCCACGCACTTCTTAAAGACGGACGCCAACTTTTTTTTCCCGAAGGAGGACAACGCGCACTTCGAAAAGAGTACGGGCCCGGCACACGGGAAACCAGAACACGCGTTGACGCCTGCTCTTGACGTTTCGCGTGTCCCACCTGTACGATGCACAACTGCCTCCGTGTCGGCGCGTTTTTGGTCGAACCCCGTGCTTCGTTTGCCTCGTCATTTTCGCCGCGTTTCCACGGCTCCGTGAAGGGCCGCGTCGATCGCGTGCGGCAGGCTTGCGTGCGGAGGACTCGTCTTGTGTGGCGCCGGCGGACTCTTTCCCTCGCATTCCTAGGCCCCCCATCCAGTCTGTGGACCGTGTGTGTCCGATTAGCTCCCTCTTTCCCTAGGCGCGCTCTCCACTTGTCCCCAGAAGAGCTCTCCACGCGCGCGCGTGCCGCAAATTGCGTTGCAGTCAAATCTAATGCTGGGTTGCGGTGTGGGCTCGGTTCTCTCTTCCCGATTTAGGAAGGAGGGGGGGGGGGGGAGAAGGGGACGTTATATTTTGCACCGTGCGGCGTGGAGAAGCCTACTCCGAGGCCCAAAGCTATGGATACTTGTAGGTCGGGCTAGATCGTAAAACGCCCCCGAGGCGGAATGATAGTTGCGCCAACGTAGGCCCAATCTAGGGTCGTTGTCGACCACTACTAAGCCAGGAAGAATGTTCCAATGTTGGCCCTATACTAGGTCAATATTGCCTAGTCTGACAACGAAGTGCGTTCAGTGTTCGACTTGCGCGTTTTTGCACATTGCAAGACTAAATCGCTCCAAGGTTTGCCGGTACTAGGCTAATGTTGCCCAATGTAGTATCAAGAGACACGAACTTGATAAGAAAAAGGTGGACCTGAGTGACGTGATTCCGGTCTGCTGCTCCACGCTTTGGGAAGGGATTTCGGGGGGAGAAATGAACAGGACCAAACTGTTCAATGTTTTTGATAATAAACGTTGTTTTCTGTGCATATAGCTGGGGCCCTACTAAAAAAGCATTGGTGTTGGAAACAACTGGTACAATGAGAACACAACACACATAGAAATTCGCACAGCGAGATTGAGGAATATCGCAGCTCCTAAAACGAATACTTCACAGTATTCAAACGAACATGACTCGAAGTTATCATTTTTCGTTCGAAGACAAATTCTTGATGGAACACGTTAGATAGCATTATATTGGTAATAAATTATTGCTGACACCTCCGAGGGAGATCCAATAGTCCAGAAGTGCTCATTTCACGTTCGTCATTTACAGCGCTAGAACGATGAAGATGACAAAAAGAAAGAAAGAAGAAAGTAGGGACAACACGATCACTGGTGTGCTTCTATACTTACGTGTGTTCCTACTTTTCTTTGGCCTCGCCGTTTCTTTGCGCTGCAAATCATGAACGCTCGTTTAGCATATACTTAGCAATGCGTGCGAACCGCATACGGACGAACCACATACGCTAAGTAGCAGCTGTTGTCTTTCCAAGTGAATGTGAAACAAATAGGATATTTCGGAACGTGTATATGCGCTCCGAAATATCCTGCTTTGTTTTGTCGGAGCCCCTATACGGGCTCCGAAACGTCTCTTTTTCTTTTTTTTTTCATCACCTTCACTTGGGGCCCTATAACGTAAAACTATTCCAATATGTTTCTATTCCAATTTCCAAACGTCAAATTTGCGTAACCACTGACGCAAGCACCGGGCGGTCACCCACAGGGTTGCCTGAACAGACCAATCAAACGCTCTCCTCGTTCATAGGAGGTCACTTTTGTTTGCTTGAAAAACGAATAACATTGCCTACACTGAGCGGATTGTGGTATCTAATTGGCTGACAAGAGGCGAGGAGAACGCTCAAGTGGAGAGGGATTCACTCTGGCAGAGCCAGTGCACTGAAAATCGATAACCGGATGAAGAGGGTCGTGCCGGCGTCTGCGATTGGTCGGCTTTCCCTTACTTAGCTTGTGGTGGCTGGTCGAAAATTGCGGCGGCATGCAACGGAAGCTTAAGAATGACGCTAAAACTGACCCTCAGCAAAGAAGAGTTAGCATAATGAAGTAGTAAACGTGCCGAAAGTGCTTGAAAACGTTACACGGTCACGCAAGAAGTTTTAGTATACGCATATACACCCATACTATCCGGCAGGTGTGAGTAGCCAGCGTCTCAGCGATCGGCGGCAGCCATCTTTTATTCCTTTCGGAACGGGGCAGCCTGCGGCTATTCCGAAAAAAATTCACTTCTGTTCGGCATTTAATACATCTTTATCGCGTACACGTCACTTTGACGCGGTGACTTCGTGCGGTTTTGTGACGTCGCGTGACAGGCAGGTGAAGTGGGTGCAGCCCGAAAACTTTTTACCAATAGCCGAGGGCTAATGGCGAAAAGGGGTCGAATCAGAAATAACTGTTTTTCTTTTTTCTGTCAAATCATGCATAATCAGTGTATACACATCATATCAGATGGGGAGGTATTGCGGTTTTCGTGACGTCGCGTGACAGACAGGTGGTCGAAAAAAGTTTTTGACCAATCGTGGAGGGCTGATAGCAGAATTGGAATAGAAAAGTTTGGAATAGTTTTACGTTATAGCGCCCTTGGTCAGCGACCACAATTTCTTCATTCTGTTGCCCGACGAGACGAGATTTCGTCGCACCCTCGGCTACAAACCGCATGCACGTGTTAACCACGTGTAGACAGACATCGTTTAGACAAAGGTGATTCAAAACTTGTTGCCGTGGGCTAACCGTCATCCCCTGAAGTTATCGCTAAGCGTAAATTTCCCCCTTGCCCTTTCTCTCGCGCTCTCGAGACGCGGCTTCGCGACGAGGACGGTTGCTGGCGCATTGGCAGGCGGGAGAATCAGAGTCGGCGTCTTCATCGATCCCCGGGCTCCTTTTCGGGGTCCCAGGAGGAGGCACCTGCAATTGATGCCGGGGATTCCACGCCGCCGCACCGTTCTGCATTTAACTGCCGCGACCTGTTCCGTCCTTTGAGAGCGCACGCTCCAACGGAGCTCTTCCTTTTAGAGAGGCACACGACGCGGCGGCCGCTATTTACGTCGCTGTACCACGATGCAATGTCGTCTTGAATGCCTTTATCGTGTCGCTGCTGCCTGTTATATTCGCTGCTGCTGTTTTTGTATTGCGCTGCTCGCTTGTTCGTGTCAGTTTGCTGCTTTATGTTTGCGACTTCCTATGATTCCCAGATACCTCTGTGAATGCATGCCTTGCTGCGGCGGTGTTCGCCGTCTGTTTTTGTTTTTCCTTCGCTGTTACCGCTGCTCCAGCCTTGTCTGTATATGCGGGTTCTCGGCACCAACAGTCGACATGGCGGTGTATCGAAGGATGGTCTTGGACAACAAGAGGGCTTTTCCTTCTTTATCCCAGGAGACGCGTTATTGCTGCTTGCGGACACACACGAACACGTGCGCTTTCTCTCTCTCTCTCTTTCTCTCTCTCAGTAACGCAACATTCACACGATATCTCGATACTGGTGTCATCTTGAAAATTCGTTCCAAGTGGATCCGCCTTGCCAAGTCCACTTCTAGAATTTGTAAATTGCAATATGGGTCTTAAGATAATTAGCTAAATGTTAATTAGAGAGTTTTTTAATAATTAGTCGATTTTGCATCTCAATTTTTTGTGCAAGCATTGTCCGCCGCTTCGAGTGGACCAGCTCACGAACTATAATTGTGATATCTCCCACAGGCAACTTCTATAGATGTTTGAAAGTGTTCGCCGAAGCACCCCTGTAAGTGCGGTACGTGACCGTTTTCCTGGCGACGAAAGTCCGTCGCGCCACTTTCAACCACGACTCTCCGGTGCGAATGTGCCCACCTTCGTGGCCGCCACCTTTCGGACGAGATGCGAGAATTCCCCTGCAGTCCATCCTCCCGCAGGCACGTATACAGTACGGGAGGGCCGCAGGGCTCACCCTCCGTGTCTCGTGCCTGGCCTTCGTTGCTCGGTTCTCCCGTCCGCGCCCACTTTTTCTGCTTCGTTTCCAACCGGGCCACCGGCGACATACAGAGGAGACCAATGCAGTCTCGCCTCCCGACTAGGGACGTATACGTTACCGCGCCCTTCCCAGCCGCCCTCTGTGTAGTACGTATACCTACTATACGGACGCTGCTCTCCCCCGCGCTTTACGAAGCCCCTGCTGCCTGACGTGGCACCGAGGGGGGCAACAGCTGCTCTCGACGCGTGCTCGTCACACCGGCAGCCGGCGTGCGCCGTTGCTTGTGCAGCGGCGATGGCTTTCCCCGTAGGCGGCGTGTGTGTGTGTCAGTGAGGGAGGGAGTTGGTATGGTAGTGTATGTTTGCGTGCGTGCGTTGGATGGGTATAAGCTATATATTCGCTGGGACTCACAGATATGTATTTTTTTCCTTTCTCTCTCTCTCTCTTTCTGTGTAAAGGGCGTTTCGCTGTTGCCACCAGACAGCAGGTGCTGGTGCGGCGTAGACTTTGCGCTTTTGGACTTTTCTACGATTTTTTACGCCCTTAGGCTTCGTGCTTTGCTCGGTATCGGGCTCGTTCTGTCGTAGATTTTGCTCCCTGTACGCCGTACTTTACCGACTACTGCCCGCTCGACGTGGCTCTCTCCGGTTCTACTCTACACTATATAATAATTTACACCCTTAATTAGTGAATACGGGTGCAAATAGGTCTATAACAGGCACCTTTGCCCTTCAAAAGGGTGCAGGGTGCGAGTCATAGACAAATTTACACCCGTATTTATTTTTCATGGTATAAATTATTTTTACAGTGTAAACTGCAGACAGGCGAGAGCTTCCCAATTTAGTCTGTATTTGCCGCTATGGTGCGCAATCCAGGGAAAAGATTCAGTGTGTTTTAGTAACGTGTAATTCCCTTTATACTCAGCCTTTGTTGTTACGGTAAGCAGGGCAATTGCATAGGGCCAATCAAATTGGACATGATTGGCTGTACATTGTACAACAGTGGCCCAACATCGAAGCCACCCGTAGTGAATTGGGACGTAGGCAGGACGTGCACCAATATAATATAAGCATTGGGATCTGAAAGCCCCCACGGAGATGTTGATACGAGGAACGTGGGGATATACAGGGTGTCGCATCTAACGTTAGCCAAGCTCTTAATAATATAGAATATACGAGGACGTAACCAAATGTATTCTGTCAGCAGTGACGTGCCGCATCCGGAGATTTTTTTTCATAATTGTACTATCGATAATTAGATTAGAATAATTAACGAAATTTGTAATTACTGAATTGAGGGCGCGAACCTAAATAGAAAAGTAATAACTGCGTTTTGAAACACCTGATTCAGTTATTTTCGATGTGCTACGTCTCGTGCAATTTCTTTTTTCTGCGTTATAAAGGAAAGGAACGAAACATGAAATATAACGAAGCGAAGTTTGTGGGTTTGGCTCCCACCTGCGGCAAGTTGTTTTTTTATCAACTTCAATTCCCACTAATTTATCGTTTCTTTATTTCATTTATTCAGCACAAGTAATTTCCCCTTCTTGTCCTTGGTGTCAGTGTTTGTTGGCTTCTCATGATATGACTTTTTGTGACATGGTAACACTTGTCACCAAACCGATGAATCTGTGGTTAGGTGCGCTTTTAAGGCGAGGACAGAGTAAGGTACACAGATAAAAGATTATCACAGATTATATGTGTGCCTTACTCTGTCTCTGTCTTAAAAGCGCAACCCGGGTGAGTATGCAATTCTAACGCGCTAAGAAGCAGAGCCGACGAGTACGCCAAGGCGTGAAAAAATAAGAAGGAAGAAGTATAAGCCTAATAAATTTAGTCTTATAGCCAGCTTACACTTCTCACCAACCTGGCACAAAAAGGACGGCCTCTAAATATCTCTCTACCTATATGGATGCCGACAACATAATTTCCTATCCGTTACGTTGAAGTCCTGTGCCCGAAAATTCTTGAAGCGTACGATAGCGCTTTTTCGCCACAGCAACACTTCACTGCTTAGCTTCTTGGAGGAGTTGATTTCATAACAGCAGTTTTTCTCGTGGGCCTCGTGGTGGCCACTGTCAGTTTCCAAGCCGACGCATATTCGATGCATTCTCGTCAATCGTTCTTTTTTTTTCGACTGGCACACGAGGCCATCGATCATTGGTGGGTCGCTCACTCACCCGTTTCAACATGATGTCCTTCCGGAAACAATGTTTCTGTTGTCCTAGTTCTTGTTTTCATTCTTGTGTTCTTTTTTTACCAGTATTTAGGTGCTTCATTTCGGTACTTGCTTCGTGTTCCGGTTGGGATGATATCACGCGGAGTTGTCCCCCTGCGATTAATCTGCCAATAAAAATGCGTCTTCCGAAGTCACCTCGTAATAATCTGCCAGGTCGTTGCTGTTTAGATTCCTTTCTGCTTTTAATGGTATTTATATACTTTAACATTATTACATATCGTCTGAACGCCAGTGTTGCCTTAGGCCCTGTGGGCTTGTAATATTCAAAAATGAACACGCCATCGTCGTCGACACAGCTTTTTTTGGCCTCGGAACTAAAGGCGCATTCTTCAACGCCATTTTTAAGAGGGCAGAGAAATTTTGAGACTACAGTGTATGCCGGTTCCATCGTTATAGAGGAGGCAGGGCACGAGATGCGTGGGATGGGTGACGGTGCTTGAGGAACGGTCTCACTCGGTGCGATCGCTCTTCTGTGGCCTGCCGTTTGCTGCGGCCGTGCCCAGCTGAGAGGTGCTCTGTTTCTAGTCACTTGTCGGACTGAGTTCCTTCAACGGCATTTGGAAGAAGTATTAGAGTGCCTTAGCATATCCGGTATGCCGATAAACGCGAGCAGACTGGGCGTTTTACCGGATGAACGGAAGCGCAAACGTGAGCGGCCTGCACGGTGCACCCAACCTGGTTTCGAAGAGCTCAACCAGCCAAGCACAAAGCTTATATTGGAGTAACCAAGTGTATTCAACTTCGCTGGTGGTCTAAATTTTCGGCAGGAAACACTATTACGCCGATACCGAAAATTGACACCATCAGCAAAGCAAAACGCACTTTGTTGCTGCAATACTAGTTGTGTTTGGTTGAACTCTGCGCCACCAGGTGGCTGCACCGTGCAGGCCGACCACGTTTGCGCCTCCGCTCATCCGGCAAAACGCCCAGTCCGCTCGCGTTTACCGGAATACGGGACACGTTATAGCTCTCAATTATCTAACCACAGTATGTGTCTGAGAGCTAACATATGTCTTTTTCTGCAAAGCCTTAAAAGCGGGCATTACCTCTGAGTCGATTCGCATTTTCCTGTTCTCGTGGAGCCACTGTTAGATTTAATACGAACGTAGAAGACACATTTATAGCGGTTCAACTTCGACAAACGCTGTTTGTAAGGAGCAAACATTAAATGTTTTGGGAAGAACACACAATAAGCTAGGAAATGAAAGTAGCCCATCCAGAAATTACCTGCACTCCCTCCATCAAACTGCATTCAAAAAGGCGCTCAAGACGTGTTCGCGCTAAGTACTCTGGGAAATAATTTGCGTCCTAAAATGTGAATAAGGGTGTAAATTGGTTTGTAACACGCCCTTACACCCTTCAAGATGAAAAATGTGTAAATCTGTTTTAACTCATCGCTCACACCCATAAACGGTGTAAGGGTCTAAGTTTGAGACGCATTTATACCCTTATTGATTTTTAAGGGTGCAAGTTAATTTACTGTGTATGACATCGATTCTTCATGTGAAAGTAATAAATGCTCTCAATGGTCAACCGCTCAGAGTATTTTAATTATAATGGATCCACTGAAATGAGAAAGCTGAATTCTAGCAACTACAGGAAGAATAATTGGGACTTCCTGCCTCATACTTTAGAATAACCTGTCGAAAATTTGAAACTGAAAAAAAAAAAGACTCAAACACGAATTTCACACCATTCTGCAGCTCTTCGGCAAACACAGATATTGAAATCATGTAGACTGCATCTGTTAGCTCATCTAAAGCGAAGAGATGTGATGCATGAGTTCATAATTTCCGCCAATGTGTTACAGTTCTTTCAAGGGTTTTTCAAAAGTGAAGCTCACAAGTCAGTGGTATATTTAAGATCGGTACCTGATACATCATCTTCATCATCATCAATCCACTGCGGAAATAAATTCGCGAATGAGGCTGAAAAACCTTGTTTTCTAAAACGTTTCTTTCTCTTTCATTCCAACAAACCATTATGAACCTGTATGAACCGGTTCGAACGGTTGCTTTTTGCTCAAGAGCTGAAACTGTAGCATATATATATATATATATATATATATATATATATATATATATATATATATATATATATGTGTGTGTGTGTGTGTGTGTGTGTGTGTGTGTGTGTGTGTGTGTGTGTGTGTGTGTGTGTGTGTGTGTGAGTGTGTGTGTGTGTTCACGTAGAATCTTGAAACAAAAACCGAATCCGAAAACTTTTCGATTCGTCACCCTAACCTCAAGCCCATTTGATGCTTGATGCTATATTGCCTATTACTGCTGAGGTTCCTTCGTTCTTTCCTTTTTCTACATTTTTCTTTATTTTCACCAAATATAAAATTCATTCTCAGCAAAAAAAGAAAAGTTGCTGTCAATTTATTGTCAGCCACTGCAGCGCTTATATAATAGAGTTTTTCATCCATCCATCCATCCAGCGCTTATACGCTCAGCAAAAATGACGTCACAGAATACCGTGCGCAGTTTGTCAGTTCACCCCGCGTTACGCTCTTCACGCTTGCGCTAACACATGTAATATTTTACAATTTCTTGAAAAGAGGTGTGAGTACTTTCGTACAGCTGGCTTGGCATGACCTAAGTTCAACTGTCAGAGTAAGCTGAAATGACCAGTCGAAAGTGCCACAAAAGTTCGAATCAGTCTGCTAGTATTTTTCTTTCTTTTATTTTTTCTCTCAGTATCTCTCGATCTCGGCGTTATACCATCCACTATAAAGTGAAGTGCCGTTCTGTGTTCAAGTCTGTATAGCGGCCTGCATGGAAGGGTCGCGTCTGTTTACAATCCGAGCCGTGGGGTCGTTGCGTAAGGACACGGGTCTCTGTCCATTTCGAAGCGGATCAACAGCTTGAACCCGTGAGTTTGGAAACACGGCGGGTCTCTCGAAGGATCTCAGCGGTGAGTGTCGGATGAACGTCTGTATATTGCGATAGAACTGTAGTTCTTACGCATGGTTGTACGTGGAAAAGGTGCCTGTGCTTAATTGACGTCGTTTCTGAGTTTTCCAAACTTGTGTGTTGTAGGTCACGGCCACTCATTTTTCGCTGCAATGACGCTTTCGTTTTCCCGGGTGAACCCGCGAGCCATTGTATTCCATTTTTTAGGCAAGTTCAGCTTCTCGCCATGCTGCTGCAGGAATCTTGTACTAGCGCTTTTGTGTGCAGAAGCGCTAGAAAACGAAAACGCGGACGTGTAAGCATGAATGAAAGACTCAACACAGAAGCGTAAGCGTGACGCTCAAACACAGGTGTCTAAACGTGAATGAACGACGCCTAACACACAGCATAAAGCGTAGTTGTGGGAGGCTCAAGCACAGAAGCTCAAGCGTATAAGTACGCGCCTTGAATAATTGAAGGACCAACTGTCGCTGCTCGCCATAGAAGTTGGAGGCAATGTGAGAATCTGACTGAGAAGGGGTTGGTGGTTAAGGGATGATCAGAGTGATGCGCAGAGAAAGTTAAAGGTGTGTGGAGGGGAGAGGTAATTAAGGGTGTTGCTAAAATGTATCACTGGGCCACCGCTGAAACATTACGAAGTAAATATTGCGCAGCGAGCCAACCCTCTCAAGAATTCGTTAACAGTCTCTAGATGGTTTATTGAGGTGGACGTCTAAATGTTGCCTATGGTATACAGCTTGCCAACTTACGGCCAGTTTTTGGCAAGTTTTGTCGCTGTTCTTTTTACCCGGGAGGGGGAGGGAAGGGAGGGGGGAGATGGCTCTTGGAGAAGTATCTTGACGACTGAAGAACAAAGAAAGGAAACTCGTTGGTGACGGTTGTCTACATAAAGCATGCACACTTTACGCACCCAAATAAAGAGAAGTCAACAAATAGGCAAACTGGTCTAGAAAACCTCTGCAGATGTCTTGTCGACCTGTCTTCACAAGTTAGCGATCTTGAAGTATATAGACGACTTCAAGATCTCTTAATGCAGTTCTCATTTGATAAGCGAGGATAGAAACACCCAGCTCCAACGCAATGTTAAAGTCTAAACGACGCGAAGCGCGTTTTGATCGGCGAGGTTGCAGCAGCAACCGATGACACGGTTACTGCCTCGTCGCCTGTACTTGTGTCACGAGGACGAAGGCGACGTATGGTGCTTGTCTAAAAAAATAAAGCGTTGTGATGAGATCTTTACGCACATTTAACGAGAGGTGTGCGAAGAGGTTAATGAGGACCGTTTGCGCGTGTGCGACGCACATAGAAATAAATGTAAGGGTTCTGCACCTCTTGTTTCGCAGTGGCACATACATATACCATGCAAAGTTGCCTGTTCGGGTACAGGTCCAGTGTAACCGTACCCAGTGACCTCAGTTCTTTTACTCGCCAGACAGCGGCAAGTTGTGCGTGTTCGGGCACATACTCAGTGGGACGTGCAGACTAGCCCCAAGTTGTCTATTCAGCAAGACATAGCAGCCACCAGTACGCGGGAAGTTGAGCGTGGAAGCTACAAAAGCTTCGTTTGAAACGAAAAAAAAAAAACGTAAAAATAAACGCGGACGCTATAAACGGGGGTACATCGACGTCCGCACGAGACCCCTCTGTCTTCTTGTTTCGCAACTACGAAACTGAGTCTTACAGCCATCTGCGTATACATTCTGGCTACGAGCCGAGCAGAGTCTCACCGCCGTGCGAGCGCAGTTATGTTGCGTCCGGTGAAAGTCGTCACACAAGCATACGCTCGCTGCATACGAACGCGAAACAAGGGGGTGCGACGCGTATTCGGAAGTCCCAGGCGGACAGAGCCAGGGCTCCGGGAGCGCGGTTTATACGGCAGATTCTCGTTTTGCGAGGCAATAAACGTGCCGTTTACAACAAACTCTCGCCGGGACTCCGGCTGTCGCAGCTCAGCTGTGGCGGAGTAAAAAAAACTGCGGCACTTTTTGCCGGGGCCCACACTGGCGCGTGTTCACTGTTCTTCCGTACCGAGTTCTACTGTGCGAGTCCTCTTCTCCCTGTTGCGGAAATGTAAAACAAGGATTCCTGTATTTCTTTTTAATTTCTTTTTAGTTCTCATTCTTATCTGCTTTTCACTGCATGTGCACATTCTTCACTTTTTTATGAGTTCTCTTTTCTTCTTTATATTCTGCCCGTTTTTTTTTTTTTTCTGTCGACTCAGCTTTTCCATTCACTTTTCGAAATTTGTCTGCGTTCGATTTGCACGCGTGCATGTACTCGATGGAGATCGTATCGAGATCGTATCGAGGTCGTGTCGAGGTCGCATCGAGGTCGTATTGAGGTCGTGTCGAGGTCGTGTCGAGGTCGTGCCGAGGTCCTGTCCAGGTCGTGTCGAGGTCGTGTCGAGGTCGTGCCGACACTTGCTCTCGCTTCTTGTTCGTGTGCTGGGATATCACGATATATTGTCTCTTTTGTTTTGTTCGGTGTTGTTTTCCTTCTTCCTCTTTTGCGTTTTGTCTTGCATTCCGCAAAGCGTGCCCTTTTTGATTATCGCACTTTCGTTTTACCGTCTAGTTCCAGCCCTCTATTTCTGCGTTTTTATCCGTGTTAAAGCTATTCTGTCGTGTTCTTCCTCTCTCTCACCTTTTCCTTCTCTTTTTTTTATTGCGCGCGAGTGCAGTGCGTAACGGCCGTTCGTCCGGAGCTCGCCTGGATGTCTTCTTGGTAGGCCTAGAAGCGTAGCCGGGACTTCATTGCGGCACGTGCTTTCTTGCACTTATAACGTTTGTCCTCTTCCTTGGAGTATGTTCTCAGAGGGCCTGTTAAAAATGTTGTGTCTTGTTCGGACACAGACATTGCCCTCCTCCCGCTTTCTATAGCTTCACACCAAATTTGTTGTCGCTGCTTTAAAAATGTTCGCGTATGACGTAGTGCTGTATCGTACGTAGAGGCCGGTCGCATGCGTCAGTGGCTGCTTAAAGTTCTGATAATGTAACATCTAGACACGACGCATGGTCCCCACGAAGATGGAAACTTGAAGTGACTAATAGCTGGGCGAACAAGTCAGCGTTGACTTCGGCCCTTGTTCGACAACTGTCGATGAATTTCAACTTGCGCTCCTAACGTATTCAAAAATAATTATTGCGTGTGACATTAGTGGTTAATTGTTAAACCGCCGCAGCTAAGGATACGTTGTCGGAAGGACGCAATGCATCAATTAATGCGTCTGCTGTAATGTTTTCGACAAAAGTGGTTCCTTGCATCCTTAAAACAAGTCGAGTGTCCCCTGAAACAGTTTATGTTTCAAACATTTTATACTCTTTATACCGCAAAGACATTCCCCGTAGATATCCTCTGTGGGTTGTAGTGTTATAATCGTCAATTCGTCGATAAGCTATCTATAAAATAGGCCTTTCTGTACAATTATTTTTTTATTAATATTTTCTCCACCTGGCTTGTGCCACTCTCGCTCATCTCAATTTCACGTGCTTGAAACCTTAACAGATTTAATTTAAATTTAGGACCCTTTATGTTAATCGTGCTCATGCTCCCTCCCCTTTATTCTTTGTTGGTCCTCCGCCATGGTTATATGCCACAGTTTCTGAGGTCGTCATCACAGTTGTTCATGTTGATTATTTAACCCGTGGCACATGCAGGCGATGGCCTCGGTCACGAATAAGAAAAAGAAAAATGACTCGTAACAAATAAGAAAGTAAGTGGATATATTACACGGGAAAGAAATACTTGATCATTATCATCGCCGGCGTTCATCCTATGTCTAGTGTTCTTTCTCAAGAACGCCTGGAACTGATATATCCAATGAACTTAAGTTTGTAACTGCCTGGACATCGTTCATTAACGAATTAACACTTCAAACTGCTCAAACTGCTACACCCTCTTCCACTAACCCCTCCCCCTTCCGCATATGCGTAGGTGCCGCTGTTTATGCATTCATTTTGTAGCGACAGGGATATACGAGCTGGTTTAACTTTAATCTTTGGTGAACTTCCCGTTGACTACGTGGCGAAATTTCCGTGACGAAACTCCTGCACACCGTGACTAAAAGAAAGGCAGCGCCGAGGTTAAACTCCATTATCTAACGGCCGGGGAAACTCGTTCTCTTCCTTTTTTTTTTCTGCCTTATCGATTTCGCGTAAAAGAGCCACTCGAGCCTTCGTTAAGTGTAGGCCTCGCTTTTCCATCTTCCGGCCCCCCACACCGCAGCAGAGATTTAGAGAAACGGCTCGTTTCTTAAACTATGCCACTCCACTTCACGGATCCTCGAGAAGGATGCGATCCTTGCTGTAGGCAAAGAGGCGCAGGCCTCACGTTAGTCCTGTATACTATACGCTGGCTCTCTGCGCCTCTTAGCGTTGATTGAAACCACGCCTGTGCGGTCCGCCCATCACAGCGGTCCCCTTCAAGTTCTCGTTTCCCGCGTCAATTCCTCTCTGTCTTCACTTTCTCTTTTTTCTCTCTCTCTCACTCTCGACACGCGATTACTTAACGCTTTATGTCTGTGTTCACTGTCGGGCTTATTTTCACTCCACTCCTGGCAGTACGTCCAGACTCGGAGCACATTTACTCTTATCGCTTCTGGAACGCCGCGTTCCAGCACTTCCAGTGAAGGCGGTGTGTATAAGTTCATTTCTTCGGCGCTGCCGCCTGGCTGGTTCCGTTTTCTGGAGATGTTGTTGTTTAGCGTCTCAGTTTCGTCTAACTAAAATTTTGATTGACCTCTATAGCCTCGCGCAGCTTGAGAGATATCTTAGACCTACCAGGAAGCTGTGCAGTGACTAGACTGGTTTCGGAATAAAGTATTGATTTTATCTTCCGGGGCACCCTCCCCAGTGCCTACGTCGACGATGACGGCGATCACAACAACAGCAAGAACTACTGCTACTACTACTACTACTACTACTACTACTACTACTACTACTACTACTACTACTACTACTACTACTACTACTACTACTACTACTACTACTACTACCACCACCACCACTACCGCCATCACTACCGCCACCACCAACGTCTGTCGATTGAAAGGAGTTTGTTCGGTGAATCGACGATGAAGAACAAAGGCGCAGTCTCCTCAGTTGGAAATGCCGATATATATATATATATATATATATATATGCTGCACAGCGAAGGACGTTTGTGGCGTAGTGAAAAGAAGGAAGCGACAACAAGAAATTGATCTGCGTGACGTATAACATAGGAAAACGTGCGAATGCGCCCGCAGTCCGTTTGCTGCCTTCACTTCTCTGCGTTTACTGTGTCCCTGCTTTCTTTCTCTTTTTTTTTGTCCCCCCCCCCCTTTTTTTTTTCCCGCAGTTGTGTGTAAGAACATTCAAGATTCCAAGATGCCTCCTTCGCCGTGTGAAGGAAATAATTTACCCGATCGAGCGAGACGCAAGAGCCAGAATCGGGATTGTCTTCGGCTTCTCTCGAGTTCTTGTCTCCTCTATTTCATTCGGTTTGAGTCTGTCTAAGTTACTTTTTGTTTCTTGTTTTAATTTGTGTGTGTGTGTTTTGTTGGTTTTCTCTGAATTCGCGCTAAGTCTTGGCCGTATATAATGCTCAGGCAGGCGACGCGAATGTTTGCAGTGTTTTTTTTTTTGTGTGTGTTTGTTTTGTTTGTTTGAAGATTGCATTCCTTTTTTTCCTTTTTTTGTGCTTGCATGTCCTTTCCTGCTTGGCTGTGTTCTTTTGTTTTCCTGGGTGATTGTTCTTCGTCATTCTGTATATCCACTCTAGGCATTTCTTTTCTCTTCTTTTCTTTTTTTCCTCCACGTTACCAACTCCGTGAAGTGCAGCGAAAAATCGGGGTAAAGCGTCCGCCAGTCAGAAACGAGAACCAGAAGAAGGGTTCCCTTTTAATGATGCGCAGTTGAACAGCCCAACTGGGAAAAAAAGACAAGTGTACGGACGTCGCGTTTTAGCTATGAACCAGCTAGCTCAGTTACACACTATTCTGACGTCATCCCCCTTAATGTCCGCCTCTGAACGCCCACCCGCGGGACTCTGTCTGCAGTGGGAATTCCACGGAAGGATTAACGGCTCACAGTGGGCGAGCACTGGCACCATACCTTGCCTGCAGCACGCTGCCGACTTTTTTTTTTTTTTTTTTTTTTTTTTTGTGATGGAGTGGCAGATGACCAGTGCCACAGCCTTCGATGCATATAGCACTGAACTTGTTAGACGTAGTAGAGCATCGGTTCTCAGCCTTAGCTGGCTCAGCCTCTTCAATATTCACCTCCCCCCCCCCCCTTCCTTCCATGCAATTTAGTGTTCTACATCCTTTGTGTCTATTTATTTTGTTCAATTTCAGTATTGGACATCAGAAATAAGGGAGAACAGGAACTCGTACGACATCGAAATTTGCGCAAATGCTCAATTGACATCACTTTTGCCACATTTCGATGCTGCAGCTATATACGTGCGATCACACATATCCTGTGTGTCGTTATCAACGTCTTGTTTATTTTGGCCCATTATCTATGGTACCTCAATTTCGGCTGCCTTCTTTCAGCTTGCGTTCACCAGGGGAGTGTATTCTGTAAGAGTCCACCCAGTGGGCTGTCCATTCTGGCCGCTGCTGATTGGATGAAGCTGTAGGAGGGAGGAGGAGACGAGCGTCGCTGGACAGTCCGCTAGATGGACACTTACGGAATACACCCTCCTACCTCCCCCCCCCCCCCCCCCCCCAACAGCTGACTTTAAGCACACGCGGACTGAGCGAATTATTCGCTTTACCGCGCGTAGTACACGAAACTGAAGCGAACTCGCACTTTCGGGAAGGGGAAGTGGTTTGTACTTAATAATAATAATAATAATAATAATAATAATCAGTTAATGTTACTGACGCACGGACTATTGCGGAGAGAAGTTGTCTGCTCTGCGAAAGGAAGCGCCTGCTTTTATATTGGCCTCTAAAGAAGCCAACAAGTGTGCAAGAAACGAGCAAGCGCGTTTGTTTACAAGAGTAAGAGAAGGGATATTGGACTAGCTTTATGTCGTGTCTTTCTTGACGTGATTGTTTCCTATGGAGCGTTCTTTCTTGTTTTTTTTCTTCATGCATATGGGCACGCGATGCCCTCCTCTTTGTGAAACAGTGTCAGAGGCCTCTTCCGGGCCGTTGCTCTTTATACCGTGATTACCAGAGGGAAATAACGTGGCGTTACAGTCGCTGATCTACCGTTAGAAGGATGGGTAGTGTGGGGATTTTTTATACGATTTGGCTTGGATGCGTTCAGATAGCGCATTACCGGTTTCGTTCTTTTTAATGTTTTTTATTGTCCTTTCCTTTGCTTTCTCGTTGGGCCATGCACTACTATCACGACCTTTGCACAGATAACGTAAGTGTTTTGCGTCGCAAATAACCGGCTGATTGAATTATGACGTAATTATGAGCGCGTAACTAAATCGCGACTTTTTTTTTCGTCTCGAGTATGCGTGTCGCCGTGTGCCTCTAGATGGTGCACCTGTTTTAGCGCTGACATACGCAGGCACACGAAGAAGAACCGGAACCGGAAAAGGGAACCGGAAATGTGCGTCCGTTTTTCACCTGTTCGTATCCGTCAGTGCTATAGAACAAATTGGCAACGCATAACCAACTCTCCGAAATAACCACCCCGACAAGGTCTGCAGATAAGGTTCGGCGAGCAACGCTTACCACATGGGCTAATGTTTCGGATTTACACGCAAACATCCTTTGTTCGCGGAGTTTTTAAAGGTCAGAAACATTGTACCAACTAGGCGCCCAAAATGCAACTGATTACTGCCCTACACGAAAATTTGTGATTAAATATAACCCTGGGTAAGTTCAGCGTAAGAAAAAACGTGCTTATTGGAAGCCGCGATGACCTCTTTATTTATTTTGCTTCTTTCTTCCTTTGTTGTTCTTTATTTTCTTCCTTCGTTCACTCGTCCCTCCCTTCCCTCATCTATCTATCTATCTATCTATCTATCTATCTATCTATCTATCTATCTATCTATCTATCTATCTATCTATCTGTCTGTCTGTCTGTCTGTCTGTCTGTCTGTCTGTCTGTCTGTCTGTCTGTCTGTCTGTCTGCCTATCTATCTATCTATCTATCTATCTATCTATCTATCTATCTATCTATCTATCTATCTATCTATCTATCTATCTATCTATCTATCTATCTATCTATCTATCTGTCTATCTGTCTGTCTGTCTGTCTGTCTGTCTGTCTGTCTGTCTGTCTGCCTATCTATCTATCTATCTATCTATCTATCTATCTATCTATCTATCTATCTATCTATCTGTCTGTCTGTCTGTCTGTCTGTCTGTCTGTCTGTCTGTCTGCCTATCTATCTATCTATCTATCTATCTATCTATCTATCTATCTATCTATCTATCTGTCTATCTGTCTGTCTGTCTGTCTGTCTGTCTGTCTGTCTGCCTATCTATCTATCTATCTATCTATCTATCTATCTATCTATCTATCTATCTATCTATCTATCTATCTATCTATCTATCTATCTATCTATCTATCTATCTGTCTGTCTGTCTGTCTGTCTGTCTGTCTGTCTGTCTGTCTGTCTGTCTGTCTGTCTGTCTGCCTATCTATCTATCTATCTATCTATCTATCTATCTATCTATCTATCTATCTATCTATCTATCTATCTATCTGTCTATCTGTCTGTCTGTCTGTCTGTCTGTCTGTCTGTCTGTCTGTCTGTCTGTCTGTCTGCCTATCTATCTATCTATCTATCTATCTATCTATCTATCTATCTATCTATCTATCTATCTATCTATCTATCTATCTATCTAATCACGTCACCGTTGTCTCTGCCGCATAAAGCAGCGTATAAAGCGAGGCCCAAGTGCTGCGCCTGCTCCTCGTTCGGTATCTCAGTCGGCCTTCCGTCGGCGCTCGTTACTTTGCCGCGAATATTGAATATCGCCCGCGGGCGCTCTCTCCTCAGCTCGGAGACGAGCGCGGTTCCTTCCTCTCGGTTGCCGCTGCTTCGGTACGAGCCCCCGGCATTATGTCTTTTGCTTGTTGTTGTTGTCTTTTTTTCCTTTCGCCTACAACCCCCCCCCCCCCTCCCCCTGCACGCCTTTGCTGTCCCGCCGTTCCCTTTATCCCTCACCAGTCCCCTCCTGCCCTCCCGCCTCTTCCTCCGCCCTCCTCTTTTCATCTAACGTGAATAGAAATTTATTCGCCCCGTCCGGGAGATCGCGTCTTCTTCATCTCCGAGGCCCATCGGCGGCAACTCCGACGTCTCCTCTTCTGTCGAAAGCTGCGGCGCCGGTGTCTCATCTGTGTTTAACGCCGACTGTCTCTCTTCTCGATTGACTTGGCGGTGGTCCTTTGAGTCTCACTTAGCGTGGTTTGAAGAAACGGCGTGCAGATAGAGGGGGTGAGGCGTAGGAGAGGCACTGAGGACTCGTTTTTTGGTTGTTCTGCCATTCTCGTGGTTTACCTTCGGCCGTTGTTTTTCTCTTTCAACGTCGAAGAGTTGCAAACCTATGAATATTTCTCTCGATTTTGTTTGCTTGCGTGACAGGCGACCCGTTTGCGAGTGCTCTCGTCCTTGTTTTTATGCGTACATTTAACTGTCAGTTCTGGCGGTAGCTGTAATAGCAAGTCCCACAACTTCTCCGGAAATTCGGTGATTCACCCAGCGTAAGCGAAGGATGTAGCCTATCAACATCCAGGTCAAAGGTTCGCCTTACGCGATGTCAGGGTGTATGTGTCATCTGCCGAGCTACAGGTTGGGTGAGAGCAACGAAGGAGCGTAACATAAACGGGCGCCCGGCAAGGGGAACTGCGCCGAGGGCGTTGTATTGCGCTATGCTCTCAGGACTGCGCACTGCGCCGCGGAGGTCGCGCAGGGCGAGCTCACTGCAGTGGTTGGGCTGTAGTGCGTCTCGATTGACCGCAGTTGGCGTTATGGGCACGTAGACGAAGCAGAGCCTGAGGTATTCGAAGTTAGGCGTGGGCGGATATCGATAGGTAAGCGTCAAAACATACATGATACATTACAGTCGCTAAGGCGATGCGTGAGTGTCTTTTTCTCGTGGGACTGAAAATCAATCAATCAATCAATCAATCAATCAATCAATCAATCAATCAATCAATCAATCAATCAATCAATCAATCAATCAATTATAAATAAATAAATAAATATTGAATGAATGAATGAATGAATGAATGAATGAATGAATGAATGAATGAATGAATGAATGAATGAATTGGGATCACTTAATCGCTGCTGAATCTGACCACTTTCCATGCACTTAGCATGTTTCGCGACTCACTCGCTATCACAACATGGCCGTCCGGAATCTGCAAGACCGCGTAACCAGGCAGGTCCCGCGCGGTTCCTCTGATCATGCGTAATTCGTTACCTACCCGCTGATCTTGCGTTTCGTGAAGAACACGATGCCGCTTTGGTTCGCGTACTGCAAAGATATTAGTTTTCTCTTGATATATATTTCGGTACCTAACCCTGCGAGCAACTGAATTCACTTTCTATTCGCGTCTCATATTAATATCAAAGATAAATAAGTACGCATTATCCGCCAGTGGCTAGATGGCGGTAGTATAGGTAAAGTGGGCGTTCAAACAAGTAACAAAGATATGTCTAACCAGAATTAGGGGAAGTGGGCCTCAAGATAAATTAATCAATAATCGTGCAAATAACCTAACAAGGCAGTTTTTCTGAGCGCAAACGCGTGCCTTCCACAATACGTGTATTCATGAACCTTTTGGGAGATGGCGAATGTTTTCAGAAATCGTGTACGAGAAAGGGTCGGAAAACTGCTCGTATAGTCATTGATTAGACGGCCATTTTGCCCCAAGCAATGATGGTAACTGCATTCGGGCTTACCGAGCTGAGTGCAGAACACAGCTCGTCGATGAAGAGGAAGATGAGACGCTGCGAGAGCTTTGTTCGCGCCGGCGCGACTCACTTTAGTTAATGGGCAAGGCTTCGCGCCCACATGGTTGATTCTGATAACAACGCCGGCTCTCCGCATCCTCTTGCTTGTTTGCTCTCTCTCTCTCTCTCTCGCTCGTTCGTTCGTTCGCTCCATGTGTTTTCACTGACGACCGCGCAAGGAATGGCTGACTCGGAATGCGCAGGACGCTTTCATCAGCGTAGCGGATCGCTTTTCTTTATTCTTCGAGAGATGCCGGATGCAGGAGAGTTGCAAGGACTGCAAACGAACCGGCGTAGGCGGCGAACGGTTGCGCATCGAAATAGTGAACGCGATTGAAGGGGAAGGGCCGCTAATGAAATGGATGCCGGAAACGCATCCGCCAGAACACGAGCCGGCTAGATATATTTACGAAAGATCTGTCTCCTCCAGTTCGGGCCGACGAGACGATATCTTCGCTTCTTTCCATTTTTCTCTTTGCTGTGACCGTCTTGTTCATCATAATCTAAAATTGTTTGTGAGAAAAGAGTCGTTAGTCAAAAAGAGCAGTATTTTTTCTTGTACAAGATTTGATCCGGGTCCATAACGCTTGAGACGTCAAGCTGTCGTCGTAGTCATTCGCTTAATTGGCTTGGCGTTGTTATCGTCCTTCTCGACGTTTCACCGTTGTCGCTGTGTCATCATCCTGGTAGCTGTGTCGTCTTCCTCGTTATTGTCGTGCAGCTGCCGTCGTCGTTATCGAAGTCTTCGTTATCATCGTCGTTGTCCTGGTCGTCCTCGTAGTTCGTGTCGCCTAATTGGCGTTGTTATCGTCGTCGTCGTCGTGTCGTCATTGTCGTGCATTTGTGGTGGGCATCGTCGTTATCGTTGTCTTCATTGTCATTGTCCTGGCCGTCTTGATTGTCGTTGTCGCTTTGGTGTTCTTATCGTCGTTATCGCCGTGTCATCTTCGTCGCTGTGCCGTCATCCTTGTGGATGTGTCGTCTTCCTCGTCATTTTCGAGCACTTGTCGTAGCAGACCTCGTTATCGTAGTCTGTGTTGTCGTCCTCGTCCTGGTTGCCGCGCTTGTCGTTGTCGCTACGGCGCTGTTATCATCGTTCTCGCCGTGTCATATTTTTTGTCGCTGTGCCATCATCTTTCTCTGCGTTGTCTATCTCGTCACGGTCGTGCGGTACGGTCCCAAGCGCAGCTGTTAACTTATCAAGGTATTTGTTCGTTGCCTCGTAGACCGCGTCATCGCATTATCTTTGCTCCTACGTCCTTGTCTTCGAATTGTCTTTATCTTCATCGTGTGCTTGTCGCTGTAATGTCTTTGTTGTCATCGTGTTCCGTTATATTCGTCTTCTTCGTTGCGCCACCTTACTCCTGTACAACGTCTGGTACCTTCTTGCATACGTTCGCAAGTGTTCCGATGTACCACTGTCCTTGCCATCGCCCTCCGTCGCATTCGAGGTTAGGCCGCTGCCTCTTAAATGGCCGACTTCCTAGTCGTTCCAACTCTCGGCTACTGTTGCTACCCTTCCGCTACTGCGATCTTATCTCGCTGGTGTATTTTCCCCGCCGTTCTGTTGGCCTTCCGTCACCGGGTCTTGCTGGACAAACACCGGTCGCAGTTCTCGATCTTGCTCTCTCGTACAGCTTCCCTCTGTTCGTCGTCCGCGAATGAGCTTCCGCTCCCTTGTTTTTTTACGCTATTGGTCAAGTTCTTGGAGGCGGCGCTTACGCACGCTATATAGAGTTGTCGCATTTGCGAGGTGACGCCTTGTCTTTCTTTTACTTCATATTCCTTCCTTCGCACTCTTCGTGTCTTATCGCTTCCGTTTCCTTTTGCCCTGCGCGCCATGCCCGCTCCCTCATATTGTTCGTCGGCGCAGTATTCGTGGACATGGCACGACTTCCCTTATCTTGCTCGTTAATCGACTTCCGTCCTCCGGTCCGTATCACTACTACAATTTTTTTTTTCTTTGCTATTCCGTGTAGCTCCCCCTTTTATTATCTACCATGCTACTTGCGTCGTGATCCGCTTGGGTTTATCGAAGTTTGATTCGTCTCCCCGCTAGCATGTTCCGGGCTACGTTGTATTACGGGTCAACGTTCCGCGATCGCTCCCCTCCATTCCCCCCTTTTAATTTGCACGTGTAAAAGTTAACACTGTTTTTTGTTATGTTTAAGCTTTTGTGCCGCGCACAGATCTTGCTTAGCCACTCTTGCTTAGCGCAACGGGTGTCGGATTTTTTTTTTTTTTTGTATCTCCACTACGTTTTAGGTGGCTTCTATTTACTGGATGTTGCTTTTTTCAATTCCGTTTCCACTGGCCTGCTTGTTTGCGTAATGAGGTGTCCGACCAAAAATGTTTTTGTTCACTGTCAACAAAACGCGTGTCTTTCTTTTTTCTTTTTTTTTTTTTTTGTATCGGCACACCTCAACTCCCTCGTGAACAACCAGTGGCGCCGTCGTAGCGTATAGAATAGCAAGAGCTTGGTGGCGCAACCTACCGCCCCGTTCCAAACGGGACGCTCATGACATCCATCCATCAATCGAATGTTGTTTTTCGGTAGCTCCACACAGAGCAGCATGGAGGTGGGACCTAAGAACATCATGCGCGTCCACAAGCTTTCGATAGCGATGGTCATTCTCTTCTTTTTTAGGTTGTATTGTCTTTCAGCATCAAACCTATTGCTAAACGTAATTGTGCGTTTATTTGATTTTGTGCGTCTCGTCCACAAAGCTAAAGACAGAGCAGAAATGTGGTCCCTGAGTTCAGTTGAGCAAACTTGCCGGTTCACTGGGATCAACAATTAGCTATAATATAAATTGACTAAATTACCTAAATTCTAAATTAAGTAAAACAACGACATGATTACGAGGTACGCCGTAGTGAGGGAGTGCGAATTATTTTGGCCACTTGCGTTTCTTTAACGTACGTGGACCCAATGTATGGCATATACGCGTTTTTTGTTCCTTTCGCCCCCATCGAAATGCGGCCGCCGTGACGGGGATTCGATTCCGCTTCCTCGTGCTTAGCAGCGCAACAGCGAAGCCACTACGCCACAGCGGCGGGTGATTGAGATCGCGATGTCTCACTTCCCGGTTTGACTCTCCGAAAAAAAAAGGAATGGTAAAACTCGGAAGGGTTCGCGTTAACCGGTAACCCGGTTCACGGTGGGAACCGGGTTACCGGTTCACACCGTTCATCCGCGCACAGTAGAGATATGCATGCTACAAGCTGCAAAACCACCTGCCAATGTCAGCTGCCCCATGTGGATCTTCAACCTAACGTTTACGTAACCGGTTATTTTCACACTCTTCGTATTTTATGGTCCTCGTCGTCATCATCATTATCTCGATGAAATGCGCTGTAGAACGAAGGGCTCGCGCAAACATCTCCATTCACCAATGTTTTGCACGACGCAAACCCACCATTACGCAGTGTCAAATTTCCTAATCCAGTCGCACTACCCAATCCTCGTTTTGCTTCCGTTGGCACCAGTTTCGTTATCCTGCGAGGCGGCCTGTTAACTGGTTTACGTATTACCTATGTCCTCCCCACTCATCTTCTTCGTGCCGACAAAAAACATGATTTACTCAGGTCATTTCTTGCAGCAGTGAACATTCTGCCAGCCCGTGTTTTGGCTGCACGTTAGCGTAGTCCGCCAGGTGATCAAAATAGTAAGGGACCCTCCACCGCGGACTCCGTCACAACGAACTCTCTAGTTCCGGGAATATCTCACGGTTCGATTTTCATCGTAATATCACTCATTCGCCTCTTACAGACAAGGTAAGGACATTATGCCCACATGCTTCCGGTTGAGAAGCATAGGCGTAATATTAAACCTATGTAATGAGGGCGGAGTGGATTACAAAGCTAAGTAAAACAAAACGAAAATCTCGACATACAAAAAAAAAGTCAAGTCGCGATTTAGCGCCAAACGCGAGAGAAGTGCGTTAGTCATTACGTCGCACCTCTTTGAGGTCCCGGATTCATGGGTTAAACCGCGTTCACCACATTGCTCACTCGACACACCTCTTGCCTCTGCGCAGCGATGTGCAAGTGTCTGTGGTGCGGGGCAGATCGCCGTCACACACACACACACACACACACACACACAGTGTGGGTGTGTTACCGTAGTGACATTCTTTTGTACTGCGGTGGCAATTAGGAGTGTCAAAGTGGAACAAAAAATTGCATGTGTGGGAATTATGGGAACCAGGTCACGTGGTAGTGCGTATATGTATACGGACACACACACATGCACACACACAAAAGAATGTCACTATGCAGATCCCAAACTAGCGGTACTGATTTTCGTTTGCATTCGTCGGGCTTCGTTAAGCAGGTGAACATGTAAAATCGCGACCTCCGCAACTGTCTATATCGTTCAATTCGTGCTTTCTACTCTTCCGCCCTTTTATTTATTTTTATTGTGAAACTTCGCGTCTGCTGTGCCACGAAACTTGTCTTTGTCTTCCATTCCGAAACGACCAACATATCTCTCGATCTATGGTGCCATCCGCTCCCAAAAAACAGGCGCCGTGTTCTGCCCCTCACTGATCGTACAGCGCGAGCTCTGCTTCCTCCTTCCCGCTCTGTTCTCGTTCATCACCGAAGACACTCCGACCTGTGCTCGCCTATCGCCTAGTCACTTCCTGGCGTGCCGCGTTAGCCTGGGACGCGCAGGGGTCTTCCTTCCGCTAGGCTCGGCCCCGGCGCCGTTATCTCTTCGCAGCCAGTCCTTGCACCGCATCTGGTCCGTGTAGTTGCGTGCATCGCGTTCGCTTTTGAGGGGTGCAGTTCGTCT
Organism: Dermacentor andersoni; assembly: GCF_023375885.2. Taxonomy (NCBI): domain Eukaryota; kingdom Metazoa; phylum Arthropoda; class Arachnida; order Ixodida; family Ixodidae; genus Dermacentor; species Dermacentor andersoni. The sequence continues at coordinate 147,114,973 of NC_092820.1, forward strand.
TTCTCGGCGAAACTTAAATCAGAGAACTTTAACTTGCCCGGTATAGCTTGCGGACAACCGGGTTACCGAAACCGGTGACTGCGTTAGTAAAGCTGGTGGTGACATCTCGTGGCACATTGTGCGTCCACAACGGGTTTCAAACATTTTCTTCTTGCGTGAGCTTACTTGCCGGAAAAATCGTAAAATATATGTACGTGGATGACTGCGCGTCCTACCAGCGCTTTACACCAGCAGCTGAGTAGAATATTGTACTTCACTGCAGGGTTTGCTTTGTGGGCTCTCTGGTTGAGCTCTGCGTCGCCAGATGTCACTACCAACTTTATTGGAGCGATACACCATTTCCGTAACAAAATATCCTTGCGAACTCTAATACATTTACGGGATTCCGGGTTACCGCATGCGTATACACGAGTAGTCGCGTCGGTTACGCCACGTTGTGGAGGAAAGAGTTTAACCAGAGAGGACTCTGCTGTTATTGCAATCACCAACCGTCTTTTCTTTTTCTACCCGCCACGGTAGTTTTGAGGCCTTGGCGCTATGCGGCTGAGCTTGAGGGTTCAATCCCGGTCGCGGCAGCCGCATTTCGATGACCAAGTAGTGTAAAAAAAAAGGGGGGGGGGGGGGGGGTTCGCACGTGTGCTTACATTTAGGTTCACGGTTAAGAACCCGAGGTGGTGAAAATTTTTTCGGAGTCACCCACTACGGCGTACCGCATAATTGGATCGTGCTACCGGTACGCAAACACCCCCGTAATTTATGCAATTTTTGAGCCGTACACTTTTTCACTGCTAACATGAAGTGATGGGAAAGCCGTGATTGTTGACGTACGTTCCTTAGTTTTATTTTCACTCAAGGAGAACACGCGCGTAACGTTAAATGCTTGAAGTGCTTTGCGCTTTAGCAAATCGTCAAAATATATTGCTGCCAGCAATGTTGCCTTAAAGTTATTGGGAAAAATATTGTGTCACTCGTCTTCTAGTCTCCAGAACCCGGTATTCCTTGAAGCGTTATACGGTTACCGGTAATCTAAAGCTCTCTATTAAAGTGTGCAACGTTACCCCGCTGCAGAAGAATTGACATTTACGCAAGTTAACATTAGGAGATTTTAAAAAATGGAGCTGGGCAGGCCTAGTAATGTGTAAGGCAGATAACCAGTGGACCATTAGAGTTACAGAATGGATGCCAAGGGAAAGGAATCGCAGTCGAAGAAGGCGGAAAATTAGGCGGGGTGAAGAAGTTATAAAATTTGCAGGTCCAAAATTTAATTGGCTAGCGCAAGACAGGGGTAATTAGAGATCTCTGGGAGAGGCCTTCATCCTGCAGTGGACATAAAAATAAGCTGCTGATGATGACGACGATATTTACCGTCTGTTAATTCCTTGGAACAGAGATGACGCGCAGATTTCTGTTCGACCTTGCCTCCTGCATAGGTCAAACTGTTGTCCTTCTCTTATTACACCTTTGTTACGCGTTCAATCCCCTGTATACTTCAATGCATTTTTTTTTCAGCTCAGCACTTCTTTTTATTAGTGGCTGAAAATGGCTAATGTCGTTGATTCCTTGTTTGAGCAGCATTGAAAAGAATGACCGCTACCCCCTTGAGGAGCACCGGAAGAGGGCAACTGTCAGTCCAAGAAGGAGTAACCGCATGGGGAGTAACAGTTACTGCGCCCGCAGTTACACGCCAAAAGGAAGAATGATTGTGGCAGGCCAGTTACGCCCCAAAAGGAGTAAAGTCTACACCCCGTTTGCTCGGTTCCTTCTTCGGGTGTATAAGTCGCCATGAAGTCTGCTGGTGATCGTCGCAGCACTCTCCAGGTCCCGTATTTTAAGACTCCGAGAGAGTTGCTCCAGTTGCGCACGTTTGGAGCTGCGCATTCCATGATGCGCCAGCAGCGCCTCCCCGTTCAGAAAAAAAAAAAAATCTCGTATATCGTTGCAACTTGCTGTTGAAGCGAGGAGGAGCATAAATGTGACTCGATGGGCGACGCTGTCATTCACTTCCGGGAGTCTAGGTTGATTGTCTCGCGAGCAGCAACGCACACGCAGACGTCCTGAACTACTTCCGGTTTGGTCGTCCGAAACAGGCCGCTAAATTCAGCGGCTATCGAGGACGACGCAAGTTGAAATAGCCCTCAAATATATAGGACCATATAGCTGGCATCGTTTTTTTTCCTTCTATGCGGTAAAAGCGTTGTTCGATAACCCAAATGTACTGTTGAATACACAAGAAAATTACATACATGAGGGAGAGGTGACGTATTGTATGAATGAGCACCTAAAAGAAAAATGAACTATGGGAACAAAAACTTTTGTCCTCAGCAATCTTGGGTGCCCGAAACGAGTGATCGGAAGTTTTCTGGGATCGCGAACGCACTGCAGCTATCTCGCGGCTAAGAGGTGTCTATTGAATGCGGGATTCATTCGCACGTGAACACTAGGTAAATCCGCTTTAATAGTTCCGATTACGATGTCCTGGCGCGTGAAACGTTGAACTAGCTCCATCGTCTCCTCAAAGCTGCAGGTGAAGATCATTCTATTGCCTCATTACTAGTCTTATATTTACAAAAAAATTCTTCTGTGGTACCTGTATTGAGGTTCTACTGTACAGTTTCTCTCATAAACTCGCACGGCATTCCGATTTTTAAAAAATTCATTCACTTAAAGTGTTAAGTGTACCTTGTCGCTTGTGTGACGGTCGCGGCTTAAACGACGCTCGCCTGCTGTGAACTTCGCTGACACGGGCGGTGAGAGACGCCGTATAGGGATCGAACCCGCGACCTCGGACTCATCAGCAGACCTGTGTTTAACGAATCACTTAGAGCGTCGGCTCTTCCTTCGGTCAAGCTTATTCCCAATGTCACATGTACAGGCTGTCCTTGCAGCCTTCTTTAGCGAAGACGCTGAACGAAAAAAAAAAAAAAAAAACAAGCTTAAAAGAACATGGTGCAAGACACGATTATACAAGCTACAGTGTTCGGTCGTCACAGGTCGGACGTAGGTTACCGTAGGTCTTAAAATCGTGTCTTGCACCGTGTTTCCGCAATCTTTCTTCTTTTCGTTGAATACCATGGCTAAAGTTAGCTGGAGTACCCTAAACATCACTCCTCATTTCGGTGATTGCTATAATTCATCAGTTTATATGTCTTCCCTCGCGTTTGCATGCTTATCCTGTAGTACAGTGATCTTTATGTAGTATTTGCACGTATCTTTCCCTGTCTTTCTTTTCCAGTTTTTAGTTTTCTTTATAATTGAATTTATTGTATTTACTGTTTTGACGTTGCGTGCTAACGCGCTGTACGAATAGTGCCTTTGTTACGTTGATGCCTTTGTTATCGTTTTGAATAACGCTTGGCTTTGCGTTTATGTAGCCGCAGTCCTTCCTTACCCACTGGCTTTCGGGAGGCCTGTAAGGTATTATTGAATGAATGAATTAATATCAGTAAAATGGAAAGCTGGGCATGTTTGGTTCCATGCATTCATTTAATCAGCCCGGAAAACGACGGCAGCCCAAAAATCAAAGCGCTGGGGTTGAAATATAGTTCCGCATAAGCTTTACTAACAAGTGTAACATCGTAATTTCGTTTCACATATATATAGGTTCCGCAAACTCATAGGCCCCGCATAGGTTCCACAAAGGGTACATTTCTTCAGTCTGCTTTTGTACGAACGATCTCTGTTTCTTCTTTAGGCTGTTTTCGTAATACTTCCCATAGTTGTACATTTACTGTCTACTGAATTGTTATTGGGTTCCTTTTTATTGCCGAGTACTAAACTTTGTCTCATGAGTGCATGCATTGAAACTGTACTAGTTTGAAATTTCACCCGTCTTGTAGGTGTCGAGCGTGTACGTATAAATCCATTCTCTCCGCATTGCTTTGTCACAGGAGCTCGAGCACTCGTTAACTGAACTAGTTCTCCCTTTCCATTCCGTACAGTTTGCAAGGATGTAAAAATAAATTCGTTTGTCATTATTCAAACTATAAGTAGAACAAATTTTCAAAAATATACTTTTTTTTTTTCATCATGCTTAGTGGAAGCTACTTGCGAACGAGATTAAGTGTAAGGAGGGGGCGATCTGTGTCTTTTCGGCTCCGTCGAATTGACGGGGCTGCTTCTGCTGCACGGAATTGTTACACCACTGAGGTCACCGTTGGGCGGCATGTATGGCGTGTGAGGCCGGGTCCGTTAATGAGCCGCATCGTCTAATAGGGTGCGTCGGCAGTCTGGAATCATTCGCGAACCGGACGCGGAACTCGTGCGCGGAAGGAGAGAAGGTATATGCCTTCCTCTTGGTGGAAGGCGTGCGAAGGTTGCAGGCTAGGAAGGTTGGTCGACCCCTCGCCCCCCACTCCCCGCCCCCATCCCTCCTGGTCGAGCGTTGCCTAAGGCGTCCTGATTGGTTGGCTTGCGCGGGGCATGTCGGGATCGGTCACTCGCGTCTGCTTCGGAGTGCGCAGCTCGTTCCTATAAGCTTGCCACGAACGACAAGTTTTGTTCTTTGTATAAACGCTTGTTTTCCTTTCTCTTTATTTTTCTGAGAGCCGGTGCTATCTTGGAAGTATATCTTGCTATCTCGGAAGTCACGAACTACAGAAGCGAGTCGAGCCGCTCGCTTCGTGTTGTACAGGGATACCCAGAAAAAAAGAGAAAGAAGCGAAAAAAGATGAAAAAAAGAATGGGAAAACCTTGAGTGCGACGGTGGTTGACGTGATGATGATGCTGATGATGATGTCAACAAGAACAGCGCGACGACAACGGCTTCTTGGAGCGATAACGTCGATAAGTACGACAGTGGCGAAGTTTATACACGCCGTCATCCTATGATCGAGTCCTCGGTTTGGGACAAATTGAGCTTTGTTTTCTCTGGCGCGTTGTAGTTCGGAGCCGTAGTTCACGGTTTCGGTACCCACGCCATGTTACCGCGCAATCTAATGGGGAATGACTGCAAGAGACGCTCGTTTAATGGCCTGCTGGTGCTCGATAAAGAGCCCCGGCTCTCAAAATTATTCCGTTGCCCTCCAGCTCGTCCCATTCAGTTCCCCTGTTTTGGGCCTTTAAACACATCTATCTATCTATCTATCTATCTATCTATCTATCTATCTATCTATCTATCTATCTATCTATCTATCTATCTATCTATCTATCTATCTATCTATCTATCTATCTATCTATCTATCTATCTATCTATCTATCTATCTATCTATCTATCTATCTATCTATCTATCTATCTATCTATCTATCTAAACTAACCAGCTAACTAATGTGATCAGTATCGTCATCCTCCAGTGCCATTTGTGTAGAAAGACCCATTATCACCTGTTCGAGTCGGCCGCCCCGGCATCTCTTACACTATAACTCAAAAAAGAAAAAAAAAAAAAAACTGCGCGAACTTGCACAACAACAACAGACATCCTATAGTGTATACCACTCGGCATTGTACCTCCGGCAGTACATCGACGCTGGCGGCTTTCGCGCTACTTTTCCTCCTCCTCATCCTGTCTTTCGTCGCTCCGTTCGTTTCTCCTCCTTTCTTTCCTCCTTTTCGCGATGATTGAGTGTAATGCGTTGTGAGCGGCCGCGTACGGTGCGACGACGGCACTCGTTCCACGGTGTTGGAGCCCAAGTCGTTGGCCGCCGCCGCCTTTGGAGCCCGTTGTGCGACGCCGTAATGATAATGGAGGTGACGGCGATAATCGGCTCTGCGAAGACAAACGCGACGCCGCCAACTACGGCGACGTCGCAGCGCCGAGGGCTGCGCCTTCAATATCGCCGGCGACGCGCCAGCGGGCCCCCAACGATGTCCCCTCTCCCTCGCCCGGCCGAAAATGAAGATCATATCTCCGCGCGCTCTGCGATGCCGGGGCCAAACAACGACGCCCAGTCCTGTCGGTGTCATGCTCGACGCTTTATTACGGTTATCTCTCTCTCTCTCTCTCTCTTTCATCGATAGCTTGCTTCATTCTCTTCATTTTCTCTTGCGCCATCTGGCGTAGACACCATGTTGCGGCCTTCGCCTCCCTCGCTACTGTTCTTGTCGTCGAAGACCGTCTTTACACTCGCGGGCTTTTCACTCGGGTTTTTCCTTTGCGCTCACATTTCGCTCCGGTTTCGCGAATGATCTGCTGCCGTTGGCGCCTATAACCCTTCTTTATTTCTTATCGCCAACTGCGTTGGCTCTGAGAGTTTCCTTTCCTTACATTAGATTCCCTTTCTTCCTCGTCTGTGTCCATCTCGCTTGTACGCGCCGTTTCGTACTTTTATTTCGGCGTGCATCTTTCGCGCTTTCAGCGATAGCACATCGGCGCCCATTTCTCCTCCAAGCCCTCCACTTCGCGAACCGTTTCTCGCGTCCTGACGTCTTTTCTCCCACAGCGAGTATAGTTTCCTCCGTGGCAGGATAGTATCGCTGTCACTCACTCACTCACTCACTCACTCACTCACTCACTCACTCACTCACTCACTCACTCACTCACTCACTCACTCACTCACTCACTCACTCAATCACTCACTCACTCACTCACTCACTCACTCACTCACTCACTCTACGGCGGAATAGCACAAGTCTCATCTGGGTCTACCTCGGCACCATGGGGTTTTCATCCTCTTACATGTACGCTCGAATATTTTTTGCAGTGTGTGTGCGTGCGTGCTTGCGCGTGCTCTTCTCAGGCGTTGATACAGTGCACCACCGAAAGCATTGGTCGAACCACCACTGCATGGCTAGCTCTGCCTCCTCTTTCGTCTTGCCTTTCTCACACGGTGCGCACCATTCTAGTTTTCCCCTCACAACCGTCTATCGCTCCATTGTTCACTCGCCAGAGCCCACTTTCTCGTAAAGCATTATTTTCTGTCTGTATATTTTTTTCTTACACTATATTCCTTTTTTACTCCTTTCCTCCCATCTCTCCAAACTCCGCAGTTCTTCGATTCGGCTCGGTTTTGTCTTTGGCTTCGCCCCGCCGCACTGCAACGGTGGCTCTCTGTCGCACGTTGGATACCGTGAGCCCTTGCCTACCTTATCGAAGGCATTCTTCAACCCCCTTGCCCCTTCGGACCACCTATTTTTCCCTTCGCGATCCCTATTTCCCCATCTCGAATTGGAAAGCCGCCCGCCCGCCGCGCAGGATTCCACCGATATCGTCGTCCGCGTGATCCGATTGCCCAAACAGTCCGGCGCCTAGAGAGCTCCGAAAGCGGCTGCAGATTCGGGGCATACCCGACGGAAAACGGATAGCACGCTGGCCTGTCGTGGAAGCCACGCTCTCCCGATACCTTCCTTCTCTCCCTTTCTTGTCCTCTTCCTTTCTCCGCACTGAATCGGCACTGAATTCCCATTACTGCCTTTGGGGAACTGGCATAAGGGGAGGGGGTGAGAGTCGCTCCCTCCCTTTCCTTTTTTTTCCTCCGCGAAAGTGGGAAGTTCTATTATTGCACAGTGAGAGTTTCGCGGTAAAGGGAGCGGGGATGCGAGGAAAGCCTTTGCGCCGTTAGTGTATATATCGGCGAGATCGAGCGACGCCGCGTCGGAGCGTCGCTTTCCCGTTAGCGAACGCGCAGAGCTCACACGTGAACAGCTTATAATGCGGGGCCCGTTCGTTAGCGCGCCGGTCCAAATCCCTCCCATCTGTCCGCCAGTCCTTTGTCGCGTGCGGTGCGTGCTCTTGGTGCGGTTGTTTTATGTTCGTTTTCCTTTTTTTTCCCAATGACTTTCGTGGACCACTGGACGCTGGATTCGTTGTTCTCTGTGTGTCTCCGTTCGTCTGTCTGTCGTCTTTGTCTGTTTGGCTCTGTCTATCTGTCTGTGTCTGTCTCTGTCTGTCCCTGTCGGTCTGTCTGTCTGTCGTCTTTCTCTGTCTAGCTCTGTGTCTGTCTGTCTGTCTGTCTGTCTGTCTGTCTGTCTGTCTGTCTGTCTGTCTGTCTGTCTGTCTGTCTGTCTGTCTGTCTGTCTGTCTGTCTGTCTGTCTGTCGGGCTGCCTGTCTGGCTCTGTCTGTCTGTCGGGCTGCCTGTCTGGCTCTGTCTGTCTGTCTGTCTGTCTGTCTGTCTGTCTGTCTGTCTGTCTGTCTGTCTGTCTGTCTGTCTGTCTGTCTGTCTGTCTGTCTGTCTGTCTGTCTGTCTGTCTGTCTGTCTGTCTGGTCTTGTCTTGTCTGGTCTGGTCTGGTCTGGTCTGGTGTCGCTATGTGTATCCGTGCGTGACGTTCACCAAGCAAGACCGGCAGGCTAACGTCCACCTTCCAGAAGCGGTGGGATAGAAATAGGGAGGAGATTGATAGAACCGGAGTCGTTGCAGGTGTAGGTAACTGCACAATATAGACATGCAGCTTTTAAGGAAGGAAGGAAATATTAACACGATATAAGCAGAATGATGTCTTCAGATGTAGCAATACCTATTTCGAGCAAGCAGGCCAGTGAGTATTTGTCGCCACCCCATTTCAAAGGGCTTGCCAATAAATGGCATAAATCGTCATCATCATCATCATTATCATCATCATTGTGAATGCGTAGCTCCATCGAAAGCAAGTAGGAACACAGCCACAGTCAATCAACCCTGGCTTCTCTGCAGAAAGTGTGACATTCTTTTTTTGCTGAAAAGCGTGATTTAGTGCGGCCTTTCGCTTTACTAGTAGCAGCTTTCGTAACGTGAGGCTTTATCTCGGGCTCTGTGACTGATAACGTTACCGCGACAACGTTATACGGAACGTCCGGCAACGGTTGACTCCATTTAACAGATATGCCAGAACCGCGTCACAAGTAATATTTTATTCGCCATTGTTCGTGTCTGAGCTGTGTACATCATAATTTGGACATGCAAGTGCTCCGTATTTCAGTTCATGTTTTAATAATAGCTTTATCGATACCAGCCTTTTTGAGGCGTAATGCACAATCAGTCAGTCAAGCAAATCGCACAATCGATCGGGCAATTCATACAGTCAAATTCACTCGCAAACACTAGCACGCATGCATCCCCGCGCAAATTTACAGCTTGAAAGGTTAGGTTAGATTAGATTAGGCACATGAGCTCCGTGTTTGGGATTACACTATCGGCCCGTGATGCTGTTACCCTGCTATACTACGCTCTGGTATCAACATGTTGACCAGAACTTCAAGGTCGAAAAGGTCTTTGACTAAATTGGTCTGATTGTCTACGGTTCCGATGACCTTTTGCGGCTGTAGCAAATATCATATCTCGAGCCTCTATATGTCTCCTTTGTTGTTATACCATATCGTTAGTATCTTTGTATAAAATCGCCGACGTGTAAATTTTTTGTGTAATATCGGTGATGTCTATATGAAACATCACTTATGTCTTTGTGATATCGCTGATGTCCTTATATACGTCACGGATGTCTCTGTATGGCATCACTGATATCATTGTATGACATACTTCACGCCTTTGTATAATATGACTGGTGCCTCTGTATAACATATTGATAGAACATCGTGTCTTGCCATTTTTAATATTCGTCCTCTGTGCCTGCGCTCTTTCTCCTCCTTTACCGCTTAATTCTTCGGCACACAACTGCCTGACTGAGAGTCATTGTATTACAACGTCGCGGATTAAACGACCTCGAATAAAGAAAGCAATTTAGGCAACGCCAGCGCGAAGCGAACGAGGAGGAAGCGGTTTTAGGCCGTTACAAACACTGCGGCTTTGCTGTGCTTGGCGATGTACTTGTGGCTTAAGAAATAAAAGAAGTGAGGAACGGATGCTAATAGGAGTGGGAGGAAAAAGAATGTCTGGAACGTGGTTTTGATTTACGTCAGAACTTTTTTTTATATGTATATATTTTTTATGCGCGTTTCGTCCGTGGTTTCGCTGATGGAGTCGGTGAGCTAGTTCTGGCCTTCGTTTTTCTGCGGCTGCCTTCTTTCAGCAGCCTTTTGATCACGTGTGCCGACCAGTTTGTACAGCGCCGTTTTTCTTCACTCTACGAGAATTGGTTACAGCTATATGAGACGCCAAAGAGAAACGCATTCAGGTATTTCGTCGAAGGGCGCGGGGCTTCTCACTAAACCCACATCTGATGGCCCCGACTCGAATCGTAGTGGATTCTTCCAGCGTGGTCACCGATGCTTTCATTGACTTCGAATGGCGCCCTCTGTCCGTCCGTCCGTCCGTCCGTCTCTCTCTCTCTCTCCCATCCATCCATCCATCCATCCATCCATCCATCCATCCATCCACCATCCTTTCCATCCATCCATCCTTTCCATCCATCCATCCATCCATCCATCCATCCATCCATCCATCCATCCATCCATCCATCCATCCATCCATCCATCCATCCATGCAAGCAAGCAAGCAAGCAATCCGTCTGTATACGTTGACCACGCTTCCACCCGCAGACCGTTGCGTATACGCGAAACTATGAGCGCCCCCCACGTGGGCAATACTTGCGCGCCAGCGGAGCCAGAACTGCCCATTAAATTGGCCCGCCTCTGCGCGCAACGCTTCAGCAATGCCGGGAGGTCCACAGCGCCGGCTGTCTACTCTCGCGCCGATGCGAAATCGCCGGGGAGGCTGTGAGCAAAGCCCGTGGACTTACGGAACTACTTAAGAACAGGTGGCGGCGGGGGCGGCGCGCGGGCTTCCTCTTCACTCGAACCGCGTAAATCTTGTTTATTGACATAGAGGCACTTATTTGCGCGGCTTCGGGATTCTCATTGTGCGTGTGTATTGCTCTCGCTCTCTCTAGGGGTGTGGCGTTTCGGTAAGCGTGCCTCATCAAGCGCCCTCGAGCTGCTGCTGCTGCTTCGAGGGAGGGAGTGAGTCAACTTTGCCCGAGCCAATATCGTATGCCGTATCTACTCGAATTTTAAGCGTGCCTTGACTCTATACTCTAAAAAGAGTTACACCTCTTGGGGTGCATATTTGCCACACAACAGTAATCGTCATCTGTCTTGCTTGCGTTTCCTTTCTTGAAAACGCTGTGCTCGTTTCTTTACTGTCGAGAATGCGCTGTCGTGCTGATAACGCGCATGTCGTCCGTGACTAGTGTCAGGATTGGTGGCTGAATCCCGTCGCTCGTAACCCGTTGTCAAGATTGGAGTCCGGCATGAATTAGAAGGTAGCTGGCCCATGCCGTCGTACAACTTATCCACGCTGAGGACGTTGATGAAGGGAAGGACTGATTCTCATCGAGAACGAGGAATATGGCTTTACTTACAGTATTTACATGCAGTTCATCAGTCTAGCATGACTTCGAGAGAATGTACGTCAGTCTAACACGACTGCTTGAGAGAGTGTCTCAGTCTAACATGGCTGCTTAAGAAAGTGTATCGAGCATCCACACAACAGCCGTTTATAAGCACTCGGTCCTCCTCCGATTCCAAGGTGGCGGAAACGTTTGTCCAGTCAGCGTAAACACGCTGCCTCTCCGCGGGACGGTTGACACACCCACACACACACGCGCACGCGCACACACACACACACACACACACACAAACACACACACACACACACACACACACACACACACACACACACACACACACACACACACACACACACACACACACACACACACACACACACACACACACACACACACACACACACACACACACACACACACACACACACACACACACACACACACACACACACACACACACACACACACACACACACACACACACACACACACACACACACACACACACACACACACACACACACACACACACACACACACACACACACACACACACACACACACACACACACACACACACACACACACACACACACACACACACACACACACACACACACACACACACACACACACACACACACACACACACACACACACACACACACACACACACACACACACACACACACACACACACACACACACACACACACACACACACACACACACACACACACACACACACACACACACACACACACACACACACACACACACACACACACACACACACACACACACACACACACACACACACACACACACACACACACACACACACACACACACACACACACACACACACACACACACACACACACACACACACACACACACACACACACACACACACACACACACACACACACACACACACACACACACACACACACACACACACACACACACACACACACACACACACACACACACACACACACACACACACACACACACACACACACACGTGAATGGTCAGGAGCCGACGTCAGAGGGGCTTCGTAGGACTCGGAGCCGACCCGCGCAGTGCGACCGGGTAGCCTTTGTCTTGCGTCTTGGTCGGCGCGTGGGAAGGGGTGTCCGACGACGTTCCCGCGGCAACGTTGGGGAGTTCAGTAACAATAGTTGGCCCGCCGAACTCATTCAGTCACAACGGTGACGAAGCTAGAGCGCAACGCCAAGGAAAGTTGCCGCCACTGTCGAAACTGGCCGGCAAAACTTGCACTGCAGCTGGCCGTTCTTAACACTAGGAAGTACCGGGCTCGCAGCACTAGAGAAAGGAAAGATGGACAAGACAGATCGCGATTATTGTATTGTGGCACATATACACCCCAAAGGGTGCAACTGTTTTTAGGGTGTAAAGCCTGCTCCAGAAATTCGGAAGGTCAGAAAAATAGAAAAAAAAACGAAATATGGAAGCTTTCCTCGAATGTGAAAGCAGCCACAAAAAAAAAATGCAACGAAATTTACTGCAAATTTCCAGCGCTGCAGGCAGGCACTTACCCCGGCAACCAGCCGCGACGCATGAGTGGCTATAGCGTTGCGAGGCTAAGCTCGAGGTCGCGGGTTCGATCGCGGTCGCATTTGGATGGGGGCGAAATGGAGAGAAAACAGGTTGGTTACTAAGAATTAGGGGCACATTAAGGAAGCCCGGGTGGTCGAAATTAATCCGTAGTTTCCCAGTACGTAATAATCGTGTGATGGTTTCGTTCTGTTCTTGTCTTTTTTTTTTTTTTTTTGCACGCAGAACCCCGTAGCTTATTTAAACAATTAACTTATCCCGGCTGACTGTAGACGGAACTGTACCGACGCCGCTTGTTCGCCGCCACTGTGTCAGCGTCTCGCCCGAAGCGATCCTCGAAAAAAACAAAAGCGTTGGTTTTACCCGTAGCGTGAAGCAGTACACGACGCGTTATAGCTGGCGAAATACGGGTATTGCACAAATGATTCATTCGTTTTGAAAAGGCTATGTTTTCAAAAGTACTACACGTGCACACGTGAAAGATATATGAAAAGAACCACGAACTCGCTGAGTTTGTGCACCCTCTCCAAATGTTCGACGTCTGCCCCTTTGGTGGCGCGACACACGTCCGAACGATAATCGAGCTCATTCCATACATTTTGCACCACAGTCCTGTGAATTGTCTGCTCTGCAGCACTGATGCGTTCTTTGAGCTCAACTAAGGATTGCGGTAGGGGGGGGGGGGGGGGGTACGTTAACGTATGTTGACGTACGTTACCGTACGCCCACTGCCGCAGTCCTTAGAAGAATGGTGTGCAAAAATGGTGTGTCGTTACAGAGAGGTTTACTACACTTTGCGGACTGCGCCAGCGGACAGCAATGGCTACACTACTGTCTTTTGGCGCTGTCGTTAGAGGCGTGTGCCACTTTGTTTCCCGGTACCGATGGCTCCTAACTAAATCCTCCAATTTAAGCAGGCCTGGGGATTTCGTAAGTGATGTTTTTTTTCTTCCTTTACTTTAACTATCGGCCTGGATGCGAATGAATACGGTATACCTCTTTCGTTCGCTCCGCCCACATCCAAGACAAACGTGTTTTACTCATTCATTTTTTTTCTCTCTTTCTTTGAGCACGAGCGCCGCAGCGCGAGCGTTTGAATTTTTGAATAGTCCCGTAACGGCGAACAAACAAACAAACAAGCAAGCAAGGAGACAAGCGCAGAAAGAGAGATGAAATGCCGAATTATCACGCTAAGCTCGTTGTCTTTTTCTTTTCAAACAAACGCGGCGTCGGCCCTTATAGCCCTGGTGATTGGGCCGATTTGTTTCCCTCGTCCTGCCATAAAACCGCACGCGTCCCTTATTTGCACCACCACGCTCCCGCGGTCCTCTCTTTCCACTCCTCTTATTCCTCGACCCGAATTCTCCGAGTTCCTCTTTTATTTTTTTTTTCCTCATTTTTATCATTCCCTTTTAGTTCCTTGCCTTGGAAGGCGCCAGCCCATTGTTCCTCTGTAGCTTTTTTTTTTGTTTTAAATTCATAACCCGTTTTTCTGAAGACGCATGCTTCGTGCATGGCTGCCTGCGTGCATTCCTGCGAGCAAACTTCCCGTTAGGAATGACAGAGAGTAGAGAAAGTTCTAACTTTGCTACCACTTGGCCGCACTGCCTGTTTGAAGTGGGTAGCCAACGTGTTTCTAACTAAGCGAATGGCTTTCTTCACCCCTCCCTCGCTCGCTCGCTGACATTATCCGTTCTTGTTGAGTCCATCTCTCACGTCAAACTCTTATAGTCACTTAACCTTCTAGCGTTCCAAGCCACTTCGACATGAGAGAAAATTGGAACAGCTTGTTCAACGTAATTTCTCATCCTTGCGAGTGCACTTTTGTACAGTAAGCGAGATCAATGAAATGTTGTTTGACTAATTATAACTGATTTAGTATAGAAAGCTTGAGGTAAGTATCGGTTAGTTGAACTATCCACTGACGAGAAACGTCAGTCCAACATGTCAAAAACGCAGCCATGGGCTCTGCGAGTGAAGCTCATCTTGTAGTGTCGGAGTCATCGCCGTCAGTGATATGACACGTTGGGCACTGCGAGGGTTAAATAATCTTGTTCTTGGTACTGTTCTTCGCATTGTTCGAAAGCAGTGTTCCAAAACCCGACGAGACAATGATCATCCGCGTGTTACTAATATTGGAAATATTCTACAGCGAAGCTAACACGAGGAGTTCCACAGCGATTTTCGTGCGGTGGCCTCGAAAAGTCCAAAAGTGGTGAAAGCCGTCCTTGGCGGATGCGGAATGAAATATACGGCAAGTGACGAAGCCCTGCACTCTATACCTATTTACACCCTTAAGGGTACATATTCAGGGGTACAAATCGGTGTATAACTCGCACTTTTACACCCATAGGAGTGCCCTCTTAGAAACGTTTACACCCTTTGGGGCTAGTCCCACAGCAATAATCGTCACCTGTCTTGCCCGCATTTCCTTTAACGCGGCGAGCCCGGTACTTCCAAGTCACGAACGGCATGCGCGTTATCAGCTTGACAGAGCATTCTCGACAGGAAAGTAGCGAGCGCAGTGTTTTCAAGAAACGAAACACAAGCAAGACAGATGACTATTATTGTGGTATGGCCAATATGCACCCTAAAGGGTGTACATTTGTTCAAGTGTGTACATGTAAGGGTGTTACTTCTAGGCAGCAAAATACTCTAAAGGGTGCAAGGCGGATTCCAGCGTACGCACAGTCAGACGCCGGTGTCGGCAGAGGCGGCGATATGTACGTGAACGTGCACCGGATGTAACGCAGAGCCTATATGTACTAAGCTCGGATATAGCAAAGTACTTGAAATAGGCTCGGGCGTAGCGAAATAATGGTAACCAGTATAGTGAAGATTCCTGGCACTTTGCCGAAGGGCGTGGGATTCCTGGCACTAGCTTCCTGGCACTGGTTCCCGAAGGGCGTGAGAACTAGCCTATACGTCCAGTGAATGGTTGCGTGTAGGCTAGCTAGTCATTTAACATGGAAGCCAGGTTGCGCTGCGTAGTTGATACGAACCGCACACGAAACACCAACACGGAGACGCACAAGATGCTGTGCGTTTGCACGTTCTCCTGCAAATCACATCGCCTTCATGCGCGTGTCGTGGTGTGTCGGAGTCGGGTTGCCGAGGTGAACAGCTCCCCAGCATCCCCACACCGAAACAATTAGCTGGACAGCCCAAGCCGCGGCAGAACGGGCTGTTTAACCATAGCATAGACCCGCGTCGATACGTTCTGCTTATTGCGTTTTTCCTGATCTTGCGGTGTAAAGCGTCGGAACCGTTTTGTTTCGGTAGGGTCGTGTGTATGGGGTTCCCCTTTTGTTACGTTTCCGTCCCCGGTTATTTTGTTTCCGTCCCCGGTTATTTCGTTTCGCTCCCCGGTTATTGCGTTTCTCTTCCCGGTTGTTACGTCCAAACACAGCGAGAGCGCACCGTCGAACCGACATAGTCCGTTGGTGGCGCTTACGTTCACCACGACGTGTCGCTTCCTTCGATGTCTTGCCCGGTTATTTCGGCATGCGCGGGTGCGCGGAAACTGAAAGTGATCTTCGAATGCTCGTAGGGAGGCCGTCATTATCGGAAATTTGGCGGATGCGCCAGATGGAAATCACAAACTTCATTACGTGTGATTAAACCCTACGACCGCTCCAAGAGTAATGTTTAACGTTCTGTCTAGCTGCCGAGCATCGATAGCGAGCTTTATTTGGAGGGTTTTCAATGTTTTGTTGGCTTTCTATTCAACTTCAAATAAGATACTGCATGATAGTGGCCTTCTGCCTCATCTGCAATTCTCCTGCAACGGTTACGCTTTCAAGGATCATGCGTTCTTTTTTATTTATTTTTCTTGTTGATCCCCACGAAAACGTATCAACGGGGTTCTACTATGACCTGTCCCCTTTCGCTTCCGTCTTTTGGAGGCCACTCTAATCTGTCAGGTAGGATCTGTATTCGGCTCCGACTTTAATTCGATTATCACGTTTGGTTCTGTTAAGAAATTCTATTCGCTTGGCTCTTCTGTTAACTGGGCTAGTCTGTACTGCGGCTCCAAACTCGGCGCCTGTCCTTCGCGCGTCTTTGATGCTAAAAGCTTCCTGGTTACTTACTTAGCTTAACGAGATCTGAAAAAGTGCGCGGCACTTCGCCCCATCGTAATCAAGAGTTCGTCTTTTTCGTTTTTTTTCTGTCTTATTAAATCCGCCTTCGGTTTCTTTTTTTTTTTAACTTGTCTGTCGGTTTTTCTCGTTAGAGTAATTTCTCCTTTTTTTTAAGAACATGGTAAGGGACAAAAACGACCGTATGACGACATCTTGCGGTTTTACCATTTCGGTAACCAGTCGCTCATCCTTCTCTTGGCTCGTTAAAGACATTCAAATACGTATAGAGCTGTTTGTACAGCTTTCCTCCCAATGCGTTTGTCGCTTCTTGTGCGCACGTGATAAGCCTCGCGCGATGGGAAACTTGTCGTGTTTTGAGCCTAACCACTTCGGGCCGTTCCTGCCTGCGCGTTAACTATCATGAACAACAAACGGTGATCCACGTAAACATAGACACTAACGAGCAGTATCAAGCTCAGCTTGATCACGGGTCAAATTACGCACCGGCAATAGCGTAAGAG
Organism: Dermacentor andersoni; assembly: GCF_023375885.2. Taxonomy (NCBI): domain Eukaryota; kingdom Metazoa; phylum Arthropoda; class Arachnida; order Ixodida; family Ixodidae; genus Dermacentor; species Dermacentor andersoni. Next base: position 147,132,315 of record NC_092820.1, read on the forward strand.
GCGCTCTTACCGAGAGAGCACGCTTGTTAAGCGAGAAAAGACGCAAGAGTTGAAGGCGAGGGGCGACACCGCTCTGTGCCCCCCCACCCCCGTCCCTCAAGCGCCCCTTGGAAACGTAAGTTTTGACGCAGTTTTGGCCAGCGTCTATTACTCTCTCGATAATTGTTTCTTCGGCAAAGAAGCACTTCATTCCAGTCGAAGGAAACCAAACTCAACGTAGTGCAAGCTATGATATCTTCTGGCGTACTAAGAACGTTCTAAGTACGATAAAATGCCTGGAAATCTGTGACGCCACATTGTGTTACCGACGCTGCTGCCGCTCCGGCGCGGAATTCATTAGGTGGTGTCTAAAATGCGGTGGCCGCGACGTATTTCTGTGCTGCACAATCACTTACGGCGTATGAAGCTAGAAAAATCATAGCCTTCGAGATATACGTTTTAGCTACTCGGAAGGCAGCCGTTGCTCGGGCGTGAATCTGGACGCCAGCTAGAAATGAAAGCTTGGCCTTCATTTAATCTTCTACTAATAAACCTCTTACCCCGGAATGAACGAAAATGGCAGTTTTCGAAGAATCCGTGATCTGTCTAAGCTTGCTTTAATTTGGGTCCCTGTTGTCCATTTAATGCAACAGCATCTAATTTCCATGGCTTTAGACGGGCTTTATTCAATGGTTACGCAATTATACCGCCGTACTACGCAAGAGCACTGCTTATTGAGATGCAGTAGGTGCAGTAAATCTTTTGTGTAATAATATTAGCAGGCATGGCGACCCGCCTTGTACTCGTCCAGCAGGAGCCGTTTACTGTGGCTCCATTCTTGTGTTCTATCCAAGCCGAGCTTGGACGAGGCTCTTCCTAAAAGTACCTTAGCTTTCTTTCTTTCTTTCTTTCTTTCTTTCTTTCTTTCTTTCTTTCTTTCTTTCTTTCTTTCTTTCTTTCTTTCTTTCTTTCTTTCTTTCTCTCTTTCTTTCTTTCTTTCTTTCTTTCTTTCTTTCTTTCTTTCTTTCTTCCTTTCTTTTTTCTTTCTTTCTTTCTTTGCGTATTTCATAATCCCCGGCTGTAGGCGTACCCGTTATTAAAATGCAGAGGCTGGTGGAGAATTGCCGGCGCGCCGAACTTGGCCGAACGAAATGCAATAAAAGGAATGAGCAAGTTAACGTCGCACTTTCTATTCTGGTAGTGAAGCCAACTGGCGAAGCGGTAACATGGTTCGGGAACTCTCGAATTGTTTAATGAGTTTGGTTATTTCGTAACGAAGGATTTCAAATTTCTTTCGCGGTATGTGACGTTTTCTTTTCTTTTTTTATGTTCCCCTGTTTCTTTTCTGCTTTAGTTTAGAGGTAAGCGATTGTATTTTACGTTGAAACTGTAGCGTGGCTGAACGAGACTTCAGAGTCAGTTTCAGGATTATCATTTCACGCTAGGGAATAGAGCTATAGTCGGACTGAGAAGATTTCTTTTTTTCTTGCTTGGTCCTCTTTTAGTGAGGCGGATGAAATATTCGGTGCTTTGATCACTGTGCTGGAGAAGAAAGGGGGGGGGGGGGCAATGTTTAGGGAGGACTATGCAAACTAGCGGCCTGAAGTACGAAACACTTGAAGCTGTGCTGAACGGAAAGAGCATTCATCGATTGCCTACTCTCGCGTTTTGGTAGCGTGGCTTTGTGATCTGGTTACATCAAGAGGGTCGAATTCCCGAATGTTTTAGTTCATGAGGCATGTTTGCTACTAGCTGGCCGCCATATTCTAGTAGGTCTAACATCGCGATTTTTCTACTCCTGCTCTTTGGAGCAGTTCTAGCGTACTAACTTTTTGTTCAAAATGCGGACCCTGATGCACTCTATAATAAATAAACGGCTGCTTCCACACCTCAAGGGCTGTACTATTAACTGCCAACATAATAATTAACGTGCACGTCATTCGATGGCCATTGAGTTCGTGATGTCAAATCCTCACCATCAAGTGAACCGAAAATTTATGGTATTCTTTTATTACAAACGAGAAAATTCAAAATTCGCGTGGTATATCGCTGTTATTGAAGATTAATTTCTTCGGTACAGTCAAGGCCGTTTTTACGGGCTGGAGAAATCACACGAAAAAGAGAGAGAGAGAAAAAAAAACAGGCACTGTTTGTGTTCCAAGCGTGTTCCTGCTTCTTAATGAGGAGGCCGCTAAATTCGCCGAGTTTTCAATCACCCTAACTAAAACGTACATTCTTTCTTTTGCAGCTCTAGAGACATTGTAAGGTTCCTATAATGACGTAAATAGCCACTAAATTACTTTGGTAAAATTTTTCAAACTCTTAACGGACTCAAGCAACCTTGACAAGATAAAGCGGAAAAAAGGTCAGAAGGGACTTTAAGAGCTTCAGATCCCAGGACTCGAGCCTTGCCTTGATTGACAACAATGCAGCCTATTGCAAAGAGGAGCGCTAGCGTCCCTAGAAAAATTCATTCAGACCCATTAAGTCCTCGGAAGCATTAGTGCTTTTGCGTGGGCTCACATCGTTGGTGTTTCATTGACCTCACTTCATGTGTCGCTACGTGATCCAGCCTTGCCTGTGGATTTATGGGAATCCTGTCGTTTTTATTCCTTCTGTTCCACGTTCTGATTGCGCTTCACGAACTTTGTGCCCGTGTACTAGCGAATTCTAACGATAAGGTGATCTGCACTTGTGCATGTTTCGCTCACGTATTTACTGTGGGCGAAATGTAGTAGCCGGCGACGCTTACGACAGCCAACATCTCCCGACGATCGCGTTTCTTTCTCTTTTTTTCTCTTAAAAGAAGAACTGAAACAAGTTACGTTAATCCAAATCTTAATCCACTTTAGGCAGTAGGCCAGGTCCGATGCCGTGGCTGTTCACCACGGGATTTCGCAGTGCGAGCCGCAGTAGGACCAGCGCCGGAAACGGGACGTCATCACTTGGTCACATGGTTTTACGTACCATCAGATAACGACGGACGCCGGATACTCCGCCTCATGGCGTATATAATGCTTTCGCATTAAAAAGTCGGAAGTTACAACAGTCGTGACAGTACACTGACAGGTGCGATGGAGGCCTGGCAGCAGTCATTGCCTGTGATGGTTACCAATCGTCCAGTTATCGTCACGGTACCGACGACCCGCCAAGCGCACATCGCTTTGAAGCCTCATCGCCTGTTCTCTTTCTTCCTTTTGCTCCCTTCTCGAGTTTCACCGCTCAACGGGAGAAGGATTACAGTTGTAATCCGCATCCTGCCTGCAGCCGATTGCGGTGCTCGACTTATGCTGCCTGCTTCCGTAACCCACTTAGATACGGTCTCTACTGCAGTTCACTTAGGCCCCTTTACTCCCCTTCTTCCTTATTTCACTCCTTTTCTCCACGTTAAATACGATCACGCCGCAAGGAGCCTCCTTCACGCATATTTCTTTGTTCATTTATTTGTTCGTTCCTTTTTTTCTTTATGTTGTCCTTTTTTTGCGTTGTTTCATTTAACTGTTTTTTTTTTCTGTCAGCCTGGGAACGTGCTTTGCGAGCGTGCCGCTCTTATTCGATTTGCGAGTCCGGCTTGCTCACCCGGCCCGGCATTGCAGGAATAAAAAAGGACGCTAGGAAAACGAGAAGCAAGTAAGAAATGGACGCGGGACATTGGGGAAAGCCCGGGTCGACCCTTCCTTCCTTTGTGAGCGAGTAAGATATGTGACCCTCAAATTAGGAGGGAGTTTTCGGGAGTGGGGAGCGAGGAAAAGGTCGGAGGGGGCGCTGCAGTGCGATGCCGGTTGTCGCGCCCTAGGCTGACATATGCGCGAACCTTCCTTTCGCTCCCTTTTTCTTTCCTTTTTACCCAGAAGCTATGAGGAAGGTTTTACAGAACAGAGGCAACGGGACAGGGCGCGCGTTTAGCGTAAGGACGTTCGAAAGTGTTCTTCTGGCGGGAGATTTTGCTTGCATTGGTAGGCTGTTGAGGTCCCGTAGGCTTAGGGCTTTGGGGAAAGAAAGAGGGAAACGGGAATAGGTGACTTGGCAAAGCCTTGTTCCCGAGCTCGAGCGACCGCGCACTCAGTAAGACAAAGAGCTGGGTTAAGGAAACCGTCGCCCCATGTCTACAGGGTTGGGAAAAGAACGGGAGAGGCTGGAAGAAATTGAGCGAGTTTTCTGTGGGACAAAGAGGGAAGAGAATACAGATCCGTAGAGAGGCTTGCCCGGCGGGCCAAAAGAGGGCGCTGCGTTGTGCGGTTGCCAAGTTTACGGGTGGCCTGTGCTGTACCTCTCTCGCTGTATCGAAGCCGTGTGGGGAAGGAAGGCTTGCTCACTTACCACCTTCTCCTTTTCTTATCCTTCTTTTTTTTTTCTAGATATGGCTTCTTTTTTTTTTTCGAGTTTTCCCATCGCGACGTCCGTCGCAGCTTCTTAACTACTGCCCGTTTATCTTTCTCTCGCCCTCTTCTCCTCCCCCTTTTCGCCATTTCTTGTTTCCCGTTTGTCGCGTTGCACGGGACAGCTTTAATGCGATGCCGTTTGTTGCCTTTCGCGAGCAGAGACGCGCTAGCCCTGTGGGCGAGATTAGGGAGAAACGGTCGTGTGTGGTGCAGGGCGCGTTCGAAGTGTTTGCTTGCCTCGTTAGGTCTGGCCTCGTTTCTCACCGGTCAGTGGCGCCGCTTGTCCTTGTTTTTTTGTTTTTTGTTTTTTTGTGCCTTCCTCGCGCATTCGTCCTTCTCGTTTTTGCTTTTTCTTTTTTCTTCTTTTCCTACGTTGCACTTTTCTGTCTTTGTTCTAGAGCTCCTTTGTCTTAACGGTGGCGCGTTGTAGAATGTTTTTTTTTTTTTCGATGCCGGTCCTGGCTGCGTGCCAGCCTGCCTTGGAGTGATAGGCGGTCTACTTCTTACGAACGAGCCGCCGATCTTTTACTTTCGCTTCTCTCTCACTTACCATCCCTTCGCAGCTACGTGGTATCTAGGATTAGTTTAGAACTGTGAAAAGATGCCTTATAGTTATGTTTCGTTTTAGATCTAACGAACTCATCCTTCATATGAAATGGCTGGCCTGCGAACTGATTAGAACGCCATTGCGGAAGCCACATTCTCCTTGAAACTGTCATGTGTCCGGCCAGCTCTCGAGTTGCCTGCGGCTGAAACAAATTACCGTATTGTAGGGAGGCGATTTTGTCACTGGCTTTGCGCGTCTCGGCGTCTGTGGGTCAGTTAGCCCGCACCATAATGTGTGTGTTTGCGTGTGCGTGTTCGTTGTAGTGGTCTGTAGAATGCGTAGTGTGCTCTCCTGAGAAGACTTGGTCAATTCGAAATTGGATGCCAAGTGGATTTGCCTCGTATGCATCGCGCATATAAGCACGACACCCCGTTTCATACAGTTGCTGCTTCTCCTTATGGAGATTGTATGTGCGGCGAAGCATGCTTGCCGGTGCCGTGCTAGAACGTTGTCTGCGTATTCCGTTTCGTACATGGCAAGGAGGGATCTGAAGCTGCCCAGCTCGTAGAAGTGCTACTCAGTTGGTAGTTTTTTATTATCTCGGACGCTCTCTATGTATTAACTGCTTCATATGTTATAACTACAACTTGCGTGGGGACTTAGGGTTTCGCAATCTCTCGCATTATTTGCGCGCCAACGTGCTTCCTTCCTGTAGACGACGTACCATGCTTTGGTCGCCAGCGAAAGTGTTCCGCTGTGGAGTCTGGTCGCAGAGACGTAACGCAACCGCTCGTCCGGTGATGAATGGGTCGTTTCACTTCAAGTGTCCCCGAGGTGCCATGTCGATCGACCGTCTCAGATTTTGTTTTAAAAGAGCGTGGCTATTTGTACTTATTTGCTCAGAGGGAATTCCCGAAATATGTTTCTGAACACCAACAACAACAACAAAAAAACAACAAATGTTTTCTTGTCACGTGACGTGCCTTCCGAATGTGTTCAATGGGAGCGAAACATGCTTCTGCAAGAAAATAATATCAAGTAGAATATATTGTCTAACTTTTTCACAACTTCGCCTACTATACCTACAAATATTTGTCTTGAATATGTAAGCGTGCTTATCAGCAACTTCGGTCACAAAAGGTCTCTTTGGAGCCTCGCATTCTGGCAAAAATGTACCAAATTGACAATTTTTCTTTCGTGGCGTAAAAGCCACCATTTGGTTATTGCAATCATCTTACTGGTTTGTGCAGAGCTGAATATTACATTATATTTACGTTAGCTCTTATAGACAATAAGGATTTTCTTAAATCACGCGCCAAATATACAAAACTTTTGCCTTTGTTCGATACCCACGATTTTTGCGATGAAGTACTACCCGCCTCGGCGGGTTAGCGGCTATGGTTTTGCACCGTTAAGCACGAGGTCGTGAGATCAAATCCCGGTCGTGGTGGCGGCGTTTCGATGGGGGGCGAAATGCAATAACGCCCGCGTACTGCGCGTTGGGGGTGCGTTAAAGATATTCTACTTTGTCAGTTACTGGCTTCAAGAGCGGCCGATCCACCCGCATTTATTTATTTACTTATTTATTTATTTATTTATTTATTTAAGACACCTTACAGACCCTTACATTGTGTGAGAGGGTTTACAAAATCAAAGGCATAAAAAGAAGAAGAGTAAGCAGCCTTTCGAAGTCTGGTACAAAAGATACGTCCCAGTGCAGGGCTTTCCAACATTACTAGAAAGGTGGAAACATGATCTTTCTAGTAATGTTGATATTGCGATTGTGCATTGCGATATCAATCGCGATGCACAATCTGCCGATTAAGTGGAGGCTGAACGCTCTTGGAAAAAAAAAATAGCCAACTTGCTCTTTCGTTATCGACTTCGTTTGTGTATCGTTCTCTCTGACGCGACTCCTTTGAAGTTTGCTCAGTCTTCGACGGTATGTGACACCGACTCACAGAAGGAGCAGCTCGCGGCCCAGTTTTCGCAACACTGCCGTCCTTTGGCGTTTCGTTACCGTGTCGCCCCCGCTTTCTTTCAATCCACTTCACTGCTGCACATGGAGGCGGGAGTTGCAGAGAAAACACACTCGCCCGCGGTGCTCACCGAGCAAGCGAAACTCGGATAAGCGAAACGACGTGTCCTCCTGTATCGACTGCCTTCGGTGTTCTTGCTAAGCGATGTTATAATAACGCGTCAAGATTAGGAGAGTCAAATCAAAAAAATAGAAAAGCAGATTATGTATCTCAAGTGCGGGCAGTTGGTCACGTGGTAGAGAGCGTGTTGATATAATATATATATATATATATATATATATATATATATATATATATATATATATATATATACGGCGTGCCTCATAATCAGAAAGTGGTTTTGGCACGTAAAACCCCATAATCTAATTTTTTTTGCTTTGATCTACTACTCTATAATTACGCGTTGATTTGGCTCCATCGCGCGCCGGTTTCATAATCGTGGCACGAATGAGGCAGTAAATACAGTTGGCGAAACGCAAAGAACGCTCATGTACTCAGATTTATGGGTGTACGTTAAAGAATCAAAGGTGGTTAAAATTATTCTCGAGTCCTCCACTACAGCCTGCCTCGAAATCAGATCGTGGTTTTGACGCGTGAAGCCCGATTATTCAATTACTCGGATAATTTAACGGAATAAAACACCTTCCAAGAAGAGAGACGTACACTCGACATCACGTAAAATGAGAGATTTGCGCCTTCGGCTTTGGCGGGCTAAGCTATTTCTCGAAGTTGTTTACCAACGTTTCGTGTGCACGTACATTTCATTCTGCGAAACGCGTTCGAAAATCGCGTTAGCCTTCGAATCCATCGATATATTTTCTACGCGCTTCAGTCTGTCCCACTAGCATATTCGCGGTTGCATGACCGTCATAATACATTGACGATACCATACCGATTTCGCCTAACCGACGAGACATCAATGAAACCTAAAAAAAAGATTTCTCTTCTAGTTCAGTTTCTCTACTTAGGTAGTACGTGCCGTATTTAATCGAATATAAGTTGAACAATCATTCTTTCGGGAATATTACCCAAAAATGAGCTATCGAACCTGCACTTCTGACCGAAGAATCTCGACGCGTGCTCGATCGTGAACAAAGCTAGCAAAAGTACAGAGCAAACGGGGTTCCTCCGTCGCGCCCCACGTAAGGCCAGTCCAGACATGATTCAGGCTGCCTCTAAGAAGCCCTGCATATCCAACGCAGCCGAAGGCGCCGAGGACGACGTCCTTTATGGTGTCGAGGACGCCTGCGAAACGTACGACGAGGACAACTTCTGGGGTGGTTGTGACGAGGATGCAGCATATGGCGTCGACTAGCGAGATTTAGTGGCCGCTAGCTTACGCTAAATAACGGTGTGGTCATCTTCAAATACGTTCATGTTTTTTTTTTTTTCAAAAAGAAATGGGTTGACTTTTGATACACACACACACACACACACACACACACACACACACATATATATATATATATATATATTCTATTTCTCGGCGAGTTAAGTATATACGGGTCGACTTTATTCGTATAAATAAGGTATGTAGTGATTTCGTTCGTTTTTTTGTTTTTTTTTCTCTCTCAATGGGTGGGCGACGTGGAGTGTGCGCCTCGTGTTCTACGAGCCGCACGAATGGCGACTTGCGACAAAGTTGCGACGCATTTCCCGTCCTCCTGCGGCAAAATTCGACATTGCGCAGTTGGCTGCCCATAATCGTAACACCTGCAAGACTCGACGAAGTTCGCCGCCTATACTGCGTTTATCTGCTGGTGCGAAATTTTTCAGTTCTCTTTTTCTCTCGCTTTCTCTGTCAACGAACGACGTGGTGAATATGCCTCATATATTTTGCATGAGCCGTATGAATGCGAGTTTCGTGAAGTCGCGGCAGACTTGCGACACATTCCGGTCCTTTTGTGCAGACTCGCCGGAGAGCCTTTTTTCACAACGCCTCGCTGTCTCAATATAGCCGTCTCACCTCCATATGTCTTCTCCCTTGGAGACGCATCCGAATATTATTATTTCTTTTTTCGTTTGAGTGCCTTGAGTGTTTGTAAAGCTGTCGTATGTTTCTCCTCCTATAATATAGTCTGCACACGTCCTTACCGCCAACTCCAAATCATTCTTTTCTTCATCCGGCGAACCCGAGCTGTAATGGGGAAAAAAGGGGTACGTCATCTGCTCGCTTATGAAGCCGCTTTTCTTCGACAAACAAAACTTCTTTTTTTATTTTCCTTGGTCCCTGCTCGCTCACTGCTAAGTAGTCTCCTCGAGACATGGCTCCGCAAAAGGAGCGAAAAAAATAAAAGAAAGAAAGAAAGCACGTGGAGCTCATTTAGGAGTAAAAAAAGAAAAGGAAGTCGGAGTGGTCTCGAGGGAAGTGGCAGCGTAGCGCGTTCGAAGCGACGAATAAGAGGTCTTCTTTTTTTTTTTTCTGGATAATGCATCGCCGTCGTAGCAAGCTCAGAACAGTTGAAGGAGCAGATGTAAAGTCGCATTAATCATTCCTCATGCATTTGCCCGTTTTCCCCGTTTTTCCTCGTTTTCGAGCCGCTCAGAAACAAAAAGAAAAGGCGTCATCGTTCCTCCTGCGGCTATGTATAATCGACGAATTCATAAACATGCACTGATTAACTTTTTAATTACTTACCTTGTGGCCCATATTGCCATTTACGAATCGCAGGAATCGCACGGGTTTCGATGCATAAGCCGCGAAACTTGCGGTAAGAATGCACCACCGCTGAATTTTTGAATGCGTAAGCATTTCTATGCCTACGCAACGAGGAAATCCCTCCGTCTGTCACGTAAGACGAAAATCCCTGTAAAGAAATTATTGTGTAGAACAAAATAAATTTGAAAGGAAAAGTGTTGGCGGTGGTTAGTTTCGAATCTACGACTCCACGCTGAGAGGCCGAGTGTCTTACCCGGTGGGCTTAACACCCACGCCTGCAGAAGGCGTATATGTCTGAACCATATGAATGTGTTCTACAGGCGGTACGAAACAAATGTCGAAGGCGAACAGTTTCTGTGAAGGCTTTGTTGAGAGATTTGGCCGATGGTGGAATAAAAGCCATCTCTAGGATCACTTGTAGAGCCGACTTGAAGCATTGCAGACATTGGGAAGATCCTGATTTTGTGAAAATTTAATGCCAAACACGCCACATCTACCTGCGATGCGTTTCGGGGGTCGCAGGATGCACCTTCCGTTGGGGCGTTCTTTCGCCGACCGACACCCGCCGTGGTTGCTCAGTGGCTATGGTGTTGGGCTGCTGAGCACGAGGTTGCGGGATCGAATCCCGGCCACGGCGGCCGCATTTCGATGGGGGCGGAATGCGAAAACACCCGTGTACTTAGATTTAGGTGCACGTTAAAGAACCCCAGGCGGTGAAAATTTCCGGAGTCCTCCACTACGGCGTGCCTCATAATCAGAAAGTGGTTTTGGCACCTAAAACCCCATAATTTTCAATTTTTCTTTCGCCGACCGAAATGCCACAGATCTCCGAGGCTCATGCTCTTCACGTCGCGCGACACACAGATAATCAGTCAGTAAGTTGATAAGGATGATAAGGGGTGATTATGGGTTATATGCTTCTCGATAACGGTTGATAATGGTTCGACGCGGATGGATAAGGCGCTGAAGAGCGATACGGGCTTATAATGATCGGAGGAATTCTGATAATGTTACTAAGCGCCGAAAATTATTAAAGGTCCGATGTAAGTCCGATAAAGTTGATAAGACCATTAAGAGTTGATAAGGGTCGGATTATGACCGATAAGATTGAGTAGGGCAGATTTAGGCTTGATAAGGATGGTATCTCTTGCGATAAGCTTGATATCGAGCGATAGGGGCTAATAAGGCTCGGATCGAGCTCGATAAGGTTAATAACTGCCGTTGAGGGTTGATAACGGTCGGATCTAGTCCGCTAAGGTTGATGACGACTAATAGAGGTGTATACATGTCGGATCAAGTTTCACAACATTGATGATGGCCCCGGGTGCGTCAATGTGATGAAGTTGCGCAATGCTTACGCATGCATACTTAGACAACTCCCAGGGGAAGTTATTTGTGAATTTTTTCATGCGCTGCCGTTTTGTGCATTGAAGAACGAAACTGACTGGGACGCCAATTAATGTATTTTGTCGTCAACTTCGGGAATTCATACATCGAAAATGGTGTCATCCTGAAAATTAATTCGGAGTGGATACGCCTTAAGAACTAACCGTCTACAATTCGTAAATTGCCATCTACATCGAAAAGTAATTTGAAAATTAAGCATTTATATTAAAGCGAAAGCTTTACTGGCCGCGAACTTACGATTTCACCGTGGCTGTGCTCCGAGGAGGCACATGACGTCACAAGGCGCGCCTCGCCGCGGATATTTCTCTCTCTCTCTCTCGCTCTCGCTTCCTAGTCACTACTGCGCATGCGCCACTAGTAGCACCGACCCACAGATGTTCCGCCGCTGCGCAGCGCCGCGCCTTACCACCGCCGCCGTTTGGTATGACGTCACAACGCGTTCCTCGTCGTTGCGCTCGCCTCCGCTCGCTTCGCCAGCTGCGTCGCATGCCTGATAAAATGCCGGAGGATTGAAAAGGAGAGCTCGCGTGCGCCGCAACCACAGTTGAGGTGGTAGTATGGACAGCGACAATTCTGATAAGCAGGAGGAGGACTGGAATCGACATCGGAACGAGATGAAGAGGAAACGAATCGCCCAGGAAACAGACGAACAGCGCGCCGACCGACTGGATAAACGCCGCAACATAGCTAGACACCCAGACTAACCTGGACTTGCAATCAAGATTAACCAAGGCTAACCATACTATGCCTTAGCTTTCGCTACGTATATCCTGGCATAGCCGAGCTAAGCCACCGCCAATTTTCTAAAATAATTAATCGATTATGCATTTACATTTCTCGACGAAGTAATGTGCGCATCTTTCAGCAAATGAGCTGAATGACTAGAAATATCCTGTTATGCCGCAGACGTTTGTTGAGAAGTCCCTATGATCTAAAAAAAAATCGCCGGTATTATTGTTGCAAAGGGGCACGGATAAGGCAGCACAGTTGACGCGCGGCTGTCGCGTTGATGGCGATGACGATTCCTAGTGGCAGCAACTTTAAAACATGGCGGCGCAAAATAGTCACCTAGCCTACGTGAGCTAAGCAGGTTCGAATATTTATTCCGGTCTAGCATTTTTCTTGTCTCTACGTTGAGTTACCTCTTTTACCGGCTTCTCTCTATCCTTTTTATTTCGATGTTATTCTTAATGGTCTCTTGTTCATCTCTACCGCTCACCGCTGCCATCCGCGTCGAACCCTAGTACTTCTTCAAGGTGGACGTTCCCCACGGTTCCAACTGCGCGAGTATCTTATCATTGCCATTAGAATGTGCTGAGTGATGTTGAATACACAATGTGCCGACTTGTGTTATTGTTATGATTCAACATTATCTATGTGCAGTCCGAAAGAAAGCTTGAATCTGAAGGACCTTTAAGTCTTTCTACTTCATCAGGCGAGTCGCCACTCCTGTCTAACTACGTGTGCGGGCGACCTCCCCAACAAACACATCCTCCGCTCAATCTCAACCAGGGAACGTATTCTGTGTCGGTCACTTTCGGCGCAACTATCGCCTTCGCGTGACGTAATGTTCAACCAGCCAATCGGCTCGTCTGATTTGGCTCCGCCAGCCAATCAGGCACGCGCTCGACGGCCGAAAGGCGGTACTATCGCCGAAAGGGATCGCCGCAGAATGCATCCTCAGAACGTGAGCTGCTCGCGCTGATTCTCTCATCCACGCTGTCCTTTTGCCGTCTCTTAACGTCACACCCCCCTCACATCTTTGTTAACGCGATAGCGTTACTGATGGGCTTCACCCACTTTGAAGGTATCCAGTATCTAACCGAAAAAAAAAATGTGGGCATATCTCAAAGTCAGAGCAGTCTTAATGCGGCGTCTCGAAACGCTATCTGTCACGAGGGAAGAATGCGAGAAACTGGCGCATGATGCACGTGCGAAACGTTTGAAAGAGCGACTTTGGCGCGATGTAGGAGCATGGGTGCAATATCTGCTCAATGGTTGGGTCGTCGGCTATCTGTGCTTGAAGAGAGAGGTTCCAATCCCACCATCGGTCACGCATTTCTTTATAGCAACGTAGATGGACTTCACCCAATTTTGAGGTTATCTAACAAGAAAAGTCGAAGGTACGTCGAACGTACGCGTGAAGGCTTGGTAGTGCGCGCGAAATGGTAGAAGCTTGCAAGAAATGCGAGGTACCGAAACGTATAACTTCCATGAATGAGAGCGCGCAAGGTCCCACGCTCGCGTCCAAGGTCCTACGCTAGCCGAGGCTTCACAATTTTAAGTACGCGGTCGCATACTTGGAGGGTTAGCTGCGCGGTTGTTCAGGCATATATAGTTTCCTTTCTGTTTTGTTTCGTCGCTCGTTACGCTTTAAGAACGTTCCGTTGCAGCGCACATGTGTCGTCTGTTTTTCTCAATTCAGGTATTGTTCTCTCGGCGGCGCCCGTTGATTCTGTGGAATCAATGAGCGTATAGTACAGTATTCTACAGTACAGTGTAGTATAGTACTGTATAATGATAGAGGTTTTAAATACGAAAGGTACGATCGAGATGAGATAGGCAAAATGCTAGATAGTGATAGACGTAGTCAAGCGCGATTAAATCAAGCATGCTAGTGGGGGGGGGGGGGGGGGGCAGCATTTGTCCCCGCCCCGTTTCGAAGGGGATGCCAACATGCATCGCCGTCATCGAAGCCCGCGATCCACTGGCGATGTCGACGCCCGCGACGCCTTTCTGCAGCGTACACCCGCGCACGAGGCCTAGCCGCGCATCTTCGGGGTCGCCCCCCTCCATTTACCCTTGAAGGAGAGATAGGCAGTGTCGTTGCTCTCGGCAGCAGCGTCGGTAAGCCGCCGATGCGCGCGCCGCCATTCCCATTCGGCGACGCGCCGAGCGCCCGTCATGCGGGCGCCGAAGCAAGCGCTTCGCGACGCGTTATGCTTTTGCAGGCTGGGTGGTTCCGGTTCGGTGCCTCGGTATGGAAAGGAAATGCGGCGAGGCCTTGGCGTTGCTCGCGTACGCTTATTCCGCGCGCGCGTCACGGAGCCGTTCTTCTTTTCCAGCATCCAGTAATATATCGTTTTTTGTTTGTTTTTCAAAAGATGAAGCGCCAACAGTGACTGCGCTCACTAAGAAGGAACAAAGACAGGACAAGGCGCTACTTGCAACTGTTTATCGAAGTCAGAGGTGGCTGATTATACAGCCATGTGCAGAGGGGGACGAGAAAAGAGGAACACTGGTCATGTGAATGCGCACGCGCGAAACTAAACTTTTGTTTACTTCAATGTTATAACTTTTCCTTTCAATTTCCGGAAATATTTTCTTGTTCGCTCTCCCGTGTTTTTTAAAGCCAAGCTTTCTTTCCCTCTTCTCCTGACTTTCCGGGCGCTGCTGCTGTGATGGGGTCTTGCCGTGGGTGTGGCTGGGTTTCTCGCAACACCACCAGATGGCGCTCGCCTCCGCATATCTTCGGCCGGCGCCCGGATGCGTAGCTTGTGCGTGTGGCACGTGCTGGGCTTGCTTTCGTGTGCGGCAGAAAAATGCAGTTGCTGGGCTTGCGGAGGTTGTGCGCGCTGGGCTGTGATGGCGTAAACATTACAATCGTTTCTGTAGCCGGTGTCAGGATTGGGGACTCAATCCCATCGTTCGTGACCCGTTGTCAAGATTGGAGTCCGGCATGAATTAGAAGGTAGCTGCCCATGCCGTCGTCCAACTTATCCACGCTGAGGACGTTGATGAAGGGAAGGACTGCTTCTCATCGAGAACGAGGAATATGGGTTTATTTACAGTATTTACATGCAGTTCATCAGTCTAGCATCACTGCGAGAGAAAGTACGTCAGTCTAATATGACTGCTTGAGAGAGTGAGCCGAGCATCCGCACAACAGCGGTTTATAAACACTCGGTCCCCCCTCGATTTCAAGGTGACGGAAACGTTTGTCCAGTCATCGTAAAGAGGCCGCCTCTCCACGGGACGGTTTACATACGCACACGCACACACACAGACAGGTTCACGATCCGAAACCGACATCACACGAACTTCGTAGAACTCGGAGCTGACCCACGCAGCGCGGCCAGGTAGCCATTGTCTTGCGTCTTGGTCGGCGCGTGGGAAGGGGCCCCCGTCGACGTTACCGCGGCAACTCCCCCACTCATAGCAGATCAGGTCCGCGTTGGTGGGTTCGGTAACAATAGTTGGCCCGCCGAACGCATTCAGTCACAATGGTAGTTTAGTGACGCCGTGGCTAGAGGTTTGCGGCGGCACTCTAGGAAACGTTGACGCCCGTTGTCGCAACTGGCTGGCAACACTTGCACCTAAGCTGGGCCGTTCTTAACACCGGAAGAGAGCGCTCGGAGCTGGCGTCTCAACAGCGTGCTGGTCGCGTGTGCAGAAGGAGCGCGTTAAACAGGCGCCAGCAAAGCGGCTCCAAACCGTGCACTCGGCGTTGCAAGGACAGCCAGGCCCGAAAGAAGCGTCGCGCGGAACGGGAGCGTCTTTCGCCACGCAGCGAAACGTGGTGTTGCAAGAACTACGAACAATGACGTGCAACAGTGCTTCAAGCAAACACGTCTCCCTTAGTGTTCTGTGGACTGCGCAGACAAACATCAGCGCTGCACGCAAGGTATCGCTTAACATCAACTCACCGCTCTCGTGTTAGACGAAGCGATGAAGAAATTACACATTGGCAGCCAACATCACAGCTGATTATCGTCAATGAAAGGAAACAAGAGTACGAAGCTTCGCTGGCATCGGTTCCCACAGTGCGTGGGATTCGCATATTTCTTTTTTCTTTCGTTCGCCCATTTCTTTTCTTTATTTTCACTGTTGTTCAGAGATCTAGATAATGCGAAACACCTGCGGTGGTCGAAAAAAAATTAATTATGTGGTTCTGTGGGCCAAAACCACAATATCATAATGTGGCTCGTCGTAGTGGAGGAATCCATAATATTTTTGACCACCCGGGATCCTTTAACGAACACCCATGGATTGGCAGACGAGCCTTTTCGCTTCTTTTCGTACTTTCTTTCTCTTCTTTTTTATTTATTTCTTTTTTCTTCTTTTGCTTTATTCCAACACCAAAGTGCAGCGGTCGTGGCGGGAATTCGATCCCGCGACCTCGCGCTTCTGGCAGCGCGACCCTATTACCCGCTAAGCCACCATGGCCGGAGCTTAGTGGTTGTGGCATCCTGCTGCTGTCACGGGTGTACGTTCAAGTCCCAGGTTCGATCCTGTGCCGCGGCGTCCGCCGCGGAGTGGAAAAAAAAAATAACGCTGGTGTTCTTAGATTTTGTGGCACATTGAACGACCACGTTTGGTCCGAATCAACCCGGAAGTAGGCCTCAAGCATAGCCGCGTCCCCTTCTTTGCATATCCCTGTTTTACGTACGAGACGGAAGAGTCTGTCAGCAAGAGAGGAGGGTTCGGGGACGTTAAAGCTGCGTGCTCGGTGGTCGTTCCGAGTCCTTTGCTTAGCGTGATTCCTTCGCGAATGTGTCAATTAACAGTGAACGAAGAGAGCGTCACGGGTGGTGCGTGGACGCGTGAGAAAACAACTCCATCCTAAATATCGACTAGCGAGCATCACCATCATCGCGCCGTTTATTCGCGTTTATCTCTCGTGCCCGGAATGATCTTAAGTCCCTTCAGTGTACAATGGTACAGCGCCGCGAACGATTTCAGTGCGCTGCTTTCAAGCGAAGCTCGCTCTGTCTATCCCCCCCCCCCCACCCGCGCCTCCCGGGGGTATTTGCTGTGCCGTTGCCGTCGTCGGCTGACTGGCCGAGTCAACTTGGCCGAGCAGTGATACCGGAGACAGATACCGGCGACAGTGGCGGTCACTCGGGGGGCCGATCCTGGCACCATTGCACGATATGTGTGTCCGAGCTAGAGTTTTAATGCCGTTCAATTTGTAACACATACTGTTGCTGGAGGTAGCGCAATCCTGATAATTCTATCGCATCACAATCGCCCAGGAAGTAAAACAGCCTCACCGAAGAGGTTTTTGAAATAATGCCGCTATACGGCGGAGATGACGCGTCCTAAATGCGAAGCCGGACTGCCGCCATCTTACCGTGAGCACTATAAAGCAAACGCTTTTCTTCCCACTTCATGTGGATTTAATATGACCAATCGCTTCGCGGATCCTGCTCGACGTCTATATATTTGTATAACTGGTTTTAGATTGAAATTTGAACGTGTTGCCAAGGTACGGGCGCGTGAGATCGGGATATGACTGGCACGTCCGATGGTAACGATGCATATCCCATTCCTCAAGCGTTGCTTCAGGTTCCTCATAGCACGATCCTTCCAATCTAAGTAATTTCGGCGTGGCTTTGAGAGCGCGCCTTTGTTCCAGTCAGAACCGAGTTAGTTGTATTCTATTCAGCGTCACTTGAAAACTCTCCGCGCCGCATAAGTAGGGTGGTTCGACACAGTGCATCTTGTTTTCCGAGGCGCTCCGTTTTTAATTCGCTGCTATCTTCGCGTGGGAGTTAAACCGAACGCGACCGTGTCGACAATTTACGCCCTCCAGAGTATACGCCTCTCTTCGCTCGCGTTTTCCCGTCCGTCGTACACTTCGTGTAATTTGTCACCGGAACTGCAAGCACCAGCTGCGTAACACTTGCCCCCCCCCCCCCCCTCAGCGACTCCCCCCCCCCGCTATCCTCTTTCCACTCCCTTCACATGCATAACGCCGCTATGCGCCAGCTCCGTCGCTCCCAGCTTTTGGTGGAAGACGCGCCTTCGTGTATGCCGCGTCTCAGGAAATTCGTGCAGTGTAGTCATAGGCTTGCTCTCGTCGCGTCAGCCAACTTGGAACGAGAACTATAAGAAAGTCGACTCGCCTACCCGTGTCACGACGCGAGCATTTGGGAACGTCGCTGATTCCGTCCTTGACGCTTCCGTGAAGTCAGTGTCACGCATAGTGTCACGCTTAGGCTCGTTCGCAAAGTGTACACTTAATTTAGTACTCACTAAGGCTCAGGTTTACGGGTGTAAAACACCGCCTGGCTCGCCCTGGCACAAACTGGCCCATAATCGGAACTCGCCGACCTCAGACTCGTTAAACAAGTGAAGGTTACCCCTTTGATAATCTAACCCTGACTCACGGAAACCACGGAGTCAGTCAGTCGGGCTCGCTGAGACTAGCGGAATCACGGGCTCGAGGCCAGTAGAGATTGTGTGGATGCGTAGCCAGATTCACTGGGAATGGTATGGACTCAACTCTGCGTAGAGTCCAATGGACTCATTTGTAACCACGTGCACCTCGTACTTACTTGAACTCAGTCAGACTCCCTAACTAAAGCACCGACTCAGTGGGACTCACATTCTACTCAGACTTGCGCCCTCCTTCTACTGGCCTCTAAGGCCTGACTTAAAGTTGGAACTAATGGCTCGCAGGTATACTACATCTGCTTGAGAGCGAGTTGACTGGTGCGTGAAGTTTGCCAACGTCAGGCAAGAGAAGATCAGCGGCCGACTTTGGGCGATCGCTTCCTGCGCTTATAGCTACGTTCTCGTTCCAGCTACGCGAGTTGACGCGGTCCGGATAGGTTCGTCTGCGCTGCGCAGATTTGGTGATGTCCCCGTGCTTTTTAAGAGAGCAGCCGAGACTTCCGACGCCTCTCGCTTTTTTGTTTTTATCTTTGACCCGTTAATATTTTCCGCGAGCGGCGTGAGCCGAGGCAATACATCTTGGAAAAAGCAAGCTTTCTTAACTCGGCCCGCTGGCTGGCGTAACGCACGAGAAGCGCTATTTGCTTCTCTTTTCTTTTATGTGCCCTGATGGGAAAGCAATTAGCGAAGGCGACCGTGCGCCCTTCTACTTCTTAACTAGCCGTCGGGTGTTTTACGAACACATGGACGAGTGATCTGTTCCGGCCACCTGACTCATTTCAGCAGAAGGCGTCTCCAGATGACCTGTTACTAAGCCATGTTGTTCAATGTACGAAACGAATGTAGAAGAAAAAAAACGATGGCGGGTAGGGGGGTCCGTTGCCCGTCTTTCTTTATTCTTTTATTTTTCTCACTAACTTGCGTATATTGATAAAAGCGGAGACACCATCTTTCTGCGTTTCTTTGTTTTCTGTGGGCTGGATCGTTCGACGCAGTCTGCACATTGAGCATGTTTCGGCGCTTTCAAGAGAAGAGGAGGGGGTGGGCACAGGGGGAGGGGAGCGGTTCTGTAGACGCATAGTGGTACTTTGTGCGAAGATTAATGAACTCGCTCAGTCTGCGATCATTCGCATTCGCTGACCCACGCCACCGCTTTCGAGCGACGCGGCGCGTCATTCCTGAAGTGCAGCGACCGCTCGACATCGTGCTTCGCTCGCAAAAGCTTCTTTTGCGCGAAGGTTTGCGAACGGGTGCGTGGGGGAAGCGCGACGACCACGTTGTATCGAGTTCTTTTTCGACAAGCGACGCCTCGTACGGTTATCGATTATTGACTAACGAGGCTCCAAGGTCAGCTAGCAAGAAGACCTCGCGCTACTCAGAATTCTCCTCTTGAAGATTTCGAACTTAAACACCTATGCACTTTTGTGGTGATCTGAAGGGATTCGTCTTGGGGGAAAGCTCCCTTAGAAGCTGCGCCTTCTAGCATCTGCAAGCCTGCAAGCCAGGGTGACCCGAAGGAGCTTGGAAACCTCCTCTCTCGCGCATGACTGCTCGTACCTCTCTCGGCTCTGTCGCCGGTCGGCGCCGCGCTGGCTTCCTGTCGCTCCTTTCTCTGCTTCCTTTCAGTCCTCTCCAACATGCCGTCTTACCTGGCTTTCTTGTCGCATTTACCCGTCACCTGCGCTGTCCTTTCATTCTGCGTTTTTGCATATCGCTTCGCGCACATGTGTATGTGTGTGTGTTGTTAAGAATGGTTGTGTGCTAGCGCGCGTGTGCTTCCGCCTCCTCCCCCCCCCCTCCTGCACCGACCCTACGAATTCCACTAGCGCGCCCCAACCACCGCCGTGCCCCCCTCCCCCCCCCCCCTTCCACCAAATAGAGAGACCCCTGGGGGCATTTTTCTCGCTGCTGTCCCGCTGCCTAGCTGCGCGAATTGGGGAGACAGGAGTTGGGAGGGGGCTCTTTGTTTTTAATTGGACGAACGAATAATCCCGTTAGGTCGCCTCTCTACGAGCCCCTGACACCGCCATGTCTCGACTCAAGAACGACCTCCCCCCCCCTTCCTCACGCACTCACGCGGCTCACCCTCTCCGACTGAGCCACACTCTCACCCTCTCTTCTTTGGCACAGCCGACTGTCGATCGCTCGGGCCAACCGGACAGGGGAAAAAAAGGCGGCGGCTCGCTGAATTCGACTTCCCATTTTGCCTTTTTCCCGGGTTCCGGATCTTTCCTCCACCATCACCGCAGCATCCGTATACTTTTACTTATTTTTGTCTTCTTCAGAAAACGCTCGTGGAGCTGCCGTCTGTCTTCAGCCTTCCTTCCGCCTTTGTTTTGATTGTTTAGTCGGTCGCTTGCTTCGTGTTTCTCGCTTTTAACACGCCTCTGGGGGATTGAAGCATGCAGAGACGACTTGGAGCGAACGAATTTACCCTTTACCAACAGCCTCCCAGGCCTTTTTATCTTCGTTGCCTCTCTGCATAGAGAGCTTATACCGCTCTACGCAGGAGTGTGATAGAAGGAGTGGGTCACTGCCGTACTCTTGATTTTGAAGCTTCGTCTTGATCCTAAGACGTATGGGGGGAAAGGAAGAAAAAAGATTAGAACATTAGACGAAAATCTCTGTCACGAGCATATAAAAAGGAATAAGTCCTGACGCTTATAACTCGCTCCGCGGTAATCAGACGAAGAAGAAAGAACTGTCATAGATGAAGTTCTTACGCAAGCGCAGGACACTCAATCAAATGTTGCGTCAAAGCGCGAAAAGCAACGCTTGATTGCAATGAAGTCTGTTTCCTTGTCGATTGGACTCCTTGGTTTTATCCGGCGATGTTCTTTTGGTTTGTTTCTTCCTCTCTTTCGTTCCTTCTTATTTTGCGCGTTGAATTGAGCTGGCTGATACATTTCGCAACTTGAAGGTGACAGTGCTAAATACAACACGAACGCGCGAGGAGACATACACAGCACCGTGTTTATCACCTCTCGTCTTGGTTCTGTTCCTTGGCGCTGTTAACTTCGAGCTTCTTTCATTTGTATTTCCGGATCTCTTGGACGTGGTAACGCGTCCATAGTGGAGTTGAGTCCTCTTAGCCTTATTGACGTTTTGCATAGCCTCCGAGATCAAGTGGCCCGTGCGCAGTCTTATCTCAGAGGACACCCTTTGATCCGCACCGTACCGGACCTATTCTCTGTATTGCGCGGCTTAAATCAGTTATTTTCATTGTGTGTTCTGATGGCAACAAAATGAGTATCTCACGTCAGTGCTTTTGCTTATCTTCTGAGCTAGCCGGTTTAGCTAGCTGGTTAGTTAGCTAGTCTGCAAGCTGGCTAACTAGTTGGTAAGTTAAGCGGGCGCTTAGTTAGCTAGCTAGTTAGGTGCTTGCCAGATAGCCAATCAGTTACTTAGCTAGATATACGACGAGCTAGTAAGTGAGTGAGTTGGTTAGCTAGTAATATGATGATGTAGTAGTATGCAGGCTTGTTTGTTTGCTACAAGTTAGATCGCTAGTTAAGCATGTACTTAGTTATTTAGCCACCTAGCTAGCTGGCGTAGTTACTAGCTACTCACATAAATTTTAGGTGCTCATACAAATCAGTTTTTGCGAAAAGCCATTAATTATAGCAGGTGGCTTGCGTAAGCCATTTTGAGTGTGTCGCGGCTCGCATTCATTTACGTTTCGAATGTACGACAGTGAACATATAGCGAAGGCGCAGATTTGTTTCTGAAATAACACTTTGCCTAAAAATACTCTCGTGACGAACTTATTCTTTGTGCACCGCACAGATTCTTGCAAAGAGTTTTGACGTGATCTACAGTTCTTGTGTTGTCTCAGTAGCAAACTGAAAGGAAATGTACGATCCGCTGTCGACTCCCTTTGTGGTTTTTGCCACTGGAACAGTTGTCACTTCGTCGCACTGGTAGCCCGGTGGGTTTTAGAGGGCAGCGCTTAACCGCCCGTTCCTGCGCTGAGCGTCGGCGTCGTCCCTCGGCGTAACTGAGCGAACGAGCACAGCGAAGGATGAAAGAGCGAATGCGGGTGCAAAGACGGCGATAGCGATGAGAGCGCGTGAAGGGAAGCGGAGGAGGAGGGTATGACGAGAGCGTGAGAAGAAACGAGCAGTGCCGCGCGCGAGGCGGGCTCTGCTGCGACAACCGCTATGATACGGCGTGAGAGTATCGCTGTTCACTGATGTTAACCATCTGCTCACCGATGACGCCATCGATAAGGCATGCGGCGAGCGCGTTCACCGATACCATATATGGAAACAAAGCGCTGCATGAGCGTAGCTATGTCGGCGGCGGCACCTGCTGTGAATCACGCCCATACGTCACCCACGCGATGCATCTCGCGATTTCCCGATTAGCGAGGCAGTTGCGCCACAGTTCGCTCCGTTTGCAACTTGGCACAGGAGACAGATTGTCCGCGCCAACCAATGTATCGCGAAATGACCGCACGTATAGAAACTGCGCTCAAATTTCGCATTAGGGAGTATCGTAATCGTTGGTGAATTTTTTTCCCGACTTAATTCTGAATCCGTGTATATATCTGCATAATATATAATCTGCTTAAAGCGTGCAACATTAGAAAGCCACTACATCGATATTGGTATTGGCGTCTCTCCGAGTATTTAGCTTGTGGCAAATTCACGTTTAATGACATTATTTTACTTAATCAGTAACGTAGTCATTTCATGGCACGTATCATGGTCACCCACTTGCCATGGGCACCCACTGCGATATTCATTGCAATCAAATCTCGATATATAGAGAACACGGATGTAAGGCACTATCGGACATAACGAAATAACGTAACATTTTATTTGGTTACGCCTTTACTTGAATGCGTATTTTGCTGCTAACACAAGAAGCGAATATATGATGGCTGGGCTGAAATTTAAGCCACGCGCCACTATATATGCAGATTTCGTGGCGTCTGCATTACGTTTCAGTCTGCATTCGCCCTTTCTTCTTTCACTCCTTCATATTTGCGCAGCAACTGGGCTTCAACCCGAACCTGAAGGTGAGCCTTCAGGACCTGACGGCCCAGCTGGAAGAAGAGATGGCGTCCGTGGCCGCCGGAAACGCGTCCACCACGTACGCGTTCGCGCTCGCCTCGTACCAGCACGAGCTCAAGCACCTGAAGTGAGTGGCCACGTTCGTTTTTTTTTTGGCCTCAGTGTCAGCTCTGGCATATATATATATATATATATATATATAATTTTTGATCAAAGCTCTGCTTGTGGAGTTGTAAGGGTTTTTGATCGCGTGGTGAGTGGATACGACCGTGGATAGAGACCGTGGATGGGGTGAATGTTCGGCGAAGGATTTTGAATAAGGAGAATTGTGGAGAATCTGCAGAATCTGTGGAGAATCTACTAGAAATGTATATAATCTACTGCGGTGACTGCAGTGTCGAGTTGACTGTGGGGATGAAGATGTGCCTAGGGCAATGAGGAAAGAGGGAGGGAGAGGGCATAGATAAGCAAAAGGCAAGGAGGTTAACCAGGCGGAGAGGATAAAGGTGGATGTGTGGTTGTGAGGGGAGGAAGTTGGGGGAGAGGAGGGTGCGTGCAGGGAGGAGGGCACCTTTGGCAGTTGCCTGTTGTGTAACACAGATATACACGGCTAAAAGTGAGACGCACTTTCACGACAAAGTCCTTTTTTTTTTTAACGCACGTCCTTGCGTCTCGATGACACGCCCGGGTGAGGGGCAGCCTGCCAAAAACTGTCGAAGGTGACCGTCAAAACAGGTGGAGCGGAGCTCACGCTCTTGTGAACCATTACTGGAAAGTTTAGGTTAGATCCAAACCTTACCTATCTGGTTACGTTACGTTGGACAAAAGTTAGCTAAAGCAAGTTCGGGGTTAAAACAAAACCTAACTTAGCCTAACCAATGTGGCTCGTGACAGTGTAAGCTACGTTTACTTAGGCGGTCACGTTTGGTGGTATCTGCGCAACGTTTCTTTGTTCTTAGTTTTCTTGTCGTTAAAATCCCTTCGCGTCTTTTTTTTCTCTCTGCCACCTTTATTTTTGGCAGGACCAATTTCGAACAGGCTCGCGAGGAGCGCGACCGGCTGCGAGTAAACGTGGCCGAAGCCAACGCGCGATCCGCGCTCATCGCCCAGGAAGTGGACGAGCACCACGCCCGGATGGAGAAGGCCTCCGAGAACCGGCTGCTGTGAGTTCGGCTCGCATTTCGAGCGTTGCTTCTCGCGCCAAATGTCTACTCGGTGGCGGCATCATCGTTCAGAAAAAAGAAGGAAAACTGAACTTCTGTTCTCAGAATATCTTTACCGATGTAACTTCTGATTTAGAATGCAACCGTTTTCATTTACATGTGTCTGGCTGGTTTGCGAATGATAACGTTTGCTAACGTTTTGTCAAGTTCTTTCTTTTTTTTTCTGTATTGAGAAGCCTGGGGGGGGGGGGGGGTTGTAGGCTTTTCTAGTGACGATTCTGCTGTCATAAATTTTGACTTATCAAGGGCACTTACAGATATGAGGTCCATCTGCAGCCGCGAGCTCTGGGTCGTCCTCACGTATATGCTCATTTGTGACATCGTCAATGCGCAGTAAAGTGCTACGCAGGGTGTCCTTTTTTTTTTTAGACCTCGCAGGTATTTTTAAAATCGCCTTTGTCAGCCGGTAGCATGATTACAGTCATTGAGTTTGATTACTCAAAGAGGCGGACATTACCCGCACGATTAATCGAAGTGCATGCACCACTATCTAAGAAGGGTCACTAATTACCTTTTTTACAGCGCATGCTGCGCCGTAAGTGCTGTATTCGCGGGCTTCTTTCACGCTCGGAAAAACACTTTTATGTAGCACGTATTGAACAGAAAGGCGTATCGGGGAGTTGTTGTTGCTCCACAATTTTCTCATTGACACTTTTCATCTAATTATAATATCGAGGAGCTGAATAAATATTGATTAAGACTAATTATGTAATTAGGCGGAATGTAAAAGCAAAAAAAATAATTTGAGTAGGTTTAAGCGACGTCAAAACAACAATTACCTTGGTTCTGCCCAGCCTACGTGGCATTTCCATATCTTTACTAATCTTGATGCGTGACAGTTGAGACACACCACCCTGTTTATACATATATGCCGACTATACGCGTGCACATATCCGCCCCGTGCAGGACCCTGGAGAAGCGCCACACGGAGCAGCTGCGCGAGGTGACCGAGGAGCTGCAGCGCGAGCGGGAGACCACCACGCTGCAGCTGACGCGGCTCCGGCAGCGCAACGAGGACGAGCTGTCCGCGCTGCGCGCCGACGAACTGCGGCTGCGCGCGCAGCTGGCCACGCTCGAACAGGTGCGTCGCGGCCACGTGGTCGCGGGGCTTGACTGAGGCCTGACTTTTCTTTTTTTCGAAATGTCTGGAGAGGTCTAGTTCTCGCCAGATGTCTTCAATCTGGAGGGGGTATTCTGGAAAAGTCCACCTAGTGAACTATCCATTTCGGCCGCTGCTGATTGGATGCAGCTGTAGGATCGAGGAGGAGAAGAGCGGCCCTAGCCAATCAGCAGCGGCCGAAACGGACAGTCTGCCAGATGGACTCTTACAAAATACTCCCCCCCCCCCCCCTTCCCCAGTACTACGTTCCGCGGTCGGGCAAGAGGGCAACACGTGCTCGGATGTCGTGTTCAATTTGTGCCCTCTATTTTTCGCATACGCATCATTTAGACAGGGTGCGCATTCATTGTCTGTCCCGTTCAGCCTAGGATGGTATACCGTAACGCGACAAATTTCGCCACGCTGTTGAAATTTTCCTCCGTCGGTTCAACCGCCTTGCAGGATGTGTACGCTATGTCCGATTGGGCACAAAGCGCAAGCATGGCGTAGTTTTCATTCCGTGATAGAACACTGTGACGATTTCGCAGTGTGAGCGAACGAAAGTACCTTTGCGGGAGTTCGCTGAACTAATGTTTTCCCTTAAGAACTCTTGCCTCTCCCTGGCAGTTTGGTGCGGCGTACTCTGTGCAGAGTAGCAGGTCATCGCATACTTGCGTAGACCGAGTGGTTTGCTTTCTCCCCTCGTTTCTCGATTTTCATGTCCGGGATAAATGTATTACGTAATCCTTCCTGAACGAATATTCAAAATTGATGGAACGAAACGTTGAATTTAGTGTAAAAGAACTCTCGTGAGGATATGATGTGATAGCACATGAA
The DNA here is from genome assembly GCF_023375885.2 of Dermacentor andersoni. Taxonomy (NCBI): domain Eukaryota; kingdom Metazoa; phylum Arthropoda; class Arachnida; order Ixodida; family Ixodidae; genus Dermacentor; species Dermacentor andersoni. The sequence continues at coordinate 147,158,624 of NC_092820.1, forward strand.
TATGAACTGAATAAACATATATAGATACGGAAAGGCCTTCGCGTCGCATGACCATCGGGCCGCTTCCGGGTTTCCAGGAGAATTGCCGTCTGGAACTGGAACTGCAGGAGTACTCGGAACGGTACCGCGAACTCCACCGTCTGGGCGAGAGCCAGCAGAAGGAACTCGAAAGCGTCGGCCAGCTGAAGCAGAAGGTAAGCAGACGACACTTCTGCCGACGTCGAAACTCGGCCGTTGGAACTATGCGACTCGTCTTTCGCGTATAAATGAAGCGCACCCATGTTGTACGCTACCGTGAGCCGCGGGCTTAACTTCTTAGCATCCGCGTGACTCCACAATCAATAAATCAATCGACTTATTACTTTTTTTTTCTAGAGGAACGCGCGGATGCCGCTTTAGCGATACTCAGTTCGGTGAATAATGACGCCTTGCAACTTCCAATTGAATATTTCCATTTGGAGGTTTTGCCGAAGTTCACACTCGTAGCTTGACGGGGAATATGCAGAGCAGGCTCTTCTGGAGCTTACTGTAACAAATCTCTGTCGTTGGCATTATCCTCGACCTCATGAGCATGGAGGGGCCACAAACGTGAGCGAAGCTGTGGTACGTACTTGTTTCTTTATAGTTAGGGGACACCGAAAAGGGCTCGTTATTCGCGAAACTCGAACATAACTTGTACAACTCCTTTTTTTTTCTTCAGGCTTTTTTGTGTGTGTGTTTTGTTTTGTTTCTCCCCTCAGATTGCGGACTTGGAATCGGGCCAGACGTTCCTGAACGACGAGCACTACCAGAAGATCCTGCAGGAACTCGAAGTCATGCGCAAACAGAACAAGGCAAGTTAACTGCACACTTCTCGCTCTCGCCACCCGTCGTCTTGGCGCCGTGTACGCATGGTGCGAGACGGCGCCATTTTTCGTGGCCGCCTCGACGTGAGATCGCTGATTGATGATTGCCCAGAGACGCCGTGGTTTTTTGTTTTTCTCGGCCCTCGTGTCTCCAGCCTGAGCTCCATCGCGTTTTCTCATCAATCAGTCGACGAATAAATATTTCTTTTCTGATCACAAAGCGATGATGTCCGAAGTCGACGAGCGCCCTTGTATGAGCCCTTAATGGTTGCAAGTGTCACATTCGAACGTTAAGAAAACAAAACAACCAGAAACAAACAAACAAACCTAACAACACGAGGCCGCATTTTGTTTTGATTTCGGCTTCTTTACGTTATTGTTTTGACATAACGTTTACCGACAAGTGGCGCATGCCGCGTAGATTCGTACGCTCGTTACTAGTGGGAACCCCGGCGCGAGTATTAAGGGGAGCCGCAAGAATGGTGGTTCAGCCAGCATGACGTGATGGCTAGCTAGTAGATGGATTTGCCTAGCGTTCGTCGTTCTTTTGTCAAACGGTTTTTGAAGTTCGCAAATGTAACGTCTTGAACAATGCAGTACCCTTACGGATGCAGCTACTCCTAATGAATGTGCGTGTGCTCAGAAACATATCGCCTTCCTGCGCCTAGAAGAAAAAAAAAACGTGACTTCTTGGAAATTTAGAAATGGAAAGCGTGATAGATAAGGCGACAAGAATGCTTGTAGCCGCGAGCAGGAAAAATGGACAAATCCGTGCACAGATCATCATCAGTAATTGTTGTTGGAAACTCCATAGGCCGACCGGCTCGCCTGTGGGAGGTGCGTGGTTCGATCCCCCACCGCCGGGCGCCCACTGGTCTATCGGGAGCCAGCAACTGGCCAGGAGGCGCTGCGAAAATTTGATTGTCCTACTAAGATATGCAGAGGCCGTTCGATGGGGACAACGAGGAAACAGTGCGATATCTGCAACGCTGACAGACGCGCGCCCATGTGAACTTCCGATAACGCCCTCCACATCAAGCCAAGTTCATTCCGTAGCAGAGCAAATTTTAGGGAATACATGCGCTCATACGTTCTAGCTCGTCGAAGCCTAGTCAGACGCTGGCCACGGGTGCCTCAGAATCAGCGGTGAACTTGCCGACGCGCGCGCGTCCTATCAAAAAAAAAAAAAAAAGAAAGAAAAATCCGCCGCCATTCCACCCTGTGGAAGTGGTTGTGCACGAAGCTGTGGCCGACGTTAGAGAAGCACAACCGACGTTAGACAGTCACCACCACCACGAGCGACGTACGTTAATTAAAGATAAAAGTACTTGTCTGTAAGACAAGTCTGGAAGACAATGGGATGAGTTCACTTGTGTGGGACACGTAACCGTTGACTGAAGACCGAGGCGTCTCCCGTTCGACAACGACTGATTCCTTTGTCCTTGTCTGCGTCCGCTTCGATGCGCGCAGGAGTTGAAGGACAGCAACGACGAGCTGACGCTCGAGCTGGAGACGCTGCGCCAGCAGCTCAACTCCGGCTCGGGTTCGCGCTCCTCGGCGCACGGCAAGCGGCACCGGCGCTCGGGTTCCTGGGTGTCCGACTACTCCCGCCAGGGGGGTCTCAAGCGTCGAGGCAGCGAGGCCTCCTCGTCAGGTGAGTGACGGACGGCTATGGTCGGGGCCCGGTCGGGCGTCCGGTACAACGTCGAGAACTCGCCACCGAGCTAATAACCCTCGTATTCGCTAGCTGGTCTGAAATCGAAGCTGTTCCTCGACTCCTCGGTGATGACGATGCTGACAGCTAACGCCAACCCTTTGTGAACCGGAGTTTGCGAAAGTCGGTTGGCCCGTGTGAGCTATAGTTACGTGTTACCATATCATTAGCCAGCACTACGCTTTTCCTTGCTTTACCTCGTAATGTTACCTGTGCCTACGACGTTGCCGTAATCCGTCTGTTCCCTTCCTTCTATTTCCGCTAATACACTCATCGTCCCTAGATTATCTCCTCACGAAACCGATGAGCACTCCAATTAGATTTGTGAGCCAGCAATCCCCAAACCGAGTGGGAACGGTAGGCAATACGACACTGCGCTTTATTAACTCTCATCGGCGATTCCCACGACGAGAAGTCGCTTGAGAAACACTTCGTTCCTGTGCATTTGAGTAGCAACCTAGAGCAACGTGGTCACAATGTTTGCGACCAGGATTTGCCCCCCTCTGTCTCTAGTGGCAATCTCAGTGGAAAGGGAGAGGTGGCACTGCACTTTCTCGAGTCGAGGTTCTTGTGAAGGAGCGTTCTATAATACGGGGTAACAGATCTTGCAGGGTTTGTCCTCAGGCTCGAGTTTCCTTGTCAATTTCTTTTTTCTTGGCAAATGAATTACAACGCTTGAGACAAGGGACTGCAGCAGTTTCTGCGGTAGTCCCTTGTCAAATGCATGGTGATTCTCCTGTCATAGAAGTCCAACTAGCCTGAATTTCCGTTTTAGTAAAGTACTCTCTTTTTTCTCGCAGATAACCGTATTACGTATGCTATACATTAGACACTCTAACTGTTATATGATATTTATTTCTTGACGGTCCTTCTTAACCGTCATTTTTCTTTCTTTTTTTTTCTGAGCGATTGTAGAAATTGCGCCGGCCTGGATATTTCGATTATTTGTCGTTAGGCGGTATGTTAATAAACTTCACTTACCATCGATGTTATTAAATGTTAAGGGAGGAATGTGCAATGAAGTTCTACTCCAACTTTCATATTAACTTGCCTGATAGCCTGATAACACGATTACTTGGGCTTGTTCTTATAACTATAACTGGCATATCAAAATTAGGCCTGACTAAAACGATTCATGACATCCAAACTCGTGCGGATATTACGCTTGCATATAGTAAACCGTGCCGATTACATTTAAAATATGCAAATGGACACTTTTGTAAATGCTAGCGTGTTTTGATTTTTAACAATTCAATATAGAAGGCCATTCCAAGGTTTAATGACATTGACAAACGGAGATTGAAAACAAAGGTTGTTTTGTAGTTGACAGGGAGTACTCACTCGAAAGAACCATTGTCTAGAACCTCCTCGCAAGATAACAAACAACTCGTATATGTTATTAAAAACTTGGAACTGGCAATACTCGAAGGAAGAAAAGAAGCCTTAATGAGCTGTGAGTAGGAGCGAAAATTCGGACGGCACTTATGCTATAATTAAGAGTTCGACTAAAACTTTAGTCACTTAGCGTATAAGAAATTACACAGTGTCAGTGACCGAGTCAAAAGTTAACTGAAATTTCGGAACCCATACGAGTACTTTCCTCGCAATGGTACATAATGTTCACATTGATATACAATATTCATAACGACATAGGATCCTTATTCTCAATGTAGTAGGTGCCATATAGGGTGTTCCAACTAAAGTTAGCCAAGATGTCAACAGAAAATAAAGATTTGAAACATACGGTGCAAGACTTACGGTGTTATATCGTCAGGCCACTGACGACCGAACACCGTAAGTCTTGCAATCGTGTATTGCACCGCGATTCTTTAAATGCGTAAGCATTTCTATGCCTATACAACGAGGGAACCCGTCCGTCCTTCCGTCACGTAAGACGAGATCGCTTTCAAGATAGGGCCCGCAGCAGCGTCCGAATTGACCTTCGTGCTGCCTCTCGCATCAACTGGAACCAAGCGGTGAGAACACATCGCACACGAAGCTATCAGCACTCTGTCCCCATTGCAGATCGCGTTCAAGATAGGGCCCCCAGCAGCGTCCGAATTGACCTTCGGGCTGCCTCTCGCATCAACGCGAACCAAGCGGCGAGAACACATCGCACACGAAGCTATCAGCACTCTGTCCCCATTGCAGATCGCGTTCAAGATAGGGCCCCCAGCAGCGTCCGAATTGACCTTCGTGCTGCCTCTCGCATCAACGCGAACCAAGCGGCGAGAACACAGCGCACACGAAGCTATCAACAGTCTGTCCCCATCGCAGATCGCTTTCAAGATAGGGCCCGCAGCAGCGTCCGAATTGACCTTCGTGCTGCCTCTCGCATCAACGCGAACCAAGCGGCGAGGACACAGCGCACACGAAGCTATCAGCACTCTGTCCCCGTCGCAGATCGCGTTCAAGACAGGGCCCGCGCGGCCGCGCCGTACGTAGCCGCCGCCGGAGTGCGGTTAATTATGGTTCGCATCGAGAGGAGGCATCTACTGTTCAATTACGTCACGTAGTCCACTGTTCCACTGTATACACTGTATGCACTGTCCAATTACGTCACGTACTACAGCGCGCATCGGCCAGTGTTCTTCTTCCACGAAGCAGCAGCGCCATCCAAACTCACCATGGTACATAACATGTGTGAATATGGCTACTACTCGCCTCTCACTTCGTCGTCTCATTCTGGTCTCAGTTAACATTTCGGTGTGCAACCGCGCTTCTCCATTTCATGATTATTTCGCAGTGTTTCTCGCGATTACACCAAATACTGAAAGCATATGACGACGAAACAGCAGGCGGTTTGTAGCAAACACTTAAGCAGCATTTAGATAACTCCTACAGGAGGTTCCGCGTGTAATTTTTTGTATATCGTCGCTTTTCTACGAACTTGGCTAACGTTTGCTGGGACACACTGTTCTGCTATGCCTCTCGAGTTATAAACGAGTCGAAATAACAGACGACGCAGTCTCGTTCATTATAACCCCTCCGCGTGACCTGTAGCGTAATCGAGACAAATCGAAAGAAGCCAGAGGGCAAGAAAAGAATGCTAAGAAAATAATAAACAATAAAAGCCGCAGTGTTTCGTGGTTCTTCCATCCTCGGTGTGCGTTCACGCTTCCGGTTCCGGCGAGCACGTTTCCGCGGTTTTCATCGAGCCATCGTTCAAGCGTGAAATGAAGACGGAAAACGTCCTTTATATATATATATATATATATATATATACACACACATATACACACTTCCCCTTTCCCCCTTATTCCTTTCATCTTTTTTGTCGGAAGTTGCGCCCGATTTATTGGGCCAGTACCTCCTTTCGTATTTGCGGCTTCATTTCATCTATCTGTATTTAATGTCTCTCTTTGACGTTTTACGTCAGCTTTAACTGCTGCTTATATTTGGCTCGCCGTATACGCTTCTGCACATCCATACGACTTCTGCTCTTACGTTGTCTGCTTTTATTTTTCAATTTTCTTTCGTTAGAACTCTCGCTTTTGTTTTAGTCACGGTGTACGTATGTGCTCCTTCCTAACTGCAGCACTTCTGCTTCGTCGTCTGTATCACTGTTGTCGTCTGTTTCACGATTGTCGTCTGCGTTAACCCACAGCGCTTCTCTTCCTCGCTTTTTCCTTCTTGTTTTTTTCCATGTCGTCTGCTTGCCACCACATTCTATATATGCATGTTCACTTTTTTTTTTTTTCACTTGGGAGTACGGTACAGTCGTGTGCTGCTTGGAAGCATACGTTTCCTGCGCTAGCGAACGAAATTGTATTGGCACCGCCGACACTGTTTTTCTTTATTCGTTTCTTTTTTCCGCGGCAATTTTTCTCAACCCTCACGAGGCGGCGCCGTTGAGAACCTTGCACCTGAGCGCCCCCTGGGTCACATTCGTCATTTCCAGACGACATGGAACATTGCGACGCAGAGGTGGCACCGTGTCGTTGTTTTCTTTTTTTTTTCTTGATTTATCAGGATACGCTCTGTAAACGTGTTCTAGTAAAATAAAATAAGTTAACCACACGCAGCAAAGCTACGGTATTTCGCGTCCTTGCCCAACCCCGGAACTCGAATGATTCAAATTTTTCTTTTCTTTTCTGCTTCACCCTGGAGGACGCAGGCTGCTGTCGTTGTTATTTATAGGCATCATTCGTCTAGTTAGTTCCGTAAAAATTCTGGTGACATGTTTCCTTGGCGCTTAATCTCGGCGTCCTTTATGTTTCCTAAGTTATTTTTGTGTCTTATTATAGTAACGCCAGCACGGCAAACTTCATGGCTGTCCTTGCGTTTCCGAACTTTAAGCTTGAAATATCCCGCTTTGTTTTTTTTTTTTATTTACTCGCACAGCCGTTCGTTGTGATTTACTGACGTTATGACGGGATAGAGAATTCGGAGAAACTGAGGGGCTCAATTTTTTAGCAGCAGCGATGTGAACTCAACTGATACAAAAGCCAAGAAAAGAATGGGACTAATTAAAGAAAAAATTCTCAGGGGGGTGGGGGGGAGGTCCGGGCTGAAATGCAGCACTAATAGGCTGTGTCCAAATCTACGCCCCAGCGACGGTGTCCTCAACCAATCTCGAAGGCCATGCTCCCGTTGGCTGCTCTCGCAGGAAGTAATTGCTCAGGGGTAAGCGCATCACAGACGGTGTGTTTCGGACCGTACCTATTTTCAGCGAGAGTTGAATTTGCGACAACAATTGAAGAACGGGCAACTTCCCGAACTTGCTACCTCCGCATGACACTCGTGATGCTCGTAAATTTGACAATACTGCGGTGGCTGCACCCCCCCGTCCGCTTCCTTGGGTAATTTGTATGCATGTACTAAAGCCTTGTAGTGGGTGTGTTAGCCAGCGCCACTCATGTTCATGGCGTCGAATGTGGAACATCCTTGCAGCAGCATGCGTGTGGAAACAGACAACTGCATGCAAGCTATGCAACGAGTAGCAGAAGTCGGCTAGTAGCACTCGTCTGGTAGATTTATCTTGTTCTTTTCTTTGAAAACAGTTTGCAACATTGTATTTTGAACGAAAACAGCACAACTTGTCCATTTATAGTGGCGCTGTTTTTGTTTTATAACTTTTTCGTGTGTGTATACTTACCCCTTATTTTACAACGCTCGTTCACTTAACGCTCTACCCCTCTACTTTGGTAAACAGGTTCCCTAATCATGATGATTTCGATTGGCAATCCCTTTGAATATAGACGGTGATAAACAATCCCCGAGCCTGCTTGAGGTAATCAGATTTTACTACAGTGGCGAGGTAGGTTATCCAACGCGGCCTATCGATCGAAACAATCGCTGCGTTTTCATTTTTTTCTTTTTCTTTTATGGCGCGCCTCCGCGGTTTCTGGGGGGAAATATTGTAACGGTTGCTCTGAGCGCACGCTCAAAAAGAGGGACGTTTCTCAACCGACTTCTCGTCGCGTACAAATCATCGGGGAGCGTTACTAGGGCTGCTGTGTAGGCTTCATTGTAGGTCCCTGAAGAAGCCTATACAGTAACTGTAAGAGTTACTTACAGCAGGGCCCTCTTCATTTGAATAGAGTAGTCAGGGAAGGGTGCCATTCTCCATTAGGTAAATATTGTTAACACCGCCACACCGTTTCATCCATCCCTCCGTACGATGAAGTCGAGGAAGAGCTTCGTACCGTTCGCTAAATTCATGGTCTATGAACCTCACGCGCAAACGGCTTTTACACCATCCCGCACCATCGCGAGAGCATATTGTTGGCATAGTTGGTCGCCATTTACCGCAAGAAAGATTCGCACACAGCAAGGTCGTCGTCGGTTTCTATCCTTATAGTGTATTAGTCTTTTTGTGTCGGTAAATATGTCATTCTTCCATTTTTTAACACCCTCTCACCTAACACCGTCCCAGTGAAAGGAAACGAGTGATCTGCAGACGTGTCAAAAACGTCAAAAAAAAAAACGAAATGAAGCGAACGTTGATCTGTATGGTCTTTCACGCTCTGTTACCTCATATTGGTGTCTTACTCAGTGCCTTCGTTGTCTTTCTGCTCCCGGTTTCCCCACTTTCCCAATCCCTATTTCCCCCATTTCTCCCGTATTCCTGGCCCACCCCTACCTGCACCGCAGAGGAGTCGGATGACGACATCCCTATTGCCGGCAAGATTCGCAAGCGAGCCGGCTTCTCCGCGAGCACTGGCTCTGAGGGTAAGGTTTCTTCAATTCCTTCTTTCTCTGTCTCTCAATCTTGAGCACGTTTACTTCTTTATCTTCTCAGCCATATCTTACTTCATAATCCCGTTCGCTTTCACGAGGGGTCTCCGTTTGTCTTCGCCTCTTTTTACCCGCGACATTATGTTCGGGGAGAAAAGGAGGCTAGAACGTGAAGCTCCTTAACGTCCTTCCTTATAATATACCTTTCTTTTTCTCCCTCTCTCTGCCTTTCTTGGAGCCCACTTACGCTTGAGTTGGTTCAACCATTTTGTGGGGTCGTTCATTTCGTACTGCACCCTTTCATATCTCTCCGCCTTTATTTGGTTTATTGTTCTTTCTCTCGTTGCTTCTTTTCTATTCTCGCTCGGCTCGCTCCGTCGCTGGCCATAATTTTCATTGTTCTAGCTTCCTGTCTGGTTACTTGTCTTCTGCTCTTTTCTTCTGTTTCCGTTCTTCGCCGTCGTCTGCTTCCGCCGCCGCCGCCGTCGCCGTCTGCATCGTCTGCATTCCTCTTCTGTCTTCCATAACTGCCGTCCGCGCCGCCGCCATTTTGCCGCCCGTCGGCCGAGACTCTTTTTTTTTCTTATTATTTTTTTTTGCTAAGCTGCCTTATAATACGCGTTGACTTATGCGCCCCACTTCGTGGCAAGCTGCCTCTCCTTCTGCTCTCTGAGCTGCAGCACCCCAACTTTTCTTGCCGAGAGCCTTCCCTTATATACCGCCATTCCAGACGCCATCACGTTTAACTTCGCTTTGTCTTCTGCTAAAGCCTTCTTTCGTACTTCTGTTTCGCGTTCGCGTCCCGCTCTCCCGCGTTTCCTGCATTCGTTCATGTCATCTTTCGACTCTCTCTCTCAGCTTTCTCACCACCTCACCTGCCCTGGTCAGATCATAATTTCTCGCTCATTGAGTTGATTGCCTTACAATTTGGGTTGCTGTTTTCGCCTTAAGATCGATGTATCATCGCCATAAGATGCGAGTGGGTGTTGGATTTCGTGCCTCTTCGTGCCCCCGCGGTTCATATATATATATATATATATATATATATATATATATATATATATATATATATATATATATATATTCCCGGCATGTGGTGCTGCCCGCAGTATGTCGGTCCCTCGGCGTTCCCTCGACTGTCCGTGCTTATGTTCCGCTTCGTCGCTTATATGAGCGAGGGAATTCTGTTTTATTTTTATTTCTTTATTTCCGATTTCGGGCGTACATCTCTGCGTACGTATTGCTTTTCTTTGCCAGTTTGAGTATGTTGATAATCGTTTACTTCCGTTTTTTTATTTATTTTTTTATTGTGCTTACATCATTCGTTTCGTTTCACCTGCGTTATGGTTATAAAACGGCGAAAGACAAAAAAAATGACAAAGACGATGGAACTAAGTCCCGTTCTCAGTGGTCTTCATAATACACGCTCCGTTATCTTTGCTTCTTGGATCGTGGAGAGTGCGGCGTGTGGTACGGTGAAATCTAATAGCGCGAATGGACGTTAACCGCTTTATCGTGGGACGGTTTTTCTCGGGCTCTGGCCGTGTCTCGCCTTTCTTTCGTAGGCAGCGGCTGCTTCTTCAATCTCGTCCCCACTTTGCTGCCGACTTCGCGCTGGCGTTGTTCTGTCCTTACCTGCTTGTGGATGCTGCGCCGCCTTGCTCGTTATATTCGTGCGTATCGCGATAGGTTCTAGGCTCGGAGCTTATTTCTTAATTCTAATTTTTTTTCCCTTTATGAACGTTGACGTGCATGTGTTGTCGCTTTGCACTCTCTATGCATTATCCCCTTCCCCCCCCCCCCCCCCAAGCCCGAGCGCTTGCCCATTATCTTGCTGATAGGTTGGTAAGATCTTTTACGCCACTTTTATGAAGCTTTCTTAATATATTTGAAGATATAATTTTGTTTTCTAAGAAACTGCAGAGCCTATTTCTGACATGTCAACTTCTACGCGCAGTTATACGATTATCCGATCTTTTGGCCGTCTATTTAGGCTGTAACCTTTCTTGTTTTTGGATTTTCAGTGGCTTTTATACATTCTTTTTGTAGATTGGTATGAAAAAGCAGGCTGTACATTGATGCGTTGATGTTTTATATATTAAATAATAGTCAAATTAACAGAAATTGGTGCTAATTACTTTGTTGGTTGAAACATTTTTCTTCGCTTAAATGACTGAAGTAATTAATAAGATATACCTGCAGCTGCTGTACGCAGTGCTTAGAGCTACACGAGTTTCTGCCTTACCAACCACGTGTTATATTTATATAGCTAAGCTGGCGAAATTTGTAAACTCTGTGAATATTTTGTCAGAATAATAATCATGCTAATAACAATAATAACTGTAATAAGCTTTGTTTGTGCTGTTTCTTGTCTGACTGAACTTCTAAGGCTGCCACTAATTCTTTCCGCCTTACAGTACCTTACATTCTTAAATGGAACGCTCAGCTGGTGATAGAGCCAGTACAGTTAAAGCTCGATCTAACGAAACCTGATTTTACGAAGTTCCCGATCTATCGAAGAAATTTCAATTTCCCCGGCCGGTACCCATCAGGTTCGACGATGTCATCAACCCGACTTATCGAAACTAGCTTGCGTTAAACCCGATATAGCGAAACTTTTCCACAGATAAATGAGTACAAAGAAAGCGGCGATTTATTTCTAATTTTGATGCAGACTGGTTTTTTTTTTTCGCACGTGTGCTCCCGCGCTATCGCGTCAATATATCTAGGCACCCTAGTCACGGCCCCAATAATTATTTTGACGATGCTGCACGCCTCGCCAATGCACGGAATAACGGACTCGGCCGTCGGCAGTGCTTTTACGCACCAGATGGCGCTAGGGGATGAGGATAGCTATAGGGGCTTGTTGGTGCGGCCTATCTTATTTTGTTGTAGCGCAAGCTGAACAAGGACAGTAGAAAGGCACATCTGACACACACACAGCGCTAACTTTCAACGAGATATTTATTTCCCGTTCTCGTCGTTGTATATACACCCTCGAAACGTCATACAACGTGTGTAAAATTTCGCTAAACGTGTGGTTCGGTAAACGTGTGGCTTACGTGTGGTTCCCAGTTTATTTTTACCGAAATCTTACACGTCTTGTATGACTTTTAGCGGGTCTATATAGGGCGACAAGAACGGGAAATAAATCTGTTGTTGAAAGTTAGCGCTGTATGTGTCAGGTGTGCCTTTCTGTTGTCCTTGTTTAGCTTGCGCTAAAACAAAATAAGGCGCTTGGGGCAACGGTGGTTGCGCCGCCCCCGCGGGCTTTCTACACGCGCAAGCTCTGGTTAGCGGCAAATATAATGCCGTGGTATCTTTTGGGCGTCGCTAGGTTACAATGTTAGATTTCGAAGGAGTGAAAAAAAATCCCTTACTCAATTTTCCGAACTTCCCGATTTAACGAAATAATTCGAGCGTGGTCATATGACTTCGTTAAATCGAGTTTCAACTGTATAACTGAAGCACTTTCGCTTTATCAAGGGAACAAACTGGCTGATGGGACACATTAGGCTGACTTACACGCACTAAAATGTTGTCGTCATGCCTTCAGGCCATACTTCAGCCGTATTCGGTTGCCAAGCGCTAATTGTGTGTTCCTTTTAAAAGTTACTGTACTGTACACACTGCGTCAATGCGAAAGAGAACATTTGTTCTGTGTGCCCGCCCCTCCCCCCGCAATATTGCAACTTCCATCAGCGCAGGAACGGAAACAAAAGGTAGGAACAAAACGTTAATTCTGGTGTTCCCTTTCACATTGTCGTATCATGCACTCCGTAATGCCAATCTCTCCTTCTTTCCGTATCACTGCTTTCTTTTTCTTTCCTTCTTCATTTCTGCTGTACTTTCTAATCGTCAAATGTGAGGCGTTGTGTCAATGTCTCAGGTGCATTGAGTGGCGACTGATGTACTTGTTTGCGCGGTTGCTTTAACACTTTCCTTTGGCAAAGCTTGCCGAGTGCAAAACGGTGATGGGGCATGGCTTGTTTCTGTGAAACGTGGTGATGGCTGAATGACTTTTCCTCTCTTCTAACGCAACTTCTTTGCAGGTTTGTGGCACGAACTCACGCTCGCTCACTCGTCTCATAGTAAGTCGTTTAACTTAAACGTAGTGCTAGTTAAAGTCTCTAGTTTGCTTAGATTTAGTTTAAAGCGCTTAACGCACGCCACGTCGCTTATTCGCTGCGCTCTCGTCTATGTGTGGCTGGCTGGAAAGCGTCATTGATTGCAACACATTTTGTTTATTTATGTATTGCTGCCCAGAGGGCGCAGATTTTGTAGTTTCTGCTTACGGATTTCTTTACGGATAATGAAAACGTAAATTTAATGGAATTATGGATAAAAAAGAAAGAGAGATGAATCCTGATTCCGCAAGATGTGTGGCATCTTAGACTGAGGTGCTCTTTACCAAATTACTTAGTTCACGACAGTTAACATTCTGGCGCCCATTTTTCTTTTTCGAAACTCAAACCTGGTGGAGAATGGGTCGCATCGGGACTTGGGAAAATGCAGGAGTGCTAGGATGATCAGAAGCCTCCCTCATAAAAATTTTAGCGTGCTACGAAAATATCATAGGCGTTTTTTTTTAAGTCTACAAACATTCATTTTAGCATTTTATCGACCTACCGAAGACCGCCGCCTGTAAAGAATAGATAAACCGCATGAATTAACGCATAAGCATTCGTTTGTAAAGTCTGCATGCACGACTTTATGTTGACTCTCGCTGACTCTTGGGGAAAACATCTCCATGTTTAACTAAGACAATACATATTCGCAGTTCAATTGCAAGACAGCCTGAGGATAAGTGAATCTGCAACCCTTCATGCCAAATTAAGTCGTGGCGCGCAAGTACTGGTGGAATATCATCCTCTAGATGGAAGGGCCCTTGTAATCTTACATTGGGAACCACAGTCTCTGTGTATGTACAGTCGCGGACAGAATAAAATGGACCACAGGATCTTCGAAAACGTTCAATTCCCGAGCAGCCTTTAGCAGTAACCAGTAAAACTGCCCACGACAACGTTGTTAGCATATTCTAGTCGAGGTCCAAAATGCAAATACCAGATTGCGTTGTGAGGTTGTGGAGATATTCAGCTTTTTCTTAGATTTCATGGTCCGTAATATTCTGTCCGCGACTGTACACCATGTGCTTTCATCGACGACTGCTTCTGATTACAAGAATATAATATTTTTTTGCTGATGAAGTTTAATAGCAGTAGGGAACAATAATTTTTTTACGCCCAATACGAAATATATAGTAATACAGCGATACAATATACCATCCTCCTGCTTTGAAAGTGCGCTTGGCTGCATTGCGTACACACACACGTGCCCGACTGGTGACGTCATCGCCGATTGCTCGAATGAAGGCGAAGACGTTCCGGGGCTCGAATGTTGCGCGCGGTTTCGTCTCGAGAGCAACGACTGCAATTTTCAGTTTCATATAAGCCGAGCAAATCAATTGTTCACACGCGCTGGTTGCAAAAAAATTACGACACCGCCATCAGCTCGCCAGGCTATCTCTTGGGAAAGCTCGGTTTACAGTCGTAAAATAAGTTTCCAGAATTAGTTAACAAAATTTAACTGCTTAACTGATGGATTTAAGCTTGCACGTCGTAGTGGCAGGATTGCAGTCCGGCAGAGCACTCGACGGATAAATTTTTTGCGCGAAGCTTTGTACCTGTAGCATCAATGTGAATAATCTATATATATATATATATATAATACCCAAGTCAGTGGGCGGATTGATAGCTGTCGCCGTAGCACAATTGGTAGCGCAAAGCACGCGTAATACAGAGGTTGTGGGTTCTGATCCCACCGGCGAAAACTTATCTGTTCGTGAGCCTTCATTTAACTTTTCTTCATTATTTTCGACATTTCAATTTGAACTGCAGCTAATTTCCCCGATGCTTTCCTTGGCTTCATTTTCTGTTGACTTTATGTGGTCATGATTAACAAAAGCGAACCCCTCGGTTCCATTTCTACTCTCTACTCTCGTATATATATATATATATATATATATATATATATATATATATATATATATATATATATATATATATATATATATAATATGTGTGTGTGTATGTGTGTGTGTGTGTGTGTGTGTTTGTGTGTGTTTGTGTGTGCATTCTTAACGTGCCACAGCAAATGTCTATTTATCGGTGGTCGTTCCACGTTGCGTGTACTTTAACGACTGCCGCTGTTGTGACGACTGTTGCTTTTCCATCCCACTCATCGGGAACACTTGCCCTTCATTTCTTTCGGGACGTAGAAGGGTTACTCGGCTACAGTATGTGTAATGTAACAACAACAACAAAAAAAGAAAGACGCCAGCCTTCTTCTCGGCTTCCTCTGGCATGATCGCCTAGGCACCTGCAGCAGTGCACGTGACCTCCAACGTCGCAGTGCACGTGACCTCCAACGTCGCAGTGCAACGTCGCGTGCTACCTGGCACGCGGGACAGCGCCGACCACGCGTACGCCCTTCCCGCATCCCTATCATTGTTATCACAACAATAAAGAAAAGTCTTATCAGTAATCTCGATCGTCAGGGTAGAAGTACCGTGCCCCACTGGGATGCGACACACCCTATAGTGCTTATTGAGTACGCGTCACTTCGCCGACCTCGCGTAGCGTAAGTTAACGAAGGTTAAATACAGGGGCCTCGTGTCCAGCCAATGCGTAACGACATCCGGGATGCGTGTTCCACAGAATGGAGTAGGAGGAGTAGGAGAGCTCGCCCCATTGTGCGCCGCGCTAATCGTTCCGCGAAGCTTCAGTGAATCCTTCTGCGTGAAAAACGTGCATTCTGCTCGTTTTCTCTGGCTCAACTATGCAGGGCCGGCACTTGTAGTGCTCGCTAGGCGTGTAATTAACAAGAGGCTCTAAAGAGAAAAAAAGATATCTGAACCTCTATTGCTAAATTACCCATCAACAAACACAAGAATAAGAAGGCTACTCTTACTGTGAAAGGAGACTCGGCAAGCCAAAAAGAGGTGCAGCAAATAAACACTGGTCTCGACGGCACGGTAATGTTCGCGGTAACTCGCCATGACGTCATAGATGTTGACATTGTTTGCTCGGGCCTCGTTAATTTTCCTCGACTAAAGATATGGCCTGTTCATCGTATCTTGAAGGAGCCAGCGAGAGAGTGAACTTGGCAGTTTTCGGGGATTTTCGTTGTGCCCAAAACGGCCCAACTGCGGAAGAACACGTTGAAATTCCTGACGTCACACGAGGTACCGGTTCTTAGGTTACGGCGGTTCTTAGGTTACGGCGCGAAAATTAAAACAAAATGAAACTTCGATTCTACATTTTTCTGTTCTCTTAATCGACCTATCACCATGAAATTAACGAAATATCGTCATATGGAATGATTTTCCTTTCCTCTTTAAAGACAAACGGTCAATTCTATCCTTTCCTTTTAAACATAGGATAAACGACGGGGAGCGCCTAACGGAATAACGAGACGTGTACTAAGGGATAATCCCCTGCTTCAGGGCATCGTATGGAGGGAGGACTTTAGACAGTGTTCGCGTCGCGTACGTCAGGGGGCGCTGTCGGCGCATGTAGTGCAGTGAAGAGCTTTTGCACAGACTTCGTCTCCCCTTGGCTTCGTACTTCACCTCAGTGACCTCGCGTAGCGCAGTGCAACGAAAACTGTGCGACTCTGGCGGCAAGAACCGTCCGCGTAGGCAGAGGGATTCGCCGATTGCTCTACGCTGATTCATCTGTGATAATTAAAACGGTGTCGAGCTCGGGAGGACTAGCGAAAGACAGTGTTTGAGTCGTTCTCATTGTTCGCGTTCCCGTGTGTCTGATAGGAGTCCTTGTCGTAATGCCGGCCGCAGAAAGCGAAGCACAATCTCGTGCTTGAAAGATATTAGACGATGTGTCGAGATTTTGAAGTCCTTCGGGAATGCGGTGGCCTGCCTGAAGGCTGAGGCAATGACCCTTCCCAGGGAAAGGCCTTAGCCCCTCTGGTGGACTTCGGAGGTAAGCTAACGACGACGCTAATGGACAAGTTGAGGACCCGCAGCTTTCGATGAACTGCACGGCACAACTTGGTGAGAAGGCGTTTAATTCGGGTCCATCGTGATGAATTCATGAGTACAATGAGTTAATAAAAGGGCGGCGGCTGTTATCTCTGTTTACGTTGGACCCCCTCGTAAAACAAGCGGGAAAGAAAACCGAGAGAACGCGAGTGATTTTCAGGCCAACGATGAAATGAAGGAGATGCTAAATAAATATTTAAAAATAACAAATTTAAAACGAAATAAAAAGACGGATATAGCAGGAAATACGTTTATCTCTGATTACCTTACGGTGATGCATGAGTATATGCAGTTGGGATCGACCCTTGAACTCGTGACTTATTGCAGAGATCCATGGGTTTAACGGTAATGATTACTTACGATTTGTTGTACTATATACAAATGCAACACGAACGCATAATTGGAACGTATGCACGTGTGTAGGGTGCAAAGAAATGTGCAGTGCGAAGAATAGCACAGGCGGGCCATGGTCGGAGTATAAGGAACATGGGTTTTAAGAGAAAGGGAAACGGATAAACAGTTTCTTCATTTCTTGCGTCTTCGCGTTGGCAAAATAACTTTCAAGGACGACGGGGCAAGGTTGGGGTAAAAGGAACGTGGGTTTTAACAAAAGGGGAAAGGGATAGACATGTTTGGTAATTTCTTGCTTCTTCGAAATAGGGAAGAAAAAGTTTCAAAAACGACGAAATCATGCGAAACGACGACGCAGGCATCCTGCCCTGCGTGGCCGACGCGTACCAGCTGACCCTGGACGCCGACGAGCTGGGCGAGGCGCAGCGGGAGCCGCTGGAGCGGCTGCGGGCCCGGTTCGAGCAGGCGCTGCGCGACATCGAGGAGCGCTGGCGGCAGCGGGTCGCCGATCTCGAGGCCCAGCTGTGCGGCCAGCCGGAAGTGGACAAGGACTCGATCGACTGCGCCCAGTCGACCATCGCCAAGCTGCAGGACGAACTGAGCATGCGCAGCGTGCTCGCCGAGCGGCTGCGCGCCGACGTCACGGCGCTGCAGAACCAGCTCGCCCAGCAGAGGGAGCAGCTGGCCGCGGAGCTGTCCGCCCGGGAGCACGAGGTGGCGCAGCTGGGCGAGCTGAAGAGGGCCTCCGAGACTACCGCGCAGGCGCTGCAGGCGAGTCTGTTGCTAATTATACGCGGCCAGGTGTGCTCGATGTGCCGAAAAGTGAACGTTTAAACGAGCGAGGAAGGGATGGGGCGGGGGGTTTAACGACATTTGCGAGCTGCACGCCTACCCAGAATCGTCATCAGTTTGACAAATTAACTCGAGTGTGACACGAATGGGGAGAGTTGCGAGTGTACTCGAAGGTACGAGTAGGGCCGATCCCGAGTATTGAGAGACGATTACGAGTGGTTACCCGAAGGAGTGTGGGAGTCGGTTGTTCCCACGTAGTGTTATGGGCACCTTATAAGGGGTCAGTGGGCACTGGTTGGCCATTTCAATAGATGTATTTGGGCACTCGGAGGTGGGAGTGGGCACTCTGAGAAGGGACTATTTCTGAGTGGGTTCTGGGAGTTTTTCAGTGAATCCACCCCGTAAACGAGCACGAGGTACGAGTTCTCATCCCCCCCCCCCCAAAGAAAATAAAGAAATGTGGTTCGGCTGTTCCCTATAGTGCGTGTGACCACTCGTAGGTCAGAAAGTGGGCACTCCGAGCAGGGATTGGGTAGATCCAGAAATCTTGTCTACGGGCACTAATGTGTGCGGGTGGGTAGTAGGGAACTGAAGGTGTGAAAGGGAAATCAGAGGTGTGCCATTCGGACGTGTGAGAAAGCACTGCTGGGGCATGAATTGGATAAGGTAGATTCGTGAGCGAACTTTTTTCGGTGTTACGCATCCCTCGCTGTCCCTGTTTCGAAAATTTAGCAAAACTACGACTTTTATTTCCCTGTAACCTGCCAATGAAACAATGTGTCGGATGATAACGCGATACTTCCCGTAAATGCCGTGAAACCTCCCTGACTTGTCCTAGAACAGCTATCTTCCCGAGCGATAGCGCCGTCGATTTCTTCGGGCGTACTGTCGTCTTCAGCCAGCCACACCCGCCCGCGATGCTTGGCACTTCCAGCTGGCCTGGAAGCAAACCCTCTTTCCTTTGCTTTTTCCGACGTGACCTTCGTTGAAGCTGATGTTTTCGCTCCACAGGCGAAGCTGGAGGAAGCCCAAAAGAAGGCCGCAGACGAGTCGAACAGCAAGCGGGAAGCTTGGAACGCGGAGCGGGAAGCGCTGCTCGCCAGCATCGAGGTGAAGGCGAAGCAGCTAAACGAACTGAAACGCTCTCTGGCGGAAGCGACCGCTTCAAGCGGTACCATGGGTCGTCTGCAGGGTGACGCAGGGGCTTCCTCGGCGGCTGGCGTCGAGGGCGAGACGCCCGGCATGCAGGCCATGTACGAGTCCAAGCTGGCCGAGGTGCGGTGTCAGGTCGAGCAGGACCTCGTGCGAAAGGTGAGGGGCCGCCCTTCTCTCCACTACTTCTGAAGATCTGGCATGCCCCCTTTTAGGAGTCGCACGATCATCACGCAGAAGTCTGTGTGCTTGTGTGTTTCTTCGCTTGCTTGTTATATGTCGGCAGACTACAGTAATCCGTGTCCACATCATTACCTGTGCTTGTAGCGATCCCAACTCCGTGTTTTTTTTTTCTGTCACTCCTCGAGAGCGGAAGACTGCGCTTCTTCAGTAAATTCCCTTGATGCTCCCTGTGATGAGGAGTTGGTCAGCAAGGATACGCCGTTCTAGTCTACTGTTTTCCGTTCCTTCGTTTTATTTTCTTCTACGTCAGCAGACCCCACGATCAGAGAAGACACTGCGCTTAAATAACGCTGCTCCGTAGTTCTCACAACGAACAAGTTGCTTGCCGACCACACCTTCACTCCTGTCCATTTGATTGGCGGCCGAAAAGATCAGGTTACAAAATTTTCTTTCGGGAATGCATTAAAGTGGTATAACTTAGTTTAGGGTAGGTTATGCGCAGGGCCTGTTTCAGTTAGGTGCATTGGAATGCAGGGGCCACTTCGGTGCGGTGTGTGGCACTTCTATCTACTTCTTTAGATCGAGGTGGGGTGTTGAGTGAAGAAGCGTTCTAGAGGGCGGGGTCGGCACCTGCGAGAGTCCCTCGATCCACGCCTCAGGGTAGCAAACAATACGTGCATCTGTTTGCACCATCTCTGGTTTCGTCTCTTCGCGCTCTCTCACTCTCTCCCCCTTCCTCACGTTGTTCAACTTTCCGCCTCTCCAAGGTTCGCACCGATGTGGAGCGTGAGCTACGCACGAGCCTGGAGCAGAACCTGAGGCTACAGCCCAGTCGGCGAGACAGCGACCCGCAGTCGCAGCTCAGGAGGCCGCAGGACCTGACCGCCCAGCTCACCGAGGACATCTGCCAGCTGCTCAGGCAGTGCCTGCGATGCGGCGCGTGGACCACCACCACCGCCGCCGCTGGCACCGACGGTGACGTCGAGGCGCAAGGGGGCGCTCGCAACCAGCCTGGCACAGGGGGCGCTAGAAGCACGCCAAGGTAGGCACTGCAAAAAAAAAACTAAAGAGAAAGCGCATCACAGTAGAATCACACACTAAGCACTTATGAAAGTTGATAAACACATACATTTTAACTTCATACTAGAGCTGGTCTTGAAATTCCGAACCTGATGTCATCGACATTATCGGGGCGTCTTGACACAGTTCAAAGATTGCCTGTTTGCTGACGCCGTGCGGCAATATGGCGACGCTCTTGGTAAAATCGAAAGCGCTACGACCGCTTCAGCTGGCTGCGCTTGCGTGTGGCAGCGTTAGCGATTAGAGGAACGGAGTGAGCCAGTTATCATGACAATATTATACGTGACGTATGACGCGAAAACGGAAGCTGGTTCGTGAGAACAAGTATTTCAATAAATTATTTAGCATGCTCTGACGCTTGGCAGTATTATTTTCAAGCGTCTTATGATTTGCGCTTGTTGGTTAACCCGATTAAACTAACAGTGCGACAATAAACTTTCGACAACCTACCTCCCATGACTGTGCCTGAGAAGTTTTTAATCTTGAAACGTGTAATCTCTGACTAAGCATGTGAATCATGTTCGCTTTGCTATTTTCTGGGGCCTTTCGTGTGCGTTGCAATAAAATTACTTACAGCTTTTGTCTTTTTCTATCTAGTTCTTTTTATTTGTTGCCCCTTTGTTGTGTTGTAGTTGTCAGTAAATCGTACAAAAACGTCTGTTTAAGAAAATTCGCAGCTTCACCTTAAAGGCAAAGCACTGACAGCAATAGCAAAGCATTAGGCAACTACACGAAATAATGCTTGTAGTCTTATCGACCGTATAAATTTTTGAATTGCAGTATACGTTCACTTACCAGTTAATCTAACAAGCACGGTGTCACACGCATATGCAAACAAGAACAGGTGTCACTCGATGACCGCGTACACTCGCCGTCGTGGTGCTGACGTCACGAAGAGCGCAGGCAGAAGGGAGCGAACGCTTCGTGCAACCTCTCGCATCAACGCGCCTCCGAAACTTGTGATTGCGCGACCTTCAGTGTTAGGCTCGCGGAAAGACGGTGCACACGAAACGATCAGCCATCTCGGCTCGCTCAGGTATTGCACCCTTCGCAGATTACCTCCGAGAT
Source organism: Dermacentor andersoni (assembly GCF_023375885.2). Classification (NCBI taxonomy): domain Eukaryota; kingdom Metazoa; phylum Arthropoda; class Arachnida; order Ixodida; family Ixodidae; genus Dermacentor; species Dermacentor andersoni. The sequence continues at coordinate 147,180,048 of NC_092820.1, forward strand.
AAGAGTGCGCGTGAGATGCGCATGCACTCAGCCGCGCCGACAGCCAGCGCCGCCACGGCCGGGCTAAACGAGGAGACGCGCGCTCATCCGGGCCCCCTCCTAGCGCGTGCTCGATCCCGTCACCTCCAACACTGGGCGCGCGTCAGGCCGCCGTCCTTCTCGGTTCACCTGTGCACGCTTTTTTCTCGCACCCACGGCATGCGGAGCGCGGGGCGCGATAGCGTGTTACCGCATCTGAACTTTATACGCAGACAGGCAGTGTTGTAAATTCTCCTTCAGCGTCCCTATAGTTAGTATCGTGGTAAAATAACAAACTGGTTGGAAGTCATCGCCGCGCTTCGTGCCTTCTGATTCTTCTTGCATCCGAGTGCTACTTTCGACTTGTTCATCATGATCATCTACATCATCATCATCAGCGTATTTTACGTCCACTGCAGGACGAAGGCCTCTCCCTGCAATCTCCAGTTACCGCTGCCCTGTCTCAACCGATTCCAACCAGCGCCCGCGAATTCCCTAATTTCATTGCCCCACCTAGTCTTCGGCCGTTAGCTTAGTTATTTCGAAGCTTTGTAAGGTTTGTACCGTCATTTAACGCGAGAGAAAAAGAAAACATAATAGTAGAAAAATATCGCGTCGTAGTACTTCCTTTACGCTGAGCATGTCTCATTGTTTTTCGTTCTCCGCAACGTGCAGCGATGGCGGCGACCCGGGCGCGAGTCCGCACAGCGTGACGTCGGGCGCCTCGCTCCAGGAGCAGCTGGCCAGCCTCATCGGCAAGGCCATCGGTGCCATCGAGGGCCACCTGGAGACGCTGCACCTTCAGGAGCACGACCGGCTGCGAAAGAACTGCGAGGAGCAGCTGCAGCGCCTCAGTGAGTGGCGAGGCTTCACTCGTGTGTGTGTGTGTGTGTGTGTGTGTGTGTGTGTGTTTAATGAGACAAAAATAGGTCAGCAACTTTTCTGCACAACATCAGCGTCGTTACCACGATGGAAGCTTGCGTAAATTAGTTTGTCATTAGATACGGAAAGGCGGCGCACCTGATCGTGTTTTTGGGTTTATTATTATTATTATTATTATTGAGCTAAAGCATGCACAAGTGACTGAGGGGAAAAGAAGGGGAAAAGCAGGCAGGCAACTGCCACCGGAAGGAGCGCGACGCCCGACTACTCTTCAAGAACGAATAAATATAAACATATATATTGAAGATTGTAAGTTGTGATGTAAAAGGGAAAAAACAAGATGACAAATCGCGAAGATTAGAGCAATAACGACAAAGAATAGAGCACGGCAATTGTCACAGGAAAAAATAACACCGCAAATCGCGCTAACTACAGTATGATACTAGAAAGAAAAAATGAAAGCCCGACGTCTCGTCACTTGGCACACAATAACGAAATACGCTGCAATGCGAAAGCTAAGTAGTGATGAGGCGTCTGTGTAACAACGTAGCATTTCCTAAAATATAGTATGGCACTTCTTCACAATGCTGTAATATCGTTAACGTTGTAATGTCCTTCTGGCATCGCTGTGACGATCAGCTTTTAATAGGCCGCTGTCGCATAGTGTAACTCGTAGCGTGCGATTTGAGAGAGCATCGGGCTCGTTCTCACATCACTGTAGGTGCATCATGCATTAGCACTCTACGTCGCCTAGAAAAGGTCGTGGGTCACGTTGCTCCCGCTCGCCGGCAATCAATGTGCTGAGCAAGGTGTGCCTGTGTCCGTGTTCCAGCTGTGTTCACACTATGTGCGGAAGAGCTGCTCATCGCGGAACCATTAAATTCAGCTGTATACGGCCTCAACACCGCTGCACAGAACAACCGATTCAGTGTGCACATGTGACACACCAGTCGTTATTATCAGGTTCCAGTAGCTTTACGTGTTTGTAGCATGTGCGACGCACTTCTAGTAAGAGGAGTTGGAAGATCGCGAGTCCGTCATATTTTCTTCGAAGCTGTTTTGCGAAGGTTCATGCACGATTGCATTGAACTTTGCTATGTGCGTTTGATTTGAAGCTTCAACGACAGTGCCTGTCGTGCAGTTAGACTCGCAGCAGCGCAGCATGTATGGAAATCCCTTTTTAAGAAAATGGTGTGTTGCGCCATATGGCGCTCACTGCACGCTAAAGTACTGCAGTGTACGAAACACAGCTCGGCCCAGGCCTTCTCTGACCTTGCTCTAAGCGCAGCCTTTAACACCAGCTCTTTCGCAACTCCCCTGTGCCTGCATACTGAACAATGAGTCACAGCATCATAGTTCTATAACCAGTGCAGTCGTGTCACTAATAGGTTAGTTGCTAACGCATGCTTTCTTTTGCATCCATCCCCTTTTCCTCTACCATTTCTCCCAATCCTTGCATTCGTTTTTTTTTTTATTCGCAACTCCCTCGCCCTGCGTCGAAACGGCCGTGGTCATCGCGACACAGAGCAAAAACACATGATGGAGCGCTTGGAGTGCGAGCTTCAGCACAACGAGGAGCTGGAGCGGCTACGGAAGCAGCATCAGCATCAACATCATCAGCAGCAGCAGCAGCAGTCCGGGCCGGCTAGCCAACAGCAGCCATGCGAGGTTCGTAGCCGAGACGCCTTCGCCTGCCGCTTGGTCGCTTTCTTGTGGCGATGGTGGCTTCGGCCGCTGCTCTTCGTCTTCTGGATCGCGCTTGGCTTGGCTTTGCACGGCGCTTCCAGCACTCGCGGATTCTTCTGCGAACCGACCCGACCGCTTGGTGACTAGCACCGGCACAGCTGTGCGAGAGCAAAAGCTCATGCGAGGGGAGTAACACAGCTCAGAAAGCTCCGCCAAAGGGTGCTGTTTTGTAGGCACTACTTTTAATTCCGCCATGTTGCCAAGTTCGCCATCGTGTGTTCATCAGCTCTGATTGGCTAGTAGGGCAGCCGCGCTTTCTCTTGACTGGATCAAACTGCAAAAAATGGCAGATTTTGACAGCGCAGTAGAATGCCGCAGTGTATAATTCCTTGTGGGAATTCATTCACCAGTTGGTCCTCCTCGAGAACTTTTCTCTTCCTCAAGAACATTGGCTTTGTTTTTTACCCTACTACCCGGCATGCCTTTTTGGTAGTTCTAAACGCAACGATGGACCAATCTTCAGACGCCAAAGTGCTCTGTACTGTTTTCATTGTGCCGCATGTTGTCTGTAAGCAATCTCACATGCGTTGTTCGTGAGGCGGCGAGTTCAATGTCAGGAGAACTCGCTGTGCCACTGCAGCAGCTGTATCAGACACTCGTCATCGTGAACATTCTCAACACCTCCTCGACTCCCATTCGCACTCATACGTTAGTTGTAGACCACTTTCATCATAGTCAGTCGGTCGTAGTCTCAAAACATTGACATTTCATGGACGCAGTGTTCAGTGCTACTCAGAGAAGAACGCTCTTTCTCGGCGAGATTGATGGATGGGCACGCACGATGTTCTTGCAGTTTTACTTAGGTATTTATACGGAACGTTTTACATTGTGTTACTTTTTTTCTTAATTTTTTGCTTGCATTCTGTTGTTACTGCCAGTGCGCATGCTGCGATGAAATAGTTGTAGTCCTGGCTTTTTAAAACATTAGCAAGCATGTTCTAGCAGGCCCAACATGTTTGCATGCTTTGAAACTAAATTTAGTTATATGAAAGCATCGTGCGAGAGTTAAGTGCATTCTCCCGCTAATGGAAAAGTTTGTGTTGTCTGTTTTTATTTGAAACTGCGCACTTTGAGACTGCTGTATCCCTATTAATTACTCATATATCCTTGAACTGCATTGAAGACTGTGCTGCCATTACATTTGCTCAGTTCATATTGTGTGTATATCATCTGCACCCGGAAATAATGACGTAACACATATGTTTTACTTTGTATCACTTGATTCTCTTTAATTTGGCATTGTCATTCAAAACTACACGTTTCTGTGTATCGAAAAACAAAAAGCAAATGTGAACCACAAGCTGTATCCACTGGCTGTTTCTAGTGATCGTCTTCAAAACTTCATTTGTGATCTATTCGCGATGGCGCTTTTAAATTTGCCCTTGTCCAACACGTAGGGACTCCCCCGAACAACTGAATGTTACAGGTACAATTTTACGATTTTATCACAAGCCACTCATGGCAGCGCTGTGTTCATCTTTCACAGTCAGCAAGAATGTTATTGAGTTTGCTTAATGCGCCAGCTGCGGTTTTCTTGTTTTCTCAACTTTAAGAACGCGAAGAAGTTTCAAGCTTGCTTTGGCATGTGCGGAAAGATGGGTGCAAGATGTTTAATGCGTGTGGTGTTGTAAGTCTGCACACGAAGGAACTTGTCTGATGTGTATATAGCAGTGGCGTAGCCAGAAATTTCGTTCGGGGGGGGCTAACGTTGCAGCTCGGCCTCCTCCTAAGAGGAAACATTAGGTCGGATGCTCTTATCTAAATACATGTAGAAGGAGAATTGGTTTTTCTCGGCAACCACTGCACCAAATTTGATGAGGATTGTTGCATTTAAACGAAAAACCTAAATTCTAGTGACTGTTTTGTTTCGAATTTTCGATTTAGGTAGTCAATATTTTATTGAAAAGTGGCGAAATCGAAAATTTTCGGGAAACGAAACAATGCAGTTTACAACTCTGTATATCAGCAATGAAAATTGATATCACAATTCTGTGATTTGCACATAACAGGACATCTACAGCGGACAAAGCTGATATGTTACACATGAGTCTAAAAAAATGAAGTCTTATGGAAATACGGCTTTTGCAGAACCCTTGTACATAACATAACCAATTCACGTAAGATACAAATAGACATATCGAATTTGTCCGCTTTGAATGGTGCAATGGATGCTGTTTACAGAAGCGGGATATCTGTTCTTGATGCAAAGCTATTAATTTGTAAACTTCGTGTTTCTATTTTTTTCGAAGTTTCGAATTTTTCAAAATATTTTAAACAAAGTTCAGGCCCTAAATAGAAATTCCGCTTCCAACAGACACTAGAATTTAACTTACTCTCTGAAATGCGACAAATTTCATTAAAAGCGATTCAGGAGTTATCTCACAAAAGCGTTTCTACGTTTTACATGTATCTGAATAGGCCACGTCGGAGTTCGGCCCGAGCTAAAGCTTCCTCTTAAAAAATTTGCCTATGGATCAAATACATGAATAATAACTGCATTATCATTGCCAAAGATGCTGCAAACGAATTCTTGAACGCTACGCACTGTCAATACAAGTAAAATATGTATTCTTTTCATAAAATATTATACTCGTATGTGCCAAAAATTGTGCCCAACATAACTGGTGTCAATGCTTCCATGTTTTTCGTCTATTTAATAAGTAAAGAAAATATCACACGAACTTTAGAACTACATCAGTTCGAAACCACCAAAGCATTCCATGCCGCTGATATGAAAAATGTAAAGGCCATGAAATCAACAAGTTGAGGACAAATATGTTAATGAAACTTTGTCATTCAAGATCCTTGTTTACATTCTTGTACATATGCAACGGCCAGTGACAAATCTCACTGACGCTGTCATTTGTTCCAATGTATTACGCAGGAGCAGCTGTCACCGGTCGTGTATCGTGAGTAATTGCACCGAAATTATTGTCCCAATAGAGAGCACGTATAAAAAGCAGGAGTTTTGCAGAATATACGAGGGTGAGTCAAATGAAGTGAGCGAATATATGAAAAATGGGGTACTTTGTTTAAAGGTAGCCTTCATTTGCATTCAGACATTTGTCCCATTGACAAACGAGTCGCGTAATTCCCGTCTCATAGAGTTGCTTAGGTTGCTGCTTCAAAACGTCTGCAACTGACATTCACGTCATCGTCCGAGACGAATCTGGTTCCCTTGAGCTGTTTTTTCGGCTGCCCAAAAATGGGGAAGTCGCAAGGCGACAGGTCTGAGCTGTCTGGCGGCTGTTGCAGCGTTCCCCGCTTGAACTTTGCCAGTTTTGTATTAACCACATCAGCGACGCAGGGACGGGCATTGTCGTGGAACAAGATGACCCCATTCGTCAATTTGTCACGTAGTTTGTTCTTGACTGCGACACGCAGCCGATCCGGCGTTTAGCAATATCGGAAACAATTGATAGTCTCTCAAGATTTAGCAAATTCTATCAGTAATGGCCCCTGACAATCGAAAAATAAGTCAACAATACCTGTCCGGCGGAAATGACGGCCTTTGCTTTCTTTTGGGGTGGTGAATTCAAATGTTTCCATTATAAGATTTGCTGTCGTGATTCAGGCTCGTAGTAGTGGCATGATGGTTCGTCTCCGATCACAATTGCAGACAAGAAATCGTCACCCTTATTGACATACCGGATCAGATGAGTGAAGGCAGCGCCGAACATCTCCGTATTCTGGCGGTGGTCCAAAATCTTGGGCATCCATTGCGCATACAAGAGCCGATAGCCGAAATGTTCATGAATTACGGCGTGAACGGTGACGGTGAACCGAACCGTGAGCGATGTTCACACGCTCTGGCAGTTCATCGATGCTTATCCTCCGTTCTTGTGTCATCAGCTCATCAACCTTTGCAATTTTGTTAGGTTTGCACGATGGCTTTGGCCCGGTCTGGGGTCGTCTTTACAAATTTCACGTCATTCTTTGAACCGTTTGTTCTAACGCTTCACAGTGGCCAATGAAATGCAATGTTCGACGTACACGGCAGCCATACGGTGACTTAATTTCTTTTTGGGAAACACTTTCAGCTGTCAAAAACCTCACGGCACTACGCTGCTCCACTTCTGGAGCGTCCATTACGTCACGCAACCATGTTCGTCCCAGTGTATGAAAGCGTTAAAGAACATTTATCCTCAAACCTGCGTGTCACTTTTGTAAATCACAGATGCCTGTGTGCTACGCGCAGGCCTTGCAGATAATGAACAGAACCATAATTGCGCGGGGTGGGTAGGCTCACTTTCATTTGATTGCCCTCGTACATTAGAAATGCGAAGATACAATGGAATATACAAATGCGAAGACACAGCTTGATAACGGGCAAAAAAGTGCCACTGGAAACATAGTTCACTGCACGTATACACAAAACATACGTATAAGTCTCCAATAAATCTACGTATCTAAGAAAGAGTCACGCTATATAATGGGTCAAACAAGGCAAATAAACATGTTACGCAATCACAGATTCACAGAATCCTAGATCCCGCCCCCATTCCATCCACTCCCCCCGATGTATTGTGCGCGACCGAAGGCGGCGCGCTTGCTCCTCACTTTTCTCCCTTGCGCACGCAAGACTGAGCCACCATCGTCGGCTCACCCATTCCCCCTCACCCCCCACATGCTTTCACTCGCACATACAGCATGCGGTGCACGGTCACGATGTTATCGCCCTTAGAATTTATGCGGAACGTGAGGGCGACGGCGACGGCAGGAATGCGCCTAGAGTCTCCATATAATTGCTATTGCAATAATATAATAAGAGTATCCGCAGCTGAAGCGTCCCATGGCCCATTACTTTCCGCAAAATAAGTAACAAAATAGAACTTTCACCACGCGACAATTCGCTGCGCCTCAACGTTTTTTTTTTTTTTTTCCTTTTGTGGGGCGGGGGCACCATAATGAAAAAAAAACGCAAAGTATGTTGGTCACAATCGAATGCCTACTTTGGGCAACTAATGTGGCTATTAAAGGAATATCGAAGAAAACACGAGACGCTTGGTCCACCAAGAACCATGCGCATACTGCTCGGTATCCTACACCGGCGAGGCAAGACATTCTGGAGAGGTTGCGCTCAAGCGAACGCGGTGCAATCCGTCGTCCCCACAGTGATGGCGGCGAGCGACCATTGTTTCTTTTTCTCGTCTGCTAGCCAGAAAGCGTCTAAAACTGCCAGACGAAAATGCACTCGGCCAGAGAAAACCGAATGTGCACCGAAGTGCGCCGCGCGGTGGTCGGGGCAACACGAGAAAAACGCATGCGCTCTGGCTGGCTCTCGCAGCCCGCGGGCAGGGGAGCGAGAACAAAAAAATTGAAGGGGATCAATGTGTCCTCGCGATTAAAAGTCAAAGTAGAAAAAATAAATAAGAACGTAGTTACCTTGGCTGGCTTTAGTGTCTTCACTGGATGCTTTGGCGCAGTTGAAAAATATGTTGATATTTTTTTATGTGACATGACGGCAGGAATGAACCACCACAACGCTTCGTCCCATCGGGCCTCGCTGCGGGCTTTGTACAACTTGTCGGATAGTGTGTTGATTTGGCTTGTCTCGTTGTATGGCCCGACGTGTTACTTTGGAAAAGTTAATGCACCTTTGGCGTCAAATATTTATGGGAACATTAACTTACAAAGCTCCGCAATTGAAAATCTAAAGTACATGTTTTGAAATATCAATGCACCTTTCACATCAAAACTTTATGAGAACTTTAAACCCATAAAGTTTCGGAATTGACATCCACGCGCTCCGTAGATTCCATGATAGAGTGTAGATTCCGCGGCCTCCGCGAGATGCCGCGCCAGCCCGTTCGCCATCAAAAGGTCCTTGAAATTTTGTGCTCGGATGGGGCTGCTAGCGTTATGTGACTCCCGGTGCATGGGCGTTGCCGCGAAATCCAGCCCGAGTTGGCAATATTCGCGGTGAAATGGCTTTTTGAGCGTGAAAAAGACGTTCTAGACAAAATCCAGAATGATTTCCGGCGCCGGGGCTTGCTTTGGTCGGCGGTGAATGGACAGCACGAAAAAATTTCGGGGGGGGCTGAAGCCCCATAAGCCCCCCCCCTGGCTACGCCCCTGGTATATAGTGCCATTACAAAAAGACGCTGTTGCAAGTCTTTATGCCTGCAAGCTCGAAGTAGGGGAGAGTACAGGCTAAGTAACTGTTTCTTTTGCCAGTGTTTGGGAAAATGTGCCGATGCGTAGAGTATGACGACATCATAACCGAGTAGGGTTCACTTCAACATATCCACTTACACTGGCCAATACAAATGTCTTAACCATTTAGTCTTTGAATCACTTATTTCACAAGATCTCTCATTTTGGTTGGCTGAAATATCAAGTTCATGAAACATTCTAAGGTGTTCTAAACCAACCGTGGTTTCATTATCACCCTGGGATATCATTGTGACTGTATGCTTGCAAAGTCAGCAGTCTGTTTCAATGTGACGTCATATATGGGAAATACAAAACGTATTGACATTAAGGAAAGAGAATAAAAAAAAAACATGGCTAGTGTTACGTAGCTTCTTTTCACCGCTAATTACCTTTTATCACAGCTCTGTTCAAGCAGTGATGCAAATGTTCGCACAATAAACCTTGTTGCTATGAAGGAACCCAGAACTGTGTTTTGAGCGAGTTTCTATGTGTAAGCATGCCGGTGATCCACTTTAAACCCTGTGTGAAAGTAAACCTTGTGCTATCGTGTTGCTTTTTGTGTGTGTTTTGTGAAACTGGAATTCGTTCTAACCATGTCTTCTTTTTTGTTTTCTTTCCTCCCCTCCCTATTTTTCCTTCCTCCTCAATCGACAAAATCACTTCTGCCGACTCTACGGTGGATCGCCGATCCTTCACTCATCGAACCCTTTGAATGCGTCACGACGCTCCTGCTGCATGGTCGGCTTCACTATGCATGGCCTCCTCTTGTGCTGCTCTTGCAATCACGACTAAATAACTGCCTGCTTAACTTCACATGCACTCACCAACAACCAAACGAATTGTCCTTTTAATTTCTTCTGAACTGAATGTCCCTGCCGTCTGCCAACTGGTGTTCTCACGCTGTTTCTTTCATCGTCTGCCATTCGTGGTGTCGTTTTCTATGAATTTTCTCAATTTTATTAATGTTGTGTTCTATCCCAACCTCTCTTATCCTGTTATCTCTTATGCCGTTATCTCTGATGCTGTAATCTCTGGTGCTTTAAACTTCCTTTTGATTTCTCACTAATGTTCCTGGGAATCTGCTGCGAAACGCGGTTCGAACCCACTCGCCCGCTCTCGAATTTCTCCCCGCTTGCGAACCCTCGCCCAACCGATTTCGGAACACGCTTCGAACGTCTCCTTGCTTGCACTCTAACTTTCTTGGGGCCCTCTCGAAAAAAAATAAACGAAAATCCTGTCAGCAGCAGCAGCATCAGCCGAATGCAGTCGGCCCGAGTAAGATCGACACCCTGCTCCGCGACCTGTACGTCGAGAACGCCCGCCTGCTGCGTGCGCTGCAGCGCGCCGAGGACGGCCGGCGACGAGCCGAGCACAACAGCACGCGCCTGCAGTACAAGTGCCGCGTCCTCAGCAAGCTGCTCACTGACGTCACGAGGGCCGCTGTCGACGGCTCCAGGGTGGCTTGCGCCTGAGCCCCCCTCCCACCACCTCTTCGTTCTTTTGGAAGAAGAAAACACTCCCCAACTGCTGTGCTCGTTACAGTTCTCATTTCGGGCGAAAAAGGGAAAAAGAACAGTACAAACTGCTGTTTGATTATTTTTTTTCGTACCCGCCTCGCTGGCCGCGGAGACCGGCAGCGTTAGCGATGTCGACGTCAGTGACGATAGGCGTCGTCCGTCCTCAGAAACATCAGTGATTGCCTGCGAGAATCTGTCGTGGCCGGCAACGTCGGTGGAGTCGACATTGTGTCATAAAGAAGTGTGCATGTGTTCATGGTGCAGCGGACCTGAATAGTGAACTGTGTGTTCGTATTTTTTTCCCTTTTGTTGTCGTTTCTCTCTCATTCTATCGCAGTAACGAAATGTCGTGCCGAGACCAGTCATGGTCGGAAACCTTCATTCGGGAGTCTGGGAGTTACTGCTACATATAGTGTATTTGCCTTTTTGAAGAGCCTCGTGCATATTTTCCCCAGCAGAATCACGTATGCGTAGGTGTCAGCTGTGCCTACCTTGGTGGCTTTTCGGTAAAATGATATCTGTGCGTGACTTTCTGTTGCAGCTTCTGCAATCCACTCAGCACTTCACGGAGTGATCCCACTCCCAGAGTGACACGAGGGAGCCTTGACGGTTCATTCTTAGAACCGATCTCTAGAGTAGCTCTTAACCTTGGTTGTTTCGATGCAAAACATATGAATCGTCAAACACAGGTGTCTCAAAGTACATACACTGCTCGCTGCCTTCACACGAGGCAGAAGAAGAATTGTACCATTCTTTTAAACAGTTTTTGTTTTTTTACATTAAACCTAATCGCATCTCGACTCGTGGTCTTGAATTACAATGGTGTGCAACAAAGAGGATTGCTTATAGTGTCCGTTGATATGTTGTCGTTTTGTAGCATGTGTCCTGACCCAGTAAATCTTGTTAAAAGTAAATTTCGAAGGCATTGTGCAGATCTATTTCCGCACACAACCAGGGGATGGATGTGCCATTGACGTCATGTCCTCTACATTCAACATCTGCTCGGGAAACTGTGCAACAGACGGTGCAGATGCTCGGACGTTTCTCAACAAAACCTTTCCACCAGCTCTGAAAAACAATCCCGCCTTTGAATATGAAAAATAGTTCTTTCATCGGTTCTAGGAGGTATATACAATATTGAAACTCATCGACTCATGTACTTGTTTAACAAAACTGTGACGGATTCATTGGCGATTGCTTTGGTCTTACTGACAGTGAGGTGTTGTTGGAACCCTTATTACAAGATGTTGAATTCTCTGCTCCACTTAGGCCCAAGGCCCAAACTGTCGGTTCGTCTGAGATCAGGTCTCGCCGATCACAAAGTGTCGTTTCACGTGTGCGAATGTTATGTAGACAACTTCATCTAAGTACTAGCTCCGATCTCGTTCACCCGTGTGCGATTGACGTAGGCCCTTGGTATCAATTTCTGCTGTACAAACCACGATAACGCCTTGAGCTTTCCCATTTCAAGTGTTCGCTATTCGCGCACATTGTTTTCTCTTGACAAACCATGTCTTTTAGCAGAGGCAACAGCTTGATTTGACGCCGACTTACATCGCAAGGATAGGTCGTCGTCGTCCATGCTGTGACGGAAGTGTCTCCCATACTGACCATTCAGGTGCACATGGGCGTCGTTTACACTTTTGCGCGAGAGCTTACAACGGTGCAATATGCGTTTATGTTAATGTATCGATATTAAACTTGACGTACCGGTGCTATCGATAACAACGCAAGAAAAGTGATGAAGAAGTGCCGAAACGGAGATATTCGTGGCTGTCTTGCAATTCCACATTGTGAGAAACCGTTTCAGTGTTACGAGCCTGTTTTGTACAAGCTTTCTGTTCTAGTAGTCTGGGCTCAAGCAGGAGATATATCAGCGTGATGTCCGTCATATGGGAGCTGTTCATCATATAGTGTCAGAAGTTTTGGTGTAGCAGTTTCGTCGTTCTTTTACTGCACACAGCGGGGCGAGCAAAGCGGAACGAACGCGGCGTGCAATATGCGTGCGTGCGGAAATTTATCTGCATTGCACTTAGGATCATGGTCAAGAAAGGTCAGTGCGCCATTGTTTAATGTTTCTAGGTTTTTTTTTTTTTTTCGCGCAGGCTTTCCTAACGATTTAACGGCAGCTTTTCTATACCTGGAACGCTCTAATCTATAATGCTAATGCGCGCACGAGATTTGTGGGTAGCCCAAGTAACCTCGCGGAATCCCTCATCTCTGCTTTCGTCCTTTTGCCTTAATATAAGTTGTTGATGAACTTGGCGTATTGGTGAGACAATAATCGTCCCATGAACTTGCTTGCGGCTTCTGTCTCCTTTCTTTTTATGACGTAATTGGCAGACATGTTGGGGTACCTATTGTTCCTCATCGAATGTGCCCGCATCATTGCAAACCTTCTTTCTTTTCTATCCTTTCTCTCTCTGTGTAACAGTTTTTTACTTTGCCGGGACTTCTAGAGCATCCGTCGCTTTAACGGAAAGGCATTGACCAATGGTCACTTAGTCAGACCTTTAAGTCGCATTCATGTGTATAAAATTCACAAAACTCCTAGAGCGTGGGGTCAAAACTAAGACTGAACAGGTCGGTTGTGCATGTTTAAGCGTGTGGCACCGGGTACGCCGTTCCGTATTCAACTTTGGTCACGAGGTGCGCAGTTGCAGGGCTCTTCTCAGAACTGCCTTTTGCTGGAGAAGTTGGGCATCGGTATTGCTCTACGTTTGCATGTTGTTCAGCGCTCAAATTAGGTACAATCGAATACAGTGCCTTGATGTGAGTAGTTCGATGTGATTTAAATCACAACGGAAACTTTCCGCGCACGCTGCTCTGTGTTAACTGTCTTTCTGATACAACTAGAAGAGGTGCGGTAGCGCTCATGGGGAGCTACGGCGATCGGGAAGTGCTCTATTTTTTTTTCAGCAGCGCATTTTGATTCAGGATGTTCACCGTTATTTTTTTCGCTGCACTTGATATTTATTTTCCACAATTTTGAAAGTTAGCATTAGGATTAAGACGTTCATAACGATGGCATGACTGACTCTATTGAAACATTGTAGCTCGCGACGCGTCATTGAAGGAGGTTGATGATCGCGAACCTCCCTCCCAAATGTTCCGTTGAAATTGTATAGCGCTTGTAAAGGCGCCAATAAAGCTTTGTTGAATCGTGAAGTCTTTCTGTTCTTATTGGTGCCAGTACATGCCAGGTAAGCCACGAAGTGCCACAACCGTGCCACTTACCTTCTTTATTTATTTTTCAAGATCCCTTGGAACATTGCGAATTTCAGTTTTTTTTTTTTTTTTTTTTTTTTTGCGGGGGGGGGGGGGGGGGGGCTGCTCACTCGAAAAACACGGGCACTACTTGCACGACAAAAGTTAGGGAGGTGGGGGGGGGGGGGGGGGGGGGGGGGAGGGCTGCTCACTCGTAAAACACGGGCACTACTTGCACGACAAAAGTTAGGGAGTGGGGGGGTGTAGCGTCGCGAGTATGCGGAGTGTATTATGAGCGGCAGACTAGTGGAGGGCTTCGGGTTAATTTTTACCACGTGAGAACTGTTTCTCACGTGGTCATCACGAGCAAAACACGAGCATTTTGCGTTCTTCTCTCATCGCAATGCGGACGCTGCTAGCTGGATTCGAACCGTCGACCTCGCGCTCAGCAGCACAGCCTTTAGCATTGAGCCCCCTCCCCCCACTCCACGGAGGTTTGCAAGACAAATCACTCCGTACAGTACACTAAGTAAGGCAAATTACACGCTGCAGTTGACTAAGTAACATATTCTACTAAATGTCGTAATCCTGTATTCTGCTGAATGGATCCTATTTCCGGCGAAAGTTACGGCGAGTGGCACCGTATGCTGTCAACTCTGCGACGGGAGAGCAGACGACACACGACCGCAATTTTGTCGCCTGTACTTTCCTCCACTTCTCTCGAACTATCAGAGTGTGACCCTTAACCATGCAAGAAAAGCGCAGGTTGGCAGCTCAACGAACTTCATTTTCGAGTGGCTGGATCTTCCTTTCGCGCAGCGTAACCGCTTTTAAGCCTGAAATTGAGAGGCAAGGATAATGGCGTCCGTTCCAGAAGCCGAAAAACATGCCGGAACAGACAGAGTAGTGAAAAGAAATGGGTACAAATGATACGAAAGTGTGGGAGAGAATCGGAGAAGAGGTCTCGTGGCTGTGAAAATAAGCCGCACTGGGCGCTTGTCCAACTTAATTTCCATGCAAATGAAGCGCTTCTGACCCCACTAACACAAGCGTGGCTGGTCCTGGAAGTACTGGCGCAGTGTGCAAAGTAAGTCACGTGAACGGGCCGGGTTTCTTTGGCTGGCGGAGACGAAACCTTTTTAAGGTGAGCCGATTTGGGCGGGTTTTCGAGCTTTCCTGTTTTTACTCTTCGTTTTGCTGGCCTCTGGTGAACTGCATCAGAGAGGCCGACCTGGGGTGCTCTCCTGCGCAAAGGAAAGTTTTTTTTTTGTTTAAACCTCCTTGCACTGGATGTAGTCCACAATTTACTCGAGGAAAGTCCGGCGCTATTGTGTGCTTAACGCATGATGGTTCACCTAGCATTGTAATAGTGGATGGTACGTGGTTATAACCCCGTTGGGTTACATGGAAACCACAATGACGGATGGGCCGATAAATGTGCAGTTTTACGTTCAGCTAACAGTTATTAACGCATATATTTCCCTAAATTTCGTCTTTTTTCCTTCAAACGACATTGTTTATTTGCAGATTTATCATTTCCCACGAAAAACTGCGTCATAGGTGCAGCAGTTCCCGTTGTTTATTAATGTGCGCAGAGACTTACTGCATCCACGCGCTTGGAAAAACATGATTGCTTGTGAACGTAGGAGAATGTAACCAGTATGAGAAAAATTAGGCAGGTACACTTAAGGCTGCTTAATTTTTAAGGAGTCTCGTGTCCCTAGGTCTCGCACCCCGGAGGCCCGGTTTCGATTGCCACCCAGGCCGAAATGTGCCAAATTTTCTTTTCAAAGCCACTAATTTAATTTGTTTTACAGGAACCTCCGTGTGAAATTTGACATCACTTCGAACATTCTTTGACGTGCTTTTACTCCCTGCGCCCTCGGCCATTGTTGGTACCACCGCTCGGTCACGTCGCCGATGACGACGCCAGATCTTCGCGTGATGGAGCGTATAATTCTTTCGCAATTATAGGGACTTTAGCGGTGCTACGGAAAGTACGGTATACGGTACGGTAAGTGCGTAATACCGTACCGGTCGAGGACTGCGCATGCGCGAACTTTACCGTACGGAATGACTCTCCGTACGGCATACTGACGGTAAGGAGTCGGTAATGCTCGGCTAGCACCGTGTGTCGCGAGCCGAGCTGCACCAAGCCAAAACAGTGAGACGCTGATGTAGGCCACATAGTCCACATCTCGCGTGCTTTTTTTTTTTTTACCATGATATTACCAAGAGGTTACTTTAAACCACCTTCTGCGGAGCAACGAAGTGACAACAGTGGCATAAAAAAAACAGGTAGGTGGCGCCATCTAGTGATGCAGAGTTTACTTAGAGGGGACGCAGAGTTTTTATTGCAGTAACTAACCATATTCTGCTTATCTGCTGGTGTAAATTGTCAGCAGCGGTGCAATTTACAAGAAACAAACCCTTTTTTATATATTGATTAGATAAGAACACCTATGTAACAAAAGGTTTCACGTGTTGCAGGACGAAGTGTCACAAGATGTCGTTACCGGCCCTGTGACTGGCGTCTAAGTTTGCCGTAGCCGGGCCCTTCTGTAAATAATAATGCGCGTATGGACAAGCTAAAGCTTTCTAGTATTCGTGGAAATGAATATTTCGCGCACAGCGCATACTTATTGTATTCTGCAAAGCCCCATTGTTAGCCGCTATCATCATTATCACATTGCCGTACGCATCGAGCGGCACACGCAGCTAAAACGTCTTCGGTCATCGCGGTAAGTTAGTACGGAACGGTAATACCGTACGGTATACCACACTTACCGTACCGTAATACGGCACTGCTAAAACTCTCTAATAACGGCACAATAACGCCTCGGGCGGCAAGTACGGAAATTACTCGAGTCCCCCAGTCTTTCTTTCCCATGATAGCTGAACGATCACGGCGTCAGCGCTTCCACAGTAAGATTAGTACAAAAACTCAATGGCTTCTTACGCTGTATGGAACTCCGCTTTACTGGTGTTTTGAGCGAATCGGACAAAGCGTAGTCTTGGCTATGCGGCAAGAGAAAAAGACTTGGGGAAAGCGGCCCGATACCGAAGGCGTCTGCATGCAGTCCGCATGCTGTCGCTCGTGACGCAAAGGAAAGACTGGAAACTGGCGCGCATGCGCAAGTGCTCTCGCTCGTACTGTGCGATTTGACGCTATGTGACTTAATAGAGACTTTTAGCTTGTACGCTATTCCGGTAAACGGGAGCGGTTTGGGCGGATTACCGGATGGTCGGGGCGTAAACGTGAGCGGTGAAGCCGCCTGGTGTTGTAGAGCTCAACCAGACAAACGCATAGCTAAAACTGCAGTAACTCACCATATCCTGCTTCGCCACCCGTGCAAATTTTTGGCAGCGGCGTAATTGTGAACACGATTACGCCACTGTCGGAAATTTACGCCAGCAGCTAAGCAGAATATAGTAATTAGCTCTATGTTTGTGTGGTTGAGCTTTGCGCCACCAGCTAGCGCCACCAATCTGCCCGCTCACCTTGACGCCCCCGCTAAACCAGAAAACCGCCCGCGCTTGCCCGAATACCGGACACGCTAAAAGTCTCTAATTATAGTTGGCGTTGACACGTGAGATATATGCGTGCAATCGAGGCCTGCAACTGTTAGAGCGTTCGGGCTGCTGTGCTTGAAGTCTGACGTCAGATTTCACCATCGGACGCTTGAATATTTGCGGCGAAGCTGTAAATAGAGACTTTTTCCTGTCCGCTATTCCGGTAAACGGGAGCGGTTTGGGCGGATTGCCGGATTTGCGCGGGCGTAAACGTGAGCGGCCAGAGCGGTGCAGCCGCCTGGTAGCGTAGTGTTCAACCAGACAAACAAAGAGCTAAAACTGCAGTAACCCACTATATCCTGCTTCGCTACTGGCGCAATTTCTTGGTAGCCGCGTAATTGTGAACACGATTACGCCACTGTCGAAAATTTACACCAGCAGCTAAGCAGAATATAGTAATTAGCTTTGTGTTTGTGTGGTTGAGCTTTGTGTCACCAGCTGGCGCCACCAATCTGGCCGCTCGTGTTTGCGCCTCCGCTAATCCGGCAAACCGCCCGCGCTTGCCGGAATACCGGACACGCTAAAAGCCTCTGTTGACTAGCCGATTCGTCCGTCCGTCCATCTGTCAACCTTACGCCGAAAACTTCTGCGGTGCAACTCCATAAAAAAAAGAAATAGAGGCGCGCGATTGGCTGTGCCAGTAGTGACGTCGTTGCTCTCCGTCGCAGCCGAGCGCGCGCGCAGCAATTTCTCTCCGTCTGCGAATTGGGTAGGCCACGAGTCATACGTCCCTGAGGAGCAAGCAGCTTTCGATCAGCAAGGCCGCGAGCAGAACCGGAACGAGTTCGTCTACGCCGAGCCGATGCTGCAGCCCGGGCACAAGAACATGCTCGTGTAGTCGAGCGCAAGCAGCAACTGCGGGCCGAGGATCCGCCAGCCTACCAAGCCGTCGTTTCATGAACCGGTGGGATTAACCCAGTAATAAACACCGGGGCCGCACGTTTCAGCTTCAGTGGTTAACCATCTCTACGGAGTGCTTGGGCGGCGATTTGTTTTTTTTTTTTTTTCTTTTTACTGAAGAGAGGCCGAAACAACGCTAAACGGGAACCTACACACCTATTGCGAAGTGCCTGTAGGGTGGGCCAATGAAAGCTTCGCATTAAAATCGTATTATGCGTCTTATCACGCGAGTTTACCGTCCCGACGCCGTTTCTCACCTGGCTTCGGCCGAGTGCGTGTGCAGTCCGATTCGCCGCCTATCCGACACCGCACTTATTCCGAGAGTCGCCGTGGGCCCGGCCGTTCAGCCCAGCCCTTAATGCATTCACACCGTCCTTCCTCCTCTTCCTCGCGTCTCCTCTCAACGTCTGCACGTCGCCCGAGGCGATCCTTGTTTGCAGCACGGCGCGTTCGCTGTGCAGGCTGCCGGCGACTCGGCTCGGACGTGGCGGATCCCTCATTTGCATAGAAAGGCTCGCCGCCCATGGCGTGCCACTTGCAGACGGCCCCCGCCCGACTGAGCTCGCGAGACGGACCGACGCTGGCTGCTCAGACGGCTGTCCCGGCTTGCTTTCAAAGGCTGCTCGCGCTAGACTGGGATGCCCGTGGTGTATATACGAAGAGGGGAGGGGGGTGGTGGGGAAGTGGTGTTTGGGTCTTTGGATATGGCGCTGTTGAGGCGGCAACGCATTTGAGGTCGTTTATTCCCTCGGCTTCCAGACGGCGTGCACAAGTCGAGCGTCGTCTGTTTGTTAAAGGCACTCTAACCAGAAGTGCCAAATGAGTTTAGACTGCTAAAGTATTCTTTTCGAAAGTGCAATTTCGTTAATTTAAGCGGTCAACTAATAGTGTAGAAAATGAAGAACAATCTACCGTCTTTTGATTTTTGGGATGAAAACTCGTTGCGGGTACCTCACTGTCACGTCACGACTTGTCATATCTGCAGTGGCTACAGCGGGCAGACAGACACGGTACAATTGACAGGGACAAAGACAAGCGCCTGTGTTTGACCCTGTTATTCATTCACCGTGTGTTTCTATACTACATATAGTCTCTCTCAAATTGGTTTACGAACAAGCGCGTCATTATGCCTTGTTAATGGCGCTTGTTAACGCACAGTACATAGTAAGCTCCATGGAGTCAAATGCTCAAGGAAAGTTATCAGTGTAAACTGATAAAGCATTATTTCAAAACTGTATTTGTGTGAATTGCGAGGTAAGAGGACAATTACTAGATGGAAAAATATTGCAAATTTCTTTTTTTCTTTGTACTTTCGAGACGGAACCTTTTCACCAGCACGTGAACGTGACGGCACGAATTTCAAAGCATTCTTGCGCATTCGGGTCGCCATGGTGTGGTATCCAAGTTTTTTGCTCTCTTACAATAGACTATGTAGGCTGATCAATTGAAACTATAGACCAATATTTCTAACTAGAGTTTGTTGCAATACTTTGGAACATATACTATATCCGGGTATTTTTCATCACCTTCGTAGCGGTAACTTCTTTGTAAAGGTACCAACACGGTTTTACGGCAGGGAATTCTTGCAAGACGCAGCCAATTGAATTTGCTCATGATGTCTTCAAATCGTTTCACCCATTTTATGTTATTAGATTTTCAAAAAGCATTCGATAATGTTTCTCATGTTCTTCTAGTGCATAAACTTTCCTTCCTTGGATTACCTGCAAACACACTTCTATGGCTCCAGAACTGCTTTGTAGAAGTTTTCAAATAAGTTGGGATTCACGGAATCGAATCGACAACTTTTTTGTTGACAGGGGTCCTTCAAGGGTGTGTGCAGGGCCACTGCCTTTTCTTATATTTATGAATAATATAGGCATCGTCATAACGTCAAAAACCAGGCTTGACGCAGATGATTGTGTCGTATATAGAGTAATTAACGACTCCGATAAGTTGACGTTACCAGTTGACCTTCACAAAATACACATTTGGTGCAACACACGGTTAGTGTCCCTGATCATAGCTAAATGCAAATGCATCAGCTTTTCTCGTAAACCCGTATCACTTGCAGCCGAATGCCATTCTAATAATCAGCATGTCCCACAAACGACTCAAGCAAAAAATTTAGGTGTAACCTTTTCGTCACACCTAACTTGGAATCGTCGCATAGAAGCAATAAATTTCAAAGCTGCATGCACTCTGAACTTCATCCGCAGAAATTTTAGATGTGCTCCTCAAGAAGTAGAAGAACGCTCATATTTATCGAATATCCGGCCTATCATTGAGTATTCGTGCACTGTGTGGGACCCGCCATAGAGGTTCCTGCAATATTTACTAGAGGGACCCCTGGCGCTTCGATCGTTAGGCCACCATGGTAATGATGAGGGTAATACATGGATTTGTCTGATCTCCGCGCTTGGGGCTTCAGACTTCTTGTGGCTTCGTTTATTGGTTACATCTGGGCGTAAACTGGACTAAATTTCGAAGTGATTCATAATTTTTTTTTGATGCCGAAGCTAGTAAGACTTTCCAAGCACGAATAATTGCTGCGCCTCGCAGTGCTTCCACTTGTCCGTGCGTCCGTCGCGAAGTGGTTTCGATGTCGGGTATGTGTGCTAGAGGTCCTGTGTTCGAATTCTGCTGTCGGACCATTTTAATAAAGTTTATGTAACTATATATGACGCAGTACTTTCTTTTGAAAAAATGATCACTTTGCAAAGTTACGAAGCCGTTTAAACCCCGAAGGACGAAGTTTGGGCAAATCGACGTTCAACCCATGTCGTTTTCGTGCTGGCTGACTGCTCTGCTGGCGGCTACTGCAGGCACTAGCGCCGCAGATCCCTCTCGCAGTTGTAAAAAGCTCTGTGGGACCGATCCACCGAAAACCTTGCTGACCGCCCGGACGGCAATGCAGAGTCGCACCGCTCCCTTTGTCAGCCGTAATTTCAGATTTCCTAGAGGCATCGCCGAAATAGAAAACTCGAAATAGAAAGCTCGCTTGGCTGGGGAATGCCGAAACGAACTGTCGTCGCAGTGAAAGTCGGTCAAGGCTTTGTTGACCTTTTTACTTGGCAGTCGCCTCCTAGAAAGACAATAATGATGCCATTCCGTCTCTTTTCATTTTTTTCCGCGCTTTTGCTTTTGTCACGCCCTTCTTTCCGTCTTCCCTTCCCCTTGTGCAGGGTAGCAAACCGGATGTTTTGACTCTGGTTAACCTCCCTGCCTTATCTCTGTCTCTCGCTTCGCTGGTCTAACCTTTAATTGCGAGGGAAAGTTTCCCGCATTACTGCCGTAAGCAAGGACCGCCTACTTCGAACTGCCGGCCAACACATCTAGTCACCGCGATCACCCATTTAAGGAAATAGCTCCGCGTACAGTCTACCGCTTTTTTAACAGTACCGCCATAGAGAAAGACATTGTACTGCGCCATCCTCGACTGGCCGGCCGGTCAGCGCCTTCTAACCGCGCGAAGCGACGAGATCAGCGAGAGTAGCGCATGCGCACGAAGTTCACTGGCAGCCGCTACCTCCGATAAGCACGGGCAGCTTGCGCCGAGTTAATCGTGTCAGGAGCCGTGTCGTTCCCACGGTATTGAAACAGCCTAGCAGACGAAACTTACGCTTCCAGCGAGCTTGGTGCGCATGCGCTGTATACTCTTGCTGATCTCGTCGCGTCGCGCGGTCAGAAGGCGCTGACCTGCCGGCCAGTAGAGGATGGCGCAGTGCTGTTAAAGGATCGGTAGACTGTACGTCCGTCTTCGTTGAATTCTTTTTGTTTTTATGGTGTTATGTCGAGCATTGGAATCGCCTTTCGTCTGACGCAATGGCAGTGATGCGCGAAGAACGGTTGCCCGAAGTTTTGCGCCAGCACGTATAGACCTCTACCGGCCTACGTCACGACGAGTCGGTCACGTGATGTTCGGTTACACGCGGGTGTGCTTGGTGAGCAAAAAAAAAGAAGGCACGTCGCACGCGTGTTTGCACGCGCTGACAGCTTCGCGTAGCACGGATGTTCTTTCCATTTTTTGTGTGCCAAGCCGCGGTTCCTCATGTCGGCAAGTTGTCGAGCGGTTGGATGCGTAAATCGCACGAGAAAAAAAGAAAGCGGCGGGATTGACTTTCTTCTATTTCCCAAGACACGAGAAGCGGCCACAAATCTGGGTGATGGCAGTGCGCCGCGACAAATGGCGGCCGTCGGACGCCGACAGAATCTGCGGAGTTCACGTCGTCGCTGGTAAGTGCGGTTCTACAGTGGCCGGCATTGCCCGTCATTGCACGCTTACAAGAAGAAATGCAACCGTTTCCATCGCACTTCGAAACGGAAACGCTGCTCGGGTGCGCAGCTTATGCGCAATCACTAAAATAATTTACACCCTGAAAAGTGAAAAAGGGTGTAAATGTGTCTATACCTCACACCCTTAAGGTGTCAGTTATATAGATAACACCCTAAGGATGTGAGTTATGCACACATTTACACCTTTTTCACTTTTTAGGGTGTGAATGATTTTAGTGTAGTTGCACTCCATGCGTGTTTGTGCAGTTCTTTAATCACGTCACGTGTAAGCATGCTGCGCTTCAGGCGCGAATCGAATTTCACGGATGGTGTTCCGCGCGCGTCGCTGCATGGCTACACCCTAAAGAAAGGTTTACACCCTTTGGGGTGTATATTTGCCACACAACGATAATCGTCATCTGTCTTGCCCGCATTTCCTTTCTCTAACTCTGCGAGCCCGGTACTTACAAGTGACGAACGGCATGCGCGTCATCAGCATGACAGGGCATTCTCGACAGGAAAGAATCGAGCGCAGCGTTTTCAAGAAAGTAAACGCAAGCAAAACCGATGACGATTATCGTTCTATGGCAGATATACACCCCAAATGGTGCAACTGTTTTTATAAGAGTGTACGTAGGTCGCCGAATCGCATGTTTGGTCAGCGCTTCGGGTCGTTTGTCCGGCCGTCTATGAGGAAATGATGCGAGTACTGCCAGCGGCGCAATCGAAGAGCTTCTCGACGTACTGCCGACGGGCGGCTTCTCGCGTCGAACTCACGTAATCGGACAAAATGCATAGCGGCGGACGTCATCACAGCCATGGCGCGGTGGAAATGTTTTGCGTGCCCGCCAACACTTTCTACGCGTCTGACGCTTCGCTTTGTGCCATGTCCGTGATGCCACGCTATTTAAGGAAGGGAGAGGTCAGTTGAATGGTTGCGTTTGTGTCCTCTGCTCGAGCTAGCAATATTTTTAGCTTGTTCTAATGTCTTTACAGCGAAGCTGCTAAGGGCTGCTATCCCCACTATCGTGCCCGCGTCTAGAGAGAGAGAGAGAGAGAGAGAGAGAACTTTAATGAGCACCAGCAGTTCAGTCGGCTGTCGAGGTCTTGCCTCTTCGCCGCTTCGTAGGCTTGTTGGGTCGCCAAGAGTTGGTCGTCGAGATGGGAGCTGCGCAGGGCGGCGTGCCATCTCGACGTCTAGAAAAAAACTTATCATCAGCTTCGGCTCTAGCGTCGTCGTCTCCTTCCACAGCCGGCTAGTTGGCGCCCCTCGGCGCTACCACGCGAACGCGCTCGTGCCACTGCTCCCGCGTTCGTCGTCTTCATTAATTAATTAAGGAACACAAGGACGTAACCAATAATTGAGTAAGCCTTTAATGAATCAATCCGCCGTGGTTGCTCAGTGGGTATGGTGTTGGGCTGTTGAGCACTAGGTCGCGGGATCGAATCAACGGCCACGGCGGCCGCATTTCGATGGGGGCGAAATGCCAAAAACACCCGTGTGCTTAGATTTAGTGGCACGTTAAAGAACCTCAGGTGGTCGAAATTTTCGGAGTCCTCCACTACGGTGTACCTCATAATGAGAAGATGGTATTTGCACGTAAAACCCCTTAATTTAGTTATTCTTTAACTTTGATGAACCGTCGGGATTTACCCATTTACCCAACGATAAACACCGGGACCGCACGTGTCACCTTCGCCTGTTAACCATCAATATGGAGTGCGTGGGCTGATAGTTAATTTGTTTTATTGTATGCTATCTTTGAGGCAGCTCTCGTGTGCCATTATGCATGGTGTTCCAAGCAACCACTCTGATGCTTGCGTTGCTTACTTTTTTTGTTCTTGTTAGTCATGCGATTTGTTCATTCTTTGTATTGTTACCCCCTTTACCCTACTGTGATGCCTTTTGGCAAATGTAGGTATCGAAATAAATAACTAGACAGTAAATAAATAAGTAAGTAAATAAATAAATAAATAAATAAATAAATAAATAAATAAATAAATAAATAATGTAGTCCATCTTTCAGAATCAGAACTTATCGTTAGAAGTTGGGTCACATTACAAGTATTTAGTATGCAGAAGGAGGCCTCATAGTCCATAACTGTATCGGGACCTCCTTTGCAAGAACAGTTCTGATAGTTAATTCATCTCAACGCAACAGTAGCATACAATAAGGTGGTATACAAGTAACAAGAAATGAACGTTAATGGAGCAAAGTACAGGAATGATTACAAATAATAAAGTTGTTTAGCATATCTCACGAAGATACCTGTAAATAAAGGGGTCAGACAGGGAGACACAACCTCTCCAATGCTATTCACTGCGTGCTTGGAATAAGTATTCAAGCTATTAAACTGGGAAGGCTTAGGAGTAAGGATCAACGTCGAATATCTCAGCGACCTTCGGTTTGCCGATGACATTGTTCTATTCAGCAACAGTGCAGACGAGTTACAACAAATGATTGAGGACCTTAACAGAGAGAGTGTAAGAGTGGGGTTGAAGATTAATATGCAGAAGACAAAGATAATGAGGAATAACCGGGCGAAGGAACAAGAGTTCGGGATCGCCAGTGAGCCTCTAGAGTCTGTGAAGGGGCACGTTTACCTAGCTCAATTAATCACATGGAACCCTGATCATGAGAAGGAAGTTCATAGAAGAATAAAAATGGATTGGAGCGCATACGACAGACATTGTCAGCTCCTGACTGGAAGCTTACCATTATCATTGAAAAGGAAGGTGTACAATCAGTGCATTTTACCGGCGCTGACATATGGGGCAGAGACTTGGAGAACTTGGAGAGTGACAAAGAAGCTTGAGAACAAGTTAAGGACCGTGCCAAGAGCGACGGAACGAAGATTGCTAGGCATAACGTTAAGAGACAGAAAGAGAGCAGTTTGGATCAGAGAGCAAACGGCTATAGACGAAACTCTAATTGACACCAAGATAAAAGACATGGAGCTGCGCAGGTCATGTAATGCGCCGGTTAAATAACCGTTGGACCATTAGAGTTACAGAATGGGTGCCAAGAGAAAGGAAACGCAGTCGAGGACGGCAGAAGACTAGGTGGAGAGATGAAATTAGGAAATTCGCGGGCGGTAGTTGGAATCGGTTGGCGCAGGGCAGGGGTAATAGGAGATCGCAGGGAAAGAGAGGCCTTCGTCCTGGAGTGGACATAAGACAGCATGGTGATGATGATGATCTTATGGTAGCAAGAAGAAATGTATGGAAAGAAAATATCAGTAATTTATTTAAAGGAACGAAAAAAAGACTGAGGAAAAAAAGCAAGAAAATGTGAAAAAAAAAAACGCTTATAGTACACTTTCTCATCAGTCTGCCAATATAAATGCATTTTTAGTTCCCTTTTTAATTGGTGCAATGATCTTACGTTTTTCATTATAGGAGTAAAGAGTATTATTTATACCACTAAAGGTATATGAAAGTATAAAGTACTTTACCAAAAAAAAAGTATTATTAAATAAATATTCATGACGTCATAGGGAACTGATGCGGGAGCTTCAATGCGCCGTCACTACGCGACCAGTTTCTTGCGCCTTGTCGGGCTCATCAAGCTTGCTTTCACCGCATGTGTGGATCGACACTCTGGAAAGGTAACATACTAATAAAGCTCACCATATTTTATTATTTATATATTGACACGTGGTAGTGACAGCGTAAAAGGTAAACAAGTTCACCTGTCAATGTAGTGTCCGTTTCCTGTGTACGCCGTCGGTTTCTTCCGTTGGCAGCAGTATTCTTCAATATGCTAATAATATGTTAATAGGACTTGAGTAAAGCCCTCGAGGGACCCTGTCGGGGCAAGCGCTGTACAGGAATAAACATTCGCTTGCCTCGTTTTGCAGCGCGTTAAAGAACTACAGGTGTCCGAATTTAATCTGGCGGTCCCGAACCACGGCGTTTCTCATGAGTTTCGTTGGGTGCGATTAATGTTGTGACCTCTGCGATGCGTAAACTTAACCATTGGCTCAGTGTATACGTTGCACAAGAAAAGAAAATAAATAAAGAAAATTGTGCGCATAGCATTTAGTAGCACTCGTATAGCATTTAATTAACCGTTGTACGAAAATTTCGCCGCACATCGATTCCAGCACGCGCATTGAATCTGCATATATATATAATATATTTGATTTCGGCGCTTGACACTTTCAGCCAGAGAAACTATCTTCGCGCACATCCGCGGGATCCGATGTGTGCTTTTATAGATTGTATGAGATTCTGAATATGGTGATTCATGCAAAACGAGGAGCGCAGCACCCAGGCAATTCGCGGAAAAAATGAGGGAAAACAGAAAGAAAGCGTACGTCTACATCGTCAACCAGAGGAAATTATCCATGTCTATGTGGCGTTTCGCATAAACTGAAAGATAAATATGGCGGGCGAAGGGCAGTTGCTGCGGAGTGAAAAGGAATGCGGAGGGGGGAGCTTTCTGTCCTGCGTCTCAAAACGACTGGTTAACGTAACCGAAATCCTACAGGTGAAAGTATTCCCTGCAGGTCTGCCTGTAGATTTTATTTTGCAGTCCGCGTTACCCGCTGCTGTCGTCTGTCGTCTGCAGTGCGATATCTGCAGTGCGATGTCTACACCGTGTCGTCTGCAGCGGTAACGGTCGATGACCTTCACGGTAGCAGTTCTCGCCCTTGTCTCAGCGCAGCGTAGACCACGCATATTTTTTTTTTTTTTTCATAGAACGACAGAAGGCTAAGTGAGCTGCTATGATGATTCAGTTTGGTATGAAAAAATTCAGGCGTAAAGGTCGCCTACGCAAGGAACGAGAAAGAAAGGACAACAGAAACAAAAATAACACTAGAGAACATGTGCAAGAAGGTGTTTGTTTTATTCCTTTTCGCTCCTCTGGGTGTCCCTGACTCCTATAGGTGTGGGTTTCAAAACCACAAAGGGGAAAAAAAGCTTCCGGGGTCTCGCCGGGGCTTGTAACCACGACGCTCGCGCCATCTACGATAACAACATCGTACCAATATCGACGTTGCATTCCATCGCCCGTTATTCCGCAGCTGTAAAATTCAAGCCGGCATCACGTTTTGCCGTCACCGGAGAAGCGAACATCGCGGAGAAGCGGAGAATCGCCATCGGTTTCGAGCCCAGCGTCGCCTGGTGGGGACCGTCGGCGTGAGCCGTACGCATTACTGGGGAACGACCCGAACGCAGAGCGTCGTGCCGTCACTTGGCGCTTGATTTACGACGCCAGCGGCCACGCGGTGGGTTATGATCCTGGCGGAAAATAAAGGGGTGAGACTCTCTACTCAAGCTGCGAGCGACGGTACTGCCTTCTACACTGCGTTTTAGTGAAGGAGCCGTGAGTTATGGAAGCTCAATATTACTTCCCTTTGCCGTAGCGTTGCAGGTTTGTGAAGCTTTGGAGCCTTTGTCAACGCGAAGCGTAGGACAGCCCTCTGCGCCGCGCTCTTACTTTGCGGAGATTTTGATTACAGCAAGGGATACAGTGGAGAGAAAAGGTGCTCCCTGCGTGTAGTCAGGGCTTTAGTGTCTCGATGACGATGGTGAGCAATATATATCGAGATGGTGGGGGTTGTCATTTGCGTCTTTCACCAGATTGTCACTGATGTCGATTTGTTGCTCGGCTCAAGGAGCTCCTGTCGTATTGGCAAATGTCTGAATGTTGTCGCGGACTCTGAAGATACAGCATCTTGTCTTACGAGATCGCGCACACAGAGGGAGTCCTGTGGCATGTTTTGCGCGTTCTATAAATACTTAAATGAGCGCGAGGGATTATCGTCCAACCTACTGTGGCTACGTTTACAATGAATCCGATAGGAACGCGTCGAATAAGAGGTCGGGCTCAAGCAAGGCGATTCGACTGCGTTCGCATAAACATCGTACCTGACTGGTCGAGGTTTGTTGGGAGAGCCTGCGTCGATGCCAGACATAAGACGACGACTCCGAATAATTACTGCTGGCTGTGAATTACTGGCCCTACCCGTCCGTATTTACATGGGAGCTTCAAATAGTTTCGGGCTGGCTCAACTTGGAGATACCCTATAAGGCTCCCAAAAGTAGTCATATACCTTTGCTATAATGTGTACATTTCATAGTATGCAGAGTAACTCTAGCTCAACCTACCTCGTAGGCCGACTCAGCCTGAATTTGCCCGCTTCTGTCGGGTTTACGTAAACGCCCTGTGTAATATATGTATAAATCGCCGACGTCTCTCTCTCTCTCTCACACACACACACACACACACACGCACACGCACACGCACACACACACACACACACACACAAACACACAAAGTGCTGTTCAAGAAGGGTTGGATTCGTGGCTCACACTTCCGGTACTTCCTGGTACTTTACCTTCGCTACTATGTTGTGACAATGTAACAGCTTCTCATTAAGGCTATCCACTTATTGTTTGGTGGTTGTCACGAAAATGCGTTCACAATATTACCTGAATTGTGTTTCGTTACTTAGGATCTTTCATAGCAATACAACAAATTCATAGCACGACCATCTATCATAGCTCTCCTTATATGAAGGGTGTCCCAGCTAACGAGAGCCAAGTTGTTCGACGAAAAGAAAACGTTTAAAAAACACGATGCAAAGTAGGATTTAAAGGCCTACAGAGCAATGTAGATGTTATAATTGTACCTTGCACTGG
This sequence comes from Dermacentor andersoni, assembly GCF_023375885.2. Taxonomy (NCBI): domain Eukaryota; kingdom Metazoa; phylum Arthropoda; class Arachnida; order Ixodida; family Ixodidae; genus Dermacentor; species Dermacentor andersoni. The sequence continues at coordinate 147,208,971 of NC_092820.1, forward strand.
GTGTTTTCTTTTAATATTCTTGTTTTTCGTTGAACAGCTTAGCTAACGTTATCCGGGACAAACGGTACAGTTGCTGCGTTATTTTTAGTGTGATAACAGGCTTTACGTTCAATTTCATCATAACTGCGAACAATTAAAGCAATTGCTTGACTGTTTCACCATTGATGAGAAGTTGAGCGGAATCGAATCTTTTTTCTTCATTTCATCGCAACCAGAGTGTGAGACGCTCTTCACTTAATCAGCTGTTCAAAGAAGTACAATGCGACCACCTTCTATAATGACCTTTCTTTTTTGTGGCTGTTCAGGTTGCACGAAATGTCTGGTGCGACGAAAAATGCAAGCTGCCGCGCACTTTGTGTCTGCGAGAACTTGAAGCCTGTCCTCGACATTATCGTAAGGCCTAGTAGAAGATTACAAACTGAAGATATTGTCCTGCCCTCAAGTATTATTTAGCTGAGCCATTATTATCGCAGCCCTCCGTTTTGTATTACTAAGCGGAAAAGGAAACGCTTGTGTGCCGCGTAAGTTCATCTCGTACAACAACATTACGCTGTCAAGGTATCGCAAGGACGCAAAAGGCGTGCAATAACTGGTTAAGGCTATGCTAAACTAAAGCCTTACCTATCAAATTTGCAAACCTAGACAGTGGATGTCTTGAATGCATCACAAGACCGGAACGCGGACAGGCAATTTGATTACCGCGGAAGCTTCGAGCTCGTCTTCAAACACTGGCTCGTTAACCGTGCGCTCCTTTGTTCAGACATTGCAAGCACGTACCCGTAATTTGATCCTGCAGCGTTTTCCTAGATACGGAGGCATGTTCCGATCCAAAGGACAGAGAACAAAACGAGCAAGAAATAGAAGAGAAACGAAAAAGAAAGCTATAACGTCAAACATCTGTACATGGCAGGCGACGTTGGGGTTCTTGTTGTCCGACGCGATAAAAGCTCGTGCTTTATCTCACCCTTATGAAAATGAACCATGAGTTTCTGTAGAGGACGTTATGTGTTCCTAAGGTGACATCAGACATTCATAAGAAATGCATCGTCTAATGTTTTTTGGCATCACAAGTACATCAGAGACTCAAATGACAATGCACCTTAGGATTTCTGATGAGAGGAGTATACAGCTTTTTTGTGTTATTGCTAATGTCAAAGTACATCATATATGAATGTGTACGATGCCAAGTCGTGAAAAATTCTTTGTAATGCGATAGCGTTAAATGGCTCATGAGCCGGAAAATCCGGCATTGTCGGCGTGAGCACTCGATGTACAAAGAGGTTACAAACTCTCAACCTTTCATGGGAGTCGAACCCACTACCTTTGGCGGTAATTAAGGCTACGAACGCACGACCTTTGGTGTTGATTAAGACACCGTTAATTAAGACAGTTATTGAAGATATAGTTAATTAATGCACTCGAACGCACGTACGACCCTTAGTGGAAGTCGAAGCATGTTAATTAATATGTTAATTAATGTGCAGCTGATTATTATGTCGTTAATTAAGACACTCGTACCCACGACCTTTGGTGTTAATCAAGGCGCTGTTAATTAAGGCGTAGTTAAGATAGTTATTTGAGGCACTCCAACCCACGACCTTTGTTAATGATGATGATGCTAATTAAGGCACGGTTAATTACGACCTAGGAATTAAGTCACTCGAACACATTACCTTGTGTGGGAATCGAACCAACGACCATTGTTGTTAATGAAGGCGATATTAATTGAGGTATTGTTCATTAAGATATAGTCAATTAAGACACTCGAACCCACGATCTTCGGTGTTAATGAAGGCGATGTTAATTAGGGCACAGTTAAGATACAGTTATTTGAGGCACTAGAACCCACGACCTTTGTTAATGAAGATAGTGCTAATTAATGCACTGTTAATTAATATCTAGCAATTAAGTCACTCACACCCAGTACCTTGGGTGGGTGAATGAAGAAATGAAGAAAACGATATAGCACAGCGTGAGCGCCGAGTACTCTGGAAACGCTTCCGATATATCAGGGCTAGGCACAAAACAACGACGTCATTTTCTTTCCTTTTTAAAGAGCACTGTAAGTTCGTGTTACCCCGTTATCACATTTGGTAAACAGTGCAAACCTATAGCGTATGCCTTGTTCTGAGCAGTTTGATTTCTCGGATGTGTTACTAGTCTTTAAGTGGCAAACCGACAATTGAGCAGATTGACATGATCATGACATGGAAAACTGCGCGTAAAAAATTATGGGGTTTTACGTGCCAAAACCACTTTCTGATTATGAGGCACGCCGTAGTGGATCGAGGACTCCGGAAATTTCGACCACCTGGGGTTCTTTAACGTGCACCTAAATCTAAGTACACGGGTGTTTTCGCATTTCGCCCCTATTGAAATGCGGCCGCCGAAGCCGGGATTCGATCCCGCGACCTCGTGCTCAGCAGCCCAACACCACCATAGCCACTGAGCAACCACGACGGGGGAAAAAAAAAAAAAAAACTGCGCGTAAGCGGCAGCGTCTATTTGCTGGAACGCACTGTAGAACTTGGTTGCAAGCACATCGTACGCCAGCGCACACATCTGGCATATACCACATAGGACAAATGCACGCTGCCGAGACATGTGGGTTTTTCGAGGAATCTTCGTGGGTAGCACGATCAACACAGAAGGCACGATCGACAGGAGTGCAACCCGCGCACATTAAACACACTAATACGAAAGAAAGATACAGACGACAGGGTTTTAAGCTGCGCCACAGGAGCAGATTTGATGCTTTCCGACTGACACTGTTGCAACGGGCACTAAAACATCGCACACGGCACATGTGTCTCTCGGAGATCGCGTCAACGATGTCTGAGGCTATATAGTTGATGTTAACGACAGCAGGAAGTTATTTAAATTGAAGTGACGGCGCAGGCAGCACGGGGAGCAGCGAAATGCGTAATTCACGGGTTTTATGAGAGGTAACCGAAGTGAAAATCGTTCGAATAACGTCACCGCAACTGTTTTCTATAGGGTTAACCATGCCATGCTTTTGCTGGCTGCAGATAGCAGAAGCGATTCAAATTGAAAATGCGTTATAGAATTTCTTTCTATGCCAAGCTATAGCTTACAATATAGACTTATCTGTGGTTCTGTTTGTCTTGCAACAGCTATGCGCAATTATGCAGCCACACAAATCCTCAGATGACGCTAGCCGAGACATTGGCTGGCCCCAACCGACCTGTTGGTGGCGCCACCCACCGTCTCGTTTCCAATCCAATCCAATCCAATCAGCCTGTCGCTCTGTTTTCGAGTCGGTCGGGTGTGCGAGCTGCAACGATGTGCTTGTTTGATCGTGTGTTTTTGTGTTTGCTGTAACGAAATGTGACTTAGTTCGCGTGCGCATAAGTGCCACCGACAGCTTGTGTCTCGCTGCAAACTCGCCGTGTGCGTGGCGCGCCAGCCAAATATGGACCAACGATGTTCATGCCGTGGAGTGCGTTCCCTTTGTCTCTGGTTGTCGTGGAAAGTTGGGTGGACGTCGCGAAGAATTAATGCGTGTTGTTAGCGTGCCACTGCTCGTCCACTATGCACCGGCAGGTCTGCTGGAAGTAACATCGAAGCACCGGCAACTTGGAGGGCGCTTTCCGACCGCGTCGTGCCATTCAAAAGGTGAGTAACCGTGCTTGCTGACTACACACGTGTTGTGCGTGCTTCTCGTGTGGGCATAGGGTGCCTTGCGAACGTAGGAAAGAACTCCCACGACAACAGTGAAACCTATGCCGATGCTTGCTGGGTGTCAGAGTTTAGTTGCGCGAATTTATTGCCATAATGCAGAATTGAAAATCTTGATAAGCGTTTTCTTCTGATGAGAAAGATTACGTTCGGAAATAATCGTATTCATCATGCGCGCTTGTGCGTGAGCTCCCGCTTTTCTGCTGAAGTCGCATGATAACGACTCATCTACCTCTTGAGCGATTCTTACTGCTACGACGTTTCCTCGCTTATAAATGATTCGACGTTGTAGATAATCTCTGCTTACAAGGTTTTCGATTTACGAGCAGTATTAGGGAAAAAAAATGTAAGCAATCACAGCGTGCTACTGGTACAGGTTTGTTTTGAAGGGGTGTTGCCATAACTTTGACGTAAGTAAACATTACAAGGGATAGTTACTTAAAGTCACGAAAGAAACTATAGAATCGTTATGTAAACAAACATTCATGTAATGCGCTGCTGCTGCTGCGTGTGAAATTTTGTCTTGTTGAAGGGGTCCCTGTTATCGTGACATTCATCAGTGACTTCGACTTTGTGCTCTGTTGCCACCCTGCACCAGTGCAGGCATTGTTTTCGTGACTGTTTTTACATGCTCCTTGCGTGTGTTCACGATGTGATAGTCTTATTGTGCCACAGCTGTAAGTTAACACAGAATTCTCTTTGTAGTGGTGAAGCCGTGACCCACAACAGTGTCCACATAACCCGTGGCAATGGCTGCAGCAGCACGGCGTGTAATCTGGATGGACATGTCAGGTATGCTTTAAGTGTACGTGTTCACAAAAGTAGGATCTCGGTATCATTAGTGGATAAGTGTATCGACATATTACTTAATGCATCTTGCTAAATAGGCTAAATATTTGTGCAACTTTATTCCACTTGCTGCTTATTTGTGTTTGTAGACATTATGCACACGTTATCTTGTTCTGTTAAAACTACACCTCGCATGTCCTGACGTTTAGTATTTTTCTCGCATAAATTGCTTGGCTGCAAGTCCATTTTATTTTTGCCTATTACACAGTATGTTTCTTTTTTATTTTGGTTTTATTTGTTTGGAACTGTTTCTTATGCTGTAGCATATATTTCCCTGTTTTCCTTTCTGCTTATGATACACACATGTGCTGTTTTTGTCCATGTAAGAATTCAAAGTGCAGTGTGCCATATATCTCAAAGGTTTAAGCACGCAGTGTGCATACCATTGTTTAACAATGATGTTTACAATTATGTCTGTCTTGTTCTCAGAATAACTGTCACTGCAAATACACATTTGATGAACTCGAATTTCTTGAAATGAAATAGGAAGGCCAGTATTCATTGTGCTGCAGTTACTTAAGTAGTGAGGTGTTTTCTGGTAAGCTTTCTATTTTTTCTCTCACTTTCTTCGTATTCTTTTCTTTGCAAGCTGCCCCTATTCATGCTGGTAGGCATTGTAGCAGTTGTGAGTGTGTCTACTGCAGCAATGTCAGAGCTAGTTTGCACACACTCCAGGATGCCAACAGATACCTGTCACTGTTTTTGTGCATTTCTGAGAACCAGCTGTGTCCACTCGGCGAAACTTGTAGTGTCCATTTGAATTTGCCAATCAGTTCATGTAACTTTTCAGGACAAAATTTACGCAGCGAGGGAAGGGAGACTATGCAACATGACCTTGGCTAACAACTGACTAAGTTGTTGGAAGGACTAACAAAAATAGCACTGGATGTGCACTTGTGTTGTGCACCAGTTAATTTGAGAGGGATGGCAGAAGTTATAATACAAAGGCATAAAATCATGATAAATGGTGTTTGCATAAAAAGAAGTAAGTAAATAGGCACAGACTAATTTCTATCTCTTGTAATCTACAAAGGATGCCTTTCTTCATGCATTGATAATGGGGGCTGGCTCACACTTATTGTTATTTATGTGGTGTGCCTGACTGATTTCTCTTGCCGATTTTCAGCCATGGGTGAAAACAGATAAACAATCCTAATCCGGCCTGAAGCCCCATTGCGAATATGTGTGGCCAAGTAGGACGAGCATACTGGTCTTTTGAGTGAAATATGTTGATCTCATAGGTACATATTTAGGCACCAGCCAGTCTGCGCTATGTACATTTGACCACCTGTGAAAGGAATACAGTACAGTGCCTCTGACACGCACTGGAAAAATTTGGTGCTACCTTTAACCAAGCAAGCCTCGCTTGCCTCCTTGCCTTTCTCGATTCAATTTTCAATTCAATCAGTTCATGCAACTTTTCAGGACAAAATTTGCACAGCGAGGGAAGGGAGACCATACAATATGACTGTTGTGCATATGCTGCCTAATTTATTTTTGCTGGAAATATATGTGCATTGCAGTCCACAAGTGAATTGACAAAGGCACCCAGGCATTGGAGGCTTGCTTAGTTAAAGGTACCCAAAATTTGTCTCGTACCTTTCAGGGTTAATGTAGGCTATTCTTTTGATCACATGCATATTTGGTCCAATGTACATCGGGCACGCTGACTAGCCAGTGCCTCAGCATGCGCCTGGGAGAGCACCATAATTCACTCAAAGGACCAGTGTGCTCGTCCCATTTGACCATGCATTGACATGACAAGCTGTGCACTGGATTTAGATTGTTCATCTGTTTCGTTCGCCTATGGCAGCCGATTGATACAACAAAATCAGTGAGGAATACCACATCCAAAAATGGGACGTGTGTCAGTCAACGCTCATTATGATTGCATGACAAAGAGGAATACTCTCTAATGACGTGGGATAGCAACCACCATGCTTATTTATTAAATTATTTTTATGCAAGCTTGTTTATCATGCTTCTACGCATTTGTTTTTCAACTTGTGCCCTCCCTCTGAAAGCAGCTAGTGCTCGGGTGTAAATGATAAAAAAAACCCAGACATGGTGTGGTGTATTTCTTGAATGGGATATATGCCATCATTCAGGAGGCCAACACATGCATGACATAGTAGACTTGGAATGTGTGAGAACTGTGACCGTAGCTGATGCAAATATTCTATAACGACTGGCACTTGAATGTCTCTGGGATGCATTGGGTTGCCCGTACACAAACACTCCTACGCTCATTTCCATGCCAAGTAATTAGTGAGATTTTGTCATTCACGCTAGCAATCCACAGACACTGCTGTCCTTTGTCAAGTGGAAACCGATATAGCCGAAGTTGTTCACGACATGTACACATGCCACAGCTGATCCATGTTGCACATTTGTACAGCCAAGAGCAATTTCTGCTTACTGTAGTTACTGCTGCACCCAAAGGCCACGCAGTGGTTCCTCAACTTTGTGTGAAACGACACCACGTAAATTTTTCGCAGAACTAGCTATAACATCTCCAGATCGTTCTGCAGCAAGTGATACAGCGTGTATTTCTGTGGTTGATTGCCAAGTTTTGTTAATTTTCTGTCCTTTCTACCATGCAGGGTACACGTGCACTTACTTCAAGATGACGACACTCCACCTCAAGAACAGCCTCTCCTCAATGATAAGTAGCGAGATTAAATGAAAGGAAGATATCACATCCGTAACCAGACTGATACTGTGTTTTCCTTTCATTTAACCTCCTTCTGCATTTAAGGAAGCATTGATATGCCCAATAAATGTTTTTGTTAAATTTCTTTCGTTGAGTAATGTCTTACATGCAGCATATGTAGGGCCCATGGACATGTCAAAAGTGCTGCATCTTCGCTAGACATACATACATGCATACAGGCTGCATATATATAGCACCAAAGACAGTCACGCACAGGTAACAGCTTTAAATAAGGTCGGACTGCCATTGGGACACATGAGAAAATGTTACCACACGTGGTGGCCAATTTTGTTATAGCAGTAATATGAGCACCAGCAGTCTAATGTATAAGCTCATTAGAGATTCGTTAGGAAGACGTGAGAAAGTCACAAGAAAACTGCTTTGGAGCGCACATTAGGAAGACATTTCATGCTCACAAGAAAAACACTCGTCAAGAATTCTACAGAAAGACGGTGGCCAATATGTTTTAGAATGACATTAGGAATACATCAGAAAATTCCAAAGAAACTCATCAGAAAGTCTAATGGCTGTGATGTCAAAACTCGCCAGACTTTCATGTGAAACTCATCTCATATTTTCATAAGGGCAAACAGATGCGACACACGAAGGCAGCTCGACCAAAAAGCCTCCAGGACTGTGATGCAAATGAAGGTGTAGCGACAAACTTTTGGACTCTCTATATCCGACTTACCGGCTGTCTCGTTTTGTGTGCGTGTTCGTCGACACTGCTTCTTTTCAACAACTTGCATTCTGAAGCCGATCGAACGAGTACAAAAGTCAAAAAGGAAGGCGGTAAAAAGCCGTGGACAACAAGGTATCTGAGTCCACGCTGTATAAAAGAAATCGCCGGAGCGAATGGCGTCGTCTGCTTGCTGGACGCAGACGAACATTGAAAGGCACCAGAAGCAGACAAAACGGGAAAAGAAAAAAGCAGACGAAAAGCTAGACACTCACTGCGCAAAAGCTGGTTCGACACAGAACGAAAAAAATAACAGTTTGAAGTGAAAAGCGCGAAAATTAAATAGGTATAAAAATAAAGTAAGGCAAGTTCCTCGAAGCGCCTGTGGCGTTCGTATATATGACGACGTAAGCGTCTGAGCCCCGGCGGCTAGGCTCTCTAAAAATCTTCGAACACGAACGGCGGCAGGCTTCGAGAAATGTCGAGGCCATAAATCGGCAGCGATAAAAATCGCGCCGTTTCCTTTCGAAAACGAGCGCGGCTCTCCGAATTCTTGACGCGTTTTCTTGCTGCGCTCTGCTTTCTCGAGGCTCGGCCTCTGTACTCCGTCTCACCAGTTCCGTGCAGTGCAGCGGAAGTTATAGGGCCCGTGGTCAGCCAATCAGTAAAGAGATCCGGTGGCTGCGTTTTCCACAGTAAGCGAGCAGGAGGCATCGCTCATTGTGCGTTACTAATAATCCCGTTAAGCTTCCCGTTAAGTGGGCGTTACGTGGTTGGGGATAAGAGACAGACGCTGCAGGTGAGTCATAATCTGTCTTCTGCTTCGCCGACGTGACCCATAGCTTTCGGGGAAGTGCACGGAATTTGTTGGGGGTGGAGCATAGAAACCTTCTTTGCGATTCTCATGTGTTGTTTCTCTGTTTGTCTCCTTTTTTTCTTTTTCCAGCATAGATGCCTAAAGAAATAACATTTTCTTCTTCGCGCCATGTAAGACATCACTCCCGAAGTGTCGACTCAACGGAAGAAAGAACCCAATTGTGCTTGCTTCGGAGCGGGGGACGAAAAACGCATTTTCTCTTTGCACCTTAAATGTGCTTGCCTTGATTGAATGTCTGAGTATATATCCGGCTTGCGTTTAGTGATCTCACTAAGCTCTAAACGCGTTGCCGAGAACAGGCCGCACAGACCAGATTCCTAGAAACGCACGTGTACAGCTCCTAGAGAAACTTTAGAGGACAAAATAAATCCCGAGCCCTCGGCTGTCATAGATCGTTTTGATTTCGGACGTTGAAGGAAGCATTCACTCTATCAATCAGTCGATCGAGCGATCACACTGCCTGCCTACCTACCCTGCCCGGCCCTGCCCGGCCCTGCCCAGCCCTGCCCGGCCCTGCCCTGTCCAGCCTGCCAGCCAACCAGCCAGCCAGCCAGAAAGCCAGCTTGCTGGCAACAATATATGTACTTCGACTATGTTTAATTTTTGTGCAAGATGAAAACAAATGCTCTGGTCCTGTTGGCCCTCCGTATTGAAAATTCAGTAGCGCATGAATCCGTCACTGTAGACCCGTATCCATTATCCTGAAATATTTATCCATGCACTCAGTGCGCCACTCCAACTCAAGAAATATGCATTGCAGTATGGATGGAAACAACTTTATTTTGAATCCGGCAAATTTGACGACCCGGGCTCAGGTCTCCCATGAGGGGACTTCGAGGCCTTGCCTCGTCGCCGCCTCTCGGGCTTGTTGGACAGCCCACTCTTGTGTCTTGAGGTTGGAGCTGCGCAGAGCGGCGGCCCACTTCGACGCAAGAGCCTCCGGAGCTGCTGCCATTGTAGCCGATGCAACCCGACACTCCCACAACATGTGTGACAGCGTCGCTCTAGTTAACTGACATAATTTGCAAAGAGCAGTCGGGTATTGCGCGGGGAAAATGTGCTGCAATCGCACCGGACTGGGGAATGTTTGTGTTTGCAATTGTCGCCAGATGACTGCCTGGCGACGTTTCAGCATGGGGTGAGGTGGGGGCAGCAACCGCCTGCCTAGCTGGTAGTGCTTGGTGATGTCATTGTACCTGACCAGGCGTTCTCGCGTGTTTTGAGCCAGCAGTTCCGAACTCGAAGAGGCGGTCTCCGATTCTGCGCGGCGGGTCAGTTCTCGCGCAGAGCGGTGTGCTACCTCGTTCAAGTTAATGAGGCCCTCATCGGTGGGGGCGGTGACGTGCGCTGGAAACCATATGATGGCGGTGTTATCGAAGTGCTGTCGACCAGCTTTCCTTAGAATCTGGAGAGCTTCGGAGGAAATGCGCCCCCGCGCGTAGTTGCGAACTTCGGATTGTGAGTCGCTAAAAACTCGCAGAGGGGGTCGGTAAGCGCAAGCGCAATCGCTACCTCTTCTGCTGTTTCGGGGTATTCCGTTGCGACACTACACGCGTACGTAAGCCGGGAGCTAACGCCTACGACTACCGCCGTGAACCGGTGTTCTCGTGTGTATTCTGCGGCGTCTACAAAGCGCGTAGTCCTCTTTCCACCCAAGGAGCGCAGCAGTGCCTTGGCACGGGCCTGGCGTCGGCCCCGATTAAATTCGGGGTGCATGTTTCGAGGTATAGGGGCGACAATCAGCGTGTCGCTGAGGTCAGGTGGAATGACCTGTTTCTGACCGTGTTGGACGTGGTAGTTGAAGCCGAGTTTCTGCAGGATGTACCGGCCCGTGGCTGTCAGAGACATGCGTTCGAGTTGAGAGGTTCTTTGCGCATCCACGATTTCCTCAAGCGTGTTGTATACCCCCAGCTGTAGCAGACGAGCAGTGCTTGTGGACTCCGGTAGGCCAAGGGCGATCTTGTAAGTCTTGCGTATAAGGGTGTTGATTTTCTCCCTTTCAGTGACATTCCAGTTGTGGAAGGCAGCCACATAAGTGATGTGACTGATTGCGAAAGAGTGTATGAGGCGCATGACACTGTCCTCCTTCATGCCCGTGTGCTTGTTTGTAATGCGTTTGATCAGGCGGGTAGCCGCTGTCACCTTGCCTTGATTGTGCATTGCAGTACTGCCCCTCGATTAGTGGTCACTGGGTCTGAAAGGGCCACGCCTGCCCGGTATAAATGGAAAAGCACCGTGTCGTTACCATGATGCAAAGTCTTTATTTTGTCGAGTCAAGCTAGAGGATTCCTATATATCGGTCAGTGGCATTCGCATTTCTTTATGCATCAAGGTGAATCACCTGTTTCCGGAATTGAGACGTTATTCTTAGATTCGCAATATTAAACGTCTGACCCAATGCGGCCTGAGAGACGTGTAAGAGACCAAAGGTTTATGAAGTCGAGACCCTCCCAAAATGTCATCTGATCGTGAAAAATCGCGAAAGAAAAAAAAAGCGCCTACCAAGATGACGACATTACTGACTTGACGCCCCCCCCCCCCCCCCCAACCCAATCCACTTTGAAAGAAGACTCAAGGAGTATCCAAACCACGTGAACAGGCATCACGTGGTCACCAGCGCCCTTGCGGAACATGCTGACACCACAGCTCACGAGATTCGCTGGGACAGCTCATGTATCGTTGGTAGTCAAGTTTGAATCTGTGTCTCTGTATGTCACATCGCTACATATCCAGCTGACTGCAGAATTTTTGAACTGGAACAACGGAAATCTATGATCGTACCCTCTACGTCACCTGTTCCACTGCCTATAACCTCGCGTCCTACCAGTTTCATCTTCCCTGTGAACAAGGCTCCCGCGTGGGGTGCCAAAATGTCAAAATTTTAATAATTTGTTCATGTTGGCCGGTCCCCTCCTTTCTTTCTTCTCTAAAAGCCTACGCTTGATAACCTCCTCATCTGAAAGAGAAAGAAAGGGCTTCCTTTGGAAGCACCTGATTCCAACTCGAAAGATGCTTAATCACACGGCACAAAACCGACATCGTTACGGCGTGTTAATTAAATTCTGAGTCGTTAGGCGTTCTTTCTCTCCTGTATCCCTGCGCACCTTCGATAAGGCATGGTTTGCAATTAATTCTGTGGGAACGATTAGAAGCACCGGGAAACTTATGAGCGAGCTTAGGACCAAACTTACGAACAGTATACCATCGTAGGCGCCTGAACCCTATATTCCTTCTCAAAGAAAGCCGGTGTAGTGTGCCGATGCGCTGAGTTGAGCGTCGATCGGCTCTGTTTTGCCCTCACGCGAACCCTGATTAGCGCTCTTTAAGTTATTCCAAATTGCGAGTGTGTACGGCTTCGAAGCGGACCAAGCCAATCCGCGGCGCCGTCCAAATACGTTCATTAAAAGTTTTGCGGCCGCATGCTCGGCGTACGCAGGCGCGGCTTAATATAGCTTGTCTGCGTTTTTTCGCGCGTAATGCTCCTTCGCTGCGCCCCCCCCCCCCCCGCCCGTCGGCTCGGTCGTTAATTTCGCGTGAACGAGGACGAGGCACATCAACAAAGCATCCATCATTATGGGGGTAATTGATTGAGCCGCTCGTCAGTCATATGCCGAGCAATGCGCGCGTTTGAAGTATACAAATCATCGGTTTCGGAGTCCACGTAAACAATCGAGATCGTGGGTCACCCTTCCGCCCCCCCTACTCCTCCGTCCCGCTTCATGGAACACTGGGTCACTCCCATGCAGCACTTCTGAATGCCGAGAAAACTGTATAACCTAACCAAAATTTGATATTCAGACCATACAAGGTGTTTAATTTTGAATATTAACAGAATTTCTTTTAATCTCCTGTGGCATATAGCACAAATCTGCTTATTGAGCTGCAATACTCGAAGAGGTATATATTGCTAGCACTGAAGACTAATACTCATGATTGACCAATTAACCATTTCACTAAATAACCTTATAACAAATTACTTTAGTGCACATACTGCTGCACACGAATTGAAGCCGGTGTTTTCACAAGGCACACCCACTTGGAACGAATTTTGAAACTACCAACAGTTTTGAGATAAGCGCAGTTGAACTTGCCGTAAAAATGCACTGTTGTTTCACATTTATAAAAAAAAATACGCCTTTTTATGCATTCAAGCACAAAAATCAGTAGAACACCAATGCATTTCATCGCAATCCACAATACATGTGTACAAACTGTAGTGCATATCTCCAAACTGGTGTCATTATGGAAATGCATTCTAATTGAACACGCCTCACAAACTCAGCGGCTGCAATTGGTAAATTCCAATACGTGCCCTCATGCAATTACTGGAAAAGTCAATTCGTGGGTTTTTGTTAATTAGTTGAATATATTTTCCCATATTTATCGAGCAAGTAATGTCCGCGTCCCTGAATAGTTCAGATCAACAACGACAATTCTATTTTCTGCAACAGGCAATTTTGACAAATTTCGTAAAACCTAAAGATTTTTCGCGGTGTATAGACGCCTTTTGGTGATGTCTGCAGCATGTATACTGACGTACTTCCTTTAGACATATGGCCTTACACTTCTGGTTTACTAATATGTAGCGACTTTCTGCAGACAACCTCTTTGCACATCCAGGGACAACAACACGCTAAAGTAGACAGGTTGACTAAGTGTTTTTCTCAGTACATGATGTATAGGCCCGATAATCTTAAAAAAAAACAATACAAAAGAAGGAAACCAGTAGACTGCAGTGTTTACTCAAGCTCTGAGTACCGGGTGACCAACAGCAGCTGGGTGTCGCAGCGGAGACCCGTTACCTTCTTATGAACAACTTATTTTCGATGCAGGCAGCAACGTCCTGGTTCGCTAGAAGCTGCTTGTCGTAGCCTACGAAAAACACATGCGTGTCGCTGAAGTGAATGTGGTTATTCACAAGAAAATCAAATTAAAAACATGACTAAATTACTGCACATCATTCTGCAACTGAAATCTTTTTTCGTCCACGTATCCTTTCTCTGGCTTTCCTCTTTTTTTCTTTTCTCGCTTCTCGGATAATCAAACTGAAGAAATCATTTTTATTTTTTCAATATATGATGCTTACAAAATGTTCCCGCCTTTAATAGGCTCCGGCTACTCATTTTATATTCATATAGGTACATATGCACAAATGATGAATTCCACACGCACAATAGAAATCACATAAATCACGCGAAGAATTGCAAGCAGTGCCACAGTTTCGGTCACGTTTTCTCGCGTGGGAAATAGAGAACATAGTTCTTTCCTTTTCTGCATAACATTATTTGAAACGACACGTGACATTCGTCCATTCAGCTGACTTAAAAAACATTTACTGAAAAACCAAACGAGTGCTTCACTTTGTTTTCAGCATGCCGGCGAGCACAGTTCACGGGCAGTGGCGATGAACTAAAGCGAAATTGTTCAGTTGAATGTCCCGAAACTCCTCCAGAGGGGATTATGAGGAACGCCACAGCGAAGGACCCATTTGCAGCACCTGAGATTGTCTGTCACGCGCATGAAGCATTGAACACGAAGGCTTTCATTCCAACCAATTGGAATGCGGCCGCCACGGTCGGGCAATGAACACGCGACCTCGTGTTCTTCAACGCAATAAAGGTTTGCCGGTGTCCGGTATCCCGGTATACGCAAGCGGACTACCGGGTCACCGGAGGCGTAAACGCGAGTGGCCTGATTGGTGAAACCACATTGGCGACGCAGAGGCTAACCAGACAAACGCAGAGCTAATATTGCAGTAACCAAGTGTATTCCACTTCGGTGCATCGTGTAAATTACCGCGTAGCGGCGTAATCGTGACCACGTTGCCTTTTAAGACGTCTTTTTTTTCGACAAGAACATTCATGGAGCACGAGAACGTGTGGCTACATCAAGCATCACAAGATGTCGCTGCGAGCGTCGAGTAATCTGGTATTCCGTAAAAGCCCTTGCGTATACGTGAATAACTGGACACGCCTAAAGCACCTTCTAAAGCAAAGTGGTCCCCGCGCGAGCACTTGCCACCTTAAGTGCAGCGATAAAGAAACTAGAGCCGCACGCATTCAGCAGCAGCCGGGATACTAATGGAGCCTTTCACCTTATCCTTTGATTAATGACGCGCTTAACGACGAACGCTGAAAAGCCCAACGTCACGCCGTGGCAGCATTTATGTCACCTTTTTTGTTCTCTCTCTCTCTTTAGACAATGTATCGCTGCACGAGTGCGGTGCTTACCTAAGTAATATTGTGTCACCTTATCCATCAGAATAATTTACCCTCAACACCGTTGGCGCCTATAGAAGTGGTTAATCCTTCTAAAGTGTGTACCACAGATGACGTCATTGGTGGGCCCGGTGGAACGCTACAACGAGGTGGTGCCACGGATTCTCTGTCGTCAATGCGTGACGTTCTCGCTACTAGAAGAACCAATTATGAAAATTTGGTTAGGGCCAACGTGTATTCTAAGAAGCTTTCGTCACTCTTCCATTAATCAGACAATATTGTATTCACTCCATGTGCCTGTTCTTGCAACATACAAGATTGCCGTTTTTGTTTATTTGTTTTCTTTCACCATTAGGCAAGTGTTATTTTTTTTTTCATTTTGAGCATGACTGTGTGATTCTTTTTATTTCTTTAATCATCACATCACTTACCCTAGGACTAACTGGAACTTCGCAGTGTTACACCGCTTTGATCACACGAATGCGGAAAGGAGGTTGCTGATGTTACGGTAAAAATAAAGCAACATAAATAACAGCTATAGCTAGAAAAAAACTGACACTTGTTTCAGAAGCTGTAGAATCTAGAACAAATTTTTCTCTCTCATGAAAGGATGAGCGCAGGTCTGAAGGCTGGAAAACACATTTTAATTTCACACTGGAGTTGTTCTTTGAAGTGCACATCCTGTCGTCATCAACATTCATCGTGATGTCATGATACGAGTAGCATGTGCTGACGTCGTATAGCTAATAAGGCTGCCTCATGGAATAATAATAAACGAGAGCGTGAGAAGCAGGCAGCAGCGCACCTTAAACACGCCAACATCTCCTAAATACTAATTTTAGCATACAGTTTTTCTTTTAAAGAAGCAGTGCTGATCGCGTTTCTTGTCGAGGCATTAGTGTGCGACAAGCGAGCCGGTGTCTCTTGACGCCATGATGGATCCCCATGCCGGGTACCCAAACGAAAACTGGTTCGTAGAAACAACTAGAAGGACAATTCAGGGTCCCACTTTTGGTTCGCCACAACCATACAAAACCAAGAGCCAAATGAAACCAAGGCAAGGATAGCGTAAATTACTAGTTTGAATTGTAACGTAAAAATGATAAAGAAAAATGAAAATAAGTTAAAAATCTAATGTCAGTGCCCTTTTAGCGCGGAATAGTCGATATTCCAGAGGATCGGAGTTGGAGGGTGGGCTGGAGATCGCGCGTGAATAGCGTCTGACGGGCAATCTTTTTTTTTCTTATTTCAAGAGTTCCCAGCGCTTCTTTGGTCGTCGCCCGCCTTCATAGACAAGCATACTCAAGGCTGGAACTCACTCAGGCGGCAAAGCCATTCACTCCCTGTGATTCGGCGCAGCTCTCTGCCCTATGCAACTCGTGCCTCGAAAGATTTCCTTCGATAGCACGCTTCGTGTTCTTCCCCCTTTGGCGCTAGAACGACGACCCCACGTTCCGTGCCGCCGAATCCGGATCTCGATGGGCCAAGCAATCGGTTTCTTCCTGAATCGCCTATTTTTCCATATTCTGATGATGTTTTTTTTTTTTTTTTAACGTCGTCTGCTTCCCGCCATTTTCGTCTGTTCGTGCTTCATACTTCTGCTGCGACGATGGCGAAAGTCGTCGTCTGCTTTCTTCCTCCCATCGCGCCTTTCTTCGACTGCGAGAGTGTCGTCTGCTGCTCTACCTGTTCACCAGTCGTAGCCAAATGTCGTTATCGAAATCTGGGCGGAGAGGGCGTAAGCGTCCTTGCGTGGCCATTGCAATGACCGATTTCATCGTTGACGTGTGGTCCCCCTATGACTTCTGTCAACACCGCCTCCCCCCCCCCCCCCCCTCCGTTTTTTTTTCTTCGTTTATGCTCACGTATATTACGGGTCATCACTTGTGTGCAGCACAGCCAGAAATGAGAACGTCACAATGCCTTTCCCGTGCTGATGTCTAAAGCAGGACCCGACATTCAGGAGAGGACGAGTGAGAGAATGAAATTTAAATACATAAAATGCGGAGAGGTATACCGAAAGAGTATGTCGCTGACCGGCCAGCTACTTCGTAGTTATGGTTAAAGGGGGAGAGGAAACAGTGAATGGGAAAGAGAAAATAAGTCGGCGATCCAATATTACAGCGAGTGTCATTTATCAATCGCGTGTGTTGTACGCACATACTCTGTGCAGTCCTTGCATGTGCACAACGCACCGTGTTATCTGCTCGTGAGAGAATGCCTATGCAGGGTGTCCCAATTACCATGCACCAAATTTTTAAAAAATATGCAAATGCGACGCAGTTGGACAGAACCAAGGTAATGTTTTTTGCCGTCGTTTGGAGATACTCAGGTTATTTCTTGCATTTCGCTTAATGAAATAATTGGCCGGAATTATTCAGCTTCTCAAATAATAAAATTAGGTGAACAGTTTCAATGAGAAAATTGTGGAGCAACAAGAAAAACTCCCGATACACCTTTCAGTTGCTCAATTAGTGCTACGTAAAAGTATTTTTCCGAGCCCGCAGGAAGCCCACGAATGCATGCAAAGTGTCTCGAGCGGCCAGTCGCGCGGCAATTACATATACATATAGCCCGCGAGTACTAGTGCTTGATTGACAGTGATGCTTTGCAGACACTTGCGATGCTTCCTCTTTTAAACGGTAAGCGGTTCGCGCAGGGCGCCAACAGACAAAGATGGGCGCGCGCTCACGCAAACGCTAAGTAAGCTGTCCGTGAAAAAACAACAGCAAAAACAGGTATGGCCAGAACGTACTAGCACACGCACGAGTCCACATAGGACCATACGCGTAAGCATGCGGTGCGCAAATACATCAGTGCACTCCCGTCACGACGACTCGCCTTCCCGGAAATGAAACACGGCGACGCCGTGCGGTGTCGCTGCTGTCGGAAACTCGTAGGAAGGAGAACGGCGCACAGAAGGCAGCAACGGGCATGGGTGGAAATGGAGAACGAGGAATTAAGAGCAGTCCGGGGAAAAGAGGCGGTGGTGAAATTCGTCCCCTTATTTCCGTTTTTCTTTTATCATGTTTCTTTTTTTTTTTCGCTATAAAGGAACAAAGGCTGCTGAGACAATAGTGAGGAGTTCCAGATCTCCCCGTTGGGTGCTTTCCACAAAAATGCGCACGTCTGTAAATCATCGCGCAACTGCCTACGCAAATAAATGGGAAACAGAATGAAAGAAAGGTTTAGCATTAAGCAGTGGACAAATAGAGCGAAACCATTTCACATGACGATTCTCTCCCCTTTTCTGCCAAGCTTGCAGGCGTTCTTTTTTAATCTTTTCTTCCGCACATCACTGCAGGAAAGGAAGCTTTCTTCTTCTCACTATGTTTTGTTTTTTTCTTTATTTCTATCTTTCTTTTTGTAGGTTCTGCGAGACGTTGGTGTCCTTGAATTGTCGCAGCCGCTTATCTGGAAAGAAAAATATAAAGACACGTTAATTTTCACCGGACATTCGCCCAACGGAAAAATTACATGGCCTTCACCGTCGAAATCCGTAGCTCTCCGGCGGGGCCATATATTATTGTAAGGAGTTGCAAGGTCTTTCTTGTCACACGATATATACAGCTCCCAACGGTACTCAGTCGCGTTGTTCTTACTTCTTTCCTTTTGTCGCGAAGCCCTGACGATGAGATATGCGCGTTCGCTATGCGACTTAATTGTGTGAATGTCCGTTCGGTCAATTCTTCTTTCTTTTTTTGGCGGCCTACGAGTCGCCTTCAGTGAGGTTGTTAAGAACATAAAAAAAGAAGTAGGGTAGAACTTTGCACAGCTAATTCTCTAATACTTAAAATGTTATACTCTTCACGTCTCGAACGCTGCACGCAAGTGCTTCACAGGTGACCTTGCACACTATCGTTTATCAAAGTGGCGTTCTTGTGCCATTTTACAAACTTGCGATTTCGGACACTTTGTGATGCGCTTGGGCACGCTCGACACACTTTGAAGTTTTCTGTTAGATACCTCCAATGTGAGTGAAGTACATATATAATGATATAAAGAGATATGTGACCGATGGTGAGATTAGACCTTTGTTTAGACAGAATCAGCCCAATGCTCTAACCATTAGGCCACGATCGCAGGCATGGTTCTCTTGCTCAAAAGTCACCCATTCAAACGATTGGCGCGTTGGTCGCGTGCCGGTTTCTGCCATTTTTATCTCGTGACAGCAGCTAGATCTTTGAGACGCAGTGTTATGCTGCACTTTCTTCGGGATTGGCCCATACTTTTAGACAGACGGATACCTGCAAAGTGGGTTGTTGCAGTCCTCTTATAATACTGGTGCTTTTGCTGACATACGTAACAATCGTCTTTGTTGCCCTGTGCCACCTATACTTCTTTCTTTAAGAAAATTAATTAAATTATGGGGTTTTACGTGCCAAAACCACCATCTGATTATGAGCCACGCCGTAGTGAGGGGCTCTGTAAATTTGGACCACCTGGGGTTCTTCACGTCCAATTAAGTCTATGTACACGGGTGTTTTCGCATTTTGCCCCAATCGAAATGGGGTCACCGTGGCCGAGACTCGATCCCGCGACCTCGTGCTTAGCAGCCCGACAGCATAGCCATAGCCGTCGTCATTTTCTGCGTCGTGTCGCGTGCCAACGATTGTTGCGACCACTTCTGACACCTGGTAAAGGAAAAGAAAAAAAAACTGATTTAGCTGAAGAGCGAGAAGCTACATTAGAAAAACATTTCTTGTGTTTTGTACGTTTGTTTCTAATCGATAGAGCTGTTTCTTTGAAGTTAGGTCAAACTAAAACTAAGTACCTTATTGCGCTTTGGCGTGTTCTTTTTTTTTTTTACTTCGGAAAAAAGCTCTTCGAATTCGTTGTTTGGTAGAACCAATCATTCGAACTATTCTCGTAACCGGTGCTATTGGCACGAAACGTAACATGACAAAGTTTGATGGCATGTTTTATCCTCACGTTTACATTAACCGACACACGCGCGCGCGCGCACACGAACGCGTGCATCGTGTGCTGGAGGTGCTCGGATCGAACGCCATTGCCGCCACCGGTTTGTCTAATCAATAGATATGCCCCCTGGCCCGGCGCTCGGTTGGTTGTAAGGGTTCTCACCTCGGAAGGGGGTCCTATGAAGATTTGAAAGGAGGCCACTCCCACGGGGCATCAGTTTCTGATGGGGCGTCCCAATGCGCCTATTCAATGTGGACGCCTTCGGGTTGAAGGGCATCCTCATCTACCGAGGCGGTCTATGCGAGCTGTTCACCCTCCCATTACAAAGTTGCCGTAGAAGGACGGGGACTTCCCCAAAGGTTAATGGCTACACTTCGCACACCGTCTCTTATTCGGTGCTTGCCGGCTTTCTTTAATGGCGTTTGTGGAGGACGTAGTAGGCGTACCTAGTTGTTTATTAAAGAACAAATACGTGTATGACGAATATACGAAAGAAGAAAACAGCTGCTGGTCGCATTGTACTTGGTCAGCAGGCTTCTTGGCGCTTAAGTGACGTCACGGCTCTACGACGGACCGGAAAATATCGTGCGCCGAGCCTTTGGTCTTACGTTTAGAAGCGCACAACATGGTGCAAAATAAATAATCAATCAATTAATTAGCTGACCTATCGCTCCGCAGGAACAGAAGTACCTGAGGGTAAGAATGTCGAAATAAACCTGGGGAACTCCGCTGCGTTTCTTTGACACGTCAGTCAATCAATCAGTTAAAACAGTCAATGTGATGCTACTCGGCAAGGGACAAGGGAAGGAAATACGTGTATATGTGTAAGCAAACTCCATTCCACCCTGTGAAAGTGGATGAACAGTGAATTGGTGTGGACGTTAGACAAGTAACACCCCCCAAATTGACGTTAGAGGACGTCACACACGCACCACCACCAAAAGCGGCGTAAGTCAGGCGCGCACGCTCATGTGTGGAAGTGCGGCATACGTCCTCATTCTTCTGGGCCTTCCGCCAAGCGCAAGTGCCTTATTGAACTAAATTGTGATTTAAAAGTCAATTGCGTCAGGAAATGCGAGAAGTGTGGCTTACACACAAGCTACAGACATGATAGCTTAGGATTGTTGACGGCTGTGGCCACGGTCCGAATTTCTTTGACTCGGAGAACGGCTTCGAGTCCAGTCGGGAAAACAAACAAGAACCTTTAAAGGAGCGCTATGTGATCCGTTGTTGTAGTATTAGGAAATAACAGTCCTGCTACGTCCAAAGGGTTCCGAATGAAATTGCACGTTGGTTAACGACCCCATCGCAACGCTGTCATTTCAATGAAGCACACACAATGCTTCTTTCATTCGTGAGTTGTTTCAAGTATAGCCTCTATGTTTTCGATGTCCTGGGTAATTTTTCTTCAGATCGTGTTGCTTTAGAATGCCGATATTCATCAAGAAAAAAAAAGCAGGTACAATTAAGCCCACTCTCTTATCAAACGTATTTCCTCATCTCGGGAGGTCCGCTTTCGAGTTTCCTCATATTCTAGTTGAAGCTGATGAGACTCAGCGTCCACTTTTTTTACTCTTGGCGGTTTGATCCCATTTATTTCTGTATTCGCTTAGGCCTCATCTCACTTGTCGTTTCTCCGAAATTATTATATTTTTTCCTGCTATATTGTTTCTGAACAGCGCTAGTCTGTTAATACTTGTTTTTCCTAATCGGGTTCTCGGAAACGTTATTTTGTCCATTTAATACTCAAAGGTTTCGAGGAGCCATTTCACTTTAACACTGTTAAAGCCCAACCTTTATTCCCCTTTCCTTGTTTTTTCTTTCTTTCTTTCTTAGGACCTCCTTTAAATTCGGCACTCGTCTTTGCTTGGCTCCCGTTTGATCTCATTACGGCTCCTTCCCTATTGGACAGTTATACTTCGTGACTCAAAATTAAACCTGTTTCAATCGATCCTCTCGTTCTCGGGCTTTTCTTTTCTCTCTCTCTATAACGACACTCTCTCTCTAGGTCGTGCATGTTGCCGTTTCTCATATGGAGTTTGGCTCCAGGACGAGTGCATTTTCTTAGGAATAGGAGTGGCAAGAAATGCCGAATTTCTTCTTGCACCTAACATGAAAGTGGCCAGAAACTTTCTTTTGCGCGCCACCGCTGGCCTCTCAATTCGTTTATTCGCTGCCACTGCTTAGCCTGCCTGTGCCCAAAACTTGCCGGGCGAATTCCGAGAAATGGACCTGCATTCCCGTAAAGCGTGCTTTGTCTGTTAGTCTATCCTGTCATGCAAAGAAGCCCGTTATTGATTTATGCGATGTTTGCTTAGTTATCCCGTGCATTTAAGCTTTCGCTCTCACATTTAGGCGCTTTGTCTGGCCAGGAGATCCTGGTATTCTGAAGTGTTCTTTTACTCTTCGCTCTAAGCAGGGTTAGCTTGTGTGGTTAGAGTTTGGCGAATTACGTGGTGTGCGTCTGAGAATGAATTCTCGGCTCAGTAGGTAGATCTAAGAGAGCGCCGAGGATTACGGCGAACTCCGTGGATATATTAAAGTAGTATGGCGGATGTTGCTTGTTGCGTCGTGTAATGGTTCTTTGTACTTTTCTGGGTCAATTAGATTCTGCTTAACCTGGTATTGTGATGAACTCGACTGTAAGGCAAGCGTTCGCGCAAGGTCGTTTCCTAGCTAGTGGAAGCGTAGCCGTTTTCATAAACAGTTCATATAAGCACATATCGGGCCTTTGATGGGACGTTACGTATAAACGTTGCACCCTCCATGAAACTAGGCGTAACAGATATGTGCAAGCACGTACGTTCCACGTTTGAATGATGACGAGTGTCACCACTGGCTTGGCAAATATGCGATGTGGGGAAGCGCACTTTCAAATTAGGTAATCTTCTGTGAAGAAACGAATTAGGGTAGATTTCGGGGTTCTAGGAACTTCTTTAGCTTTGTTTCTTTAGAGTTTCGATTTATGTACCGTGAACATTCACCATGGTTCCTCTTCTGGTCGCTCCGCTGAAATTTTCTTTATATATAATTGCTAATGAAGGCTTCATTAGTGGTAAATCCATAATCAAGTAAAAAGTAAAAAAAAAGCTTCGTGTGTGCTGCGTTCTTGCCAATTTGTTCGCGTTGAAGCGAGAGGCAGCACGAAGGTCCATTCGCTCGCTGCTGCTTCCGCGCTTTCTCACGCCTCTGTTTTCTGACAACGAGTATCCGGCGTCATCGAGTGAGAAATCTTCATCTTTGCTTGTGTACGCATGACATTTAGTCAGTAAGGGCTTGTTTACAAGTTTATACGGCCGATCAAAATAGTATTCTTAATCTTAATGGGTGTATAATAATTTGCTGTTGCAACCTCTCGGGCGAAACGGCGACTTTTGATGCCATGAATCTTTTGTTCTAATTTATTTTGGTACGTTTCAGCTATAGACACCCATGCACATGTAAGTATTCTGATTTCCCCGGAATGCAGTAGTCGATCTTCACGCTTCGTTTATCGCTAGCGAGAATACCGCGCCGTCAAACCAAATGTGTAGTTAAGACGTGAATGGTTCTGATTTGTTCTGGTACGTTCAGCTATAAGCCTCTGGTCACATATAAGTATTCTGATTTACGCATAATTCAATATTTGATCCATTCGCGACAAATACAGCGACGTAAAGTTAAAAGTGGGTTTGAAACGTGAACTCAGTGAGTGGTCGATTGCACTTTCCTCGGTTGGCGTCTGCTGCATTAAGGCAAAGCGAGAATAATCTCTCGCGCGTGTATGCCTTTCTTCGTAGCACGTTCCGCAGCATTAGTTTAGAATTAGTTAGGCTTCTTTTCAAGGCGAATAGCTTTCTTTGGCTCTTCCGGCTGTTTTCGCGGTAGGTCGCTTGGGAGCCTAGTTGGTTCAATATTAGGCGCTGGTACTTGCTTCGTGAGGCAGGAATCAGACTAACCCAAGAAAGAAGGAACATGAAGAAAGCAATCAATCAATCAATCAAAGTTTATTTTACCAGAAAATTCTGGATGGTCTTCAGGGCTAAAAGCTGCTCTAGGCAGCTTGACTGAGTCCCTGAAGACCCTTACATCGGCATCATGCGACGTTCACAACACATATATGCATATCGGATCATAATTATAAAGCTCATTACAAGTTCAAGGATCATTACATAAGCTTGAGCGCCAGCTACCAAGTGTTTTCTCGGATAGCCTGACTCGGAAAGGGATACATTCGCTCGCTCTCTCTTGCTTCCTTTCTTCATCATGCTCCGGCTTTCTCTCTCTAGCTGGCTCTCTCGCTCTGCCACTCGCTCTCGTTCTCTTTCTGTTCTCTCGCTCTTTTCTGTTTCTGTTCTTTCTGATCGTTGTCTTCTTGTACAGCTGGCTCTGATGCCGCTCATCATGCCAGCGTTCCCATACTACCCCCCTCTGCGAAGGTGCTGACGGCACTGGTCCACTTCCAATTTTGGAAAGGGTAGGATCTCGCCGGAAGCGGCAAGGGTCCTGTCCAGTAGACGGCTACGTCATTCTAGCTTCGTGATGTGGCTCTCGTCATTCTGTAAACATCACGCTTTTTATGCCGACCCAGCGACATAAGTTCTCCTTAGCGTTGACCACTAAGTATGTGCTCGTGGTCGCGGTGCCGTTGCGGTCCTTGCCCTGTCATCATTCCAGCTTTTTCATCAGGCTCTGGTCGTGTCCTTGTCTTTATGCTATCGTCCTGATACAGCCGTTGTGCATTCGTTGCCACGCCGCCGTCGTGGCCGTTCCAGGACCGACGGTCTTCATCGTCGTCACTACAGCTTCGCCATGCGACACTCGTCGTGCTGTCGTCGCACCGCAATCCGTTGTCATACAACGCTGCGTGATACATTCCTCGTCGGGCCATTGTGGTTGTGCACTTATTGTCATCACATCGCCCTCATACCGTTGTCATGCCATCGTCCGGATTGTGTCGTCAAACAGTCGTCGTTATACATTGTCGTTGTCATGTCATTGTTGTGATGCCGTCGTGGCCGTTCCGTCGACGTCGTTCTAACTTCGAGATCCGACTTTAGCTTGCCGTCATCGTCAAGCCGTCGTCGCCACACAGTCACCATCATACCGTTGTAACCATACCGTGCAGTAGAGCGATCCCTCTTGCGACGCAAATTTTGCGGTCGAGCAGCAGACGTTGGTCGCCCTCGGTGACGCCTGCTACGTCCGCGGGTATTTCGGTGCCGACGGAAATGACAATGCTAGAGCGAGGTGGGATGACTCGATCTTCGAGCACACTTGAGGCATGCTTAATTAAGGGATGTTTAATTAAGGTAGCGTGAATTAAAGCACTCGAACCCGCGACATTTGGCGGGAGAAAACAAGGGATAAGGAGTGACAATGCATTCCAATGAGAATGTCAAATAACTTCATGAATGTATCTTGAGCGCGCAGGCTTCCGCCTTCGCCCTCTTTTGCATATGCTAAAGTGACTCAATTTTTGGACGAATCCGTGCCGAGTAAAACAAGTAACACTCGGATACAATGATAGCTGTGACCGCGTACGTGGATCGTCGAAATCGGATCTGCGGGTCAGACTCATCGGCTATTTATACTTTACTCGCCGAAAGTTCCAGCGTAATCACTGTTGCTAGCACAATTTCGAGTATTCTCGACACTATCGCGTCGTGCATGCAATCTGATTACAAGACATTCGGTGACAACACAGACGACAAGTAGAATCGGCTGCAACAACCAAGAATGATCTTATACATGCAGGCGCGTCTTGCGCCGAGTGATAAAGTTAAACATTTGTTAGTCGATGGAGAGCGGTCGCTGAAAAAACTTAGGCGAGTACGCGTGTTAATATTTCATTAACCGCTTCACTAAACCTTCACTTCATGTTAATTACGATACTGCGTTGGATCATTTTTTTTAAACCGTATAAGATGATATGTATCAGGCTCTGTTTCCACGGTTATGGCTGGATAACTTGTGTTGATATTTTTTGTAATTGTTCGTGGTGGCGGGAGGGGGGTGAGGAGGGCTTTCGACGGGAAAGAGGCGTTTAATATTTATACGAGATGGCAGTCGAATTCTTTCGTATACATTATTTCACCGATGTACTCTCGTTACTCTGACTCGGGTATTACCATTAGCTGTCATGGTAAAAACACTAAAAGCTAGCCAGTGGCAGTTTTACATTGAGGGAGAAGAGACGGGCTGAAATTTGAAAAACTATGTTTTCATCGCCGAGACATTTGCTTGTTTGCGTTAGCGATAATTTGTTTTCATCGTGACCTGAGCTCTGACTGTGTCCTGTGAACATGTGCTGTCCCTAAATTTATTTATCTTGCTACCTCCACTTCCCCTATCCCACACTGCCGGGTAGCAAACTGGATTTTCAGCTCGGTATACATTCCCTGCTTTTATCTTTCCCTGCTTTTATCTTTCCCTGCTTTTACCGACCGACCGACCGACCGACCGACCGACCGACCGACCGACCGACCGACCGCTGGAGGACGGCGCAACTATTTGCCAAATATAGCACAGGCTGTCATATCGCACGTTAACGCACGAGTAGAATAGGTTGAATATATAATTTTTCTTTCCATTTTACCTGTTCATTTGTCAGCAACAATGCCAGCACCAGTCTAAACTATCTCTAGAAAACGTCCTGTGTCGCGGATGGTAGCTTCACGATGACCGAGAATTGGACCGTGTTTAGCTTACGCTCAAGAACTAACGCGTCGAACCGGGCCAGGCCAGGTCGAGCCGGGCCCAAATCTTTCGGTCCCGGGCCAGGTACGGGCCAGGTTTCAAACTACCGAGTCGCGCTCGGGCCAGGCCCGGGCGTGAAAACACGGCCCGTGCAGTGCTCTAGTCCTGGCCCAAAATAAACCTTATGTGCCAATGTGACACTAGGGATATAGAAGCTGCGACCTTACCGATGGAAAAACATAAACATTGTGTGAAGTTACACGTTATATAGGATGAAAGTAAGCAAAGTATTATGCAACGTCGCCATCTGTATAGCATTTACTTACCCACTTCAGTAAAACTTCGCTTCACATGGACTCCCACAGGCGCGTTCAATCTGCATAATGTTCTTAATGGTTGAGTGGGTAACCACATGCGAACGAGTTTCCACATTTTTATTTTTTTCACGTCTAAAGGGCACTGAACGTTGGTACAACGTCTAGTATTTATCAAAACGGCCTGAAAGGTAGCGCTTACACAACAATGTAACCACTATTCAATGACTGCTTTCTTTCTCTTGGTCCTCGCTAGTTTAATTACCACATCATCAATCATGGGTTGACCTCCCTGCCTTTCCTACCCTTGTTTTCTCTCATCAATCATGATCACCCTTTCAACTGTAATATTTCCAATTCTACACATCCGCAATTACCTATATCTTCTTGGATGTCATTGTTGAAAATTTGTTCTTTTTTGTAATTTCATTTTACTTTTATTTTAATAATAGTTTGACAACAACAATAGTGCTTTCGGTGCAACAGAATGTTAAGGTTCCATCGAAGACGTTACAAAAACAAAGAAAGGTAATCAAATGCACCATCAGCGCACGGACGTTACAACGTTGCTCCTGGTTCGGAGAAACATAATCACTGTTCTTTTCTTTTAAATTTCGAAGCACAGTTCATGGTGCCACTGAGGCTTAGCCATTAGATGCGTTGGCAATCTTATATTCTTTCAGCTCCCATGAAAAATATCCAGTCTGTGGCCCAAATAAATTGCGTTTCTCAGGCCCTCTTGACCACTTCTTTCTTCGACAATGTTCAATATTCCCATAACAAGAAACTTCCGGTCATGAAAAAAGTCATGTGGATCGTATTCCTGGGGTTATATATTGTATTGTGTTTTTGTTACGTATGATGATCGGGCGCGCGGGCGAAACAATTCGGGTTTCTTAGTGCCTAGAAGAATGCGATGGTTGACAGAGGGGAATGGTGTGGTGGTCGCGAAGCGGCCATGCTTCTGGGAAGGGAGGCTCAGACTAGACCACCACCTAGTAAATTTTTTATCAATGTGCGCAGCGAGAATGACGCTATGCCAACGTCAATTTTTCTCTTAGTGCACAAATTTCTGTGCTTAATTGATAGGAATGAACTCCTTTTTTATATAGGAATTTGGAAGATTTTAGGGGAACAGGCGACGGACAGGGATGCTGGCATTTATGGAATGTTTGAGATGCTTGTTTCCACTCTGTCCTCTTTCTAACCACTATCTCCCAACCCCAGTGTAGAGTAGCAAACCGGAGACTGATATCTGGTTAACCTCCCTGTCTTTCCTCTCCATCTCTCTCTCTCTTGAGATGCTTGTCTGGCTGACGACATGACATGCTACGCCAAGTGCTGTGCGAAAAATATTACGTACACTTGCGTGAAACACACGCAAAAGTGGCTCATACGCCCTCGGATACGCGTACGTGATTTGATGCGGTCATCACATCTACGCACTAGGTTTCAATGGTTCCCTGTGCTTGGCGTTGTGCTCTGCAAAATGTTTCTGCAAACACCGACCAACGGCGTAACTTCTGTGCGCTCACGCTGCTCTTCGTTATCATTCTTTTGTTTCTCAGGAAACGCGCAAGCATCTGACAAAGGATCTCACAGGCGTCATATGTATGGAGACCGGACATGGGGTAAGTATCTCGTTGACATATTTAGCAAGGCTTTACTTTGACGCCTTACCAATTTAGCTCAAGTGACTGTCGGGCATGTATTTCTGATTTGCGCCGTTCCATGCTTTTCTTTTTTTCAAAAATTGCTGAAATGCAGTAAAAGGAAATATGGACACACCGATAGTTTTGCCCCCTTAAATGAAAGTACGTCGCCATCACAAATTCTCTTTTCTTTTATTTTATTTTTATGGTGAGCTGCTGGGGGAGTAGTACTTGCCTTTGGCAGTCTGTTTTTCTAGTTGCTTTTGACTTTTTCGTTATTTGTTGCGGGTGGTAATGCGGAGCTCTTAAAATGGCGTCCCATCGCTAGCTTTGTCGCGTGAGGTGATCGATTGACTGCGCGCGTTGTACGGAGGCAATGTGCGGGAACGTGGGTGTTGGCACGAAACAGCGCTTATCACTCTAGCGTCATCTGGAGGAACTCGGGCGTCACCCTCGGCGGCCGCTCTGCTGCCGGTGTAATGCTATACCTACAACGCCGTGGAAACGGAGACCACTCGAAGCCAGCCGTCGCGCAGTTCTCTCTCGTTCGAACCCGCGCTTGGGCGTGCAAGCCTTTCATTCGCACGCAGTGCTCTACCTCACTCGATGAAGGTGTTGGCGCGCGCGTTCTTCGCCAAATGCAAGAAGCGTGTTACTTGTCCTTTCGAGTGCCTCCCAGTGGGAGACTTGAATACCAGAGTGGTACCGTGCGGGCAGCTCCACTCGTGTCTAAAGCAAACTCCTCCTCCGGTATGACCTCCGGCAAGTTCTACAATTCCTCTTCTTCTTCTTATTCTTCTTCTTCTTCAATGCACTTGGAATGATGTTCCTGACGACGAGTCTCAAACTTGGCGTGCCACGTAGTCACAATGGAGAATCGGTTACTAATTGAGTGGTTCGCTTCCTTCAGTCTTTCCTTTCTTCCTTCCTTCCTTTCTTCCTTCCTTCCTTCCTTCCTTCCTTCTTTTCCTCATTCATACCTTTCTTCCTTAATTCATTCACTCATTCCTCCATCCATGATCCTCTCTGCCTTCCGCCTCTCTTCATTAATTAATTAATTCATTCATTCATTATCTTGCGTCCTCCTTTCTTAGTCTTCTTCTTTTTTGTCTTCTCGATCTAATTATTTCACTTCTCGTCCTCCTATTCTCATGCCTACTGAATTGTGGAATCCCATGCTCCCTACATTTCCTTCCTTATTTTCCTCCTCCTCCTTTTGAGGATACCATTGTGGGATAAAAAACTTAGGAGAGGCTCCGGCCAGGCCGGCTTTGTTGGCGAATGCGTGCCGGAACTCAGGTGCTGCTCTTTCGCGAAAGAGCACTCGGACTTATGCTCCACGTGCCCTCGATTCCATAGCGACCGCACCCGCAAAGCTCTCGCTGCTCTTGGTCTCCGAAAGGGAAAGAGTTTTGGGTCCGGGTCTTTCGCGAAGCACGTTACGCTAGCGAGACAAGCTGTGTTTGTAGTGCGGCGTGTGAGTTTGAAAAATTGTTTGTTGGGTGTGTGAACTGCGAGCTGTCAGCGAACAACACAGGTTCTCACGCAAATCACGGCCCGGGTCTTCGTCGTCTTCTTCAACGTGCCACGGAAAAACACAGGAGGGCGCGTCTGCTTCACTAAAACTGGCACAAAAAGTTGCGTAGACTTCGTTGTTACGCGGTTAGCGACGCACTCTTCCGGCGGTTCATAATACTACAAGTTCGAAGCTCGAACTTACCAACTCCGGCGAGCTCATTGGTGATGCAAAGGGCGATGGCGCACCAAGATGGCTGCGCTTCCAGCCGCAAAAGCGTGACGTCAGGGCCTCGCCTATTTTGTTTCTTTCCTCCGTGGTGGACGCTTTCTCTGCATGGCCAGTGCTTCTATTTGGATTTATGCATGGATGTTATGAGCGTCCCCTTTGGAACGGAGTGGTGGGTTGCGCCACCAAGCTCTTGCTATTATACTGCCTGATGTCCTACCTAGGTTAGAAAAGAAAACAAAAACACTATGTACTCCCATCACGAAATTTTCTGCTCCCCTATTCAGAACCTTGCTTTAGAACGTCTCCGTTTTTTGTCGTTTCCCTACTTTTCTTCCACCAATCTTCCAGTCGCGTCTTACTAATCTTTCAGTTGTGTTTAAAACGCTCCAACGTGTGCGCCTTTCTTATAACGTTCACTGGAACTTAGGGTGTGCTGTTCTAGCTTGCGTAGCACGAAAACATGGGTATGTAGGATAACAAAAACCGCAACACTAATTTTCGATCCCATGTGAAGTCAGCTGGGTCTGTTTTGTTTACCTGGAGCCTCTTTCTTGCGTTTGTTTCCCTTCTCTTCCTGCTCTTTATTATAATTATTTTCCTTTCAGTGGTGTCACACGCCGCTTCTGAGACCCGGCTTCGGCTTGACGCATGAATAGTGAGCTATGGCTCTCATGGGAATCCTTCGTTTTTCTCTTTTTTTCCGATCTCTTTCTTTGTTTTTGTTATCGTGCGGGAATGTGTGTCGTCGCTGGCACGCAGCCTTTTTGCCTGTTGTGACTATTCCGTCTGCTGAATATGCATAAGACTTTGCTGCCGGTATTTTACTCTTTATGTTTGTGTATACGTAACGCTGTTCGCCCTTGCGTGAGCCGCTCATCGCCAACTAAGATTACCTGGTTTTTTTTTTCCTTTCTTTTCTCTCCTTATTTTTCTGTCGTACTGGGTCAGCGCAGGAGAGCGCCCGCTTGGGCAAGAAATATTCCCCAGCTCCGCGAACATTTCTCGGGGACTTTAAACACGCGCTTTTCTTGCACCGCGACCCAGCTTTTCTTTTCTCTTTTCTGTTCTTTATTCTGTTTTTTTTTTTTTTGCACCAGCAGCATTTTCACACTACTCAAATTGTGTTCTTTTTCTTTCTTCTTGTGGACTTCAAAGCAACAAATAAAGAAGGGAACGGTTCCTCACACTTTCTGCGCTCTTGTCTTTCTGAGCGTCCTGCCTGAAACAGTTTGTTTGAGCGTAGCCATAATAAATAAATGGAGAGAGAGAGATGGGAGGGAGGGAGGGTGGGAGGAAGGAAGGGAGGGAGGGAGGCATTATATTAGAACCAATGCAGAAAGGCAGGCCCGACTGCAGTCCTCTAATCTACTATGTATTCTGTTCGCATACAGCGGAAGAAAGGGGCTGGGCACGAAATGAGATGACGAGTACATGCATTATATGATGCGGCTCGATACGACAATAGATCGTTTCGTTGACACGACTTCCGACCAGGATCCCGGTAGCAATGTTATCATTCAACGGCGTGTTGTCAATTAGCGCTAAAGTAGAGGGAGCCTGTTGCGTTCACAGTAATAGCGGCGATAATCAGCGAGTACGGGCTCGACTGTCTTACAACACTCTGTAAAAGTCGCAGTCCGACGAGTCCGCAGATTGGGTGCGATGCACGTGCTGTTGCGAAAGGCGACACGTGACCTAAGCCAGCCATAATAATAGCGCTGCGTGATCCCCGGGCACACACAGAGCGAAGCTGTGCGCTTGCCTAATTCCCCGGACCATTTCTACAGCCAACGTAGTGCAGACTATGGACCTAGACTAGGACAGAGACGGCGGCGAAACCGTGGTCGTGTCATAGCAACGCGCAACTTTTATGCAAGTAGTTGTTGGTACACGTTGTCAAACCTTCGTGCCCCGTGCAATCATGTTGAATCTTTGTAACACCGTCTCTTCTTTAAGCCGGCTGCGTTCGCCTGAAAGAAACAGCTACTTTAGAACTGCCCCTTTCGGGAACGGGCCCGCGTCGTGAGCCTACGGAAGCGTGGGCGATTTTTGCGCCACTATACATAGCGGCTACAGTGGTTACATTGTGGCTACGTAGTGTCTATACAAGGAGGCTGGCCGATCGGTAGAAAAAAAAAAAGCTTTTATCACTGTAATAATTCAGCCTTTCCTTTTTACTTTTCCGTCGCGTCCCTGTCAATAAGTCTTTCAATCGTCTTGCTCTGTTTCTCTATCTGATGGCATTCTTTTTACTATTACCAGCCGTGGTAGCTCGCGGGTTAGGGCGCTTCGATCTGATTATGAGGCACACCGTAGTGAGGGACTCCGGAAATATGCACCACCTGGGGTTCTTCAACATGCACCTAAACCTAAGTACACGGGTGTTTTCGCATTTCGACCTCATCGGCATGCGGCCACCGTGGCCGGGATTCGATCCCGCGACCTCGTGCTTAGCAGCCTAACACCATAGCCCCTAAGCAACCGGGACTGGTGTGGATGCATGTTTAAGGATCCCAGATGGACCGAGTTAATCCGGAGTCCTCCACCATAGCGACCCTCTTATCGTTATTGTAGGACGTAAAACCCCAGAATTTATTTTCTTAAGTCGTTGCTTTCGTGTCTTTCATGCCTGTACAGCTTCGACACATTAACCGCACAAAAAAAAAAGAAAGCCGCGACTATCGTGTCAGTTAGCTCGTTAGCGCGAGGATTAAGTCCTTTCTGGTTATGATTATGTACTGTATGCTGTGTACTTGTTATGCAATAACAATAATCAACTCTCCCAAACCTGCACGCTGCTTCATTTTAACGCTGTACCATTATTAGTGTTTACTATCGTAGTGCTGTCCTCGCCTTGTTTGGTTGTCTGAGTTCAGTCTGCATGCTCTTATAATTTGTTAATGCGTTGCTGCGGCTGTTGACGTTTCGATTCATTTTCACGTGCAATATATTTGAGTCAATTCTCGAAATTAACGCTATAGGCACAAAGATTCCATCGAAAAAAATATGGTATGATTACTGATTGGGTCGATTGATTGATTGATTGGGTCGATTGATTGATTGATTGATTGATTGATTGATTGATTGATTGATTGATTGATTGATTGATTGATTGATTGATTGATTGATTGATTGATTGATTGATTGATTGAAGAATCTTATAACAAGTCCAGAATATCGCCGGCTTCTGAGCAGCGTTGTTGAATGAATCAAGGACGATGATATGTGAAGTTCTGCATTGAAATGTGAGATGTCCACCAAAGTTAAATGTTAATGAAATTGTTAGCAAGGTTGTTAGTTATTACTATGATTGGTGAATAAAGCGTCAACATTGATATTCATATGCAGTTATAAAGCCTAATTGGATAAAAAGAATGTATCATTTTGTCTCAGACCCACTAATCAGACAGAAACATGCGATAGATAACCCGCTTGTCACTCTTTAGCCACTCCACGGTGCAGCATAGAACAAAACGAGAGTCTCATTCTGGTTAACCTGCCTGTCTGCCCGTTCTGACCTCTCTCTTTCTCTCTCTCTCTCTCTCTATCTCTCCATTTTGTTGAATAGCCAGCAATGTTTTAAATACAACTCGAGAGTGAAATTACCTATTCGTGCAGTGCTCAGATTAGTCTAAGAATTAGTGGGCGCGAAGAGACCGGAGCTTTTCACGGCCACACGTGCAACATACCCGGATGATCACAGAAAAAAAATTCCTGAAGCGAAGCTTCCTTCGGCTCTTCCCCAAACTTTTCCTGGACGGCTGTCTGATCGAGTAAAAAAACTTGACCGATCCCAGAGACCATGTTGCTTTGGTAATTTGGCGAGCCGATCATGAGTTAAGGATTTGGATGCGCTCTTTAATGTGAACAGATCGTGGATGCCATGGAACGTCATAGCACCCGCAGGCCTCGTAGCATGAGCCATTAGAGCAAACCGGTAAGCGTGCCCAGCCCCTTATCTCAGCATCAACTGGTCGCTTGCGCCTGCGCGTTATAACATTAATCAATGGATACTCGTTATTGATTAGAATAAGCGATATCGTTCAGTGCAACGCCTGTTGTGGCGAAGAAACTGTCTAGCGTGCTCTGTGCTAATTAAGCCCGTCTTTCGCAAATGAAAGGCTTGCTCTCCGAACCGCTCTTGATTGGTGAGAAAGGCCTTGATTGGTTAGAAAGAGCTCGATTGGTGAGAAAGACCTCGATTGGTGAGAAAGACCTTGATTGGTGAGAAAGGGCTTGATCGGTGAGAAAGGCCTTGATTGGCGAGAAAGATCTTGATTGGCGAGAAAGATCTTGATTGGCGAGAAAGATCTTGATTGGCGAGAAAGATCTTGATTGGTGAGAAAGACATCGATTGTTGAGGAAGACCTTGATTGGAGACAAAGACCTTGCTTGGGGAGAAAGACCTTGATTGGGGAGAAAGACCTTGATTGGTAAGAAGACGAATCATTGTGAAATTCTATGAGAACACCAAGGAATGTTACCGCTTTAAGAGGAAGCTTTATCCCGTGGAGTCAAATACGATTTCTCTATTTAAATAGATGTAAAAGGTTTAAATGTTCTCACGAGGCAACAGGTGGACCGACTTAAGTGCAACTTGTTGCATTTGAGAGATAAACGTAAATTCTAGCGTTTCTATCAAATCAGCAATTTGATTAAGTACCTCGGATGTCTTATGAAAATTACAGAAGTAAAAAAAAACAGCTAAAAATGAAGAAAACAAATACGAAGTTTAAAAACCCGTAACTCTGCGCCTAAAACAGATATCGCAGTTCTGTAAACTGCGGCTGTTATAGCATTTAAAACATTACATACTTTACATTACATTATGGGGTTTTACGTGCCAAAACCACTTTCTGATTATGAGACACGCCGTAGTGGAGGACTCCGGAAATTTCGACCACCTGGGGTACTTTAACGTGCACCTAAATCTAAGTACACGGGTGTTTTCGCATTTCGCCCCCATCGAAATGCGGCCGCCGTGACCGGGATTCGATCCCGCGACCTCGTGCTCAGCAGCCCAACACCATAGCCACTGAGCAACCACGGCGGGTGCATTTAAAACAGACCCATTCGATAATTGTTTACAGCTTACGTGAAATTGCTACACTATTTACGAGGGTGCCGCAAACATCCTCCTCGTAAATCAGTGTTAAACTACGGGGCGATGTATGATACGTTAGTTTTGTCCGCTTTATGCGTATTATTAGGTGGAGTTCGTAGAATTGCGATAACCCATTTATTGCTCATTTACGGAGGCGTAACTTGATAAGCAAGCTTTTTTTCTTTGGTTTCTCAATTTTCTGGAGTTTCTGTGCGAAAATTCCGGCATAACAATTGAAAATCTAATTTCTACAGTTATTATAAGTTTTCCATTTGAATGCAACATATATCGTAAAATTCGCTGCCGAGAAAAGAGATTTCTCCATTCTCGTGCGTTGACGAGCTGCAGCTCTCTTTTGTCAGATCCCGAAGAGTTTGTTTGCAAATGCAAAGCAATCGAGCTAAAAATTAGGTTTACGGATTGGCGCGCGGAGGGACTTTACGTTTTAACTTAAACTACAGGATAATTTTCTGCAGAGCGAGAATTTTGACATGAATTAATACTTTCTTCGTCCCCAGTGCCACAGGTCCGTTCCGCTTGAGTGATCTAGATTATTGGTTAGCAAACTGTGTTCTTCTATTTATTCTGAGTGGCTGTTTTCCTGTTTCTGTCGCATCATCGTTGTCCATAGCCATGTATCATCATTGTGTATCATCATTTTGTACGCGTGACAATTAGTTTATGTGTAACTGTGTGCCTTTCCGTGGGTCTATGTGGTTACATGTTAGTGAGTGAGGACTCGGACACTTATTTGACAACGTGCCGTGTGTACAATGTTTCGGACTTTCTGTATGTTGTCGTCCTGGTGAAATTGTGCTGTGATTGTGACTCAGTGTTCATATCGTCTCTTGTTGAAATAAACTCTTTTTCTAATCATGTGCGTAAACACGGCCGTTCGATCTATCGTGAAGCTGCTCGCTGTGAGCACTATTGCTCCCGGAGCCGGGTGCAGATCATCTCTTTTGCGCAGCACTGTCAGGGATACTTGTGATTGGGGCCATCGGGCCGGCAAAGAGCCGAGCGGCCAATCGCTGGATGGCTGACGGCCACTAATTTCGTCTGTTCAGGCGTTCGAATGACTACTGAGGCAGTGAACGACAATTATTGCCACAAGACGCAATGTCTTGGTGGTTACAAATGCGTGAATAAGAACGCGGACGTTTACGGTACAGCGTTAATTTCCTCATTCCAGAGAGAAGGAAGGGAGGAAGGCAGAGGCACACTTCGCGGTAGGTAGGTGTTCCCTGTTTCGCCAAACTTCGGACCTCTGTCAGTAAAAATTATGCGGGAACCGTCGACGGCGATTGCCAATATGAGCGAATAGCCCGAGCCACGAACTGAAACGTGACAGTTGCCCCCCCCCCCCTCCCCCCCGCTTCCGACATCTGTGCCGCCAATCCGCGCTACTCGGTTGCCTGAGAGCACATGCCCTTCCCTCAGCCCCTTCTCGGAACACCTTCGTGGCAGCCGTGCAGAGCAGCCGTGCAGACCAACACTTTTTCGCACTCCCTCCCACGGCGTCCGACGGAACGCTCGGCGGGTTGCAGCTAGAGTCGCAGCCACCTCCGGGTGGCCAGCGAGATGTGCGACGAACGAGAGAGCGAGCGACAGTCTCTTCTTTCAGCCCCTCCCCACCCCCACCCTTCCACCTCATTCCGCAACCCGCTTGCATTTCGGTTGCCTGACAAAACGACGTTTTAGGAGAGGGTTAAGAGAAGGTTAGAGAGGTTTTAGGAAAGGGTTACCAGAGAGCGCGCGCCTTCTCCCTCGCCTTCCCGAGGCGAACGAGCGGGCGAGCTAAAGAAACGACAGCGAACCTCTGCTTCGCGTACAGCAGCCCGTGTGCTATGACCGGTAGCTAGCACGTGCCTGTAAGCGATGCGTCTGTATGTGTTCCTTTGTCGCTTGTTCGCTTTGTCGCGGTAATTGTTCCCTGTACACGCTACGGCACTGCTCGTTTCAAGATGAGCAGCCAACAAACTCAACAGGTCGCTGCTCTCACGGTCTGTTACGCAACAAGGTGAGGCGTGCAGACAGGACACAAGAGAAGTGGACAACACGACCGGCGTTCATGTTGTCCACTTCTCTTGTGACCTGTCTGCATGCCTCACCTTTTTGCATAATGAATCCTTGCCAACTAGCTCAGCTTTTGTCGTTCTAAGTTTCGCTGTCTATCCGCTAGGCCACCATCGCACGTATAGGGATATCGTGCCGAAGCCGTCTTTGACACGTTTCGTGCCTCCGTCTCGTTCCGGTTTCGCGTGTTCTTTTTCTCGTGACAGCTCGTGCTTGGATACGCTGTGTGAAACTGCACCGTCTCCGAGATTCGCCCGCATTCCCCCGGCACCTCATGTTAACATACAGCGCCATAGGCGCTTAACATATCACATCGTCATAGGCGCATGCACGATTTTATAACATGTAGTCGCTAATGGGGTCCCAATCCGGGTTTCTCTCACGTACGCTCGTCCAGCAGCGGAACCCAACAATCGGAATGTCGTAAATTTGCGCTAGCTTATGTCGTAGGGCTTGCTGGCGCCAATAAAGAAAAAAAGGTGAGCATGCGTCGAGCGGCCGTAGAGTAGAAATCACGCCCTCGTTGTCACACAACTTTTGTCATCGTCGTCTTGCTGCTGTCGTCATACCAACACTCTCGCGTCAGACACATACAAACGAGTTTGTCCACCTGGTAACGCTATATGTAATCTCAAACGACGCCGGTTATATAGACAGCTAACAGTAAAATGCTTCTCCTAACATCGATTCCCACAGTATGTGGG
Source organism: Dermacentor andersoni (assembly GCF_023375885.2). Lineage (NCBI taxonomy): Eukaryota > Metazoa > Arthropoda > Arachnida > Ixodida > Ixodidae > Dermacentor > Dermacentor andersoni. The sequence goes on from NC_092820.1 coordinate 147,247,204, forward strand.
ATCTGCTCCATTTTTTTTTTTTTTTTTAATAGGAGAAACGTGGCGATGTGTGGCGGGTGTGGCGGCCATTTTAAGAAAACCAGCGTCAGACTTTTCGATTCAAACAAGTTTTGCTGACCGGGTGCCATTTGCAAGTTGAGCACTGTCCCTTCATCTGGGCTGTGGACTTTTTGTAGGCCATTAAGCATAACGAAGACGCTGTTGCGCTACCGGCTTGCATGCAGAGCCGGGCTCGATGTGTATATGCAGTCGTCAGACCAGCTACGAAAAATACTTCTGCGGTGTGTGGGAACTCGTGGTTGCTTGTGAGCAGGGCGCATTACAAGCCGGTACGACTCCACATTCGGTAACAGGCTCTCCAGCGTCATTCCAATTCTCTAGTGACTTCCTGTAAACTGAAGCGGGCAGACGACGCTCCGGAAGCTTGGCGGCCACTGGCTGCCCATAGCGTCACCTTCTGTGGGGAAGTTCAGCAGACATGCATGTCGAAGGGGTTTTTTTTTTTTTTTCCATAGGGCAAGTTGTCAATGGAAAACTCCGATTTTTTTTTTACTAGGTTTGCAGAACGGCACGCAGCATCTGTATCTGTGCCCCTCTAAATAATGTAATCAAAGTGCATCATTAAAGGTCGCAGGAGCGGTCCTTCCGAGGCACCTAAGCGGAAGCAGCAGATGCGTTCGGTCCCGCGTCTTCTGCACGTCTGCTTGATTAAAAGACACACAGGAAATCCGAGTCCGAACGTGTCTGCTTCTTCTACGTGTGCATTTCTTGCACTCGAGGTGCCTCGGCAGGATCGTTCCCGTGAACCTCAATGACGTGTGCTCACGGACAATTTTCTGTGGCAACGAAGGGAAATGCTACGGAGGCAAAGCGCGCAGAAGAGAGAGCGCTTCTGAAAACAGTCCCTTGTATTCATCCACGTTAGTTTAAGCCTGGGAAGAGAAAACATGAACACCTTATTAGCAGCAGTTAAGTAGGATAAAACACGCGACTGAATGTAAAAGTTTCCTTATTTTGCGGCTTTTCCCTTCCGCGTCTGGGCAAACGCGAAACCGCCGCACGTGGAAGCTGCGTCGATTCAGCGTCGGTTCCGAGCAACCAAAGGCACTCTCAAACGCTGGCGGACTGCTTGGCGCGGTAACACATGTGCAGAAGTTCCGCCCCCGTAGCTTTCCCGTCATTGCCACAGAAAGTTGTCCGCGAGTGTAGCTAGCTGACAACGGCTGACAACGGCCTCTCCGTCGCGATGGGGGATGCGTCACTGTCGCGGCATTCAGTCACTCAGTATGGCGGGTGACAAGGTCATGTATCGAAGGAAGTTATTACAACCATGGCTGTGGTTACGACATACAGGCTCGATCACGCACTGATGCGGCTGTCCTCAAGCGAACGATGGCGCTCGCGAAACTTTATCGCCGAAAGGTTTTTCGCGCCTTCAGGTATACGGTATTCCTCTAGTGTTCTGTCTTAAAACTAATTTAAATCGTCTTTCAACAGACATCACTTTAGCGCACCCGTGTGTGGATTGAGAAAAGCCAATTTACGCGTCGTTAGCGCGGGTTTTCGTGCGAAGCCTTAGTTTTGCTCCTAGTCGATTTCACCGCGCAAGCGAGAAGAGCGCAAGAATAGACAGGGATGATGATGATGTTTATTGGCACACCCTCTGAAACGGGGCGGGGATAAACAGCCACCTAGCTTTCTTCACTGAATCAGGTTTTACTACGTATATCACAGCCTAGACTTTTGCCTATCTGATCTCGATATTTCGTGTTTTAAAGCTCTATCAGTATACTGTACCGTTACCTTTACTTGCAATCACTCCGGCCCTATCATTCTCTTCGCTGCCGTTCTTCCACCAGTACTCTAACCTTCTCTTGCCTATCTCAACTGCTGACTAGTTAATGCTCCCATCTTCTTTGAATCCCAATGCTTCCGCAAGGTGTGCACTTCCTATGGGTCTCGCTGGGTTATTATCTTGGCATTCCATTGTGACGCCAACAGCAGCAATTCACCCAGAATGTCCATATAATTGCTATCGCAATAAAAAGTGTATGCTGTTACTGCACACCTTTGTAAAGCTGTATTGCTTCAGTGCTTTGCATCGGTCGAATATGCACGCGTCCGCTGTGCCACTGGATTTCAGAATACATGCCAACGCTGCGAGAAAAAAAAATGACTATGCTTTTTTATCACAAAAAAAAAAAGCTTTTCTCGGCATCTTTCTACGGATGTGGTTTGTTGCATTTGAAAGAAAAAAAGAACGTCATGCCTAGTTTCGGTAGATTCTAGGCAGGACTTTCCTGATTTAGGCATCAGTGTTCTTTTTCATCTGTTTAAAAGTGTGGAGTTCAATAAATATTCAAGCACAAAACTTGTAAGTCTGTTACCAACAATGCAAATGATAAAACACTTCTACGAAATGTACCTATTCATCCATCTATCTAAAGTGAACACCAAAGTGTTACGCATCGATCTGAAGTTCAGCACTAATCTGTGAGGAGTACTTTTTTCAAAATGCTCGTAAACATAGCAACTAATTCACGTGAGCTGTAAACTCGTAGATCAAACTTGTTCGCTTTAGATGCTCTAACAGATGCAGTTAGAGAACTGTGTTATGTGTGTTTGGGGCAGGCTGACTCATTTGTAGACTTGGTGCTTCGTTTTTTTTTCTTTTGTTGAGCTTACCAATCTTCGACAATTCTTGTAAATAAATATGAACTTTTCAATCAAAACCCTATTTGCGATAGTCGGTAGAATTCAGCTGTTCCCTTCGAATGTAGCAATTCTTATTGAAATGAGTACAACGGGTGTTTAAGCAGAATGCTGCTGTGTTGGTAATGCGCAGGAAAATCGGAATCGACCCCGAGATAAATCCTCTTAACGTTTCTGCGTGCCTCATGTCGTTACATCGGACAGAACACTGCATCGCCATGCATACCCCTTTCTTTAAGTTTTTTTTGTTTCCTCTTGCATCCATCGGGTTCGACGAACGCGTTCCGGTAAACAAACTGGCGCTTGTGCTTTGCTTGCATTTCCGGAACTTAGACTCTGCATCGTTGAGCGTCATACGATGCGCCTGAGCACAGGCGGCTGACGTTTTTCTAGCTTCGTACTTATTTTTTTGTTTTGTTTTTTCTCTCTTCGTGTTTGCTTCTTTATTTCTTCCTCCTTTTCTGGCCACGCCAAAAGTCGATGGTTAAGTGACCCGTGAAATTGAAAAATGCCATGGCGTGGAAAAGTTACTTTCTTTCGACCCGTCATTAATTGACGCGCGCGGTCCTTTCCGAAGCGTGAAGCTTGGGGTCACGTGGTATGCGAAGAAAGAGTAGAACAAATTTCGCCCGGCAACGCTGACTTCCCCTTATGACCCTGTCGTTCTGTTTTCTTGTTCATGTTTTCTTTTACGCCTTTGTGGCCCTACTGCTTGATAAGTTGGCAACGGTGACCGAATTGATGAACAGTGGTAGGACAAGGAATGTCATTGGAGATAACTTCTCGACAAGGTGACCCGTCTCTCTCAGGGCATGCAATAAGTGCCGCTGTTCTACAGCTGCTCATCACCCCAATCCTCCATCTTCTTGTGAACTTCTATCTTACCAAGGTGACTGAAAGTAGCTCCACAGTGGAAGGTTGGATAGCTCGAATATCTCGCGTTTGAGGAAGTGAATCGTTTCATCCAAAGTGCGCATGATCGAGAATACTTTATTTATTTCAGTGTGGAAACCAGGGTGCCGAACGGAAAAGGTTTTGGGTTTGGTTCGAATTCCTGCATATTTACCGCTTTGGTTCAGGTTCAGCTCCGGAGCAAAACTTCCCACCGGTTCACCCGGTTCAAGCAACGGGTTCACACGGATCTATAGCGGAATGCAAAAACGCGCATCTACTTAGATTTAGGTGCATGTTAAAGTACCCCAGGTCGTCCAAATTTACGCAGTCCCCCACTACGGCGTGCCTCATAACCAGATCGTGGTTTTGGCACGTAAAACCCCGTAATATAATTTTTTTTAGTACGGGTCTATAAGAATTTGAAATTAAGGGGCACTGACATGACATTTTCGACTACACATTTTTTTTGCATTAAATGAATGCCCCAGACCTCTAAATATTATAAAATACAGTGACAAGCACCAGAGCGGCCTAAATAATTTATTAGTTTTTTTTTTCTGGTAGTTTCGGTTTCGTGACGTCTTGTACAGCACAGGGTCACCTGGGAGTAGGACGTTACGACGTTTTTACACTCACTCTGGCCCGCTCGGTCGCCTCGTGTGCTGGTACATCGGTCCCCACATTGGGTAAGCTGCATACGAGGCGACTGAGCGAGCCGGAGCAACTGTCAGCGCGTTGCAATGTCCTGCTCCCTCTTGACAATATACTGTGTCTTGACGTCACAACTCATTATCCTTTACGGAAACGAGACCGAAGCTGGCCGTAGAAATGCTTGGTATTATTTAAAACACTTTGAGGCTTGTCACTATGTTTCTTTAGGGTGTATGTGTCTGTAGGACATTCACTTAACGCAAGAAACGAATAGTCGAAAATGTCTTGTCAGTATATACCCCCTTAAGGAGAATGAAAATATTTAGAAAACGACGTTTCTCTCCCTCACCTGCGAACTTATTTGATCGAAAGAGTTCATTTCGACTCTTACGTGACAACCTTTCTGGTGTGAATACTATTACACACGCAATTGAATGCACACCACGCGCATGCGTTCTGCGGTTTGTTTTCTAAGTCCGCAGTGTCCATTGCGTTGAAAACGCATTTAATTCCTTTGTGGCGCCTGTAAGCTGCCGTAAATCTACGGTCACCGCGCCCGCTGAAGTTGAGGGACCAGTGAGGAACTGACATATTATGTTTCGGTGACGACACAGACCTGTGTGACAAGCTTTGCTCCTACAGGGATGCCTTGTTTCCGCACAGCCCTTAGTCGAACTCTAATAACGCGCCCATTTGAATTCCGTCACTTCAAAAGGCAGAAATATCGGCGCTATTTCTCTCTCTCTCTCCCTCACTGCTCTTCTTTTTTGCGTAAGTGTTTTTTTAAGTAACGCGCGCATCACGTTGCGAGCTTCTTGCAGCATTTTGTACTTTGCGACAGAGTTGATGGGGATCAATTATATTATGAGCATGCTGCACTTTGACCAACTTTGGTTGTACAAAAATTAACTTGTTATTACTTTAAGAACTAAGCTGAGGTGAAGTTATTTGAGTCTTGCCTGGGAGTGTGGGAGAGCTGTTGGCCCCTGACATGCCTAGCAGAAGGTTCGCAGCAGTGTGTCTAAAATTTTTTAAGGGGGTAGCTAACGTGAGAAAAAGAAAATCCCAAAATTTTCCTGCAAACTCGTCAAAATTGTTGCGATAGCTTTTGAGCAAATTTTAGGTAACGTGCGAGCTTTGGAACACTAACATAAGCTGACGTCGCGTAAATTATCAGTTGACACCTTTCACGTTTCTGTAATGTCCATACGCACGAGAAATCAGCAGATAATTTCACAGCGAGGTGTAAAGGTCTTTTGCTTTACTGATACACCTACATAACGATGGACGATGCCAGCTGGAATGTTGCATTTACCTTCAGATTGGAGAGCTTTAGCGTATTCGGTACTACGTTTCTGCCCATCGTTTTATAGGAAAGCTCCGTGAAATATTGATTTGTCCAAAAGCAATGAGAAAAAAGAAACAGCGTGTTCCGACTAGCGTGAACGAGCCAGGACGCTCTGGTATCTAAGCATTTCTTAAGTTGAGCGGTCTTATCTTTCACCTGTTGCGTTTTTAATCGCACCAGGTGAAGAGGAGAGGAGCTTAAACAGCACTGGAGCACTCCTGTGGAACAGCTTACCATCGGCAGTAAAACAAGCCAATTTTTTTAATGTCATTGATTTCCCTTTATTCATTACTTCTCTCCACCTTGCGGGTTTCCGCAGAACTACTACGTCAAACTCTTGCCTTTGCTTCGTGTTGTCGACAAATTCGACTTCGCCCTTCACTCTTAGGCAAAGTTACACCCTTTGGCGTGCCCCTTCTGCCACACAACGATAATCGTCATCTGCCTTGATGCGTTTCCTTTCTTTATCGCTGCGAGCCCAGAACTTTCCAGTAACGAACGGCATGCACGTTATCAGCATAGAACAGTTTACACCCTTTGGAGTGCCCCTTCTGATAACGCGCGTGCCGTTCGTTACTGGAAAGTTCCGGGTTCGCAGCGATAAAGAAAGGAAACGCATCAAGGCAGATGACGATTATCGTTGTGTGGCAGAAGGGGCACGCCAAAGGGTGTAACTTTGCCTAAGAGTATGCCATTTTCTAGCCGCCTGGTTAGCTCAGATGGTAGAGCGGCTGCCCCGGCTGCCCCGGTTCGAGTCCCGGACCAGGACGAATTTTTCTTCAGCTATGAGGCTCTTCTTTCGAGGAACCCGTATGGGTTTCCTTTGTAGCAATTGCTACGAACGGGTGGATGTCTGATTTTCCCTTTATTCATTGAAATCCCATTATCACTCACTACTACTATATGCATAGGGTTTTAGTCTCACTAGTGTGAATATGTTTTTTTTTTTTTCAGTTGCAGTGTATAGTTACTAAATACAAATTCTTTTCTGTAGCTTTTTGGTAGCTATTACAAGTACCTGTCTTTTGTTCATATGTGAATATTTATGTGTATATGATTTATTTATAATTTGTCATATTGCCGTTATGATTCTGAATAATAACTAGCATGAATCCAAACTAGCCTTGACCTAGGGATTCAAATGTCCTGCACAATATTTCCTGTGTACTTTATCTATTTTGAATAAGCTTCAACTTCAACATATTGGAATAGATTTTGGCCAACTTATTGACTTCTCCGCCTGCACGTGTTCATCGATAGAACGTATTTAGGGAACGTGCCGAACACGCAGCTTTAAGACCCATTAAAATCGCCTTTGTAAAGAAATAAAACACAAAGATAAACATTTGTTTTATCAGCGCAATGTGAACCCTATGAACGCCACCATGATTTGAAGCACACTGTGAACACCACCGATGCGAAAGCAAACGTTTTTTCATCATGGTCACATAGCCCATGTGGCGTACCGCTATATCTGGCCACTTACATGTAGCGTTTCAGTACTAAACTGCATTCTAGAAGGCCATTTGGAAGGTTTCGTGCGTTCGAAGTCACCGAAATGTCGCCAATTGTAATATCACGCCGCTGAATAATGTCGCCGGTCGCCTAAGAGAAACATTTTTCTCTTAGGCGACCAGATAAGCCACTAAATCTAGAGAAAGAATCACTATGGCAACACTGGCCCACAGGGTTTTATGAACCGTTCGTTGAACGAATTGGGAACGGTTCCTTCAGTAAGATCCGGCATGGGTTCAGTTCCAAGATGGCGGAAACATAATGGTCGATTTCGTTACAGTTCAGCTGAGAATAACGGATCAGCTCCGGTTTTCGGTTCAGTTTCAATTCGGTTCAACACCCTAGTGGCAAAGGCGGAAGATTAGAAAGGGAAAACGTTTCACAGAACAAGGTCCCGAAAGAGAAACATCGAGATAATAGCTAATAAGCAATTGGTACGGATAGCTAGTCATCTAGCAGGGGTAAATGAGCAAAACATCAGAGAAATGTGCAATTAATCAGATCCCGATCTAAAGCGTCTGCGCACAAGCGCACATGCCCCGTCCGTCAAATCGGCGAGATTATGTGTGTCGCCGCGAGGGAAGCGAGCGCCAGAGGAGGAAGGCGCCTGGAGGTGGAGAAGAAAATCGCGCGCCGAGGAAAGCACGGAGGAGCGCGCTGCGCGCGTGGCAAAGCATTGCCTCCTAGAGGAAAGTCTAGGTGGCGTTTGACGAAGCGGGCAAGGAGAAAGGAGGCGAAGCGTCGAGGAGGAGGAAGGTAGGCGGAGGCGCGCTGGGTTGACCCCTTCTGGCAGTTGCTACATGTTCTGCGCGTGCGATTGACGTACCGGGTTGTGTTTTTACAGTTGCTAGTAGATACAGCGGGGCGCGACGCTTTTGACGGCGCTCCACGTTTCTGCGCAGGCATGACTAAGAGCGGGTGCGAGAGAAAAAATCTGGGGGCCTTTGCTCCTTGAATATGTGAGTCTGCCCAGGCACAACGGAGGAGGTTTCTTAACGCGTGTTGTATGCGTTTGTCCCCTAGGCATGCCGGCATTGTGGAGTGCGGTCCAGTTTGTTTACGCTCCGCCGCTGGCTAACCGCGCGGTGAAGCAGTGGGCACGGACGCCCCATTTGGTGATCGCTGTGTCTGAAGGGGCAAGGTTCTGACTGGTGTTGTATAAATCGCAGGTCGCTTTTTCAGTCGCGACGATAGATTGCATTTTTTACAAGCACTAACAGCTAACTAACGACAAGCACTAACATAACAGCCACCGAACCATCCATGCAATCCGTCTGTCTGTCTAATTTCTGGGCCTGCATAATTAACCGAAATGTCCAGTAACAATTCCCATATTAGTCAAGGTCACGAACTGATCCCTGTAATAACCATTTCCGGCAAACGAGGTGGTGGCGCGCCACGAGAAACACCTCCTCCTCCTCTCGCAATCCCATTTCGACTTTAACACCGTCGTTTACAATTCCCCAACCGATAGGGCTTTCTCGCGTTTCACCAGAGTCTACGCGGCAGGAGCGCCTTGCTGCCAGAACATCGTTTCGATGAAATATTGCCGGCGTTAGAGACGCAATAGATTTCCAAGTACACGCCACGTTTCCCGGTTTTACTGGCTCATACGGCGACCTATCCGGCGAGGAAATTGCCCCCGTGCATCATTTCAATCTTGGGTTGAGCGTCTTTAGAGTCTTATAGGCTATAAATTACTTCTCTTGTTTTGTTTTTTTAGTGTTGTTCGTACGTGGAAATAACGAAACTACCGAATATACTCGTCTAATAGCCTTTTTTTTAAATTTAAAACATTGCACATATTTGAACGCGAATACATTGTCTCTGTAAACAAGTGTTAAAAAACGTACGTTCTGTATGTAAAAAATTAATACAAACGTGCAGAAAGTAACCTAAAACAGTAAGTAACAAAAGTTTACTGTTATATAATGGCGAGGAATATAGCCCTGACAAATACGAAAGGCACCTACATAAATATTTTCCTAGATCGTATATTCAAATACGCTGCGGGTTTTTTCTTCCCATTGAGTGATAAGACCAAGGAAATCAAAACCATAGAAGATACATACTACTTCTGTACTGTCACGATTATGCAGGAGATGTTGGTATCAAAGTATGGCGCTGGATAAGTCTTGGTGCAATATATCATCAGTGGCGCAAAATATCATCAGCGTGGCCACGGTGGGCACTGCGATGTAGTATTGCACAGGATTCTGTACAACGACACAACGTGCTGTATTAAAACATCATGTCACATATGCTCGTGTTCCTGTTACAATCATCATACCCCTGTGTTGCCTTTGTTTGTTAGTCGGGGCTGGGCTATGGCTTCACTACTACATGGGACTACGCAGGGCCACTGTTGTCCAATATTGGTCCCACATTAGCCCTGCTTCCTGACCTCTTAGGGATACTGTGTTATCTTTCTAGCTCGTTTAATCGCAGTCACTAATTGCCCTTCTCCGCATCGCACGTCCATGTTTAACTGTTCTTTTTTTCTTTTTTCCTTTTGGCTTTCTCCTTAATCGGTATAAGGACGCGTGGCAGAACGGAAAGGCCGTTTGATCTCCTTATTTTGCCAGGGGGTCAGTCGAGCGGGAAATGAGACCATTAAATGCGTTTGTTTTACTGCGTAGTACGTCTCTCAAAGCGATCGCCACTCGCCCCTCTCTTGTAGGCAACTTGTGCAAGTTCATGCATTGCAACTGAAAAAAAAATGTTTACAGATCTAACGCGCACGCTGGAATCTACGTCGAGCAAACATTTCGTAAACTCGTTAATTAAACATCGAAACAAGATGAAACGCAATCTGTACAATTGCTTTTATATGTATGCTACGTTAAGCGTAAGTTCATGCAATGTTTATACTTATGCACAGCACAGCACAGATTGCTACAGCGATCTGGTGGAACGTTTCACCGTTCACAAGCTGTGGCGAAATGCAAACGACTAATCAGGCGCGAATGCACACTCTAACACGCGTCTACGCAGCCATGTCACGAAGACGACGACCAATTACAAGAAATTTGAGCATTTCCACACAGTGCTCTATCTTAGTGAGAGGTTCGTGCGCTTTGAGATACCCATGAGCCGACAAGCTACGTACACTCTTTGTGCCGTGATTTATTTTTTCGATGACGCTCACTGCCACCATCTTGACGTTGCGCATTCAGCAATGTATGTGCCGCTTATACGGCATGCAACTTACTCGCGCACTTACACCAATCGCCGGATTGCCTGATGGGCAAAGAAGGCTTCGCTTTGCAAGGAACAATGCGAAAAGCGTAGTTACCAAAATGACACGGACCGCTGTTCTCACTGGGGAAAAGCTGCACTGTGAAAATCAAAACACAGCGTCGATGTAAACGGGACATACACTGATCTACGAACTGAAAGTTCTTCCGAAGCAACACTAACGTTAACAAAAATTTCTAATTAGGAAGAACTAAAGAAATATTTTGTGAAGTAAACGATCATGCATTTAGATTTGTTAAAGAATCCCGAGTGGTCAAAGTTAATGCGGAATCCAACACTACACCATGACCTCATAATTATGCCTTGGTTTTGGCACGTAATATCGCGGAATTCATTTTTGTGTATCGTGAAGTGCAAATATAAAGACGAATCGAAAACCTCTCTCTCGTAGATGAGGTATTCATAAAGGTAACGGGAAGAGGCTGGCATCTGCTGACCTCCAATCTTGGTACCTTAGCGTGGATATATTGTTGTCGCGACCTTTTCAACTTTGTAGAATATACCGCGATGAAGATTGGCCACACAAATGACAAATTAAATTTAGAGAAAGCGATGAAATAGGCTTATTTTACGAGAAAGTACAGCGAACTTTCACAAACAGTAAGTAAAAAAAACAATAACATGAACGTTGGACTTTATCGGCGTGATTTTTGTTGGTGAAGTTTCAGCGCGTAGCGATGCAGGCAGAGCATCTAGGGCATTGGAGGAACCGAGATAAAGAAATTCTATCACAACTTATTAGCACGGGGGCTGGCCCTCTTAGTATAGCGTGCTTAGAATGTGACGACGGCGACGTCTCGACCGCTTCCCGCGCGCGCCTGCGTCTCGAGCAATCTTGCGCACTCTCATTTATCGAAGTGTTGTTTCTATACCTCGTATCTCTCACAAAGTTACGATTTCGTGCAGGCTGTCAGGCACTCGTCTACGCTCAAGGCACGTTCGAGTTAGCTGTTGGATAGCTCCAAAAGTGCGGGAAGTGTACGTCTGCTACAACGCTATATATATACCAGCAGAACTTTTTGTTGGGCTAGTTGGTGCATATTTACTGAAGTACTATAGCGCCAAACAGACGACACACGAAGAAGAGACACGGACGAGCGCTTCGTAAGCGCTCGTCCGTGTCTCTTCTTCTTGTGTCGTCTGTTTGGCGCTATAGTACTTCATGCTATATATATAAATGCGCGACCGATTCCGCTACCGAACCTGTCTTCCGGCGCGGCAGCCCAACGCTCTCACCATTGAGGCTGTGATCGCACGCATGCTCGCCTAGCACCAAATTCGCTCTTTGAGACGTATAGGGAGTCCGTCACTTGCCTATTTCTCACATTCTTCCCTCGTGGCAGCTAGCGTTTCGAGACGCTGCGTTCCGGCTGCACTGACTTCGGTATCGGGCCCATGGTTTCCTCTAGATACCGTCAAAGTTTTAAGTGCAACAGAATTGGACAAGCGGCTGCGGCCTGACCAAATGTTTATAGTGCTGCAAGTGCTACTGTGCTTTGTGGTGACGGTATGCGGTGGCAGTGTTTGACTGTGATTGTATGTCTATGCTCGTTTCTTTCTTTATCTCTACTTAGCGGTCACTTTGCCTCCCCCTCCACTCTCTCCCCAGCGCAGGGTAGCAAACCTGATCTACCCATCTGGTTAACCTCCCTGCCTTTCCCCTTTCTTCTGTCTCTCTCTCTCTCTCCAAAGTGGGTGAGGAGTGGTGAATGTAACCCAGGGAGGTTAACCAGGGCAGTACCCGGTTGGTTACCTTGCACTAGGGGAAGGGGGAAAGGGGTGACAGAAAGTTTAGGAGAAGAAGACGAAGTCGGCTACGGACATCGCCGACTTAGCATAAGAGCTCTGTGCTCTATATCACGGACGGTCAGTCACTCAGTACGGCAGCCTTCAGAAACCGGAGCAGCGGTTTTGTGGCCTTCGAAGTTCGTCCCACTTCGTCCAGATTCATTTTAATACCATAGCATTATGGGCCAAAGTCGGTGAAAATCGCCTCTAATGCTATGGCATTAAACTGAAAAAAAAATTGAGGGAGTGATAGAAAGAACGCCAGTTACGTGCAAAAAAAAAACTGAGTTACACGTCGCGACCACAAACTGCCGTCGAAGCGTGTCGCGTCGAGAGATTTCAGCATTTCTAGCTTAACTGCGGCTCCAACCTGCGCACGCCTCAACGGCCATGCTCTGCCTAAGTTACTCACTCAATTCATCACAGCAAATTGGCCTAAGATTAACTGCCGCACTCTTCTTCTTTTCTTTTTTCGATTGGGTTGCCACACTCCCACTTAATTTTCTTCCAAATGGAACTTCGATTACCTGACGGTAAAACAAAGCTAGGGCAAGAAAACAAAGAAGAACGCTGCGTTGAAGCTGATGCCTAGAGTTACTGTTTGCTATAGCTTTGTTATCTGTGTAAACACAAATGTGGTAGGGCTTAAGGATAAGAACGTGAGCGAAGAATAAAAATAAACGACAACAAAATTGGGCTCGTTTAACCGCGCTTTCGTTGTTTATGAATCTCGTTCAAGCGCTCCGGTCACTGTTCCGCCGTTAGGTTGTGATAAACGTTCAATTCTTTCTTTCTTTCTTTCTTTCTTTCTTTCTTTCTTTCTTTCTTTCTTTCATTCTTTCTTTCTTTCTTTCTTTCTTTCTTTCTTTCTTTCTATTCTAGGGGTTTGCCTGTGTGCCTGAAAGCTCGTGTTGTTAGCTTCGTACGCACTGTTGCACAGTCATAGTGTTGCATGTTCTTTTTTTTTTGTCTCGTAATCTCTGTTATCTTCGGCCTTTGCCTTTCTTTCATTTATCTTGTTTTAGCTTAGTAATATTTTCGTTCGCCTTATTTGCTGTTTCCTTACCGTGCGCTGCGTTTCTCGCCTGTACTGGACTATTGGAGCGTGTAATTGAGCGGTCCTGTGGGCTCTTATTGGAAAGATAATTTGTTCTTTGTTTCAGAGTCATTCTTTCTTTTTTTTTCATTTTGATTCTAGTTTCTCGCGTGTGAACAACAGTCAATTATACAGGCATTCTAGGCACCCATCTTCCCGTATGATTCGGCACATAAGCAGCTGCATCACTTTCACGCTTCTGTGGCCCAATGTCTGAGGCGTACTGCTGCTGATCGCGAGGTCCCGGGTTCGACCACCGGTCCTTAACAGCAGCGTTGGGATGAACTCGGAATGTTTGAAACTTTCGTCCACCGTGACCAGGAAGCGTGGTTGGCGGAAACTATTTAATCGCGAATTATTTGTGTTTTCATAACTTGATTGAGTCCTCGCGGATGCGGTGGCCTCCACTGCTAAAGGCCACAGCTCGCAGCCAGAAGGTCGCAGATTATCGATGTAATTTTTTATGCGAAGCATACTAGCCGCACAACCACGCTCTTCCTTGCTGCGCCGCGCGCGGCCGCGTAGCTACCGTATGACGTCATAACAGCTGCAAAAGCGGAGGCTCAACTCGTGCGCTCGCTTGCGGCCGCGTAGATACATCGCCGGGTCTCAGCTCGTGCGCTCGCCTGCACGAGTTGTTTCTTCGTCTAGCCGAACCAAATACAGCCAAGCAACAGCAGTTCACCAGGCTAAACCGTGGTTCAACAACTAAAATAAAGGCTAGTATGCTTCGCATCCTGGGCTTAACCTTAGCTAAGCCACAGCCATTTTTTTTTACTTAAATTGGCATTGTATACCTTTCGTAGGAGCAAAACAAGAACCAGAACATCACACTAGAAATTTACACCGATGAAATTTACAATGAATATTACGACTAAAGTTGACGCTACCTTTGGAGCGGGCGGCTGGCGTCCAGGACATCGCAGTAAATTCTACGGCTGCGAATTTTATTGCCGCGATTCGCGCTTTCAGAGGAATACAAAAGACGAAAATCGTAGTGAAAATTACACCTGTAAATTTCGTCACCGCTGTTGTTAATCGACGCTGCGATATACGGTGTCCACGTGTCCAAATCCACGCCCCAGCAAAGGTTCTCTCTGGATAATGGAAAGAGGTCTCGGAGGACATGCTTTTGCTATCTGCATGCACCGGAAGCGATTCTGGAACTGGAAACACGTCATCGACGTCATGTTTTTGATATCGCCTTTCGTGTTGGAGACCAAAAAAAAAAAAATTTCGGAATATCCTTACCAACCTATTTTGCCTAACAGTACAGGTGCTGCCGTTAAAATGGACTCTTCGCGTCCTTACGAAGCTCAGGACTCAGCTGTGACAGGAGTGCGGAGTTAAGCTTGGTAATTTACGGGTTCCTGAACCGGCGTATAAGGCCCTGCGTGAAAGCCTTTGTTTGAAGGAAATGCATTACTGAACGTTGTGCTCCGGAAACCCGCTCATCCTTGAGTCCCTGGGCCGACGCAAGGCTACATCGTATTAAATACTCGCCCCGATCATTGGCTTTGGCTCGTCAAAGCCAATTTCAGAGCGGGCGGTGTTGTGCATTGCATGCGGATGATTAGTTTCAGCTCGCCTGTCTGTACCAGCAGCTTCCAGGCACAGCGTCTGCAAGCTGGAAGCCTTGTACCTTAGGAGCTTCTGTCCTGATACACGGAAATGGATGAACGATTTTGTTAAGCATCCGCTGCACCGAATTCGCTTAGGTTTGTTGCATTTAAAAGAATAAAAACATAGTTAAAATATACAAAATGCATTGAGTAATATTTTTGTATTTAGGCAGTCCAAATTGTGATAAAATTATTTGAACATTTGGAAAACCTAAGGAAACTGAAGCAACGAGTTTACAAATATGTAATTCAACAACAGCCGCCTTGGTGCCTCACGGCTATGCATTGCACTGCTGATCGCGAGGTCGTGGGTTCGACCCCGGCGGCGGAGGTCGCATTCCGAGCGAGGGCACAATGCAGAGAGGCTCCCGCACCATGCGATGGGTGTCCGTTAAAAAAATCCCCAGGGGGGTCGGAATTAAGTCGAATCTTATACACTACAGCTGGCCCTCATAAACCACTGTGCAGTTTTCGGTTGTCCAAGCCCCACAATTTAGCTTGCCTCAGCACCTGCATAGTTGTGCCAACAGGGCAAAACAAGGCGAACGAAACAATTCTCTTCCCTCGAATACCACTTGCCCTCTCCTTTTGTACATCCATTCATTGTACAAAATTGTACATGTAGCAATTTGTAGCATTGCAAAGAAAAGAAAATCACATTGCAGGAACAATGACGGTTCTCGTGGTTCTAAAGCAACCGCACAGTACAAGCACACCTGGTCTCATAAAAAATAAAAACAAAACAAGAGAACTCTTCGCATACCAAATCCTAGAAACTGAAAATGAAATCCGTAGGAGACAATAAAGCTAGAAGCGGCACTTCTCTTCCGAATGGAATTACTAATGCAACGTTCCTACGCATAATAAATTGTCTTCCTTCTTGTCATCGCTGTATGACACTTCGTGTTCTCTTCCAGTATCAATCACGCCCTCTTATTTTCTTTCCACAGAGTCAAGACCGTGTGATGGGAATTTCCAATGCGTCTCTGTGCTTATGTTAATGAGATAAAGAAAATATCGCATTTCACTGATGTTTCGATCATTAACCCGATGATGGATAAGCCACCGAGTGGCGTTCAGAGTTCGGCTTTGATCGTCGCTTTCTACTCTTGAACGCTTCCGGCTAAGTTCGAAACGGAGTTCGAACCTCGTTGCGATAGCCTTACTGTACGTTCCTCAGCGTTTCGGAATTCACCCAAAGGAAGCTTTAATGCGGTTTCGATGCTCAAATTCCTGCTCCTCGGCGTTTTGGCATCCGTCAGAATGAATTCCGATAGTGCGCTTTGACCGCCACAACCTGCTCTTCAGCATTTTCGCATTTGTATGAACTCAGTTCGTATATGACGTCAGTCGCCGCTGTCTATACCTTTCAACGTTTCGGTTTTAGTCCGAACAAAGTTCGAATGTGGCTTCAATCTCCGTCCTCTGCTCTTTCGACGGGCCGTACTTCGTCCCACTAAAGGTTCTATCCGAAAAAGAATGAAAGGAGGCTAACGCTGTCATAAGGAGGTCAGGGTACTAGAGCGATAGCCCGAAAAAGCCTTCTCTCGAATTTTTCAACATCTAATGAGCTCCTTCCTATCTACGCTATTCCATCCTGGCTTGTTCTATCACTTTTTTTTTTATTGTACTGTTTCATTTTCGCTAGTTTAGCCCATTGCTGTGAAAGAGGACGAGGGCGCTTGGCGTATCCAATAATGGAAATGTTGTACTTAAGGGTGACTCAGCGGAGAGATTTATGTCCCTCTTTGTACCATGACAGGGCGTCACTGTGTTTCGGGGCGGTTCACAGAACCGAAGCGACAAAAAATAAAAAAAAAAAAAAACGATTAACACGGAAGAGAGGACACGATATTTTCCTTCATCATATGGAGCCGTCGACAAGACTGAGTCGTCCATCTCGATCCTTCTCCGAACGCGTTGTTGTCATCGCTTCGTAATCCCTTTAATTAAACGGACTCTTCGTGACTTCTGGATGAAGAAAATATTTTGAGAATGGCTGAAAAAAAGTAAATTAATAAAGGTTGATCGAATCCCACGCTTATCTGGTATTCATTTTTAATCCAAGCTTTCATTGATGTTTGCATAAGTGGTAAAGCAAATGTGACACAAACGTAACGCTAGTGAGGAAATGCTGAAACAGAATGAGGCAAGGGAAACTTAATTCTATGTCAATCCCTGCTGCCGATTTCTTCAATTTTCTGCTGACACGTTCTTCACTATTTCGCTGTTCAACCCCCCTGCTTCACTTTAAAAGCCGCAAATAAAAAATGAGCGTTGCGAAAAAGCCAGGGAAAGGTATTGCACATTTTCATAGCAGTTTACATAAAAAAGCGCTTAAGACGGAAGACGAAAGGAACACGTGCGACAGGAGTGACGCTCCTTCCAACTGGCATTTATCCCAAACGGTGATATATATTTATGCTCCTCGCATCAGGTACATCATGCACTCATCATCGTACACACAAAAGATTGTAAACGAGTCAGATCATAAAAACGATTTCATGGTAAATCAGTTCATGTGCCTAGATACCTCGAAAGAAACTAACCTAAAGGTAGGTAGTATTGCACATCTATGACAAAGTCTTCGTGGGCACATATTGTAACGTTGAACGGTGAAGAGCCACAGTGGCACAACGGAAGTCACGAAACTAACTGTTTATTGGTCGACCCTATGCCCAGCCACACAAGTAATACTCGGTTCGAATGGATCGTCGAAATATGAACTGCTGACCAAGCGCGTCAGCTTTTATGCATGACTCGTTGAAAGTTCCAGCGTAATATCGCTGGTGCGTGTGTGGATGCCAGAGAGTGTAACAATATTCGCGTCGCGCGTATAATGTGACTGCATAATGTTCGGCGAGAACATGCTCCGCAGATAGAATCAACATTCGAGTAAGCTTCAAATCCTGTAGGCGCTTCTTGGGCTGAGCGACAACATTATGTTGTTAGTGGGGGAAATGCAGCCCCCGGAAGAAAGAAAGGAATAATACGTACAGGTGTCAATGTCAGGGATGGTGCGAGCACTGAGCTTCAATACCCAGTAAACAGCGAAGGATTGCCGCATGCAATGTGTTTAGTTGACGTTGGGCGGGTTGCTTTTACTGAGATCGCACAAGTATACAGAAGGCTTTCCCAATGCCACACCAGCCACAAGCTACATACTATTGTTGTTATATTGACATAGTAATGTTTTGGCTGAAGTACGAGCGCCGTCTTAGCTGATATTACCGCACAGAAATGGAGACATCGTGCACAATTAGTAGAATTATTTAACATATTCTAATGCAGTGCCTTTATGTCTAATGCCTTTAGGTTTAGTAAATGAAATCAGGTGAAATGTCTCTGTGCCTATGGGGACACCACTCCGGTCGTTCAATGTGCTGATAGAAATTAACCGTAATCACTGAACATAATATTGACTATGATCAAGAAAAACAGCAGGGTAAAACACAAATGAGTCACCTGTAGGGACACCAAGGACACCGCATTTTATTTCACATAACTCTCGCTGAAGTGCACCGTGAGAAGTCTCCCTCCCAATATATATATATATATATATATATATATATATATATATATATATATATATATATATATATATATATATACTGCTCTCTCCTGCTGCTCAGCACTCTGGGGTCCTTGCCTTTCACTTTACTATATTTAAACTTTTTAAATGCTTTTGTTTTGCAAGTTAAACGAACTACTCGGATAATGCAGTGTTACGCGAATAAATCAAACTCCCAAATGTATAGCGCCCGCGAAGTGGCGCGTTACTCAGTGAATAAAGCGAGATTTACGCCCAACCATTACCGCCCCATATTGTCCCGTAAATCTCCTCCGGCAATCGTATTATGGCGGTACAGGAGAAAAGATAAAGATAGAAAACTCAGAAAAAACAAGACTGGCATCATTGGCACTTTAGTGGCTGCGCTTGTGTGCTCAGTTGTGTCCGTGAAATACGCACACTGGATGTGTTTTACGAGTTGGTGCTAAGAAGATGGAGAGGGAAGGGGGCAGTTAGGGAGGTGGTAGAATTGAGAGAGCAGGCGCTTCGTTAATCTTCCAACTTTTACTTTTACTTCCCCTGTCGGGGCATAAGTTCAATTCAATCGGCAAGCTTTACGATTATGCCACGGTTTATGGGTACAGTGTATGTAAGCTCTTTTTTCAGACCCGCTCGAAGAAAATTTACCGCCAGAAAGGGACCCAATGCGGACGTTTCCTATTCTAACAGCGAATTAGGTTTGCATGCTTCCTCGAGGGTGTTTAGAGTACGCTAAGCTAAGTACGCTAAGCCTTCAACATGTGATCCTCTGTCGCAAGGAACTTTTGCTTCCAACGTGTATTTGAGGTTTGAGTATATGGTGCAGACTCCGAGATCATGTGCAGGCGCTCTCAGCATAGAACATAACGGAACTGGTGACGCAACGTGAGGTGACGATGCGGCGTGTCGCTAAGTTGCTTCGATGCTCATCGCATGATGAATGCTAATGCATTCATCACGAGTCCCGTTCTGCCCTATTCTTTTCTCCGAACACAGGTGAAACGCATAAATGTACTCAATACTCAGCCACTGAACGAATTTGAATAAAATTTCTTCTATTTTAGGGAGAATGCTGAATTCTACTAGCAGTAGGAAACAATTTTTTTTCTTTAGATCGGAAAATCTGTTACCGAAATATAGTAAGAAAGGCAAAAAATTAAAGCGCAATTGTTACGAATTCGTAACTCTGCGCCAAATACATTACAGTTGCGCAAACCGCATCTGTTAGAGTATTTCGAGCTGGAAAATGTGACGCATAAGGTTGAAGTTTATGTGAAACTGCAATTCGTGGGAGGATTTGGCACTATTACTACTAAAAATTCGCTCGTATGTTTTGGAGCGTTAATGTAACAGACCAACTTGGTCCGCTTTAGACGGCTAAGTAGGTGGAGCCCACAGAATTGTGATATCCTTTTTTTTTTATCGCTAACTCATTGCGTAGTGAACTTGGTGTTTCAGTTTTGCTCAATTTTGAGACATTTCCCAATAATTGAAAAAGTATTGATTGAGATATGTATGCCAAGCGCAAGCACCCCCGCCATTATTCGTGAAAACCCGAAAAGGGTCTCCCTTTGATGCTATTTGACAATCCGCCTTTTCCAGAAAAGTTTGCGCGATGAACGTGAAAACAAAACCAGAGGAAAAAATAAAAGGTGCGGAACGCCTTGCGTTTGCACAAGAGATACGTGAAAAAAAAAGAGAGAAGCTGTGGCGCCCATCGAAACAAATTCCATCGCAGAGACCAGCGCTGTCGGCTCCATAAGTTTTGAGACATTTAGCAATATTTGTAAAAAACATCGCGATTTGTAAGCCAAGCTCAAGCATCTCAAGCCCTTATTCGTGAAAAATAAAAAGAAGTCTCCCTTTGATGTTATTTGGCAAACCGTTTTTGCAAAACAGTTTGCGCAATGAACGTGAAAAACAAAATGGAAGGCAATATGAATAGGGAGGACGATTGGGTTTGCGTAAGAGATGCGTAAGAGAAAAGCTATGTCGGGCGTCTAAACAAATTTGCATAGCGCAGGCGAGCACTGCCGGCTTAACATTTGTCATCAACCACGCCTGCGCGACTCTTCTAAACTCGACTCTAAGACGCTTCCACTTCCGACGGCCTCGTCCTGATGCGCGTTCAATTCGACTGTTTACTCCTTCCGTAACCCTTGTATGCAGTCGTTGTACGTCATTCTTTTGATTACGACTGTTTTGACTTGTTTTACGTAGAATCTTTTATAAAGCCATATGTACGTAGGCTGTTCAGTCGCTAGAATAAAAATCAAGCAGTGTGTGGGGAAATCCATAGGCGGTTCTCTCTTAAGGGTATTGTTTGTCCCTAGCAGGGCAGCCAACTTCGCAAGAAAGTCGCTAAATTTAACGGGTGTACAGTCACCTTTACAACTTTGCTCTCTTGGAGTCTTAGCGACTTTTTCGGTGGTTTTCTAGGCCATGCGAATACCCACTAAACAGCCCTGGTAAATTCTCCAAGGAACCTTGACTGAGTTGAATTCTCTCCCCCATTTCGTCCCAAGGGAAATAAATACACCTTCATTTATCGAAAGAACTTCTGAAGACACACTAGTAGATCTTATCAGTGAGCCACTTAGGTAAGCCAAGACTGATTTTCCGATCAAATCATACTCTGATTCTGATGTCATTTTAGAAAATTAAAGTTGTTTTCCCTGTTCCGATTCCGATCATTGACTTGCAGCCAAAATAAGTCATTATTGCAATATTCATTAGACGGGCACTCCATTCGAATTTTCGCCGTTGCCGTGATGTCCCGTGTATGTCCAAGCGCGATGAGACGCTGTTGCGCCCTGCTCGCCGTACGTCTTGAAAGCGAGGGAAAGCGTGCGAGGGTGACCCCACAGAGATGACGGCTTGATGCGCGGAGTCTTCTCGGGCGCCCAGTTTTGAGGTCACGTGATCAAGCGCAGTCTGGGGAAGGATGCGCACGTCTCCTCCTCCAACCCGACTGTGGCTGCTGTTAAGAATGGCCGTACGGGGTGGCAACGTGCCAGCTTTCAGCCCGCTGCACGTGTTCCAAGCCCACCAGACGGGGCGCCCTTCGGGGAACTGCGAAGGGCCGGCGGCCACGTGGCGCGCGATCAGCTCAAGAAATTGGTACTTGGCGGAGCCATCCGGGACAAAGCAGTTCTACGAAGCCCTCTGACGTCGGCACTGAAAGCTGGGCGGTACCGAGAACTGCGGATGACCGGCAGCCACGTGGCGCGCGGTCAGCTCAGGAATGTGGTACTCCGCCGCGCCACCCGAGACGGAGCACAGTTCTACGAAGCCCTCGGTCGTCGACTCCGGAGCCTTTGTGTGTATGGGCTCGAACGTGTGTGCCTTAGTGTGTGTGAGCCATACTGCGGGGCGGCGGCAAGTTTACAATGATTGGACGAACCTTCCCGACCATTCCTGCTCCGTCCCCGCCGAACGATGACGTCGAACTATGACGTCAAGCGGAGAGCTTATAAGCAGCGTTTGCCGGCTGCTAGAGTGTGCTCGTGTCGTGCTCGTTGTCGGGAGCTGAGTGCTCCTTGTCATGCTAGAAATGAACTAGTGAGCTGTGTGCTCGTAAACTGTTTGCTGTATGTTAGTCTTGCGGGCTCCATATGGGAGTCGCGCTAGTCTGCCAATGTATCTTGCTTAAACTGTTAATATGTAAATAAATCCTGTTCACCGAGTTCCTGTCTACGACCTTCATCTCCTTCAAATGGAGGCAGCGGCGAGATAGTCCGACGACTCCTACATCTGGTCGACAGCGGTAGGACCGTCCGACGAATCTTACAACTGAATGGCAGCGGAGGGATCCGACTACGGCTCCTAGATCGGCTTACGACTCGGAGACAGCAACGGCAGCTGACGGACGTTGGCACATGGTGACCGACCGGCATCCTGATCAAGTTGGAGGCGACTTGAGATTGACCACCTCTTGCAACTGACTGGATACTGGTGATATGGTGCTGCTTCAGTGGGTGAGCGTTTGGTTTTGGCTGTAAGATTTACCAGGCTTCAATTTCTCTGTGATTTTGATTTGATTCGCTGGGATCTTTTACTTGTATCTTGATTTGCGTGGGTATCGCAACAAGTATTGTGTGACAGCAGAGCCAAAGCTTAAAGTAGCGACCATGGTCCTAATGTGTTTGACGAGAGCTGACCTGTTTTGGTTGTGTGAGGAGGTCGAGGTAAACGTAGATGAGAACTTGAAGGAATCAGAGATTCGTAAGACAATTCTCGAAAGTGAGAATGATTTGAAATTCATAGAGCAAATGGGCAAACGAATTCTAAGTAAAAAACGAGAACAGGAAGCAATTAGGCAAGAACAGGATGAATTTAGGCAAAAACAGGAAAAAGCTAGGCAGAAACTAAAAAGGGCTTCGCAGGAAGAATGCCCAACAGAAGGAACGAGGCGGTACATTGATGCATTGAACAATGCGATTCAAGGTTTTGAGCAGTCAATCGAGCGAAGTCAACAGCGGCTTGAGAAATCTGTAGGCTGGACGCAGCGAAAGTGGCAGGAAGTAAATAGCAGATTTTGTTCAAAAGCCGAGGAAAGTAGTAGTACCTGTGAGAGTAGCAGCACGTTCACAAGTGAACTCGAAGTGCTAGCAGCTAACGAAGCCTTAGTGGCAGCAGAGGCCGGTAAAGGCCAGAGTGAGAGCGACGAGGTGCTGTGCCAACAGAGGACTGTAGAGACAGCTAGGCCAGCTGCGAACAAATTGGCACAGTACCGCACGTGTGCGTCGCATCTCATGGTAGCGAGGTCGTTAGCAAGGTACAGAATACTACGGACTTGACAGACGCGAGCACCCATGTCAGGTCAGATCTGCGTGCAGAAGTGAAGTGCGAGCTGGACGATGCAGTTGAGAATAGTTCTCGGGGTGGCGAGCTCCGTAGCTCACGAGAGAACAACTGCATCGTTCAGGGATCGGTGCGGCTCTCCGCCAGTCTAGATAGCCTAGATAGGGATGATTCAGTTGTTAATCATTCGGACTGTGCGCGTGAGACAGCGATCGATACCGACGGGCTGTGTGCAGATGCACAGCGTGAGCTGGGCAATGCAGTAGAGGGCAGTTCGCAAGAGTGCGAGTTGCATAACTCGAGTAAAGCCTGCTGCATTGTGCCAGAGTCGGTTGAGCTGTCCGCCAGTCGAGGCAGCGAGAATGTTGATTTAAATGAAAATCACTCAGACTGTGCGGGTAAGAGACCGATCCGGGCCGACGAAATGTGTACCGGCCAGCACGAGGCACGAGAAGGCGACATGAAAGTGAGTGCGAAGAGAAAGCGCCGTAAAAAGAAGCGCGGTAAAGACCGAAAGACGGTAACTAATGTAGCGCCGCCAAAGATGGCGAGAGACCCAAGAGGGCAGGGCGCGAGGAAAAAGGTGCGGTCGTCACTGACGATGTTGACGCATCGAAAACGTTCGAGCCACCGGTCAAAAGGGGACCGCGAAGCATGTTCTGCACGGACGCGGACAAAGGGCACGGGGCAGTTAAACTCCTCGTCGTTCCGTAGTTCTTTTCAAAGCTCAGCGTGCAGTTCGAAGAAGCACAAGGTGGCAGGACGAGACCAGGTGTGGAGTAGCGACGCGGTAAATCAAGTTTGTGAGGAAAGCGGGGCGCCAAGGCGCAAATTGGCAGGAGACCGTAACGTGTTGGGGGAGCTGATAGTGAGTCAGCCCTTTTGTTGTTTCCCGGTAGCAAGAGTAGCTTTCAAACCGCGACCACCTCGGGTACGACTCAAAGTATGAGTCAGACGTAAGCGTTTGGAAAGGGAGGCCAAGAGCCCTTCCGTAGAAATGAAGTGTGTTGTTTTTTTATTTTGAGCATCGGAAAGTTTTCGCGATTTGAGACTAGGATTTCTTTCATTATGTAAAGGTATGAGCTTTGTTTGTGTTTTCGTTCGAGAAGCTCGAGATTTGAAAGATGCGTTTTAAGTAAACCTGTAGTCTCGCGAGATGTTCATTAATAAGTATATAGGCTTGCTTTTTTGTATGCGTGAGTAACCTGAAGGTCAAGGTTATCGTTGAGAGGCCTATCGTAACGCGCGTGTGTGTTATTTAACCTTCTTTCTTTTTAAGTGTTTTTGAATTTTCTAAGGTTAAACGCGTAGATTTTCAGTAAGTGCGTGATTTGCACTGAGAAGAGCTCTTAGGTCCATTAACGCGTGTCCTGTGCGGACGGAAGGAAGCAGAACGTTGATGACTGGGTTGCTCGTGTGTGTCGAAGGCAGCCGTATTCTGACTTCTCTAGTACGCGTGCGTAGAGCTAGTTATTAGAAGACACATTTGTTCGAAGGTTCCTCTGTGATGCGTAAGTTACGCAAATTTGGTTGTTTGTTTAAGGAATGTGTCCTGTGTGGACTAAAGGAACAAATGTGGGTCAGCGTGATGAAAACTTTGTATGATGCAAGCACGTGTTCGGAATAGGGACCTCAAACTTAGCGCGTCTGTGATGACGTACCTGTGGAGTTGGCCAGACGGTTAAGTGGCAGCAGTACATGAGATAAGTACGCCACTGTGATTGGGTAGGAACAGGCTGTTCGCGAAGTTATGCTGCTGAAGTTATGTTTGAGTATTGGTGTTTGAAAGGCTTCGGTTTAATTCTGCGTAAACCTTTACTCTTGTGCAGCACGACAGTCAGGTTTGGTCGAACTGAAAGGGGAACGTGAACGCTCGCTTTGGCGGCACGAAATTTTGGGGCAAAATTTGGGATTCCCAGTTGAGTGACTTGCATTGGAATTGTGATAGGAGGCCTGGTGGGTTAGCAGCTGATTCCGGGCGTTTGAACGCTGAGCGGTATTGTGTTGCCGGGTCGGCTCTTCTGTGCCAGTTGTTGTAAGATGGTTGAAGGCATTCCGAGTACGCAGGGGTTGCAGAGAGCAAAGCCATCGTCTTGCTCGCCAGCCATTCTCTTCCTGCCCAGCGGTTGCCAGCACTGGCCAGGCGAGATTTTCCGGGCCATGGAGGAGCTGTTAAGAATGGCCGTACGGGGTGGCAACGTGCCAGCTTTCAGCCCGCTGCACGTGTTCCAAGCCCACCAGACGGGGCGCCCTTCGGGGAACTGCGAAGGGCCGGCGGCCACGTGGCGCGCGATCAGCTCAGGAAATTGGTACTTGGCGGAGCCATCCGGGACAAAGCAGTACTACGAAGCCCTCTGACGTCGGCACTGAAAGCTGGGCGGTACCGAGAACTGCGGATGACCGGCAGCCACGTGGCGCGCGGTCAGCTCAGGAATGTTGTACTCCGCCGCGCCACCCGAGACGGAGCACAGTTCTACGAAGCCCTCGGTCGTCGACTCCGGAGCCTTTGTGTGTATGGGCTCGAACGTGTGTGCCTTTGTGTGTGTGAGCCATACTGCGGGGCGGCGGCAAGTTTACAATGATTGGACGAACCTTCCCGACCATTCCTGCTCCTTCCCCGCCGAACGATGACGTCGAACTATGACGTCAAGCGGAGAGCTTATAAGCAGCGTTTGCCGGCTGCTAGAGTGTGCTCGTGTCGTGCTCGTTGTCAGGAGCTGAGTGCTCCTTGTCATGCTAGAAATGAACTAGTGAGCTGTGTGCTCGTAAACTGTTTGCTGTATGTTAGTCTTGCGGGCTCCATATGGGAGTCGCGCTAGTCTGCCAATGTATCTTGCTTAAACTGTTAATATGTAAATAAATCCTGTTCACCGAGTTCCTGCCTACGACCTTCATCTCCTTCAAATGGTGGCAGCGGCTAGATAGTCCGACGACTCCTACATCTGGTCGACAGCGGTAGGACCGTCCGACAAATCTGACACTGCGCATGGCTGTCCGCCCGGCGGGGCGGATACGCGGTTCGCGCGCCGTATATCTTAGGGGTAATCTGCGGCGTGTGCAAGGGTTTACTGCGAGCCGAGATGGCTAGCTTCATGGGTGCTCTAATCCCGCGGACGTGGCGTTGGAGGTCGCGTAATCTCAAATTTCTGAGACGCGGTGCAGGGAGAGGCGGCACGAAGCGTTCGCTCTCCTGCAGGCTCTCTTGTTATGGTTGTCCGATGATTATCAAGTGTGATTATGATACACGTGTACATGTGTGGCTTTCCTGGAGTAAATCTGAGTCGAAGTTCCGCGCTTGTCCAGTGTGTTTCCTTCTTCGTCCGTTGTCTTTTGCGCAGCTACACTATGCATTCAAATATCGACCACCGACTAGCCCGCCTTTCTCTGTTACAGTCTCTTATTCAAGCCATTCGTGTCACAACGAGTGTTCGCGCTCGTCGAGTGGGATCTGTGGACGCACTCTGTGACGATCACTTTCGGCGACACTGTCACCTCGGCGGTAGTATCGCCGCCAGGCGCGCGCCGATTGGCTGGTTGAACAAAATCGGATGACGTAGTCCTCAACCAGCCAATCAGCACATTCGATTTTGCTCAGCCAGCCAATCCGCGCGCGCCTGATGGCCGAGGCAATAGTATCTTCGAAATGGATCGTCGCAGAATACGTCCCCTACTCAAGTTTGTCTGTGTGTCGCGTTACACCGTGCTTCGCCGTTTATTAGAGGGTCAATATTTACGGCACTTTATGCGGCCGATAAAAGTATGAATTTAATTTTGCGTGGTTGTCAAATACATTGCCATCGCTATCAAAGCTTCACACTGCGGGCAAGATTGTTATTATTACTAATTTTTTGAAGCTATAGCTCCAGAGGATGTTCTACCTCGAAGCCAGCTCCAATTTGTGTATTCAAACACATGCGAAGCGCAGAAACGCTCTCATTACACTACCGCAGTGCCGATTGCAGTGAAATGTGCTACACCTAAAAGACAAACTTGAGTTACTGCCACTGTAGAAGTTGATGATTTTTTATTTATAGCACGAAGTTCTTTTACAAAAGAATGCGTAAGTTGCAAGGACAACTTGGATACACAGTTTACGAATCTGTTGCCCTGTGCGGTAGGACGAAATATAGCTGCTGTGCAAGCTGGATCCATCGAGAATATAAAAGGAACAAATTTGTTATGTGACTATCTAGCTTATACAGGAAATCGTTACAATGTCTATGAGGGCTTTACAAAAGCCGTACTTCGAAATTAGTGGCATATTGAACTTTCTCTTTTGGCAAGAGAGAGAAACAACTTCATAAAGTCGCCTGCAGAACGACACCATGACTAAATGGCACCGTGACGCGGGCCCTGACGTCTTCTCAACGGGTGGTCTCTACTCAACTCCAGCGCGTGTTACTCCCGCGGTCGGTCGCCCTGAGGGGCAACGTTCCGTCGGTTTCACTCGGCCTTTGTCTTTCAAGAAAAAAATCGCGGAATAGATGGATCCGGAATAGGTAAATTTGCTAGTGAAGGGCGAGATAGGCAGAGTGTTATTACCGCCCGCCGTGGTTGCTCAGTGGCTATGGTGTTGCGCTGCTGAGCACGAGATCGCAGGATCGAATCCCGACCACGGCGGCCGCATTTAGATGGGCGCGAAATGCGAAAACACCCGTGTACTTAGATTTGGGTGCACGTTGAAGAACCCCGGGAGGTCAAAATTTCCGGAGTCCTCCACAACGGCGCGCCTCATAATCAGAAAGTGGTTTTGAACGTAAAACCCCACAATTTATTTTTTTAGAGTGATATTACGATATATTAACACGTAAAAGGCTTACCCAGTCTAGCTGACCATTCGTGACCACACCTATTCGAAGGGGATGCCGTTAGCTCCAGTCCTTGTCTCTAACTGTTCCAGTTCTTCGTAGCCTGAAATATTGCGATGCATACGCGGAGATGCTACAGTCGAAAACTTGTTTAATTATTCTTCTCTAATTACCCACTTAACTTGTACATAAGGTTACTCTGATTGTGGTAGTGAACTGACGACCGAACCCCAATAAGGTCTCTTCATTGTATATTTAACAGATTTCATTTCTTTTCCTTAACAGCTTGGCTAACGTTGGCTAGCACACCCTTTATAATATCTCAATTGCCAGTTCTCGCCGTAGGGGGGGGGGGGGGGGGTACAAACTCGGAGTAACCAAAAAAAGCAATGACGATGCCGATTCACACTTTGCGATTCATGCAGCCGCATCTTCAATTCAACTCGTCACCAAGTTGTTCAACCCGATGTTTTGAAATACTAAACCCTAAGTTCTATTCCATTATTGCGAGTCACTTCGTTTCGAGGCACCGATGACAGGAATAAATAAAGAAAACGAAATTCCAGTCCTTCTGGCTTTCTCTATCGCGTCTGCCTCAGAACACTCGGTATTCATCTGCACTATGGTTCACTTGCTTACGTGATAGGAATAAAGCATCGACGTTTGCGCAAATTAGGAGCAGCCCTCAATCGCCCGCAAAATCGAATTTTTATCTCAAGATAATCTGTTTGTTGCGCGGCCTGAAGGGGCCGCAAGGCGATGTTATTACCTTGGAGCGCTTTTCCTGAATGAACAATGAAGCCTTTGTTTGCCCCCCTGCAACTAAATTACGGATAAACTAATTTTAGCAACACCTCCCTTCATTCCCTACCGACGCATTATCTTCCGAATTTACTATTTTTTTTCTTTTTGCAACGAACCTAATTACGCCCACGCATGTTCCGACTAGATAATAATTTCAAAGCAATCCTAAAGCTTCTTTCTACAGGAACCATAGCTTTATGTTTAGATTAATGGTACTTTCGAGTCCGTTTCCAAGACACGCGCCTACGAAGTTAATGTTGCCCTTTTATGGGTCATTTTATATCCGTAATCCTAATTTATGCATACATGAGCCATCCAGTTGTGTACAACATTTCTTTTTGGTCACCATTGGATACGTACATTAAGAACACTATATGCAAAATGGTTATTATTATGCTTGAAGTGTTCAACAGCGTCTCCCTAAATGTAATGAAGCTATTGAAAACATCTGCTTTTTTTTTTCGTTGTCTAGCCTTCTATTTCAGCAAATACTTCCGTAGTGATGCTGTTCGTTTTCTTCGTTCTCGGATACATATTTGAAGAACCTAACAAATGTAGAAACAGGCTCTCTTCTTGCAAAGTCTGCTTCCTCAATGTGCTGTCTTTTCTGTATGACCTCCCGTTGTAATGTCTTTTATAGGTCAACGTTACAGAAATACTTGTTGTGTGCAAATGTAAAGAACATAAGCAAAATACCCGCACTGCGCTCCTTCTCTATTTCATTGACATATACCTTTTTTTCGCATTTATTTCTCACTGTTCTGTCTTTCTTTACTTTATTTCCTTCTTATTTCTGCCTTTTTCATACTTGCCGTCTCTTAGCACCACTCCGTGCAGATTTTTTCTCTTTTCTTTTCTTTTCTTTTTTAAGACGGGCTCACTCTACTTCCGCTGGCGCGGTTCACATCATGGTTGACGGGGCCAATTTTCTGGCCTTCTTAGGATGACTCGCCTATGCAAAGTGCCTGACGTTTTTCTCAGAGTAAATATGATGCCATCTTTACAAAAAGCAGCGCCAACGCTGAATCGTTTGCTGGCGTCGTTAAACGCACAGCCTCCAGTAGATCCGGGATGGAATGGCAAGCTAGTACCGAAATAAGGCAAAAAGGAACAAGAAGAAATACGATGGGAACTGATTACTTTCGACAATAAAAAAAAATGGGTGGGAAGGGATTTCGGTCAGGGAGAATACGAAAACCGTATGCGTATTGAAACTGCCAAGCCGTTATACATTGAGTGACGCCGCAGAAGAGGCGGGATATAAACACAACCGAGGCATTTTCGCATATTTCCTTGATGAGCTAGATACTTAGGAAAATTTAGGTCGTTTCTCACTTCCGACTTGCGTCGAGAGCTGTTGGCGTGGAGACTGCTTGGGGTGTCGTTTATCCTATGGCTTAGAATTTAAAAAAGAAAGGAAGAAAAATGTTCCTCGCGAAGGGATCATTGCTTGGAGCCGTTTAGATGTGCATCACTTTCTCGGCTGCTGCTGATGTTGATGATGAAGACGATGACTCGGCGTGTACCCGGGCGGTGAAATCGAGTGGCGCAGGCAAAAATGAATTATCACAGCGAAGCTGTTAGCCTTTAGACGGTCGGCATTTTTCTTGTCCGCGTTACTCCCGTTACTATCATTACTTTTGATTACCATTACTACAATTACTCTAAAGCAATACACCATTGCATGCCCCCTCCGCAGTTATAGTGGTGGTCTTGATCAGCCTTCAACGCTAACACAGTTTCTAGGTTTCAGAGGAAGCTTTAGCTCGGGTGCTCCTATCTAAATAAATGTAAAAGGAGAATTCGTTTTTCTCGGCAACCACAGCACCAAATTTGACGGGGTTTGTTGCATTTAAAAGAAAAACTTAAAATCTAGTGACTGTTGGTTTCGAATTTTCCATTTAGGTCGTAAATTTCTTATTAAATATTGGCAAAAGTCGCAAATTTTCAGAAAACGAAACTATCGAGTTTACAACTCTGTAACTCAGCTAGAATAGGTGCTATCGCAATTCTGTGAATTGTACCGAATAGCACATCTAAAGCGGACAAATTTGACATCTTATACATGAATCTCAAAAAATTTGTTAATATGTAATTACAACTTTTGCAGAACCCTCGTAAACAACGTAAAAAACTCACGTAACATGTAAAATGACATATAAAATTTGTCCGCTTTGAATGATCTAATGGATGCCGTTTACAGAACCGCGATATCTGTTCTTGATGCAGAGCTATTAGTTCCTAAACTTCGTGCTTCTATTTTTTTCAAGCTTCTGAGTTTTTGTAAATCTCTTTAACGAAATTCAAGCCCTAAATCAAAATTCCGCTTCCAACAGTCACTAGAATTTAACTCTTTCTCTCAAAAGCGACAAATTTCATTAAAATCGATCCAGGGGTTATCTCAGAAAAACGTTTTTTTGAGAGGAAGCTTTAGCTCGGGCCCAACTCCGAATCTGTCTCGCGTGTGTCGTGTAAAAACGCAAAAACATTTTTCTGAGATCACCCCTGGACCGATTTTAATGAAATTTGTCGCTATTGAGAGAGAAAGTTAAATTCTAGTGACTGTTGGAAGCGAAATTTCGATTGAGGGCTTGAATTTTGTTAAAAGGATTTTCAAAAATTCAGACATTTGAAAAAAATAGAAGCACGAAGTTTAAAAGCTAATAGTTCTGCATCAAGAACAGATATCGCGATTCTGTAAACGGCATCTATTAGACCATTCAAAGCGGACAAATTTGATATGTCAGTTTACATTTTACGTGAAATTGTTACGTTGTTTACGAAGGTCCTGCAAAAGTTGTAATTACACAATACTCCATTTTTTGAGGTTCATGTGTAACATATCAATTTTGTCCGCTTTAGATGTGCTATCAGGTACAATTCACAGAATTGCGATATCATTTTTTCTTGCTGAGTTACGGAGTTGTAAACTTGATAGTTTCGTTTTCTGAAAAAAATTTTTGCCAAATTTTTATAAAAATTTGACGACCTAAATCGAAAATTCGAAACCAACAGTCACTAGATTTTAAGCTTTTCTTTTAAATGCAGCAAACACCGTCAAATTTGGTGCAGTGGTTGCCAAGAAAAACGAATTCTCCTTTTACATGTATTTAGATAGGAGCGCCCGAGCTAAAGCTTCCTCTTAACCAATGCGCTCCCCGATCGTGCTCGCGCGTCGTCTGCTACCGCCTACCGCCAGATTGAAAGCCAATGAGCACGCGTTCCGCATACATGTTCCGTCATTTCCAGGTGCCCGTCCGGTGGTGACGGTAGCAGACGACACCCGATCGAGCGCGATTCTGGTGCGTCTGCTAAGCCTACAAAGAACAGGAGCGCTACAGCTGCTCGCCAGAGTGATCTGCCTGCATCGAATGTCCCGCGCACCCGTGTTCACGGCCATAAAGATTGTGACCGTACTGGACTTCCAGTGCTGAGGCCAGGAGATAGACCGATTGCGTGGTTGTGATTTGAGTTCGTATGTGTAGTGCTTGTTCAGATATTTCCTGCTTTTTCTTTCTTTTCCTCCTTTCTTTACGCCCGAGCAGAATAGGTGGAATTTGGCACAGCAGGTTCCAAAGAGGAATGTCGGCATCTATTGTACGTCTGAACTTGAAAAAAAGAAGGCACTAGAGTCTGGAACATGTTTGTACGCAGGCTTATTCAATGCGGTGATGTAAACTCCTGCCCGTTCATTTCTTTAACACACAATATACATTACCGGGCTTTTTTAGCTCTTACAAGCATTCTTTCTCTGTTTCTTTTAAACAACCTACGAAAGCAATCTTTTCCTTTGTTATGTTTGCTTACCCTCGCTCCCGTATTCTTTTCTGGCCTAATGTGGTGCATTGCGATCGTCGGGTACCTCTGGTGGACTCTTCGATAGCTAGTGCTTGGGGGTGATTGTTCTAAAGAACATGGGTGTGCGTTCTGTTTTAAAAGTATGGAGGAGACTGTCAATCACTCTTTTTCTCCCTTCTCGATTCAAATAGGTTTTGGATATGGCCTGAAAAATAAAGAAAAAGGATTGGGCAGTTCGAAGGTGGATTACAATACCAACAAGGCTTTATGAGAAAGTGGAAAGAAAAAATAGTTGAAGGCCAAAGCACTTAAACTGAGGAGCAACGGGACGGCTGATAGTGCATTCGGTACGGCCACAAAATTTGTCGCAGGCCACAATGTGTGCGCGTTTTATTTTTCTTCTTCTTCTTCTTTGTAAGCGATGGCAGCATGACCGAGCATGGTGCATTGTATTATTGTTTCCGGAGTCCCAGAATGGCTTGCGTCCCCCTGGAGAGGAACAAACGAAATATTTTGTGGCGTTCATTGACAGAAGCACAGACGTGGCTTTCTGCGTAATTAGGCCAGTATTTTTGCTTCTTATTTATTTCTGGCTGGTTGTGGCTTTGCGCTGCTCAGCAAGAGGGCGCCGGTTTCATTACCGGCTGCGAATGGCCGCATTTCGATGAACGTGAAATTCAAAAAGAAAAAAAAAGAAATACGCTCTCGTACGTAGACTTCTGTGTATTAAAATTAACGGTAAACAATAAACCCGCGGTACTCAAAAATTAATTCTAAGCCTCGTCCTTCGTTACGCACGGTGCAGTTTCGCGACGGTAAATCCCGTAGTTTAATTTTTAGGCTCATCGGTTGCCCTTAATCAACGCGTCTCTGCTTCTCGCGCGTAATCGTATTTAAGAAATCCGGGTTGGCCACGAGCTCTAGCTTTCTCTGAAAACAAACGTTAAATAGCTGTATTAACTTAAGCAGTTTTGATATATTATCTTTCGAATGTGAGACGGCCACTGCTATACCGTCGGAGGACGCTCGGTAAGCCTTATAACAGACTCAAGCACGAGATACGAGTAGCGACGCCACTGTGAAGTTCCTGCACCTTATCGCTGTGACGTCATGGATTCTGACAGCCTATAGAGCCACTCGGATCTGGACAATTGTCAAGCTGCACAGACAGACTACAGTTGTTTCTAAAGGAAGCAGATGGTCTGTTAAGCAAGTTAGGAGAACATTAACGCACCAGCCTTCCCCCCCCCCCCCTCCCAGTACAGCCAAAATACGAAGAGGATACCTCGAAATTCGCGACATCTCAGTGACGCGTCACCGCTAAGATTTCGGCACAGAATTAAAAAAATAATAATAACGCGATGTCTGCAGCGACCGTAGTAAGCAAGGATTGTTTTCCTCCCATTCTCTTTGTATCTTATGGCCCGTCCAAGCGAGTTGCCGATGCTGGTGATAAAGGTGACCCTGGAATAGTGCCGTTCACTAAATTAAGAAAAGCAAAAATACTAGAGAGTATAGCAATATAATCGTTGCATAACTCGACTGCTTCCCTTCAGTTTATCTAGTTATAATCTTCTCTTTCTTGTCGAATCAATGAAGAATACTTCAAAAAGAATACTTTGCAAGCCTAAAGTAATTTAGTTGTTCTTTAGAGTCTCTTGGCATTTTTCACCCTAAAGCAATGCTACCAAAATTCTCCTCCCCCCCCCCCCCTTTTTTTTTGAGCTGCTTCGAGTAGAGGAATCATCTGACAAAACATCGCCTAATTGATGCCTTTCGGGGACTCCTGCACTAACTGGGCTTCTAGCGCGCCTCTGTCCTCTGGCACCCCCGTCGGCGCAATTTATTTCCCACAGCTGTCCTCTCAGATGCAACACCCCCCCCCCCCCCCGCAACTCCCACTGTTTCTGTCACCCCCTTCTCGCTCGGTTCCCTCGGATAGCATGTCCCACTGGACAACTACCGCCCCATGTGCGTCCGGCGATGATTCCTCTTCGCGACCCTGTAGTGGCGGGCCAGTCGACTTTCGGGTTCCTATACATCCTCCTCTCCATCCGATTGGGAGGGGGACATCGAGGCATGCATCTGTGCCTCTTTCTCCCCTCCACTGTCCCCTCCCATGTTTTGTCTTTCTTTTTTATTCTTCTTTCTCTCGTTCTCGCTCGTTCCTTCGTGTTAGCCCAGAATGCCAACTGCGCGTCGCGGCACAAACATAAGTGTCGCAGAGGTCTCCTGCCTGTCATCTCCTTGCTTCCCTTGTCCTCTCCCGCCGTTTTGTGCGTAGGCTTCCTTTTTTTCTTCGTTGTTTTGTACACTTGTTTGAGTGATTTGTTTGTTGTGTCTTTGTGGACTCATTCTTTCGATGTTCCAGACTACTGGCCTTGTTCACCTACTTAATGATATTTCGATTTTGTTTGTTTGTGTTTGTTTGTTTGTTTGTTTGTTTGTTTGTTGACTCACTCTGTCGATGTTGCAGACTACTTGCCTTGCTCACCTGCTTAATCACATTTCAATTGCTCCCCTGCATATATTATATTTTCTTTAATGCGATATCGTTAAGCAGGGCACTCACCAGCATTCGTTCTCGGCAGAGACAACGTATATCAATCCCAGAGACAGTACAATCAAAGGCGTTTGTGTGGCCGAGGGTAATTTAACCAGCACACTATGTGTGTCCTCGCAGTGGTTTTAATGTCTTTCGTAACGCGGGCCGCGCTCCCGGAAGCGGGTGTAAATCAAAGCCTAAAGTGCAGCCCATCCTGATAATGTGTCCAGTTTACTTGCGTTGCCGATTGTGTTTTGTGCCTGCGTTCACGTCGTTCTCACTCGACGCGCTGCCCGCCGCCTCCGCAGCCGCAGCCGGCTACTGTTAGTCGTTCTCCTGAAATGTTCGTCGCGAATAGCATTTCCCATCAATGCCTTTCTCATCTCTCCCTCTATCTTCGCAGACTCCTTGCCTCTCTATCTGCCTAAATGTCCCTTTTTCTTCTTTCTGTACGTCTGTTATTCCATCCGATCTCTATTTCACTTTCCCTTGCTTGTCTGTCCAGCTCTTTGTGCTCTATGCTAATATAAAAAAAGAAATGAAGACAATGCACCTAATGATAATGACATGTGCAGATGAATGGGAGACCAGTTATAAGCAGTGCTCGCAATATATATATGACTTACCTAATTGAGTGTCTTCTCGCATCAGACTTCTCGCCCGATGACTGCGCAAAGTATCGATTAATTTCATGAGACAATGACAAAGATATTCTTCAAAACGATCTTAACGCAATTAATGCATGGTGTTCAACGTGGTTGATGACTCTTAATACAGCTAAAACGAAAGTTATCATTTACTAGGCTTAACCACCCTGTTCCAACATCCTACAGAATAAATAACATAATTGAACTTAGAATTTCATATAAGCACCTAGGTGTTCATTTGC
This sequence comes from Dermacentor andersoni, assembly GCF_023375885.2. Taxonomy (NCBI): domain Eukaryota; kingdom Metazoa; phylum Arthropoda; class Arachnida; order Ixodida; family Ixodidae; genus Dermacentor; species Dermacentor andersoni. The sequence continues at coordinate 147,283,285 of NC_092820.1, forward strand.
AGTCCTATCTAACGTGGCATCATCACATCCGCCCGATTTCGGCATCAGCTAACCTCTCGTTAGACATCCTCAAACGCAATTTTAAGCATGCTCCAGCTAACATACGTAGACTACCATACATCACATTAATACGCCCAAAAATCGGGCTTACATCAGCCGTCTGGTACGTCCTTGCCAAACCTACATCACCAAAGAACTCTAATCACTACAAAACAGCGCTGTCGATTTCGTTTCATTTTCCCCCGATTATTCGCCCTACACCAGAATTTGAGCGCTGAAAGGTCGTGCTCAGCTTGACGACTTATCACCACAGAATTGCCCGCGTTTCGCCGCTGCAGAAAACTTTCATCATCAACCATACCTTCACCGGATTTTCCAACCACCGACAGCCTTCTTTCCACACACACACACCATATATTCCAGGTAAAACGCATAACTTATCGCTCAGCTCACTATGCTAACTCCTTCATTCCCCGAAAAATAGTTGCGTAGAATAATGTGCCATCGCACATTGCTACTCAAAAAATTTCGCAACTTTTCAGTAACTTTCACGCAACAATTACATGTAATTATCCATCATGTACTGTTTTAACGTTTCTTCGTATGTTGTTCAGTGTATATATTACTTGTCTTGATCATTTCTTTTTACAATTTGCGCGTACATTGCGTAGGTGTATTGATATTTCGTAGTTCTTTGTCAAGTTGACAACTTATGCAGTTTCCGAGCAAGATCTCGTTTTGCTTCTTTTTCTTCTATAGTGTATCTCATTAATACCCTTAATTTATGTTTTCTCAGTCAATTTTGTATTTCCGTGTAATTTTCACTTGCCCAATGTATTTTGTATGTTATTTTATTTTTGTATTTTGCTAGATGTAATTTTGTATACTTGGATTCTGTAACGCGAAATGCTCGCATTATTTCATATATGTGTTTCCCCTATGTAATATCTGTTCGAGGACCTTTAGGGGTGTTATGAAATGAATAAAACAAGGAAGGTTTTTATGACTTTTTGTTTGCGCGGTGCGATTCTCAATATTCTTAAGTATAATTCAGTCGATGAACTAACACCCAGTTGGATCAACTTTGTCAGTCGAATAGTGGAGCGTTGTCTTTGCAAATATACTGCATATACAAACATACAGCATACGCATACATAAACACTTCGGGTACATCACGGCTACGGCGAAGGCGAGAATTCGCCTGTACTGTCCATATAATTGATATCACAATAGTAACTTGTGATCCAGTGGACTACTCGTGACGTCAGTGGAAGGGGCAATTTTCAAGGTCATGCTGGTGCTGGTCCTTGTTGGCACAGAAAATCATTCATAATGGGAACAGCACGAACTAGACGACGACGGAGTGAAAGGACACAGTACGAGCGCTGTCTTTCACTCCGTCGTCGACTTGTTCGCGCTGTTCCCATTATGTATGTATACCAACTCACCCAACTTTCCACTTTGATACAGAAAATCATGCTGATCGAAAAGGGGATGAAGGAAAAGAATGTGAGGGAGGTTTGGCGGTAAAGAAAAGTAGTGGCCGAACAGAGGCAACATGAACTCTGGAGGTGGAGCACGCTCCGTGTGTAGGTGGCTCTTCGGACGAGTTGCCTCGGTACATCCTCATGAACAACATTGCCCCGACAACGTGTGGCGAGAGCTGAGCAGGTCCCTTGACCCCATTTTATTTAGGGAGAGAGTGAAGGAAGGAAAAAACATCAAGGCATAGAAAGGCGGGGTGGTTCACTTGACTTTGCTGAGCTTCCTGTCCTATATGTGGAAAGTGGTTTAGGAAACGAGGGAAACGGATGACCGCTGTCTTCTTTGAGCTAGTCAGCTCGTTTTCTTTTTTTTTTACAGCAAAATATTGTGTTGATTGGTTAGCCGGGAGTCCTCACCTTGGGCGAAATCATCGAACGAAACAAAGTTTCGAACCGCGTCCACGAAGAACGTTCCGAGAGGGAAATCTTACCCGTGGTGTACAAACTTGGCGCAAGTTGTAGTACACTTTATTCGCTGTTCAGACGCTTTCTGTAATGTTTGACGGTTACTGGACGTTTTTGTACATCGCACGCAATTCGCGTGTTTCCATATATTTGAACGTAATTTTAAACGGTAACATTTATTTTCTCTTTCTTCTATACTCAAACAGCTCTACATAGTAGAGCACAGCCAACCACTCCTCGGGTCAGCATTTGCTCTCGTCCTCTAATAAAGGACACTTAGCTCTCCCTTTGTCGTTGCAGCGACGGCGGCAAGCGAGCTCGCGCTGCTGGGGTCTAAGGCGGTCGTCAACGTTACACAGGGAAGCGCCTGAGAGAACACGCAAGGCCGAGCGCCTCGGCGTGGCTCCTCTGTGTACGGCAAGCGCACCAGACCGTGCCGCCTCGGTGCTATAGACGATGGCGCGGCAGCAGTGGTTCAGTTCGCCCAAACAACTCAGTGGCGGCGGCGGCGAGGCGATTGCGACTACAATGAGATACGCTGGCTCGCGTGCGCTCCTTTCCCTCTTTCCCTCTTTTACTTCTCCTCCCATCTTCTCTCTTTGCGTCGTGGTCCGAACAGTCCGGCGGGCAGCGGCGGAGAAGGGTGGAGGAGAAAGAGGGCGGGCGACTACGACGAACGACGACACGGTCGCTGTGTCACCGTCGTCGCGGCACGAAGTGCTGAACAAACAAGGAGGCTTCCCCTGCCAGCTCGTGCGGCTAGCGGCGAAGCTCGCTCGCAAGCGTCGCCAGATTTCTTCGGGCGTAATAAGGTTTGCGTTGGCCGGTGGCTGATTTGATTGGGACCTTGCCCGGTAGTTCGCGCCCCTCTCCCTCTTTCGCTCTACGGCTTGCGCACTCTGTCGTGACCCTGCTGCGAGAGGAGATGGGGGAAAGGGGTACGAGCAGGAGAAGGTCGAGGCGACGCCGGCGACCTGAGCGGAGAAGGGATTAAAAGGGGCCGCAGCAATTAGGCTGCCGAGGAAGGAAAACGTGCTTCCTTTCGGTCCCGGAGAGACTGCTGTGCCGCCGGGGCGTTTGTGGGACTTGGGTGGACAGAGTGCGATGCAGTGAACTCGCTGACCGTCTCTCTTTCCGCTTCACGTTCTCCCTCTCCCGTTGCGCCTCCCGCTCTCTCTCTCTCTCTCTCTCCTTCAACGTTCTGTACACACAGTCCCGTGTTCCTCTGCCTTGAATGATGAGTGGCCTTAGCGTTCTGGCCAGCAACTCACATCTCCTTTTCGCCCCTTTCGATATTTCCTTTTTTTTCCTTGTTCTCTCGGTTAACTGACGCATCTCAGAGCAGTATTCGGCGCGGTTTTCCGCTGGGTAATCAGCCGAGTCTGCCGGCTACGACGGTTGGCTCTGGCTCTGGATTGATTCTCTCTCTCTGTCGATGTGTACGCGTCTGTTAGGCAGGCAAGCTCATCGTCTTTTCCCCGACTGTTGCCACTTGAGCGATGCCTTCGAAGAACGACGCGGCATGCTTCGTGATGAAGGTTTCGAGATTTACTACGCTCGCTAATAGATGAGCTGTCTGGCCGGTTCTTCTTCCCCATGATTGGACAGTGATTGATTTTGTGTCTGCGCAGCTCTGGCCCGCTGCTCTGGAAGCTTTGCCGCTGACTTTCTTTCGTGAAGCAGACTGTGTCGCCATTGACCCGAGGCTGGAAGTTCGTGATAGATGCGCCTGGTTGTTTCGACAGCGTCCTCGGTTCGTGTACTAGAAAACGAGAGCGCGCTGTTTTTGTCATAGTATACTTAGTACCACTGCGCATGTTCTTTTGCAACTTCTTGAGAGGTTTCTAGGCTCTTTTTTTATGTAATTAGGGGGGCACAGAGTCGGGTAAGCTTGTCTGGCGCTGCCATAGGAGCAATCGGCGTGCACTTTACATTAGCCGAAGGGCGTCATTAATTTGCCTTCTCCTTATTAGTGCATCACTTAGGAAGCCTGTCGATCGACGCCCGTCTAACAAGCTGCCCTTTCAAGGAAGTTGTGCCAATCCCTCTAGTAAACAAGACGTGCCTTATTTTTTATATTGTTGCAATCCTTTTTGTGCTGCTGTAGACTTTGGTTCTTTTTTCTATTTTTTTTTTTGTGTGTAGAAGAGCCGTTTTTTCCTTACTAGCTCAAAGAGGAGTTTATCTGTGTATTTCTTTCTGTGTGTGTTTTCACGGGCCATTTGGCTGTTTAGGATGACTAAAGTCCTAAATTAACAGAACAACAATCCATCTAATAGAAATGATTTATTTATTTATTTATTTATTTATTTATTTATTCATTTATTTATTTATTTATTTATTTATTTATTCATTCATTTAAAGTCTTCTTTTCTCGGATGTTATCTTCGCTTTCTTGACCTCTGCTATGACGATGGTGATGGTAATCATCGTTGGAGAACTATAGTCCTACAAATCCTATAGTCCAGTCATTGGGGTGTGAACCTCTCCTCTTGTCCTTTGTGTTTTTGACTGGTTTTTTCGTTCAAGTCCTACAACAGTCTACACTGACAATGGCATCGCGAAAGCGCGTGCAAAGTTTTTGTAACAGACACCGGCATTAAATATTAAGTGGTACAGAGGTTTCCAGCATGTTCGATACTTGAAGTGATCCACAGTGGTCCAACGAGTTATGTTTGACTCCGGTTTCAACGTTTCGACCTGTCTTCGTCGCGCTAACAAGTACTCACTGAGTGTGAGCCGTGTGAACATGCGGTGTCCGAACCCTGGCGGAAACTATGACTTGTTTCCGGCTGCACAATCCCTCCTAGTGCATACAACTCGCAAAAGCATGGCCTTCGAGACTGGCGTCACTTGCTCAGAGGGCATTGTCACTGTGGGCGTGGATGTAGACACCACTTTTAACGACAGGAAGAGCCGTTGTTGCCCTAGCAAGGACAAGTCTCCTTGTCGAAACATTGGCTTTGGCGTGAGCTTTCCCGTGTTCGACCATTATTGATGATTTATGTAGAAGTAATATTGCCCAAATACGAAAACTTGTATATATTACACGAAAGCTTTAATCATCTATAAAAGAACGATGCCCCAACTGAAGTTATCATAATTTACCCACAAATAAAGGTCATCCAAGGGGGCGCTGATTCAACCAATATTTCCTCAAAGTTTCTGACAAATTGAACGTGTACGAAGCATTGCAAAATTGTATGCGACCAAGACAAGCCTATCTTTCTTTTCGTGGTTTAAAAAAGAATATGCGGATCCCACGGACTGTGGCAACCGACGCAAGCGAAGCTTTGTCTGCTGTTTGCGTTCATTGACGTTATTTCGCGGTGATATATCGACGGAATACGACAGTCGTGACGGGATGTGAAATGTTACCTTGCCTGCTGCGCTTGTGTTTATTGTTCTTGCTCCGCTCGACGCTTTATGCGAGCCTTCGTCGCGTCGGCACTAAGTGCACGATTCGGCGCCATTCTGGGTTGTAGCGTTGTAGCTCACAAAACTAATTCCCCCCTCTCTCTCTCTCTATTCCCTCGCTAACAACCTCCCCACCTCCTCCCTCTACTGTCGTTGCTGTTGCGGGTGAGCACGGAGACAAGCACGGCAGCTCCTGCACAGCATTTGTGAGGTGGTCTTCTGGATGCCTTCTGGACGCCTAGTTAGGCGTCCAGAAGGCATTGTGCAGAGGCGACGCGGCGTAAATCTTCGCACGTGCTTCTTCTGTCGTGTACTAAGGCGATAGCGTTAAGGGCCCTGTGTCGCAGAAAATCTGATGTGGACGCTGCGGTGGCGCTTAGAGATGTAACAATCTTTCTGAACCACAACCGCGCAAGCCCTCCACCTGACGCACACCTTGTCTTACATTGTTTAAAAAGTTATTCCTCGAAGTTTCGAGAATGGCAGCTCGTAAGCAAACGTCGTGAAGCAAAACATCGGCAGCGCATGTTTTTTATGTTTTTGTGAGATGGCCACGTCTCGGCCACGTCGCGACGCGACCGGCGATAGTGACGTGCGTCTCAACTGCGTCTTGACGTGGCCGGCGTTAGCGGCGTGCCGGACAGCAGCAGCAGCAGTGCGAAAATCGAAGGAAGAGGCAAGGAAAGCTTCGCTTTAAAAAAGAAAGAAAGGAGAGGAACAGCCCGATGGCAAAATGTGATCGGAGCTGCCCAGCTATACGTCTGCTTCGAAAGTCAACCAGCATAGCCGAAATGGCGCAGACGGATGCTGTCGACGTCACGCCAACCATTTAGTTTGCCGCGGGACGGCGTCGCGCACCCCGCACCCGCATCCCTGCCGTCACGTTTCCAAAGTGACGCTGTCGGACCTATCCTCCTCATTTTTGTTTATTCTGTTCTTTTGGGCGGCGAAACTAAACTTTTTGGTGCCTTTGACGATGGATATTGCATCCTTTTTCCCTTTACCCCACAAAGTACAGACACCATTCCACATCAACAAGTTTTTCATCTTTATTTGCATTTATGGATAGTATACCCTTAGAAGAAAAAAGGAACATAGAAATGTTCCTGGTTATTGTAGAGATTAATAATTAAACTGCTTTTCGGAAATACGTGCAACAAAAAATTCGCTCCACAGTACCAAAAACGAAGGCTGATTTGCACTTTCCTCAAGTTTCCCGCCTCTTAATCAACTTTTTGGTGGCTCAATATGAGCCACGATAAAGAGAACAGACGGAAGCAGTGACGGCGTCCCTACTACTGCTATAACATAAAGGGCCGGCTTTCTTCATTAAGAACGTATTGTGCATACCTGTGGCATGCTCCGTTGGAGCCGTACCTGTGGTATGGCTTCAACGATAGCTCTCCCGCCATCACCAACAGTATACGCGTAGTAAACACACACACTTGTATTCTCACGATTCTGCAGCTGAGCGAGTCGCAATACGTAGCACAGCAATCTTTGCGTCTGCCAAAAGCCAGCGTAGCGTGGAGCTTGCCCTGCATAGTTACGTTCAGTAGGCTGCTGTGCACTGAGAGTGCACGTGACCTACTCGATGACGATGAGTACCCAGGTAGGCCGCTGCTCCATTACTGGCTGGGCCATTACCGTCGAACGCGTATGCCGCGAAGTGCAGGCAACTTGCTTCCGACAGCGATAACGCCAGCACCGCAGTACGCGGCGGCTGCGCGCTTACAAAGCCAGCTTGTACAACTAACAACTACAATGATGCGTGCGACTCTAGTTTCGAGGCTTTGTGAAACGTTGTGGGAGACAAAACTGTACCTCCAGGCACAGCTACTACGCAAACATGGACAGCCGCGCTTTCGCCTGATTTGCCCTCTCAAGTGAAGGAATTTTCGTTGGCAATCTCAGCGTGTCATTCTACCTAGAAGAGACAGTCCTGGACGCTGCGATATGGTACTGAATGATAAATGCGCACGTTGCACACAGAGGCCAACATACATGTAGTAGAAAGGTGTATTTTAGCACGCATCATATCGAACCTGGTTTCAAGAGTTCGGAATACCCATCGTGCGGCTACCACGGTGGCGAGAGATCGGTTCGGGAGTCTCGTGTACTCCAGTGATAGCTACGTTTTGTGGCGTTTCTGTAACATTGCAGATCGATCTCGGCAAACCAAATAGAGCAAGGTAGCCCAGAGTTCGCAAACTACGGGCGATAGTATGGGGTCATCGAGAAGAACAGCTGTTCCAACTCGGTGAAGCCAAGTTTCTTCGCCGCCGGTGCACAAGACCAAGTATACAACAAGGTTCGCACTTGGATGTACAACTTCGTTGGCACTTGGGTTGGCACTTGGGTATGCCAAGCCCAAGTGTACACCCAAGTGCCAACAAGCCCAAGTATGCCCAGCCAGCTCCGCAACACGTATGCGCATGCGCAGTCGGTGGCAGGAGGTATCGATAACGGTGGAGAGGTAACGCTATGCTGAAATGTGATATCTAGGAAAAAGAAAAGGATAGGGGAAAGCGAATCAAAAATAAAAGAATCAGCACCGAGAGACCGAGGTCACGTGTTCCTCTACAACCTCTCCTTGCAGTGGGTGTCGAGAGATATTTGCGAAAGCGTAGGCATAAAAAAGAAAGTAATATCAACAAGAAGGGAGCAGGGGTTGGATCCATCTGCTATGAGTGGTTATTTATGGCCGTAATTTCGTCCTCCGAAAAAAAAAAAACGACAAAAGGAAAGAGCTGGCCTCTTCTGTATTGCGATCTCGCAGGACCCGGGGGACGCGCGGTAGAAAGCAGCTGAGGTAAGACAAAATAATACAGACATATAGAGATAAAGAGGGAGCGGGTAGAAGTAAAAGAAGGAACGTTGCAGGAATGCTTCAAGTGATTGGAGAAAAAAAGAACAAGCAAATATTTTACAGGAATGTGCTAGACGGATATGAGTGTCCACTTCCGGGTCGCTCGCTCGTTCCGGGCGTTTGCGAGACCCTCTCGTTTCTCGCTTTGTAATCTGACAACCGTTTTTCTTTTCTTTTGCCCTCCCTTCGGTTCTAAACAGACTGCTAGTGCAATGCCCAGCTAAAAAAATAAGAACAATCTCATGGGCTGACCATTTCCCTGTCTTGCAACAGAGAAATATATATCAGGTAGATGGAGAGAAAGATCTATAAAGAAGGTAAATAAAAGGCAGGTAGGTTGACCAGAACTGAGTCCAGCTTACTACCGTACGTTGTGGGAGAGTAAAATCGAAGGAAAAAAAAATTCTTGGAGACTTCGGCGATTCTTATGGGTCTAGGCTCATTTACTACAAGAGCAGCAGGCTTTTGCAGCGCCATCTTCTCGCTCCCAGATGCTTGCGCAAACGCATCCACTCTCGGGGGCTGTTTGCAGCGTGAAAACCCGCAAAAATTTGCAAAATGTCAAAAATATTGCCCTTAATCCCTATCAGACGATTATGCACCCGAATGATGTCTCTGACAAAGGTGGCTGCAGCCAGAACAAAAAAAAAAATAAAATGGGGGGAAGGGAGCGGGTGCTGCCATTCACGCTGTGGAGGTGGTTGACCAGCTGATCTGTGGTATCACCTGATCCAATAGACCACTGTGATGTAGCCTTGAACTGGGTCCTGCCGAGCCTGAGCACGACCCCGTTGTGCATATTAACGCTGCTGTTCCTTTCGTCGCTCATCGTATTCGCGCTGCTCTTCTGGAGTCCAAACTATGCGTGGCCTTTCCATAGTGGTATCAGAACACAAATGAATTCAGTTTCCAGGCGGGTTCTTTGTTTATGTATGAAAGTGTAGTAACGTCACTCCCTGCTTCGTATGCTATGTACAGTTGCCGATTCCCGGCAACTGCAGCTTATGCAACCGTAATCTTTACCGGGAAACGCTTGCGGCGATACGCTATGTGCGAAGGCGAGCTTTCTCGTTTTTTTTTTTTTTTTTTTTTTTTTTTTGTCTAGATTACATTTGCACTACAACTGGGTATGTGGCCTAACTGAGAACTCGGGAGATCGGACATGTGCCACTGGGCAATACATTTTCTCCCAATATTACCTAGTGGGAAATCTGGTGCCATCGTCTATGCGAGCTTCCTAACAGACGCTGCGCCGTCATGGGGACGATGGTATGTGAGTCTGCGAGGGTTGTGTTGGTTGCTTTGAGCGAGGCTTGGCCTAAAACGTGGATATGGCTGCACAGATGGTTTTGTTCAGATAAGATCTGCACAAAGGGTTTTCTTTATCCGTATTACAGCTTTCCATAAAGTTTGTTTTCCGGTGGTGGGTAATAAAGTGATGAAAAGCAAGAACAGACGACAAACTTTGGCAAAGCAAGCGCAGGTGGTGTCGTCTGTCCTCCGACCTTGGCGTCCAGCCGGCACTTTTGTTGCGTTTCACATACTTCCAAGTGAAAGTGCTCATGAGTGAACAAAAAAGAAACGCTTTTTTGCAATATTGTTATAGAAAGAACAGTTTTTACGGGCTTTTCTAGTACAAAATGAAGCATTGTGACAGACGGAATAGTGATAGCCAGGCGCGTTTTCAAGGTGTATACTGGCTCTCCGAGGACTACGCGAATCCGAAACTACCACATTTCCGCATTCCCTGGCATACAACAGCGTCGCAGCGCCAATTTTACCTCTACGGTATGTTGTAAGAAACTTTGTGCCACTAGGTATGTGCGAATATTCTTGGCCAATCTCCCAGAATGAATAATGCACCCCTGTGTAGGTGCCAAGCAAAATGAGAACCAAGAAGTGTAGAAGTTGACAACAGAAAATTTTAAGATGTCCGCCAAAGTGAAATGAAGAAGTCAGCAATAGAAGCAGCTGAGTGCTGAGATGCAAGTTAACCGAAAAAAATAGAATCAAAGCGTGGATTGAGCGACGACCATTGAGATATTCAGAATTGAAGAAAGTGAAGTGAGGGCATTTCAGTAAACAACAACAAAAGAACTTCGCTTATTACCGAGTCTCGAACACGTGTGGGACCGGACGAATTTGTTAGCCTTCCAGTAATAATTAATTTATGCAGGAAAGTTGAAGAACTAATTTAGAACTCCACTATCAACAGTTATCAAAATCTGCCTTTTATTTGGGACTATTAAGATTGGTGCACGTCCAAACAGCAAGCCGTTTTGGTTTTATAAGGATGGACCTACTGTGTTTGACTACTAGGCCCTGGGACGATGTGTTAATTTATTTTCTCATTCCGATTGTTCGTATGGTTGCCTTTTTGTTGTTTATTCACTGCTTAATTAGGGCGTTTAATAACGTACTTTTCAAGAGCTTGTATTCGAATGGGTTCAACGCTTCTACAATGAGAGAGGTTCTGCGTTTTACATTCACTTCAATTGGGAGTACTACGAACGACAGCTTCTTCTTAAACAGTCTAGTAGCTGTCGTCACCACTGTTCCACATCTTGCAGCATGAAGCTGCAACTCATATACTCACTGCATGCCAAGCATTTAGCTCTTTCCTTCAAATTTCCGCACGTTTTGTGCGAATTCCACCGGACGTTTCTCACGTCTTCTACGCTCACGTCGCTTCGTGTACACGGGAAGGAAGAAAGCAGCTCGACGCTTCATAGGATACGCTGCTAGTGTATCCTGCAGTGCACGCGGAAAACACTCGTCTCGGCCATGCACGCGCAAGATGCGGACGGGGACGTTGGGAGGAAAAGGAACGGGAAGAGCGCGCGTGAGGAAAATGGGATGTTGCACCGAAGATAGCCGGAGGGTGGTGAGCGGAAGCCGTCCCAAATATCTTCGACATTAATCAGGATTAATTTCACCGTCCCCCCAAGGCAGCGCGAGAACTCGTGAGGCCTCCTATCTTTAGGTATAACGGGGCGTGACGCGAAGAGGGGAGCAGACGACACGTGGCTTGCTTCGGGAAGCCAGGGAAGCGAGTGTAGGGAAAGCAGGGATGAGTGAGCAGTGAGCATCTGCAGTGTCTCAGTTCTCGGCTCAGGATTTCTTTAGCGCGAAGAAGCCGCACAAGGGGAACGGCGCACGAATGCTTCGAAAGGGATGAGAGTCGTCGCCGATCGTTAGGCGCGATCCTGCTTGTTCCTCATCTATTCCCGCTGTTGAACTATGCGTGCCGAGATTTTTTTTTTTTTTTTGTTCTAGATGATTGTCATGGTTGTCACTGTTCCGTTTCTTGCGCCATTGTTTTCTTTTTTTTTTCATTGGCCACATCTCATAGTCCCTACTGCGCGTTTGTCGATCAGTTAAACTCACTATCTCCCCTCGCAAACTCCTCAATTATGTGCCATTTTGTTTCTGTCGTTGTTGTGTGCTAGGGGATAATTAACGGAGAAATGTGGACTATATACTTTGGACTCGACTGGCTCAAACACTCCTTCATTCCTGATAAGCAGCAGTGTGAGCAAACTGAGTCGGACATTAAAAATTAGTTTCACGCAACCCGCCTTTATTACGCTTTATTGATGTAACTTGAGATCTACTTTTTTTTTTCTTGGGATAAATAAAAAAAAAATTCAGAAGCGATTTAGCGGTAAATGTGATACAAATCAGTTAGCATAACGTCGCAGCCCTCTGAGGTCTCGCAGCCACGATTCAAGGCGCATTCACCCCCGTTACGAAGTGTTGTTCACGAGCTCTTTCAACGCTTGTTCGGTGTCTTCAAGAAGCGAAGAGCAACTGACCGTGGTCAGGAACAGAGCACCGTCAGATAGAACAATATAGTATATTATGAGACGTCGGCCATGTAATGCCACCGGCTTCCCACACTTCATGGACATACACTTTCTTTCGAGTTTGGTACTCCTAATGCTAACGCATTAAGAGTGAGCGAAAAAAAAAAGGTATGACGAGGCTTCGGCAGCGCGACAAATACAGCAGGAAAGGGCATTTGTGAAAGAGTAAAAAGATATACATTCCACGTGGCAGCTCATATAGCGGGCAATATTAAAGCCTATTACAACACGTATTATTCACTTAACTCACGAATTACATATAAATAAAAGAAACATATCGCGATAAACATGATAACACAGTTGTAGTTAGTTTAAATCGTAAATTAGCAAGCCCGCCTTGAGTGTGTATAATTCTAGAACTTGTGAGACGTGCAGACAGTGCGGAATGCTCGAATACTTTTTGTGTAGACAAGATTGCTCTTGCATGAATTGTGTCTACAGCGCGCATTCGTGTATTGGACAACGTGTATATAGTAGCTCATTGTACCATAACATGATCACCAACCACCAATCTTTCCCTGTATTTCCCACTTCCCTTTTCTCCATTGAGGAGTAGCAGGCTAGAGGCACGCTCTCCAGGCCGACCTCTCCTCCTCTCTTTTCATTAAAATCTTCTCCTCCCCCTTCTCATTACTCGCAAGAGACCATCCCCCCCCCCCCCGCCCCCTAGGACAACCAAATGAATAAAGCGCACTCAGACTCAGTTGCACATTTATATTTTTGCGGCGAATCTGTCTGTGGTTAGGATCCCGGGGATTTCTTCGTGGCGTAACGCCGACAGAAAACTGTCATCATCAATAGCTCATACTCCCAAATGCAATGGCTCGATCGCACCCCCGTAAGTCAGATGCCACAAGCACTCGGCAAAGTGAAGCGAACAGTGCATACATCTTTGGAATCACGCATACAATATACCGAACAGCATACGTTTCAATAAAGAACGAGCTCAAAACAAGCATCCGAACCGCATACTTGATGATAAGGTGCCCCTGCGCCTACACGCAATGCGAAGCACGTAGCGCTCCCCGCATACGCTTCTCGGTATAGATTATTGTGGCGCAAGCTGCCGCGGCGACGGCAGCTTGACTGTAGCATACGAAGCAGGGATACAGTCACGTAACTACACTTTCGTACGTGAAAGAAGAACCCGCCTTGCAACTGATTTGTGTTGTGACAGTGCTATGGGAAGGCCAGGTATAGTGATGACTCCTCAAGATCAGCGTGCATACGAGGCACGGCGAATTTCTCTAATCTCTGGCACACTCTTTGTTGGGGCACGAAGTAGCGGCGCAAGCCAAGTCCCAGGCCGTCTAAATAGGCTTGGTAATATCGATCAACGAATAATCGATTAAAGGTGCCCCGCAAGACGATCATTCTTCGTTGATGTCCACCTTCGGTTTAATCGACTCAATCGATTAGGCACGTTCAATTAACCGTCTTCTAGAGTTTGACTGGAGTGGCGCGATAAATTTTGAAACCGTGCTAGAACGGCGGAGCGCGAGCAGTGGCTTTGCGGCTGTGGTAGAGCGACTGTCGCCCGTCTTTTGCGAGTCCCGCAGCGACGCCGAGTCGAGCGCTTCGCCTCTCTTCCCCCACACCGCACTCGCCACTACGCCGGCCGAAACCGGAGGCTTGTATTGTCATCGCAATTGAACAACAAGAAGAAGAATTTTATTTATTCACCCAAGAAAATAAAAGCACAGTAACAAGATGTACAGAAGGAGGTCCCAAAGCTCAAGGTTGTAGGGGGACCTCCTGTTCTAATTAGAATGATCAAAACAAGTTAGGTTAGAGCAAATGCAGCAGAGTTTTAAAGTTGTCTACAAATAATTACACGTGACAGCAAAAAGAAGCGAAACGTTATATAATAGTGCAGAGAATTGCAGAATTTCGTTTTGAACTAATAAGCGTAACAAAACAGTTCAGGTTAATGCAAATACAGCAAAGAGGTAGAATTGTTAACATGTATTAATGCAAGAAAACAAACTTGTAAACAAGTAAACTCAAGGTGGTGCTCTAGCAACCCAGCCGTTGGTCGTCGGGTCCCACATTTGCGCCGGTTTGGAGCATGTATTCGACGTGGCGGTGGCGTTCATGTCGATTTGCAGCAAATGTGTAGCTTTCGCTGAGCGTCTATTCTCGCACGCCGGTCGTGTGGCCATTCGAAGAAGGTGTCGGTTTCGCCCGAACATCCCAGTCAGTTGACATTCCTTCGCTCTGTAAAAAAAAGCATGCGGCTTAAAATCCTAAATCAGTAATTTGCTTCTCCCAGATTCGTAATGCGATTTGTTGCATATTTTAGTGGGACTTCAACTTGCACTTTTGCCATTTTATAAGTGTCCTGTTTAGCTGCACTGTAGAAGGATTCATTAGCGCCATGCATCTAGTTTAATTCTGCTCTAATTGTCATGTTAAAACATGCGTTCTTTATCACTTCAAAGCGTGCTAGTGCCAACTCTAATTGGTCTTTAACAAATAAAAGAATATTATTTATTAGGCATTACATACTTGTAGTTCTAACTTGGTTCCACCTCACAAATATTATCATACTGTCCTAAAAAGGTAGACAACTGTGTTTCAACCTTTTTAAGGTGATCGCCAAAAATTTCTGTTGATCAATGCGAATAATCAATTAATGGCTAAAATTGGGAATGATGAACAGTTTACGAAATAAAACACTGACTGAGATTTAACTCTTGTAAACCTAGTTATAACGAGCGGAAGGTCTGTTTGGCTTAGTTTTGCAAAGACTGTACACACAGTGTTTCATTTCACAGTGTTACGTTGACTGCGCCAGTGCGTCGAACCGTCGGTCGAACTGTAGACGCTGTTGTTATCGCCAACATGCGCGTGCGCGCTCGTGCTACCTCGCACTATCGGGGGCGAGCTCCACCACTGGAAAAGCTGGCGCCACCGTCGGCGTGACGTGACATGGGGGATCACGTGGACACAGCGGCCGCGTCGGCTGCTTCGGAAGTGCCGAAGCGAGCTGAAAACGTAAGTTTAAAGTCTCACCTACGCCGCGGTTCTGGTTAAGTGGTGAGGCTTTACCGCCTTGTGTGTCTGCTTGACAACATTTGAAAGTACTATAATAGGTAGTGGCTACCTTTGGAGGCGTGCAGCATGGTAGGCTGCTGCTCGGCGCTGCTGTTCCGGACGTACACAGCAGAGCCCGGTGTGAGCCTTATTCACACGCAGCCGCAGGACAAAGAGCTGCGTGAAGCTTGGCTGGCGAAACTTAGAACCGGCAGACCGTCATCGGCTACAACTCGGCTGTGCAGCAAGTACAGACGCGAGGAAGATTTCTGGTACGGCGCTGCGATTGCGTGATGTTCGGTGAGTAGCAGGAAACATGCATTGAGACGCACGCCCGCACCCGCTGCCCGGCCACTGTCATGACGGTTTGGTCTATGAACTTGTTGATGCTAGATACTGGCAAGTTCACTAGAATGGAAAGGGAGCGGTAAGACGCACATTAAAAAAAAAAAGGCATGGCATATGGTCATGTTTGTGTTATGAATTAATGCACTGGTTTGCAAAAAAGAAGCAGAGGGAAATCGCATGCTGAGAAGGCCGATAAACATACCGTGCGACGCAACTTGAGAAATAATATTGAAATGTCCAAGAATTTAGAAGAGAAAAAAAAGATTGAATCATCGCGACGGCACATCACAGTCGCCGTAGGCGTCAAAATCTCTATAACGAAATTATGTTTGAGCAGTTCTGATAGCGTCCATACAAGACTTGTTGCTTGCGTACTGTCATATGTTCATATGCTGCGGCCTAAAGCACGCGGCACGGTGCAAAAACGCGCTCACAGCGAAAGCAAAGCACTGTGACATACAGACAGCCCACTATAAGGACATATTTCACATAGTTTACTCTCTGCGTTTTCCTACCTTTCAGGCAAGAAGACCGTTCGGGAGACTCCATCGCGGCGATCGCACGCAGTGGCGTTCACTGTACGTTTTCTGTAAAGGGATAGCGCCCGTAAACGATTCTGTGCTTTCAATTTGCTCCAGATTATTATATCAACAGTCAAAAGCTTCCCTCGTTTTGAGAGTACTTAAGTAAATCTCCAGGAGGGCTGCCGCGTGGTGTTTTTATTGAGCGCCGTAAGCAAAACCTATGATGAGCGCGCCGCGTGATCCCTCATACTACGCAAGGGAGGCGCTTCCAACAGATGGCGACTCCGTAAGTCCTCGCCCCCAATATTTAGCCCCTTAACCCTCGCCTAGTCACGTGATACCGCATCGGCGAGGCTCAGAGCGAGCTCAGCTGCGACGCCTCTCCATGGTGGATCACGTGACCTTACGCCACAATCTTGAACCTGGAACTACTTGCGCTCCAGCGGTTCAAGGTCATTGCGACATGATGAATGACCTTGAGAGACATGGCGTAGCATAGCTTTCGCTCTAAAAAAGTTAGGGAACCATCCCTACCGTTTCAGGCTAATAATTAGGCAAACTACATGAGCTCCAACGTGCTTTTTGTTTAACGAAACATCTACTTCTAGGCGCCGCTTCTCAAAGAGCCAGAGAATCGCTGCAAAGGCTTCGACCTAACGTTAAATAACCGCCGTTGTTGATCAAGGATCTTTAGGTATCTTCTACAGGAGTACTATCTAAGACGTGCACGGAACGCATCAAAGTACAACGTTGACCAATTGTTTCCTATTTGACGTGGGCCTTTTAATTCAATTAGAATTTTTAGCCTGTTTACCGGCCGCGGTAGCCTAATAGCGATGGTGTTTAGCGACTGAGCTCCAAGTCGCGGAGTGAAATTGCGGCCGTGGCAGTCACATTCAGATGGGGGCGGAACGCAAAAAAAATTGCCGTGGTTGAACGCGGTTAAACCATCTTTGCCTAGAGATAGCACGGTCTTGTTTCCCTTGGGAAAGGACACAGACGCTGCTCTGTGGCGTCATCAACATACCGCATCTACAATTGCGCCATAAAACGACAAACACACGCTTCTGGGCGCGCTAGCAGCAGCGAGCGAATTGACCTTCGTGCTGCATCTCGCTTCAACGCGAACGAAGAGCCTAAAGCACAGCGCTTACCACGCTATCAGCACTCGACGCACTTTGTCCACAGCACACATCGCTTTCGAGATATGGGAGCCCACGCAGCGTATGCAGCAGCCGCCGGTAGTTGCAGGGCAGGTCCAAGTTTGACCTTGGCTGAGCTTCAAGGTCAGATTTACGGAACCAGACGTTTTCTGGGTTTGTACCTTGAGTAGTAGAGCTATCGCTCTAAAAGAAGAAAGCCTCGTGTAAGGAAAATTCGGTTTTAAGGCGAAAGCCTTATATTCTCCATGAAGCGAACAATTCACCCTCCTTTGTTACCAACCGATGATACCCTAAACCCACGTGACCAAGAGATGACGTCACGTTCCCAGCGCTGGACCTGCTGCGGCTCAAACTGGAGATCCCACGGCCAACAGCCACGACGTCGGACGGACGCCGTGTCCCACGCCCCAAAAAAAACCGACCTGGCCCACACCCAAAAGTGGATTAAAGTGGATTCGACGGATTAAAGCGTATTAAGGGGAATTAAATTGGGAGGAAATGGATTACGGTGGATTAAGGTTGGTACAAAACAGAGTAAGGTGTATTAAGGTTGATTAACGTAGAGCTTTAATATAAGGTAATAACTTACAGAAGTCATTATGTTATGCTTTCACATTCAAGTCACGTAAGGATACTTAAGCGACTGTCAACTTTAGCATAACAACCATGAGGAAGCGGTTAATTTGTGCAAGTACTCCCGTGAGGAAAAGGCGTACGGAACGGGAATTCGGCGATAAAGGTTATTATTCGCGTGTGAATGTAGCTTGAAATTGAGGACTGCCGTAAAAAATTGACATGGAGAACGTTCCAGTGCACTTGTCAATTTCAGTTTGTGTGTCTGAATTATGAATCAATTCAGCTTTTTTTTTCGGCAACCCTGTGGTTCGTTTGCTTTTGCTCACGGGGACATGGCGATGCTGCGTTTAGAAACTAATCGTCATACTTAAATAAAGCGATTTATTTTTCACGTTTCCAACGTACCAGTCAGTAATATGAACCGACTTTAAGATCGATTATGCCCTCGAGTACCCCAGGCGTCCCAGAAGGACATGAATAATATTTATTGCAGCCAAAGAAGTGCTGACATGATATATTCAACCCTTCAATTCTTTTATTTTTTTTGCATTAAGTGAAGGTTGTAGGCCTCTAAAACACAGAAAAGAATACTTGCAAGCCTCAGGGTACCTTGTAATTGTCGAAAACTTGCAAGTTGCAAGATAAGATTGAAGTACTCTAGGTGACAAATCCATAACTCTGCACATAAAACAGATATAGCAGTTCTGCAAACTGTTAGAGCATGCGAAGTGGACGAATATAATATATGAGTTTGCAGCTGACGTGAAGCTCCTACAATGTTTACGATGGTTTCGCAAAAGTCGGACACGGAGATGAGTTGTGTCACAGTGGTGTACAATAAATCTTTTTTTTTTCGGTTTTTTGAGTGCCTCAAGAGCGGCGGCTTACGGAAATTCGATGTCGTTATTTTATTGGTGAGCTTTAGTTGGCGATTTTTAAAGATTTTATTTTTTTATTAGTTACCAAAATGAAGCATAAGGCATCTGGTACCTGCAGATGGCCAATTATACATTTTTCCTTTAAATGCAATAAACTATCATCATCATCATCATCCTATTCATGTACACTGCAGGACGAAGGCCTCTCCCTGCGATCTCCAATTACCCCTGTCCTGCGCCAAGCGATACCAAATAGCGCTCGCAAATTTCCTAATTTCGTCACTCGATCTAGTCTTCTGCCGTCCTCCACTGCGCTTCCCTTCTCTTGGTACCCTTTCTGTTACCCTAATGGTCCAATGGTTATTTAGTCTGACCTGCCCAGAGCCATTTTTTTCTCTTAATGCCTATTAGAATATCATGTATGCCCGTTTGCTCTCTGATCCAAACTGCTTTCTTTCTGTCTCCCAAAGTTATGCCTAGCATTCTTCGTTCCATCGCTATTTGCGCGGTCCTTAACTTGTTCTCAAGCTTCTTTGTCAGCCGCCAAGTCTCTGCGCCGTATGTCAGCACCGGTAAAATGCACTGATTGTATATACTTTCCTTTTCAATGATAACGGTAAGCTCCCATTCAGGAGCTCACGATGTCTGCCGTACGCGATCCAACCCATTTTTATTCTGTGAATTTCCTTCTCATGGTCCGGGTTCCCTGTGATTAGTTGACCTAGGTAAACGTACTCCTCCACAGACTCTAGAGGCTGACTTGCGATCTTGAACTCTTGTTCCCTTGCCAGGTTATTTACCATTATCTTTTTCAGCATATTAATCTTCAGTCCCACTCTTACACTCTCCCTGTTAAGGTCCTGAATCATTTCTTGTAACTTGTCTGTATTGTTGCTGAATAGAACAATGTCATCGGCAAACCGAAGGTTGGTGAGGTATTCGCCGTCGATCTTTACTCCTAAGCCTTCCCAGTTTAATGGCTCGAATACTTCTAAGCACGCAGTGAATAGCATACTATAACGACTATAGCAAGCACAATTATGATGAGTGCCTCGAATTTTTCTCAAAAAATTGCGCTACAATCGTAAGTTACAAAGAGAGAGAGAGAGAGACAGAAAGAGAGAGGGAGAGATGCACGAAGTTTAAACATTCGTAAATCATTCGTAACATAAATATTTATTGCTGAATTTCAGCGTTGTAAACTTGACAGCATATGTTTTCCTAACTTTTCAATTTTGAGATTTCTTTCTCAAAAATGCTTATGGTGTATATTAAAAATCCACTTGCATGCATTGACTAGAATATAACTTCTTTAAAAATGCAACAAATGTCATCGAGTTCGGTGCACTTGTTGTCGAGAAAGCCGATTTATCCGGTCCTGCTTAAATTTCCGCTTGAGTTCTTGTTTTATTTTAAAATGCATTATCTGTTTAAATGCGCGTGCTGTAACTCTCACTGATTTATTCTAACACCCCTACGTAAAAAAAAATAGAAGCACATAGTTTACAAAATCGTAACATTGCGCCGAACAACAGACATCGCAGCTGTGCAAACTACGTCCTTTAGGGCATTTAAAGCGGATTAATTGGATATATTGTTTACGCAGCATAAGGGAACGAGTTAAAACGTTTACGAGGACTTCGCAAAACTCCTGCTTACATATCAATGGTTATATTTCGTAGCATGACACATCAAATTCATACGCTTTAGATTTATTTATTTATTTATTTATTTATTTATTTCCTCAAAGGTCTCTTGTTAAGCCATGCATTGTTAGGTGCAGTTCACGGAATCGTGATATCATTTTCGACTGCTAAGCTAAAGAGTTAAAGTCGGTAGAATTTAACTTTCCATCTTAAACACAACATGTTTCACTCAACTTGGTCCAGAGGCCGCCTGATAAAAGCAATGCTGCGTTTTACGTGCATTTGAAGAAGGGGGCGTCGGAGAATCGGCACCGAGCTGAGGCGTCCTCTTAAGGGCCTGCACGTTGTAGGCTCCCTCAGGCCCCCCTTCCTCGCTCGCTGGCCGGGGCATTTCCTCTTGCCTCGGAAGGGCTTTGATTGATGGCCCGTCACTGGGAGAGCCTTATTAGCGGGGATTAGTAGTCGCAGCTTAGGCGGATCAATTTCCTGCAGCCCCAACTATAGGTCTATCCTCGGCATTTAACGAATGCAATACACGGCGATGCTATAGAAAGTGAAAGGGAACTGTGGGAAAGCTGCCCCGGCTAACGAAGAAATCGTTCACTTCCGGAAGTGGCTCTCAGTAAAATGCGAAAAAGAAAAGCAAATGAGGGCGTATGAATCAGCGTGATAAGTAGTCTATCAGCTTTCGCCCCTTTCTACAGTCTCTTTATCTCTCGCTTTCTTTTTCTTTTTCGGCAAATGTGCCTTCTGTTATATCCTCGTGCTTTCATGAGCCACTTCGTTTTAAGGTGTTGTGCACCCCTGGTTCCTACGCTCCCTATCATGTCCACCCTGCCACGTAACCCAGCAAGTCCGGGAAATTAGGATATTGCCCCCTTCGGCTATCTGCCGAGCTTCACCGCAAGGCACCATTGTGACTGAATGGACAGCATTTAAAGAAAATTATGTTTCAAAAAGCCGCCCGCATTTCAACAGCTTCGCATCAACAACATCGAGCGTGTATACACCCTATTATTAACATGCGTATTCACATCGCCCAATTTCAGCCAGGATTAAAACACTGCTATAGCGCAGCAGGAAAGTTACGAATAAGAGACGTAGCTGCGCGGGTTACTAGAAGGACGTATCCTGGGGACGTTGCTAACTGGTAGTTGTTGAAATTTGGGCGGCCGTTAGGAATATTTAAATTTTTTTTTTCTAAATGCTGCCAATTGTATTACGCTGGTGCATTACACTAAAGTTCAACAGATAGCTGAAGGGTGAATGACTAAAATCCCCGGGTGTGTGGCCCAAGTTAGTCCGACGGATGCTTTCGAACAAGGTAATTCCCCACGGATCCGGATCATGAGACTGAAATAATCAGAAGAATAAGAATGGGCTGGGGTACGTTTGGCAGGCATTCTCAGATCATGAACAGCAGGTTGCCATTATCCCTCAAGAGAAAAGTTTATAACAGCTGTGTCTTACCAGTACTCACCTACGAGGCGAAAACCTGGAGGCTTACGAAAAGGGTTCTACTTAAATTGAGGACGACGCAACGAGCTATGGAAAGAAGAATGATGGGTGTAACGATAAGGGATAAGAAAAGGGGAGATTGGGTGATGGAACAAACGCGAGTTAATGACATCTTAGTTGAAATCAAGAAAAAGAAATGGCCATGGGCAGGACATGTAATGAGGAGGGAATATAATCGACGATCATTAAGGGTTGCGGACTAGATTCCAAGAGAAGGGAAGCGTAACAGGGGGCGGTAGGAAGTTAGGTGAGCGGACGATATTACGAAGTTTGCAGGGACAACATGGCCACAATTAGCACATCACCGGGGTAGTTGGAGAAGCATGGGAGAGGCCTTAGCCCCGCAGTGTGCGTACCAGGCTGATGATGACGATGAATTCCCCACGACACAACAGTCCGATGCTTTCTACCTATTAGACCATTGACTACCAATTGACCCAATTTGGATGTGAAAGCGGTTAGATCGCCATGGACATCGCAAATTAAACAACGTGTCCTAACTGGCACAACTTAATTACCATCTCGCTAGCCTGTTGGCCATGGCTCGCTTTTTAAGTCGCTAAGCTTTGTGGAAGAAAAAAAATGTCAAGGGTCGCGTGTGCGCACTCCCTCCTTGATCCACACAAAAGCATTGATAAGGAAGCCTACTGCCAGACAGGCATGTATATAAGGCTTCCCATTAGTGCATGCGTGTCCGTGTGCGTGTGTTTTGAGAACAGGAAAACAAGCACAATACTTTAGCGGAGAAAATGAGCCTTTCCTACCAAGCTTTGCGTCCTAATCTTAGTACCATGTGGCGTAGCAATTGAGCTTAACGGTGTATAGTGTTGTTTGATGGACCATCACGAGACGTTACGTCTTCGACATTTTAAAGCAAAATATTTCTTGGCGACCCCTGCGGGACCTCGCTGACCGTTTAGTGACAATTAGTGCTTGATAAAGCATTTCGCTTCACATGTTGGAACGTTTGAATTTCCACAATTTTGCAAAATATTTCACAAAATGAAGTTTGTTCGAGCTCTCTAGCTACGCTGTCTGTGGAACCTTCGACGTTGCATGCTTACATGGCCAAACCATTCCGACTCGTTGATTGGTGGAGCTGGAATTGTTTTCGCTAGATCATTTAGTTTGGCTTAACAGCACCGCCATATTCTCGCCGCCCGCATCGATGCCTCATATCATCTGCGCTCCGTGGGATGCTCCACGGAAGTCATTAGGTCAAACGGGTGCGGCTGGTGGTACAACGGCGTCGAATTAAACGTCGACGAGGAAACTCATCAACGTACCTTCCCCCGTGCAAATCACAGCGTGCTCCGGCAAGTTACGCCCCCGCGCTGATCTATTTATTCTCCCTTGCGCTAACTTTCACAGCCGCGAACGTTATGTAATACAGCCTGAACAATTGACTGCTTCGTTTTGTCACTGTTCTCGCTTGCCGGTGTTCGTTTAATTACGCCGGCGGCTGTCGTTGTGATGCTATGGTTCAAAGTTCCGGCTTCCTATCATCAACGCACGGGAATGTTTTGTGGTCGCAAGGGCAAGAGCTAACGTTACTTTTGTTGTTGTTGTTGTTGTTGTTGTTGTTGTTTGTTCGGCCTCGTTTCCAGTGGCATCATTTGTTTCTTTTAGTCTTCTGGTTGTATTTTCCTTTTTTTTTTACTTCAGCGTGCGCCCAATGAACATCCGTTGGAGTAAGCAGAACAAGCACTCAGAAGAATCTGCGTGCCTAATCGAGAGTCCTCCGGATTTTCATTCTCTGTTACCAGGAGAGCAGCAGTCTCTCACGGGGGGGGGGGGGGGGGGGGCACCGATGTGGTCTCAAAAACAACTTCTTTGTAGGTGAACAATAGCGGTCGCAGAAGGGATGTCACTTGAGAGGGCGTTTCGGCAAGCAGACTTATCATCGTCGCGACCCTGACGAAGACAATAACCCCTCGCTGAAACGTTGTCTCCAGAGACATTCCTCGTCATCGTCATCGCCGTCGCCGTAGTTGAAGGTGTTGTGAATAATTGTTCGCCCCACTGTCGATCACTTCAAGTCTCAATCTTCCTGTGCGGCGCAGTCTCGATTTCTTCGTTGAGACATTAAAGGGCCCCTAAACCACTCCGAACTCGAAAACTAGTTGAATAGTGGCTGATGTGTACTAGTCTGCCGAGAACATATAGCCGCAAGTATTTTTTCCTTTTCTTAAACGATGCAGTAATAGCAAAGTGATAGTAATAAACGTGCACGTACCCGCCGCTGTTTCTCACTCTCCTTCGCCACCCTCCCAACTCGCGCTCTCCCCCCCCCCCCCCCCCTTACCATACAAGCAAACCATGTCTGCGTAGTGCAGTGAAAGCTACGAGTGACGTCAGTACACAAGAAGAAAGGCTCCCCCATTGTCCGCCCATAATCGCCCTACGCGTGAAGCTGACTGAATGGAAGCTTCGTCAAAGTTTCAGTGGCACACAATGGGCAAGTCACTCTCCCACCCCCCTCCTTTTCTACTCTCGGAACGCATCTCGGAGTCCATCTATCGTCATGTTGGCACTGTCGTTCCTCGATGACCGACATATCGACAGCTTTTACCACTGGTGACGTCACTCGGATCACCCTGTTGACAACAAAACGCACGAAGGAGGCGCCCGAAAGGCCGGGAGAGGAGCAAGAGATTGTTTTTTATTTGTTTTTTTTTTTGTTTATTATTTGTGGCATCCCTGCTTTGCGCAGTGCTTCCGCATTTATCAGATATGATCGTCGCTGCATTATCTATGCGCACGTTTGTTTGAAATGTGTAAAAAATGTGAAAGGTTGCGTAGGGGCCATTTAAAGAAGGCAAAAACACCGAACGATAGCGTCGTGGTGAGCCGCTGCCGCTCTCAATGAACATTGCCACGCGGGCTTGTGCTCGACCCCCAACAGAAGTGATTGGGGCAAGAAAAAACTATCTTTCGTTACCACGTTGCGAGGGTCAAACTGAATACACGGAGGGCTGCCTGACGACGGCGTAACGGACAGGATAGAAACGGCAACTATGCAGTGCCTTATTAGGAGGAACGCTTAGCTCGGGCCAAACTCCGACGCGGCCTATGCAAATACATGTAAAACGCAGAAACGCTTTTCTGAGATAACCCCTGGACTGATTTTAATCAAATTGGTTGCATGTGAAAGAGAAAGGTAAATTCTAGCGACTTCAAAAAGTTGAAAATTCGAAAAAAAAATAGAAGCACGAAGTTTAGGAGCTATATACATAATGGCTCTGCATCAAGAACAGAAATCGCGGTTCTGTAAACGTATCCATTAGATCATTCAAAGAGGACAAATGCGATATGTCATTTTATATAATACGTGAATTTGTTTCGTTCTGTACAAGGTTGTGGAAAAGCTGTATTTCCATATTACTATTTTTGGGGGGGTTTCATGCGTAACACATCAATTTTGCCCGCTTTAGATGTACTATTAGATGCAATTCACAGAATTGTGATTCATTTTTCATTGCTGAGTTAGAGAGTTGTGAACTTGATAGTGTCGTTTTCTGAAAATTTGCTATTTCTTGCTATTTTGTTATAAAAGATTGACGACCTAAAACTAAAATTCTAAGCGGACAGTCACTAGATTTTAAGTTTTTCTTTTAAACGCAACAAACCTCGTCAAATTTGTTCCCAGTGGTTGCCGAGAAAATACGAATTCTCCTTTTACGTGTGTTTACACAGGAGCACCCGAGTTAAAGCTTCCTGTTAAGTGCTGGCGCAGTGAAATGACACAGTATACAGCGGAAAAATTTTAGTGAACACCCCGAAGCGGCACGCTCAATTTTACCATCATTATCTCTAATGGAACTTTTCGTTCATTTATTCTTTCGTTTATTATACGTGCAATACAGAAAGAAATTGTATTATTTTCCACCGCAATCTTTCCATAGCAACCGACTTAGAACAGAGCAGACCGGACAAGGTCAGCGCGGTAATGAGGTCGGAGAAAGCTCGTCAGACCGTGAGCGAATCTTGGTTAAAACTGTAATAAATGAAATAACGTAGTCTGAGCACGCAAGCCAAATAGGGAGCCGGGGGGGGGGGGGGAGGCTACACAGCATGGCATGTTGCAAGAAAACACAATCATTAACTTGAGGAGCATCATTGCTAAAGGGCAGCGTTTCTAGAGGGGAGGTGGAACTACAAAAAATATCAAGAAACGAAAAAAAACGAAAAAAAGAAAAGAGAGAAAGACCGCAAGTTTGTTTGCCTTGCGTCAACCTCCGCTGCCTACTGGTGCGTTTCGCGGTAACTGAGCGTAACTTACGGTGTTTAACTAAGCGTAGAAGTTGAACGAGGCAAAGAAGAAGAACTAAAAATGCAAATGGAAGGTACGAGTAGGGAGACGAGAACAAATGCTTAAGAAGTGGAGTTTCGGTGAGGAAGAAGGAACGAGAGTCATCAGCGTACGAATTTCCGGTTTGCTACCCTACGCGAGTGGGAGGAAAAGGAAGTTCGAAAAAAAAGATACAGGAAAACAAGTAAAAAAAAGGAAAACAAAACAAATATTGTTAGGAGCTACGTTCACATTTCAGTCGTCCACGAAGACAACAGTGGATCGCAAGAAGCGCAGTAAAGCTAGCACGGGATGATGACGATGAGTCTACAAAAACATGAACTTTTGATGGAACCATATAGTGTTGGTGAAAGCAAATAACGTAGGGTAAAGTATATAAAAATATAAAACTACGAATAACCGCGTAAAGTGTGGTGTGTCCTTGGCCATAATTTTCCTCCTCTTGTATCCGCGACCGCAGCAGCAGCGGTGAAACGAGGCTTCTGGGACCACATTTGTGGTCGTGCGCTTCTTATTTCTCTTTGTCCCTTTTGTGTGCTAGCGTCCTGGCTGGTTCAGCGAATTTATGGCTCCCCGTGGTGGTACAGCCAGATTGTGTTTGCCTACTCGCCGTTTCTCTTCGGTTCGTCTCGCATATTATTTTCTGATGGCTCTTTTTTTTTTCATCGCCACTACCGTGGTCACCCTCGTTATTTAGCTATTATTTACCTGACTAGAGTCTCGCGTGCGCTGTCCCTCGTTTGCCGTTTGTGGGGCTGTTTTTCTTAGTCGATTAGCTGGAGGAGACTCAATGAGCACACATTCTGCCAAAAAAAAGCTCGTTCAGAAACGTTTGCTTTCGGGGACAGATAGCTGCTCGAGTAGGGAATGGTTACGGTCGTAAAATAATTTATAAACTTTAGGGAAGTATGTCAAATAAAAGTATAAGTACTATAGTATATAAAGGGTATTAAAGAATGCTGTTTAGTTATGTCAAACAAAAGTATATGTATTATAGTATGAAATGGTATTAAAGCAAAAAAATGGTTTAGTTAGCTAAGTTGTGCGCGTACCTTTGTTATGCACTCACCTTTGTTTCTGAAAGGCATAGTAGCAATTTGTGGAATTGTTGATACATGGACAGAATTTAGCCGTCTGACTCGGCATGTCTGAGTAGGCCAGATTTATTCAGCTCGAATGCATAGCCTCATGGAACTTCAGGATGCGCACCTGTCTGGCCGAAGGCTTATGCTTGCTATTTTCTTCAAGGCGGTCCAATATCTTATTCTTTGAGTAAATTTTGATTCAGATGATTCTGATAGATCATGTTTTCGTTTATTTGTTTGTTATCATGGTGAAGTGGTTAGCGTAATATGTTTCTAGAAGCATCGTGAGTCAGCCATATTTATCTGTTTGCATACTTCAGTTGGACATCAACTCCAGATTAATTTTGACCAGCAGGGAATGTTTGACGTGCCCCCAATGCACCGCTGCTGAAGAACACTTTGGAATGTAGTGAACGCGGTTCTATATCGTTGAGCCGGGACCTTAAAGAGGTGACACGTTTCCTGACGCACTTCTCGCAATTCCCGCTGAATAGCCGCCGATCTTTTTGTTTATTTTTAAAGTGAGGCGAGACAGGAACCTTCCGACCTACCTACCGCAAAGAGACAATCATGAGACAAAGAATGGTTCGCATTAAAAAAGCCAGAAAAGCATTGCAAAGCGCTCGCTGAAAATATGGGAGGCAATAGCCGTCGTACTCGCCGAGTTCGTTCTGGACAGCCTCACAAATACCAGGCCTTATCGAACAGCACTTCACCGAGCGCATAGTGTCCGCGCCTTGCTAGAGCACGAGACCTGAACTCGATGTCGCAGCTCCTTTTAGTCGTTGGTTTGTGTTGTAGTTTGTATTGTAGACCCTTCCGTTGCCTTGTAAAGCAAACAGCCTTGTTTCTCTACCGTTCTGCATGGTTGGGCGCGCCGGTGTCCGGGTATCTTGCCAAAGGATTAAGACGTACTGGTGGGCCATTTGGCTAATCCTGATGAAATATGGCAGCGCACTTTGAAGCAAGGACGTTGCACAGAGTGAACGAACACAGTGGCAGTACAGCGGTCGTGTTTGTTCACTCTGTGTAAAATCCCTGTTTCGAAGTGCACCGCCATATTCCATCTTGCTAAAGGGAAAGGGCAATGCGTGAGCGCCGGAGGTGGGAGGAGGAGGAGGGAGCAGCCGCTGATTGATCCTAGTCAGCGATTCCGTCGCAGCCGACGTCACTCTAAAGAAGAGGGAGCGCCGGTGACGAAGGTGGAAGAGGACACAGGTGGGAGAGGAGGAGGACTGCGGGATGCGTTCGCCTCCGTCCGCTGCGCATCCCTTGTCAAGTTGCGCCGTTCGGTCCTATGCGCTACGCGGCAGGGAATCCCCCCCCCCCCCGCCTAAAAAAATATAGAGAATAGCGTGTACAGCTGATTGGTCTGGTGAACGCCCATCGACGGCCGAGTCAGGCTGTTCGCTTACTTACATAATCATCTTCGATTGTTCCTGCGGGAATTTTTCCCTTAGTCTTTCTCTTATAGGAAGGGGAGGGGGGGTCAATGCCCCATTGCAGTGTGGTTTCTCCCACAACAGAAATTATTGCAGGCACTTGCAATGGACTAGCCGTGTGGGGACGGAGCAAAATCAGCGATTTGCTACTGAAGTCCCGACTCGATAGTTTCTTTCCTCGTTTGCGTTCCACCTCATCGCCCCGCGAGGTGCGAGGGCGCGGGAAGGCGACGATACGCGCCGTTACCTTGCGTCTTTCCTTCGGCTGTACTCTTGTCCCCATTTAGGGACCCCCGCATCCCTAACTCTCTTTATTTTTATTTTCGCCCAGTACTCCCTGCGCACGGAAGCCTCTTCCTGCCATGGTTCCCTCTTTTCCCTTACCCATCTTTTCCTTCTGAGTTTCCCTCGGTGGCTTTGTTCTTCGGCGCCCGGTCGGAAGGATGCGCAATCCAATTTGGCTCGCTCCCCGCTTCGTCGCCTCACAACAATGGGCTTTTGGAGACCGCATAAGAGTGGTTAGGGGTAGCGACGGCGCTGTTCTTGTAAAAAGCAGAAAGGACCCCGGCAAGTGTTTCCCGGTTTGTGCCAGCAGCGTTGACAAAGATGGTGTGAGGAGGAGAGACGGGGGTTAGATTGGTAGAGGGAAAAGGAAGAATGGGGAGCTACCCCAGTGGCTGTGCGACTGTCGTGTTTACCCACTGAGCGCGAGATCGCGAGTTTTATTAACCGTTTAATGACGAGGCATACAATGGGATAAGCTGGCGCAAGACAGAGTCAATTGGAGATCGATGGGACAGGCCGTCGTCCCGCAGTGGACATAAAATAGGGTGATGACGACGAACGAAACATAAACTTACACGAAGGTAAATATTTATTTTTCATTGAAACTTGTAAAATACATGGATAATGGGGCCGAATTAACAAAGCTTTTCGTTCGTAAGTGCTACATGACATTGGCCGGCCACCTTTGATAGCATGTCCATCATTAGGTTTGCTTGGAATTCGCTCTGAAGAAAAATGCTAGCGTAAGTGTTTTTCGTGAATGTGGGCCAAGGATACTAGAACGAGGGAAAAAAAATATCTTGCGACGACGTCTTCACCATGAGGTGGCCAACCCTAGAGAGAAAAGTTGGAAGCGAGCTTCACTAAAAGCCATCTTTGGCTTCGTGTGGAACTCGGACAGACAGTTTTCGTCGGATGCGAAACAGAACTACACGTTAAATTGGCTCTGCAGAACCTCCGGCGTAAAATTGCAGCCAATGATCGTGCGTATCGGTCTCTCTCGTCCGATCATGCTTTCAAAATTAAGCGAGTCGCGCGCCAAACTTCTTTCTCGTCAGCTGTTCCTGGTCTAATCCAACAAATGACGCTTGCTACCTGTCATACTCAAAACCAAAATTCGGCAAGAAAAAAAGGATTCTCTTGTGTAGCCTCTAGGCAACACTCGTCCATAGAGGGTTAAGAAGAACATGCTGCTGGGTTAGTTGGCACACGTGGCAGTAAATGAAATTCTTACGCTGAAGGAATGTTGTAGCAATCGTATTATTCATATTAACTCACTCCTCGAGTACTAATATGATTGCTTATGTTTTAGTTTTACTGCCATAAGCAATCTTTGGGAAGTTTATCCACTTCATGGTATGTTTTACAGCAAAGCTGTATATGGCTAGGGTTTCGTGTATTTTTAGTCTGCATCAACGCAAACTATCCTCAATGGTTCATACCCCCGCAAGCACTCATACTCCCTTAAGCACTCATACCCCTGTAAGCAAGCAAAAAATGCAATGCTCATAGTCCCGTAAGGCGAAGGGTACAAGCATTCAGCAAAATGAGGCTAGCACTGCTTACATCCTTTCTAATAACGCATGTGGGGATGGATGTCTGTGCCGTACAAACGAAAGACGGAATTGTGATATCCACTGTGCATTGACCTGGAATGGGCATATACAGAGTGGTCCAAGTTGTTTATTCGGGCACAGACTATAGGGTTGCCGGCCGTGCAGAATTCAGGTAGAAAGTCGCGACTTTTTTAGTAAATGTCCCGTGTCCCGACATGAGTGAGTCGGGACGGCCAAATGTCCCGACTTTTGCCGGTTTTTTTTTCTACTCAATATCAATAAGATTAGGTGCTTTCTATTTTATGATTCCTGACAGCCCGACTGCACATTCCTTTCTTGTGTACTCCGTTGAATGGTCATAAACAAAGACTCCAGTCAACCCAAGTGCGATATCAAGAAGTTCATGACCGCGCACTTTGCATGGTTTAGCCGTGATTACACCACCCCTGTGATCATCGTTGTAGACTTCGATGTGGACATTTCAGAACCAGGCGAGAAATGGCTTACTCAGTTCGCGCTAGAAAAGGTTGGTTTGAAGTGCCACATCAATCCAAGTCACTCATCTACTGAACAACGGTCGTGTATAATTTAATTTTGACCAAGATTCTGTCTAGAATTGTAATCGAACTAATCAGTCTATATATCAGAGTAATCACAAAGCTATCGTCACTGTCATTACCATATGATGAAAGTAAATACATTTGCCCTTGTCTAACCCCGTGTGATGTGCTACAGCTTCGCTGGTCGTCCGCCTTAACACAGTGGAATAGCTCCTCACTTTGCATATAACCTCTTTCACGCCTCAACTTGGGTCGCTGAGTTAGCCCACTGGGTCTGTGCTAGAGTTGCCAACACTCAAGTGGACGAAGTCGGGAAGAGAATTCGGTGGGGCGATGACCGCCACTGTCAGTGCCAGAGGCCTCCAGACCGTACGTGAAACTAAGTTGAACAAATTTGTTTAGCCTTATTGCGTCGCGATTTTCAACAAGTGTAGTATATTTACCTAAGACGGCTACTGATAAGGATGGAAGTAGTGCGTGCGGTTGGGGCCTACAACAGAGCTAGAGCCCACGAAAAAACGACATCGCCTTTCTTTATGAAATTTGAACGGCGCACACATAAAGGAATGCGCAGTCGAGCTATAAGAATCATAATATAGAAATCTCGTGATTTCATTGCTATTGAGCAGAAAAAACAAAGCAGCAAATGTCGGGACATTTGGCCATGCCGACTCACTCATGTCGGGATACGGGACATTTACTGAAAAAGTCGCGACTTTCCTCCTGAATTCGGCACGGCCGGCAACCTTATAGTCTGTGCCCGAATAAACAACTTGGACCACTATGTATGTGCCCAATCCAAGTCAACCCCACAGAATGGGTGTGTGGGTAACGCTCTTAAAAAAAAAAAGAAACCTTTAAGCTTTTTCCTATGCTGCGCGGAATCGAAACCGCGTTACACGGGTTCCTCTAGCGCAGAAAGACCGACGCTTTGATTCGCAGCGCCACGAACACGAGCGGGCGGCGAGGGAACTATTGCCAGCGTTCGTACGCACCGGGGCGTTACCCATCTCGGGGGCAACGCGCGCAGTTCGCAGTGGCACAGCCGCTAGATGGCGTAGCGTGTCGATAGAGAAGCGCTAGAGAGGAGCCCGGCTCCAGTGCGCGCCTAATGCATGACGCGTTACGGCGGTAGCGATGCGGTGTCGCTGCACTGTTTCACTGCTAATCGCAATAATACGGACATTCACTGTGTGACTTGGTCTGCCGGATTTCTTTCTTTTTTTTTCACATTACAACTGCTCTTCACTTGCTTACCCTTAGCTTATTCAAGAAGTCCCATTAGAGACACCGACTTCGGTGCCTCCTCCTGTAAGTCCTTATTTTGGCGACAAACGTTTGCTTTATAATAAACGTGATTTTGATTCGGTAGCGCGCGAGATTAGAGGCCTTCTTCATTAAAAGCAGAGGGTAGAACTACTTCACTGACACTTCGGTGTCGCTTGACGAGAAGGAACGATATATGTCGACCACGGACGTTTGCCAACGCGTCTGCAGATAATGATTGAACGGTCGGCAAGGTGTGCTTCCCGAATAATTGCATTTATATTCGATCTGCTAGTTTCAAATAAACTGTTGGTGCTTAGCGGCTGCTCCGTCTATGCGTGCATTTATTTTGCGGGTTTCATTTCAGGGCAGCGGCCGAATGTTTTTCTTTTGAAAGTAGCGTGTACGACACTCCTTAACTGGAAAAAAAAAAGAAATGCACAGAATGGTGGAGCATGCAAGTACGTGCCCCCCCCCCCCCTAAAAAAAAGAAGAGAACCTTCCGAGCTTACCCTGTTGTTTCCTGTCTCTCTGTAGCTCTCTGCTTTGAGAGGAGGAAGCTTTTCCTCGGGAGATCCTATCAAAATACCCAGGAGCAGTGATGTCAGGGGGCGTTCAAAAAGGAAACAGAAAAAGAAACAACAAAGGTGACGAAGCATTCTCCAACTTCCGAGTGCACTTTCCATCTCTAGCATCTTTTTTACTATCATTATTTCTTTCTATCTCTCGCTTTTTCATCCTTTATTGCCCCTTGGCTCTGCGTTCGAATCTGTTTGTTCTTGCCGTCAGGGGCGGCATTCATTCTGCTAGCCTTGACATGTCGTTTCACTCGTCGAACCACTCTGAGGTAAAGGAAAGCGTGAACGAACACCCTCACTAAAAAGATGCAGTAAAAAAGAACAAAGGAAAAAGGAACCACGAAAATAAATGCGCGAGAACAAGAAAAAAAGAAACTAGCGGTGGCACGACACCCAAGAATGTCTATCCACCTTTTGTTTTTTGTCTAACTGCGCACGCCCGCACGCTTGGACGAACATGCAAACACAACAAGCGCAGCACCAAGAACAATCTCTAAACCTGAGTATGAGAGTATTTCCCCCCCCCCCTTCCTCCCCCGCTCCCCCATTCCCCACGTGCGACAAAAGGGAAACCTGGATATATGCGCCGCTATGGGCTGTGTGCCACACTCCTTATCAGAAGAAAAAGAATTCGAGGTTGGAGTGGAGGGAGGGAGGGGGATGGAGGGGTGGGATGTTGGGGGGGGGGGGGGGGGACCGCTACGCTTTACGTATACGTATACTTGTGTGTCTACACACCGTTCGCGAAACGTCGACTCCGGCAGAATTTAATGCCAGAGAGTCCACGCCAAACTGTGTCGCTATTGGCTGTCGCGCGTTCTGTATATAAAGTTTGTCCTCGCGTCGCTTCTCGGGGCATCGCATCCCGGACTGCTTCTTTTTTGCGTGACTGGTCCATTATGTTTGTTTTCTTTTCTCATTTCTATCGAGCTCCTCGCACTGACAGCGGACAAGCCAATTCACTCTGCGTCGCGGCCGTCCCACTTTGGCTTCGCCCGTTTCCGAGACGCGTCGATTGCCGTTTCCCTTTGGCGTGACAACTGAACGCGGAGCTTTATATATATATATATATATATATAAAGTACTGATAGCAAGCTCTTAGAATTGGAGCTGACTATGGGGAAAGGTACAACCTGAGGTGGTAGCTGTATCGTGTTTCGAGGCCCTTTCACGCTTGGACAACAGTCCTCATTGTCATCGATCATTCATATGCTTCCTCCTAGAGGTGACGTTTTGAGTGCACGTCAATGATATGTAAAACAACTCTTGTCCACTTTCCCAAACAAATCTCGCCCGTGTGTGTGTTCGTCCGTGGACTAGTTGCGGCGCCCTATAGGCCGCTTTGGGGATCAAAAACAAAATGTAGCAGTCTTAGGCTACACGCCATCTCTAGATATACACATATGTTGTATCAAATTATCTACGAAGACAATTTCGAGACTTTATCGTGACTTTATATATTTTTGCGAAAGTTAGTTGAGTGTAGATCTTGCTAGAGCGCGAATAAAGCGCAATTTTGCAAAGTTATTCAAGTACTCCGAGTTCATTATTGGTTGTGCAATTGTCCTTAGTTCCCAGGAGTTTATATATATCGTTCGATGTGGTGCTTAGAAATGAACCAGAATCACTTAACATAAACATTGACTGCGACCAGGAAAAACGGCAGAGTAAAACGCAAACGAGTCACCTGCAAGGACACCAAGAAGGACCTCTCCTACTCTTGCACATAATTCTCGCTCAAGTGTAGCGTAAGCAGTGTCCCATGCACTATCTGCTCGTGAACGGACAATTAATTTCTGGTTCCCATGCGCCTGTTCGTCGCAACCATCGTCGTGTTTCTCCTTCGGAACGCGCTGAAATTTCAACCCAAGTGGAAGATATCATTTCTCGCTCGTTCAGTCCTTGTTCGTCCCCAGTAGTTCTGGTGAGAAAGAAGGACCGCACTAGCTGCACGACTTTGCGTAGGCCGCCTAACCTAACTAACGTAACCTAACCTAACTATGGCCGCCTAAACCGCATTACCAAGCTGGATGCATACCCTCTTCTCCGTCTCGACGACGCCTTAGACCGACTTCACGGGGCCGGATCTTTTCACTACACTCGACCTCCTCTCTGGCTACTGGCAGGTCCGGCTCGAAGAGAACGACGCGGAAGACTGCTTTTATCACGCCCCCGGACGACCTGTAGCATTTTAAGCCCCTTCCTTTCGCGCTCTCTAATGCACCTGCAACATTCGAACGACTAATGGATCGGGTCCTTGGACACGTGTAGTGGTCGATGGCGTTGGCGCATTAGGACGTCATCGTCGTTTACCCTCCCACGTTTTCCGAACACCAGCGGCGTTTGGAGCTCGTCTTGCGCGCTCAATGTGATGGTGGGCTCCGCATAAAGCCTTCAAATTGTTTCTTCGGCTATTCAGAGCTTACCTAGTCGGGTCATGTTGTGAGTGACCACGAACATCAGCTCTGACCCTTCGACGCTACAAGCTTTAGCTAGCATTCCGCCTCCTACAAAGGCCAAACAAAGGAAAAGGTTTTTTTGGGCTTCGCTTCCTACTTCCGCTGTTTCGTCCCCATGGCTTCGCAGCTCGCCCTGAACCCCACAGTGAACTTCTGAAGAATAATCAGGAGTGGCATTGGGACCAGGAATCAGCCATCCAAAACACTAAAGCGGGCCTGATGACTCCACCGACACTCGCACAATATCGAGGGCACACCTCTAACGTCATCCACACTGACGTCAGTGATCTTGGCTTTGAAGCGGTTCTTCTACAATCCGAAAGGAACGAGAAGCCCGTTGTTTGTGGCAGTCGGCGCCTCAATGTACCAGAGAGTCGGTACCACGATTGAGAACGTCAGTGCCTCGCGGCAGTCTGGGCCATTGAGAAGTTTCGGCTTTACGTCTACGGCAAGCATATTACTATTGTTTTTTACAGCGTTGCACTGCGCTAGCTCCAAACAAACAAAAAAAAGACCTAAATGCCAAACTTGCCCTGTGGACCCTCAAACTTCAAGACTACAGCTCCACGGTCGTTCATCGTACACTGGTACTTGTCACCAAGACACCGACTACCTTTCACGCAGCCCTGTCGTTACGAACTGCCGGCATTTGCAGGACTCGATCTCCCTGCTGCGCCATCAAAGGGTACCGAAATGTCCGGCGCCTCTCTGGTGATACCAGTACACCTAAGCGCCGCCTCGAGAGAGTTTCATCAGCTGGTAGAGTCAGAGATGGCATCCTTTATTATCGACGTACAGGAAGTAAACTGTACCTACCTGCTTCCTGGCTTCGACATGTCTCTGCAAGAACACCCCGCAAAAGTTGACTGCAGCGTGACCCTGCGTCAAGCTCGCCTCCGAGCTCGGCTAGCAATACTGCACTACCAAGCGCAGTTCAATATACGTCTTTTCAGCAAAGTCTCGCTCGCTCTTTCCAACCGGGCGATTTAGTCAGTTGTTGGACGGGCACTGCGTTTACCTCGGCGCTGCGAAAAACTTCTACCGCGGGTTTCTGGCACTTTCCGTGTTTTGGAAGCTCTTGCTCCTGTAACGTTCCGTTTAGCCGCGATTCCCAAACATGATGACAGCCGTCGCAAACGCACTTTTCCTATCTCATGCCAGCCAGAGGAAGCTTCACGTCCCTCGTGAAACCTGTACCGAACTCATGTCTCCTGTGCGAACTCGAGGGGAGAGGGAGGAGTGTAACGCTAACGGAGGACGCCGCAAGTGAAAGAAGAGGAAGAGAACGGCAAGCAGAAGGATAATCAGGGCAGTGGGTCAGGTGAATAGTTGGTTTTTGGAACGGCTGAGATTTGGGGGTGTCGTGTAAAGCGCTTGGAACCCGTTCAAGAAGCCGCACACCCGTTACAATATATCTGCGTCAGTCGCAACTTTCTGACTTGTCGATCGTTATATCTTTATAGAAATGATAGTTGAACTTTCACCACGTGTTCCCTTCGAAGCGCGCGTGTGAGTGCGTGCGTGCGTGCATGCATGTGCATGTATGCGCGGATCTATTTCGCGTTATCCTTCATGACGTACGCCTTGGGGGGTCTCTTGCTATTCTAACTACTCTAGCTTTTACTATATACACGCTCTCACGCTTCCCTCACTTTCTCACAGCATCAAGACGTTTAAGCTGGCAAACAAGTTTCTGGCTATTTCCCCGCGCCAGCAAGGCGCATGTAGTCTGCGTGTTTCTACAAGGAAGCAGACGAAGTCTTCTTTTCTGTTGTTGTGGTTCTTGCTCTTGCTGTTCTTCTGGTCGTTGCTCATCTGAAATTCTGTTTTCTCGGTCCGCCTGCCGTCTGCTCCCGTTCGAGTCCGCACCGTGCGCTAGCCCTAACCTCCGATTTCTTGGTCCTCATGTTTCGATGCCTGGACCGAGTTGTTTCCTTCCGTGCTCCAGAGAGGCTGGCCGGGGCGTAAATTTCCCCCGGGGATATCTGGGAAACCACATTTTTTTTTTGTTCTTGTTGCTGTTGAAATCCGCGCCTACTCACGCCCATGCTCACAAAAAAAATAGAAGAAATACAGGAACACAAACACTTGTCTTATACACCCTGACGCTCTGAACACTCTTCCTGCCTCGGGACAACCGTCTGATTCCGCTTCACAGCAGTGCGTCTCTTTCTTTTTTAAGGGAAGCATTCTGGCCAACCCCTCCTTTTTTCTCTGTTCTGGGTTTTCTGTTTGCCCGAAGGTCAGTTTCTGGTCGAGTAACACGGGCCGATTCTGGAAGCGCTGTGTCAGTAAAGTGCGTCGATCCCGGAGGCAGTGTTGTAAAAAAAAACTGAGCTTATCTCGGAAATGGTGTAATTAAAAGTGTTGACTCGGTGGGGGCGATCCTGACAATTCCCGATGCGGGGCCTCTCAGGGGTTTAGCGTCGCACTCAATGCGAGCTTCTGCCCGAAATTGATGGGCACCCATCCGTCACAAACATAGATAATTGTAGAACCTAAATATATAGGTTTTAAAAAAGAGAAAAAAGATTACGGACGGATAGGCAAAAGTGCTAGACTGATTAGAATGCACAGATTACCTGATAAGCTTAGGCAGGCTGTTTAAATATTTATCTCCGCCCCATTTCGCAGGGGATGCCTGTATATCACCAGCATCGCATCCCGCGTTTCTGGACATCCCTGGCCCAAGGTATACAGGTACTGAACAGTGTGCAGTGTGCCGCTATGCAAAGCAATTTACACGACATAACAATCAACGCATTCTCGTTCCCTTTCTCGTATGTTCTGTTACTTGAACGTAAGAAACAAAAGTTCCGGTGAATCTCAATAAGCCCCAGGTGCAATGTGATAAAAATTAAGTGTCAGCGAATGAAACAAACTAATTGCAAAGTAAGCATATGCTACCTCAGTGTCGGGAACTCTACTGTAACATAATTTACATTCTTTAATGTGATTAAAGGTGTAAATCGGTTTATCACTCCCCTTGCCACACCAAAAAGGGTGCGAAGGTGTTATTTGAAGACCTATTTACACCCTCGTGCAATTCTAATGGTGTAATTTATTTTACAGTGTACGAGGAAAGAAAATCATTTTTTCGTGGTGTTGCTAGCGACGTGGCCTCAGAATCCACGACGAGTACCGTTCAAGTATTGACTCCACGTGTGCGGCATTGAGTTACGTCCTTCATTCGTAGGCGTGTATTTTACGTTGCAATTTCTTTTTAATTCCGCCAGTTTTTCGTTTCTCGGCTCTACAGCGTTAAGCTGTATTTTTAACAGAGGAGCTGTTCTAAGTCGAGCCTCCGTTGTCCGTCGTCCGGTGTCACGCAGGAGCTTAGAACGACAGAAAGCTGAGTTAGTTGGTGAGGATTCATTATGCAAAAAAGGTGAGGCGTGCAGACAGGACACAAGAGAAGTGGACAACACGAACGCCGACTGTCAATGAAGGGAGCACTGAGGCGAAAAAAGAAAGAAGACACAAAACTCTTCTGCGCAAGCTCTGGAATGGTATCACCACGTGTCAGTCGGCTACATGTGCCGGTCTACGTGAGAGATAGATAAGTGCCTTAACAGCTATCTCTCACGTAGACTGGCACATGTACCCGAATGACACGTGGTGATACCATTCCAGTGCTTGCACAGATGAGTTTTGTGTCTTCTTTCTTTTTTCGCCTCAGTGCTCCCTTCAGTTGATACTCGGCGTTCGTGTTGTCCACATCTCTTGTGTCCTGTCTGCACGCCTCACCTTTTTTGCATAATCACGCAGAAGAGCGCGCGCCGGGGCAGGGGGGGTGGGGGTGAGGGGCATAGGAGCAGGTGCATCGCCGGCGCTCGCACGAGAGCGGCAGGGCCCACGTCGCGCCAATGCCGAGCTTCCAGAGTGAGAAGCGCAAGCAACACGCAGGGGTGGGAAGCCGCTAACCGCCGAGGATTGAGGACGGGAAGCGCAAACCAATAGCGCCGGTGGAGGCCAGCCAACCCCCACTTTCAAGAGAAGCCAACCCAAGCCAAGCGCCATCAGAAGCAAGCCAAGCCCCAACTTCGAGAGTAGGAGGAGGCCGAGCAGAGCCGTCGACGCAGAGAGATTCCTGCCACGGAGGCTGCCGAAGGACGGTTCAAGAGAGAATTCCTCGACCGTGAGTGCGGCCACAGCAGCAATGTGAGTGATAGACGGTGATTTCGTGACAAC
This sequence comes from Dermacentor andersoni, assembly GCF_023375885.2. Lineage (NCBI taxonomy): Eukaryota > Metazoa > Arthropoda > Arachnida > Ixodida > Ixodidae > Dermacentor > Dermacentor andersoni. Next base: position 147,322,809 of record NC_092820.1, read on the forward strand.
CTCACGCAACTGTGCTTCGAGTGCGATCAAACCGTAGCTTTAAAGCGAACAGCCTTCTGTGGCTCTTTCGCCCGTTTTCGTGGTTGTCGGTTCTTGTCGAACTTTATCATTGTTGATACCATTATTAAGGGGGGGTATTTCTACAAGCGCTGACAATCATTGTCGATAGCTTCTGCACAGCTTCTGCTTCTCTGCACTTCGAAATTAAATTGTGGAGTTAATTTAACGCCTCTAAACTGCAAAGTGAATTGTGAGGGACACCATAGTAGCGCCGGATTAATTCTGACCACCTGGGTTCCCTAAATGTTCTCCGAAAACGTGGAGCACGAGCATATTTTTTTTTTTGCATTCCGCCCCATCGTAATGCGGACGCCGCCGCCACCACGATACGAACCCACAACCTCGCGCTCAGTAGCTTAAGCTACTCAGTCAATGAGGCCGGGCATTTATGAACTGCGTTATTTTACGTCCACTGCACGGCATCTTTTGAGAGGCTTTTATCCTCGCTTAACGTCAAAACGAACAACCGAATAAAGTGCCGACAGTGCGCTGTCTCTAAGCCTCCTTTTCTGCTTGAAAATAAAAGAATAAAAGATCGCACGATCACACATCTGTTCCTTCTTTGCAAGTCTGTCTACTCCTCGTGACAGTTTGGCGGACAGATCGTTTTAGCTCTTGCAGGCGTTTCTTGCTCGCCGAGCCCGTCGCTGAGGCCCGATGAGTTTCCATTTGGCCGAGACAGAGTGAGATAGATCTGTCTTTTTTCCCGACTACATCGTTTCCTTCGCACGCGTTCATGACGCAAACGGCTTGACTGCCTCGCATTTGCGCTTACTTGGACAGGCCACGCTATGATTCCTTGCTTCGGGAACTTCGCATGCCTGGTATATACCGGGTGTTTCAGCAAACACTTTGAAATTTAAAAAAAAATCCTGTTGAAGATACCACAATCCCAGCCTATGACCTGGTCTACTTGAAGAGGCGGTCGCCACTTTCACAGAAAAACTTCACATTCATAATCGATTAATTAACACGAGATTACTAATTAACATTTTAACTAATTACCTTGTCAAATATTGCAATTTACGAATTCTAGTCGGGGAGTTCGCGAGGCGGATCCACTTGGAACGAATTCTCGGGATGACCCCACTTTCCGGATGTTCGTTCCCGAACTTCGCGGAGAAATGCGTTGGCGTTCCGGTTAGTTTTATTTTTCTCCTTTCCCAGCCCTCCTCTTCCTAGGGCTTTTCCGTCCCCTCTTTCCTTCCCTGTGCAGAGCAGCATGGTAAGCCTCTACATAAATACTGCCAGAATTATCTGCATTTCATTGAAGAGCTTTTTCTTTTTCTCTCCTTCATTTCACCACGCGTTTTTAAAATTACAACTTTGATAGGGAATTAGGAAAGGTCACAGGCTGATCCTGCCATTTGGCAGTGGACTATTCATCCACTTGCTTTTATGCCGCCGAGCGTGATCATAGATATTGCTTTTATTTCGTTGAAGTAATTAAAGAATATTTTTTTCTGAGCTTTGAACCTCTAATCTTCGAGCCAGTGGTTTAATAGCATCATGTTTCCTGGCTCCGCTCACGTTACCTCAGAAAGAGCAAAAGGCCAGAGATTTCAAGTGTAAGTAATTGGGAAATTTTGTTGCTCTCTTTTGCCTCGCTCTTTGTGCTTTTAGAAGCATGGAAAAACGGATAAAAACTTTAATTTGTTCACGCGTTTTACTCTTACTGTGAAAGCGGGGAAGGCGTTACTCTTGCTAACTAGTGATTGCTCAGGATTTCTTGCAGATTTAGAGCCTGCTGGCTTTTAATCTGCTACAAGGTATCGTACGGTCGTTTAGGAACGAATTAATTAATTACACAAAGCTACAGCAAGAGGGAATTTAGTAAATGCGTTTAAAATAACGTGTTTCTGGGAGAGTTCCCTCATACTTGTAGGTTTAAACAAGCGGATACTTTGAACGAGTACTCAATGTTTGTCTTTCTTTCTATCACGGTTATGAAAAGTTTGCACTTGTTTAAAACTGCAACTAGGAAAGGTTGGAAGCCGAGAAAAGCACTAAGTGAACAGTGACATATCTTTTATTGTGATTATCTTTTTTTTGTATTAAACATTCGCAGATTATTGGAAAATTCAGTTGCTTTCTTTTACCTGGGTCTTTGTGCTTTTGGAAGCGTGGAAAAACTCATAAATACTTTAATTTGTTCGCACTTTTTGCTCTTACTGTGAAAGCAGGGAAGGCGTTATTCTCGCTGACTGGTGATTATTCAGGGTTTCTTGCAGATTTATAGCCTGCTGGCTTTTAAGCTGCTGCAAGGTATCGTACGTTCCTTTAGGGACGAATTGATTGATTACAGCTAGCTGGAGCAAGAGGGAAATGAGGAAATGCGCTTAAAATAACGTGCTTCTGGGAGAGTTCCCTGATACTTGCAGGTTTATAAACAAGCACACTTCGAACCAGTATTCAATGCTTACCTTTCTTTCTATCACGGTTATGTAAAGTTTGCACTTGTATAACACTGCAACTAGGAAAGATTCGAAGCAGAGAAAGACACTAAGAGAACAGTGACATGTCTTTTTTGTGATTGTCTGTCTTTTTATTAAACATCCGCAGACGACAAGCGACCAATCTCCTTTCGATAAGATAAAGATAAAACTTCGGCCAGTAATGCCTCTATAGTCCGAGTCGTATTCGTTTGTGCAGATGACGCTCCCTGGTGCTATAAATGGATGGACAGAGACAGGGCTATTTCTTCCTCCTCTTGCCTATCCTGCTTTTCGCGTCTTGCAACTTGCTTCGTTTATGTTAGTTCATCACGGAGCGCTTTATGAATAAGCACCAGAGCGTTGCGTAAGGAAGGTGCTTTATAACGAGTGGTCAATAGGCAACAATAATACTTCAATCTATGCATTTAGCCAAAAAGAAAAATACTAGAGGGCTTCGAAGAATTTCGAAGCGGTCTTTGAAAAGTTTCCAACCTAACACAGAAAGGATGCAGATTGGTACGATTGGAGTGTGCAATAAAGTTATTCTTGCATGCACTTAAGTTGTAATTTGAACACCTTGGCGTAAATACCCATTTCACTGTTGCAGGTCGAGCGAGTGATGCGCTGAAAAATGTGCAATTCACGCGGTAGAAGAAGAGGGCAGTGACCAAGTGTTTTTCTCTTTCATTTTCTTTTTTTTTTAAGTGGGCGAATGCCGTTAAGACTAAGTTTCAATTAGATGATAGCGCGGTTGAGAGAAAAATCCATAGCACAGCACAATTGAGGATTGTGCTGCTTACTTGAAGAGATGGTGAACATCAACCGTAGGCAAAGCGCGTTCACAGCGTCCAAGAACTGGACCAATCTTCGAGAACGTTTATGTTCCGTGCACGAGGTGATGCTCTCAGCTGCACGCATGAGCCCGAAAAGTATTGCGAATATGCTAGGCATATTTGCTGTGGTGTCTCGAATGTTCTTGTGGAACGAGAAACGAAGTACACACTACTATTTCAAGCAGAAATGCGGGCATCTACGTTGTACGGGCTCCTGTACAAGAATGCCATCTAGCATATATATATATATATATTGTTACGAAAGACGCTCGATCATATATTTACATGATATATACAACGGGCAAAAGCCAGGCATACAAGATGGAGCCCTTGCGCGCGACCCTCGGCGGCGAAGGCGCTGTCCCGGCGATTGCTATGTTTGAGTGATATCGCTTCAATCGAGCGACGTGAACGATATCAGAGGAGGATCGTGGTGTGGAGGCATCAAGAGGCTGTAACTCGTATAGGTCGCGTCTGTCCCTTGACGCAAGACACGGTATATGGACTTGAGTAGGGCGAAATCACCTTCTCACAAAGGCCAAGTCGCCGTACTGCTTTCCAAAGCACAATGTCACCAGTGTTAAAGTAGACATCGCGATGACGAGCGCCATATATTCGTTGTTGCTTTTCTTGGCAAGTGGTCAGCGGTAGGCGTGCAATCTCACGCGCCTTGGCCGCTCTAGATGTGGTAACAGGGGCATATTCTGACGTTGTATACGGAGAACGGCTGGGAAGGTCGTGTCAAACGGTAGTATAGTGTCTCGTCCATGCAAGAGAAAAAATGGTGAGAAACCAGAAGAATCATGGCGGGACGTATTGTAGGCAAATGTGACGAACGGCAGAGCGGTGTCCCAGTCACGGTGGTCGGTAGAAACTTACATAGCGAGTATTTCTGTGATAGTTCTATTGAGCCGCTCCATGAGGCCGTTGGTCTGAAGGTGATACGCCGTTCTAAACATGTGCTTTGTATCGCAGGTGTGCAAAATGTCCTGGATAACTTGTGAGAGAAGGTAGCGGCCCCGGTTGGTAAGGAGTTGTCCTGAAGCGCAGTGGTGAAGTATCACAGCGTCGAGACGTAGGTCAGCGACGTCGTTTGCACAACTGGTAGGGAGAGCCGACTTGATATTGTCGTTAAAGGCATTGCGAACGTAAGGGCCATTGAGAGGCGTGAGTAAAGTTAATATTTCAGGGAGTAAGCTGTGAGTGCCTGCATGAATTTTTGCGAATCACGCTCGTAACTGCTGATTCTGGCAACTGATTCCAGTGTTCTGTACCGATAGGCCAGAATGATTTATCAGGTAGTAGTACCATGCAGGCGCTGTACGCTAAGGAGTAAAGTAGTACGCGAATGGGGGAAATTGTAGCAGAGTTTGTTGATATACCAGTCGATCTAGGCCGTCTATCTACTTGCCTTTCACTGCAAGCCATCCTTTTGAGCTCGTTACTCTGTCCGTAAATATAACAGAACGAAGCATATAAACAAGCATGCGAAAAGAAAGAACTGGCGAGGTCCTGTCTATTATTCGCTTTCCTTTATGAACATCTTTGTCATCTGAGACTGATACTTCAAGAGTGCTTCTACAGCGCTACAAGGTCGTGTAAGGCGGCACTCGAGCTGTGCTTCAAGAGCATGTGAGCTCTAAATGCGATTGTCAGACACCCCGGAGGCTGAGTGCAATGGTTGGAAAGCTATAGTCTGTGTCGTTGCACGATTTGTGTGGCCCTGCCCGAGCACTCCGAAAAGACCAGCAGGATATGCTTGGGCATTCTCAACATCCAGCTAGGGCTACTCGTCCGTCGTACCTTTTCTTTCAGCGCGTCCCTTAGCCTCCACCCTTAATTTTTTATTTCTTTCATCTTAGCCTGTTATGAGAGATGTCCTCTCTGCATTCTGTGGCCAGGACATTCGTCTTGTACCCTCGTAGTCGCGCTCGCTTCCCCAGTGAAGGCACAGCACTGCTGACGCCACGCTGTCCCGGCCAGGGAATAGAGTGAGGAGGCATGGACGAAATAAAGGGACGTCTCGCGGGAAAGAAGGGAAGAAAGGGAATCCCAGACGGCCCCGAAGGGCCAGCGACTCGTAGCACCGCGTCCCCTCAATGGCGTCTAGTTGTGTACCCTCGACGGGAATACGCGTTGCGAGGTCTCCGACCGGTCTGTCAAGCCTCCTCAACCCCTCTCCGACCTATTCCCTTAACAATCGACCCAGACCGGAGCCTGAGTGTCGATATTTTCGTCGGCGCCTATCCTATGCCTGGAAAAACGCTGAGAGACGAGACGGTGGCAGCAAAGAAGAGAAAGAAAATATAGGGAAAACGGGAGGGAAGCGGAGGCAAAGGGGAATGCCGTAGCCTAGCTCCTGCGTTGGACATAGGGAAGAACGTGTCACTGCCCGCTGAGGAGGCTTTGTAATATCCGACTGGCTTGTGGCTTTGCGTATACTTGTATTGAGGCAATGAAAAGGCGCAGAGGGAAGCGAACGAAGCTGAGAAGAAAAATGACAAGTGCTGGCCGCACTGCGAATTATTCTTGATTTGACGTAGGATGAAGCCCAAGAAAGCACGTCTTGCACTCTCGGTGGAAGACGGGGGGGGGGGGGGGGGGGGGGGAGTCAATGCAGACACGTCATCGTCACTTGCTTCTGTATTCCTTTCTTTGTTTGCCTTTGAACTAGAAATGTAGGCAGTATTGTTTACTTTTGCTTAATGTTGACGTGCGCTGTAGAATGTAACGAATGTGGTGTAGTGGGCTATTATAAGCAGCAGGAAAAGCATATGCACATTCGGGCTCACCGGTACATCGCGCATTCGCTGACTTCAGGGGCGGGAAACGGCGTCGAGGTGAGGCAGCAATGTCGGCCTGACGACGCACCTTCTAGGTCAATATAATTTACGCCCGTTTTGGTTGCAAAGACGTACGAACGACGAGCGCGCCATTGCGATGCCCTTAATTCCTACTTTCCTTATTCGCCTATCGGTATTTCGCAATGATTGCATCCTTGGCCCTGTCACAAGCGGGCTCGTAATTACCGGAACGCACTGCACCTGTCAGCATAACTAACGCAAGGCAGCCTTTCTTGTGTCTTTCGGCTTGTCACTTCCGATATCCTCATCGTTCCAAGCAAACTTTCTCTCTCCCCGTAGAGCAGGCAGAAAGGACGTGGGAACCACTCTGCGGAGCTTAGGCAGCGGCAGTCTCAGGCAACGCTGATCGTGACTTTGTTTTTTTGGCTCCTTGCAGTTGATCCCAAACTAATCTAGCCGATGGCTGGCACCGCTACTGGGCAACGTTGCGACACAGTGACGTTATTTCGGGTTGGCGCAAGAACTTACTCAATCAGCAAGCTTAGCGGGAATGGGATTACACGGAAGATCGAGAGATGCTTTCCGGGAAAGCAAATTGAAGGGAGCTGCTCTCGTACTGTAGTTGACAGAGCGCCGCAGTTCGTTTGCAGCCTTCAGCGACTGCGAAGACGTAAGCGCGTTGGCGCCGAGCGAAGTGAGGCACGCCTTGTGCAACAGCTTCGCGCCAGAAGACATAGGTTGGGAAATGGCGGAAGCGCCGATTTCCCCAGCTACGCAGATGCGGCTAACGAACACCGGCTCTTGGGGAAAAAAGACGCCCATTTCAGCGGCGCACTGCCCGCACACCTCACCCCTTCGCCACCTTTCCATAGATAGATAGATAGATAGATAGATAGATAGATAGATAGATAGATAGATAGATAGATAGATAGATAGATAGATAGATAGATAGATAGATAGATAGATAGATAGATAGATAGATAGATAGATAGATAGATAGATAGATAGATAGATAGATAGATAGATAGATAGATAGATAGATAGATAGATAGATAGATAGATAGATAGATAGATAGATAGATAGATAGATAGATAGATAGATAGATAGATAGATAGATAGATAGATAGATAGATAGATAGATAGATAGATAGATAGATAGATAGATAGATAGATAGATAGATAGATAGATAGATAGATAGATAGATAGATAGATAGATAGATAGATAGATAGATAGATAGATAGATAGATAGATAGATAGATAGATAGATAGATAGATAGATAGATAGATAGATAGATAGATAGATAGATAGATAGATAGATAGATAGATAGATAGATAGATAGATAGATAGATAGATAGATAGATAGATAGATAGATAGATAGATAGATAGATAGATAGATAGATAGATAGATAGATAGATAGATAGATAGATAGATAGATAGATAGATAGATAGATAGATAGATAGATAGATAGATAGATAGATAGATAGATAGATAGATAGATAGATAGATAGATAGATAGATAGATAGATAGATAGATAGATAGATAGATAGATAGATAGATAGATAGATAGATAGATAGATAGATAGATAGATAGATAGATAGATAGATAGATAGATAGATAGATAGATAGATAGATAGATAGATAGATAGATACGGACAAAGAAACTGATATTGTCGCAGAGATATCGATACAGAGATCAATGCATCAAAAGGCCGTCACAGAGACACAAACATAAAGACAGTAGACGGACCGACCGTCAGACGGACAGCCAGATAGATAAATAATCACAGCGGCAGACAGCTTGATATTCGGTAAAAAATGCACAAGTAGATAAACAGATTTACGTGGATAGACGCAGTGGTACAGATGGATCCAAAGAGAGGCAAATGGATGGATGGATGGATGGATGGATGGAATGAAGGAAGGAAGAAAGAAAGAAGGGGAAGGGGAAGGAAGGATAGATGGATCTTGATATCATGGAATGCTTACGGCAACCACGAGAAAGGCAGCTGAGTCACTCGGGGCGCACGTTAAATCAATTCCGTATTTCCTCCGGGGAGTGTCCCTTGAGCATGGAGAAGTGTTTGGCGCTTCGGCCGCACGTGTCTCCGGAGGAGCCAAGCCGCCACCCACGCGTTGGAGCTCGATTTGGTCGAGCCCAGTTTCTGTTTGCGGTGTTTCGTTTAGTTACGAAAGCTTTTTCCCCCTTGTTATTGGGAGCTGTGACGAGGGGTGAATCGTTTCTTGGATACATTGGGCTGTTCCTGGGCGCGCATTTGGCTAGACTTCGTTTTTTATGGCTGCGAGCGCGCCGATGAGTTAGCCTTACTCCCACGCCAATTCCCCCCGGAGTATGTTGCCAAGGGCTGCTTCCGTGCGGGCTGGCTGTAATGTTTGAGAGTTCTTTTTTTTTATTTTTGCCGGCACGTTCCTCGCTGATGCGAGGCTGCTGACTTGGCATTTGACCGTCGGTGAAGGAAGCGGGAAACAGCTCTTCTTTCTTGATTCTCTGAATGGAAAGTGAGTGGTTGTTTACTGTAGAGGGTGAAGAATTAAGCGACGGGTGACGTGGGGCTCGTTACGAGTGGTCCATGTGAATTTCGCAAATGTAGCGAAAGCATTGTATCGCGAAAGCAAAGTGACGAGGCGGGTCTTCTACTCTATGTAGAGGGAGAGCGGATGGGTACATTCAAAGGCAGCCGATTACTTTAGCTACAATAATGATAACAGTTTCGCAAGCCTGGGCCATGCGCGATTGTGTCGAGGAAAGCCGGAATTTTTAATAACTCTGGCAGCGTGTACGGGCTCTGATTAGCATCGAGTGGAAGTGGGCGCACGTAGAGACAGCGTGCGAATGGAAACGTTTGGGGCCTATAGTGAAGGAAGGGCAGGGGCTACGTTGTTATGACAACCGGTGCATGCGTCAGAGCTGAAGAGAGCTTTGCGCACGTTTCTAAACTTGGTGGGAAGATTTATGGGGAAAGAGAAAGGGGGAGGGAGAGAGAATAAAAGCGCAGGTACAGTGTCGAAAACGCTCGAATTTGGTACGCATAAGGCTATTTACGGTAAGGGTTGAGAACTTGTGGTCCCCGACGCGCAGGTGAGCGCAATCTAAGTGCTCGTGTGCTTCTAAATGTGCCGGAGATTTCTGCAGAGAGAGAGCTTGACATCGATGTCTAAAGCGCGTGAATTACCGTCGTAGAAAACTAGCAGTCGCCGCCGCCTCCAGCAGATGCCACAGTGATGACCCTCCCTCCAGCCCTGAGAGAGGGAGGCCCGGCATTTCTGGCGCATGACTCGGCATCGAGGTACATGTCGCGCAAAAAAAAAAAATTGTGTCTAGACTAATTTGTGCACGCAATGAGCTCTCCCCCCCTCCCTCCTCCTCGCTCTCACAGTTACATATTTTCGTATAGCCCGTCCCACCTTTTCCAGCCATCCCTCTGTGCTTTTCTGGATCCACCTCTTCCCGGTGCGCAGGTGAGAGTCGACGAGGCGTGTGCACCCCTTTCTAAATTCGGCGCGAAATTCCGAGACAAAGAAAGCGCGGGAACGATTTAGAAAGCGTGCCAGAGAGCGCGCGTCGGAACTTGCAACGTAGAGGAGCGCGCGCCATTTATAACCGCGACCAGAACAAGCACGCCCTGCCGGCGTGTCGAACGGCGCGGAATAGACGTACTGACGCGGCAAAAAAAAAAAAAACAAAAAAAAAAACAAGAGCGTAGAGTCTGGAAGTAAGGCTCGAAGGGTTGGATGGGAGGGAGGTACCGGGGTGGAGGAACGCAAAGCAGGGAGGTAAGGACGCGCGGACGGTAAGAAAATGGCGACCTACGGAAAGAGGGAGTACGAGGAGTTCTGCACAGTAGCGGAAAGAGGGTGCTGCTGAGGGAAGCTACTCTCTCGGGGGTCTTTGATTGAACAGCCGGTCGTGCGCGTTAATACGGAGACTGCGATGACGAGGTGCTCTGCTCTTTTTGTGAAGTGCGTTCGATGGGTTCCGCTTGCGGTGTCGTCTGCGCCCGTGGACGGGACAGACGGGACGGAACGTTTTTGTCGACCTCGCTTGTTGTTGACGGCCGGCCACCAGACCGATACATTGTTTTCGCCGCTGAAATGCGCGTAACATAGGAACGAGACGAGTGGGAAAAGAAAAAATAAGAACTCATTTATAGGAGAAAACCAGCTAACATATGCGGACGCACGGACAATTCGGAATCGTTCTTGCATTCATTGGGGAAAGTTATGCGCACACTGAACGAAGACAACAAGAAAAGGACACAAATACCACCTTCAAAGTCCTCTTCTTGTTGTCTTCCTTCCAGTGTGCGCAAAACTTTCCAAACTGAAGTCAAACCAACTAGCCCGCCTTTCAGTCTTATTGCAGATCTTTTTTTTTTTTTTGGCCCCCGCCGTGATTTCTTAGTGGCTTTGGTGTTGCGATGGTAAGCACGAGGTGGCGGGATCAAATGCCGGCCACGACGGCCGCATTCAAATGGAGGCGAAATACAAAAACATACGTGTACTTAGATCAGATGTATGTCAAAGAAGCCCAGGTGGTCAAAATTAATCTTGAGTTCCCCACTACGGCGTGAGTCATAATCCTATCGTGGTTTTGTTTATTGATTTATTCAAGATACCCCCAAAGGCACTCATTACGAGGGTAATACATAGGGGGGGTAGGGCAGTCATTGGTCCAAATGATATACATCGTACAAAAAAAGAACGAAATCAAAAAATAATAATAGTGGGAAACATGGGTAATATACAAGAATAATCACAAATATTGCATACAAAACATAAGGATATATTAAAGAACATAAGGTAGCCGCAATAAGGAGCAAATAGCAAAGAGACATTGCAAGAGAGAGAAAAAAAAATAGAAATAGAGAAACGCTGTAAAGTGCCAAATTAATAATAATAATAACAATAATAATAAGAAGAAGATTAGGTGACAGGTCGTAAGCGAATTAGCTATGGAAATTTAGTTAAATCTAGTTCCGTGACAATACCCGCCGTGGTTGCTCAGTGGCTATGGTGTTAGGCTGCTGAGCACGAGGTCGCGGGATCGAATCCCGGCCACGGCGGCCGCATATCGATGGGGGCGAAATTCGAAAACACCCGTGTGCTTAGATTTAGGTGCACGTTAAAGAACCCCTGGTGGTCGAAATTTCCGGAGTCCTCCACTACGGCGTGCCTCATAATCAGAAAGTGGTTTTGGCACGTAAAACCCCATAATTTAATTTTTTCTTTATTTCCGTGACAATGTCGGATGGTGAGGCGTGATGGTAAGGCGTAAAATTTAATAATAATTTTTTTCTTTTCTGTGTGATGGTTCTGGGTTAGTTCGTTAGCTGGTTATCTTTTTTGGTAGATACGTTAGCAAGTCCCTGCAATTTGCTACGCCGTGACAAGAAAAGTGGAGCCCGGGTTCCTTGTTGTAAATACGTGCCATTAATGTTGCGGTTGATGATGATGTTGATGATGATGACTGTAACCCCTAATTATGCTGCGCAAGTAACAGTGCATACACATGGACAACTTTCTGTGGCAATGAAGGGAAAGCTACGGGCGCGTGTCTGCTGTACACGTGTTACTGCGCCAAGTAGTCCGGCAGCGTTCGACAGTGCTTTTGGTTGCTCGGAACAGACGCTGAATCGACGCAGCTTGCACGTGCGGCGGTTTCGCGTTTGCCCAGACGCGGAAGGGAAAAGCCGCAAACTAAGTAAACTTTTGCATTCAGTGGTGTGTTTTACCTTATTCAACTGTTGCTAATAAGGTGTCTGTGTTTTCTCTTCCACAGCTTAAGCTAACGTGAATGTAAACACGGGACTCTTTTCACAAGCGCTGTCACTTGCGCGCGCTTTGCCGCCCTAGCTTTCCCTTCAGTGCCACAGAAATTTGTCCGCGAATACAGTGGGTACGCTTCGCTGCCACCATTAATGAGTGAACCGTGGGCCCGGGCTCCGAAGCAGAGAGGGAGCGTCTAGAATTTCCTTGGGTGAAAATTGCGAATGTTTGCAACCATTGTGTCGCCGGCTACTACGCAAAGAATAAACCGTCACATGATCAGAGCAGGATAACATGACTCGGCGTGAATAACGTTCGTGCAATAAAACACATTTTCTAAACGTGACTAAGCAGTCGAAATAAATAAGAAAAAAAAATGACGCGAACGCAATGGCACACTCTGTAATTCCTGCAATCGAATCAGTCAGGCCAGTATAATAGCGCAACAAATAAATAAACGCACGAGAGAAATGCCGTGTATTGGACGGACGAAACGTCCTTGTCCACCTCGCGTATTGTTGACGGCCGGCCACCTGGCCGACATATCGTTTCCAGTACTGAAAAGGTTCTACATACAAACGAAAAATATGAAAATATGAAAACCACAACTTAGTTGCAAGAAGAACGGCAAACAAACGCGAACACAAGAAATAACGAAATGCGGACAACGCGGCTTCTTCTTGCCTCTTTCCGCGTGTTCACCGACTTTCTTTGTTGCAAGATGCATCAGTAGCTACATTTGCATAAACCCGATCAAGTCAGTTCGAGTCGCCTTGTCGGGCCGAAAGCAATAATGGTTGTCAGGTTGACATAAATGCTAGCTGATTGGAACCAATCGAGCGTCGAGGCCCTGATCTCGCAATCCACCTGCAAGCCTGGCTCGCCCACATAGCTTCCCGAGCTGTGTGGGCGAGCCACGTCGGGTTTTGTCAAGGCTATGTGAGCTCAACTTCTGTGTCGTCCAGCTCGCGTCCAATTCTAGTAAGCGAAGCAAGCTTGTCCAGTTTGCTCACATTGCGATAAGAAAAAAGCGAAGCCCAGGTCGTTTACTGTGGTACGTGCCCTTAAGGCTGCTGCTGAGGGCGATGACGACGGTTGTTAAAGTCTCTAATTACGGTGCGTAATGAACAGTGTACCGGGTACGCCCGGCAGCTAGCGTTGATGAATGAAACTTGGATCACGATTCTCAAGCTTCAATTCGTTAACAAGGTAAAATTTCGGGCTTGTTAGTGTTTCGTTCGTCTTGTTAAACGGCGTGAAACGAGAGAAAGGACGGAAGTAAAGCGGGGACCAATTTTTCAATGCTTCGATTCAGCTCGACCGCCCATCAGGTGCTCGGTTTGTTTGAAACCTTCTTGCCGTTTTCATTTTCATTCTTTATTTCAAGGACACTTCCATTGTGATCTATTCGTCATCCACCGGAAGGATAGGGGTAGTGGGGCCTCAAGGTGGTGGGTGATGGAAGCGTGACGTACGATGTGCTATTCAATGAGAACACGAGCTGGAAGAACCAAATAACAAAGATATGACAGGTACCGCAATCTAACCTTGACCTAACCTAACCTTTTGATATTGCCAATTCCTTTTAAAAAAACGTTATTATTGCGCATGAAGCAACGTGTCGCAATTTCACTTATGGCTGCGGACTCAAAATTTTTCCCAGTGATAGCTTTTTTTTTATTTCCTTGCTGTAATTCTCTCATTCCTTCTTTATACTTCATCCATTCCTTCATACATTTCTTCCTTTCCAACTTCTTGGTTCTTATTTTTCATTCTCCTTTTTTTTTCTTCGTGTTTCGTGCCACACGTGCGTTTCATCTCGTCTAGCATCGGCTCCAGGCCATGGCCGACTCCCGGATGATCGATCGGCATCGGGGACAGAAAAGCCGAGCACCGTCACGTCACGTAACTATAAGCTGGTTTACGACAAGATTGCCGAAACCTCTTATTCACGTAGGAACACACAAAAAAGGAAAGAAACACACGGTGTTGCGGTGAGGCAAGGGCTACAGCATTCTTTACAGGGCGATGTGAAAGCGCAGTTTTCCATAATCCTCGCGATGTCGACGGCAGCTCTTTCCGTACCCGGTGATCGCGCGTGCCTGCACAGATGCAGGCATTGATTGCGCAACCGAGGCAAATAAATGGGATTTCCGAAGAAGGAAAAAAAAAGAAGAAAATAACACGCGCGTGCTCATTTTCTCTCTTCCTTACTGCACCTTCTTTTTTGTTGTTGTTCCAACGCGCACTGTGTTTCTGCAGGAACGTGAAAGCGAGAGTCTGCTGCGGGGTTGTTCACCGGGGCAGGTTGACACAGCGCGATCGAAAGGTGCGATAAGGGGAGAGGAGCTTTCGAACCGATAGAGCATTGCCGCCAGCCTGATTAATGAACGCTCCGCGGGTCGAAGCTATCGCGATCCCCGCGCTCCGATTGGCTGTCGCCTGCTTTCGTCGACGTGTGTACGGCACAGTCCCAGCCGCTGAAGATCCAAAGACATTTTTCTGGGTTGTGTTCTTCGGTGGCATCGCGTCGTCCTTTTCCTTCTGCATCTTTTCTTTCTTGCTTTCTTTTTTTACTGCAAAACAGCGTATCAACTACAAAATGCACTTATCGTGTCCCTTCTTTCGTCACGCGTTTGCACGCGTATGACGCGATGCGACATAAAAAAACAGAGATAGAGAGAGAAATATATTCGACCTGCAATTGACCCAATGAAGACACAATTTCAAGCAGAGCGTTTTGACTCTTACCCCAATGCCACTTCTTTTTTTTTATTTCCTCTCTCTCTCTCTCCCTCTTTCTCTATGACAAAGGTTCACCACGGTGGCTCGATGGTTATGGTGCCCCGCTGCTGCGCAGGAGGTCGCCAGTTCGAATCGGCAAAGCCATGGTAGCCAAATTCCAATGGAAGGCAAAACACACACACAAAAAAAAAAAAAAAAAACGCTCACGTACTTGGATTGTGAGGGGTATCATACATAGCGGGCAAATGAAACGCTAACAGAAAGATTACCAGGTGTGAACAACTTTCGCAGGTAAGAAGCCGAGTGCTCGACCTCGCATTGCTACACCTAACCGGTCGTTGAAAAAGCCGAAATCATGCCGGTACCACAGTGAGAGAGGGCGAAGAAGTTCTGTAGTTGCCTCTCATTTGCGTTTCAATTCTTCGCTATGGTAGGTTAAAAGGACACTTGGAAGAATAAATGAAATTGAATTGTATTCATAACTGACCCTTCTAGAACGCGATGAAGCAATTCCTCGCACCGTGAAACGCCAAAGACGCAAATACCAAACACGAGCGGCGACGTTCCCTCACCATGTCTCACCTCGATGTGACGTCATGGATGTCAACCACGTCCGGTAGTGCCTAGTTTATTTTTTTTCTCTCTCAGCAAAGATGGACGGTATTGTATTCTGAAAGAGCCAGATACCTTTAGAACCCAACTTTTACTCCGCCACAACATCCAAATTATTATAATTTCTTTGTTCTTTTTTTGAAACCGCGACTGAAGAGCACACATGTACGAAGAGCATACATCGCTCTAGTATTGTTTGCTACGTATAGCACGACATCGTCGTAGCTAAAGAAATGTCGTTAATGTCGGCGCATGTACTGAAAGGCGCTCGACGTTGGGAACAAGGGAAGCCAACTATGGACGGCGGTGGGACAGCTGTAAGTGAAGCATGGATCTCTGGGCAAGCACACGTCATCTATTATGCAATAGTGCTTCCGTCAAGGGCCTCTCATCGATACTCGTGTTTGCCATCCGCTCATTGTTTAAGTTACACCGCTGCTTGCGAACCGCTCTCGGGAAAGTGGATTGCGCCCCCCCCCCCCCCCCCCATTCCTTACAAAGCGTGCCCTGAGGCAACACCCACTTGATAATTGAAGAATCGGCCAAACAGGGAGGCTATAGCTTGTCACATAGAGTCACGAAATGCCGTAGTTTCTCCAATATATGCACTCCTCTAATTTCAATGCGAAGCCTTTCTTTGCGAGCGTTCGCATGTTTTTCTGTCCGTCATAGCCGGGAATTTCGTACTTTGCCCCCTCCCCCCCCCCCCCCCACCCACCTTCCCCTGCGGCAATCTGTCAAACTTCACCGTAGTGCATGGGCGTAACTCGATGGGCATCGTTAATTAAAAATTATATTACAAACGACCGCTCGAATTTCAACAAATTTCACTTGGCAACGTCGAGAGTGTACGCCCTTCTAATACCGTGCGTATATATTTACGGTGCTCATTCGTAAATTTCCTGCTGCGTTAGAGCATGTTGTTTTAATCCTGACCAAAAGTTCTGCTACAGCGCAACAAAGACGTTACGACTTAGTGCTGTAAATATGCATCTCAATAAAAAGGCGTACCTTCATGACGGTGCTCACTGAAAGTTGTTGAAATTCGGGCGGTTTTTCGAACTATGCTTTTCTTTTCCTTGTTTCTTTCTTTTTTTGTGTAAAATGCAACCCATTCGGGTACGTTCGTGCATTGTGGTGGAGTTCAAAATATAACCTAAGGGGAAATGTCCAAAATTCCTGGACATCAGCTGTTTAGAAAGAAGTTCATTTCAACAAAAGATGATACAAAAATTTCGAGTCCCGAGGATGGCACAGTGACACCAGGACGATAGCATGCCCAAAGTACTGAGCATTGTAAGCACCGCACGTTTCCACAGAAATGTCATCATAAACACGTTACCACTTACACCGACAGAAAGACATGCGAAAAATACAAGGAGGGTGGAAGACGATGAGCAAAATGAGAAAAAGATAAAAGCGGGAGTCAACGTTTCAACAAGCGCACTTGTGTTTTTCATGACAAGTCCAGATGTCTAAACGTTGCCTCCCACAATTTCGTGGTGTCGTTTTGCCCATCGTCTTGCATTTCCATCTCCCCCTTTCCGCGTGTTTTCTCAAGAAGGGCGAAAAGAAAACTAAAACGCAGCGCAGTTTTTACACCCTTCTTGTATATTGAGCGGTAATTTATTTGTTCAGTATAAACCAACTAGTCTGCAACAGAGTACTTTTGGTTAACCTTACTACACTTGCTACGGTCCCGGTTTCGTTCACTTCCCTTTGCAATGAGCCTGCGATTCCATTAACCAGCTTTATTTATTTATTGTCTTTGTTGTCGTTCACCTACGGCTTCGCTAGGTTCTTTCCAGTTATTTTCCATTCGCCCATATATCGTCCCCCTTTTTATTACAGTGAGGGCAAATATGCCATTTCCCTGTTGTGGGCGCGCCATCTGCTTCGCAGAACAATCGTAATAAGTACAATCGCTGAACACTCCAGCTTTCTGCGCTTAAGAAAAGGAATTCGCCCATGAAAGTCATCTTCCACGGCCCCTGGGCCCCGAGATTCCCATAAAGCGATGCGGTACTATACTCCTACTGCCTTCATAGAGAAATAGAGCTGTCAGTGCTTCTTTTTCTCTTTCCATAGCATATGTACTTCCGTTTCTTTCAATTTCTCCATTTCTTCTTGTTTCTTTACCGTTTCTTACCATTTCTCCTTTTCTGCTACTTCGTCCCCAGCTTTCCGTCGTACCTCGAGTTCTTTTTTCAAGTCGTCTGCTCGTTTCCTTCTGCTGCACGCCGCGTTTTCCTGCAAGAAATCGTCTGCCACCATTTACCGTTACCGAAACGGCTTTAATTAATTCGAAAGCCACCTGAGGCGGTTTTCCCACTCGTAACGGTCTCGATGTGTCTTTGTGGGTTTGTGTTCGTTTCTTTTATCCCATTCGGGCATATATCCGCCCCCTTTTTATATTCTAGTTTGCCTCGCTCGACGGGTGTCTTTGCACAAGCCGCACCGCACGCTCGACTTGCTTCCTTTAATCTCCATCTTAAGCCTATAACGTCTATATAGCGTGTTTATACAGTACGTTTAGGTAGCGCGTCTTCTTCCATTGTACGTAGCACGAATCGTACGCGGGTCTTTTCTATCATCGTGATGCGAGAGCTATAGAAAACTGTCGTCTGAATACACAATCCAGAAATGCAGGGCTCCGCTCTTAAGCCTAACAATTGTGCAGAGAATTGTTTCATATTGCAGCGTGAGGGCCGCGGGTTCCTTTATATCGTGGCTTCCTTTTATTATTTTTTTTTGAGAATTAGGGAAACATCTCGATGGCGGAAAGCAGTTCCTTTTTCTTTATGGTTCTGTCCTTCCACTTCTTTGTTTCTTTTTTTTTTGGATGTCTCCACTCTGTTTGCTTAATCGGCCTGCGAAAGCACATACGTGCGACGACTTTAACAGAAATGTCACAATAGAGCAGATGGTATATTTTTGGATTGGGGATTGCGGTTCGGGAGAGTCGCGCCACGTGAAAAGACGATCTATAGACTACGCCTTTGGAGCGTCTGGACAAAGGTACAGCTCACCTACTGAGGCGTCACACAAAGGCTAGGCAGGCCCACCCGTTCAAGCGTATCTTCATGACGAGATTGGCTTGTTGATGACTAGTTCGAGGATGGCCGGGAGCTTTAAGAAAAGAGAACACGAGGTTTATTTACAGCCTTACAGAAGAAATTAGAGCTTAGTGACCATGGCGTTGCACTGAAGAAAGAAAGAAAGAAAGAAAGAAAGAAAGAAAGAAAGAAAGAAAGAAAGAAAGAAAGAAAGAAAGAAAGAAAGAAAGAAAGAAAGAAAGAAAGAAAGAAAGAAAGAAAGCCACTGCGTGAGCGGCATCAATTGACCCAGTATACCCGAGTTATCCGACAAGACGTCATACGCGGTATCAAATACAGCGAGTTTTGCGGTGAACGTCACGCAAGGCGGTCGGAATAGCAGAAGCAAACCGGTAAAGTAATCCACAAGCGATTTGTTTTATACACAAGAACTCTGGAGTTCTTCCTTCCCTCTCGCACATTCGAAGTAGTTGAGGAACCATCTTGGCGGGCTCATTCCGACGGAGGAAGAATCAGTCTTGCACGTGACTTGAATACTCTACTTATATATTGCTGTAAATTAATTGCGTTTCTAACTTCGTAAGTTGCAATCACCTATTTCAGTCAGTAATTAATACTCTAACGTCATTAATTTGTGGTGGTAACTCGTACTCGCAAAGCAGATTTGATAGTACACTGTACAGTACATTTGCACGTAAAAAATTTCTCCTCCATGCCTTTACACCATATTTCAGGTATAATTAATCTTATAGCAACAGTAAATACATGAACACTTCAGACTTTTCGCCATCGGCGTCACCGTAATGTGCTTAGAAAAAGATTATTTCAACAAAAGACGATACGCACACCGAGTCACACTCATGGCACAATTCCACCAGGATGATGACATACAAAAAACGAAGTATTCTATACATAGCACGTTTTGAAAGTGTCCGAGTCCACATGTGTGTTTAGAAAAGGTTTATTTCGACAAGCGATGATGCGAACGCGGAGTCACAATCACGGCCCATGTTCGCAATTCCATCAGTGCGATAACATATAAAAACAAAACACAGCACGTTTTCAAAGCAAGCAATGTCCGAGTCCTAACGCACTAACATATAAACACATATTGGCGGTGAGGAGTTATGGAGTCGCCATCTGTCGGAAGCACCTCTCTTGCGTAGTATGAGGGGTCACGCGGCGCACTCCTCATAGGTTTCGCTTACGGCGCTCAATAAAAACACCCCGTGGCAGCCCTCCTGGACATTTATGCTGGTACTCTCAAAAGGAGGGACGTTTTTGACTGTCGATATAATAATCTTGGGCAAACTGAAAGCACAGAATCGTTTACAGACGCTGTCTCTTTACCGAATACGTAGAGTACGTGAACGCCACTGCGCGCGGTCGCCGCGATGGAGTCTCCCGAACCGGCTTCTTGCGTGAAAGGCAGGCAAATGCTGAGAGTAAACTATGTGAAATATGTTCTTATAGTGGGCTGTCTGTACAACCAAAGGGGGCATAACAGAATGGAGCCTCAATCCAGTGAACGCACGGGTTTGCAGCGACCGACTGCGCGTCGGCATGCATGTCCGCGCACAGTGTTTTGCCTTCACTGTGAGCGCCTTTTCCCACCATGCCGTGAGTTGTAGCCGATGTCTGTCTGCCGGTTCTAAGTTTCGCTAGCCCAGCTTCACGCAGCTCCTTGCCCTGTGGCTACGTGTGAATAAGGCTGGCACCGGGCTCCGTTGCGTGCGTCCGGCATTGAGGCACCGAGCAGTAGCATACCATGCTGCGTGCCTCCAAAGGCTGCCACTACCCATTAAAGTACTTTCAAATGTTGTCAAGCAGACACCCAAGGCGGTAAAATCTCCCCACTTAATCAGAACCGCGGCGCAGATGGGACTTTAAACTTTCGTTTTCAGCTCCCTTCGGCGCTTCCGAAGCAGCCGACGCGGCCGCTGTGTTCACGTGATCCCTCATGCCACGTCACGCCGACGGTGGCGCTAGCTTTTCCAGGGGTCGAGCTCGCCGCCAATACCCACGGAAAGGCACAGTTACACATAAACTAAATGTCACCAGTATAAAATTATGTTCAGTATATACAGTGTACACAATGGTTACATACTCCGTATATGATGGTGCATAAGTGTGCTATATTTTTACACATACCGTATATGCAAGGTAGGTGATATACTATTCAACCAGATAAGTTCCTCAAACAGGTCTGCGTCTTGATTGAATTATTCCTTTGAATTTTTTTAAGATTGAACCGCACTAGTATAGTCCTGAAAGTTTTCATTCACCGCGTATGTCTTTTATCTTTCATGTTCGGATTATTAAAAAGTGCGAGACATGTTACTAAAAAACTAAATTATGGGGTTTTACGTTTCAAAACGACGCTTTATGTATGAGGCACGCCGCAGTGGGGGACTCCGGCAATTTGGACCACCTGGGGTTCTTTAACATGCACCTAAATCTAAGCACAGGGATGTTTTCGCATTTCGCCGCCATCGAAATGCGGCCGCCGCGGTTGGGATTCAATCCCGTGACCTCGTGCTTAGCAGCCGAACACCATGACCGCTAAGGAACCACAGTGGATGATACGTATCACTGCTCACAACCTGAAAATGGTGTCATTTTACTGACGCCGCTCTTTACCAGCAGCGAAGTGGCGCCTGAACGATGCATTACAGCTTTTTCACGGCGTGTTGAAGCTCATAAGGGTACCATAAATTTCGGCACGAGGTTGGAGCACTGGCCGAATACCTTAAGCGCAACGCTAAATCTTGATGTCGCTTTCAGTGCCTCATGTTTCGGGCAAAACTGCCAATTTATGTTTTCCTATTCGAAAATAAGTGACTAAGAACATGAAACTTGGTGTTTCTGTTTGGTTCCCCTTCAAAAATGCCAATACAGGGGCAGGGTCTCTGCAATTTGTTTCTAGACACCCCGGTCCCAAACGGTTTTATCATTGCTTCTCCACTCCGACCTCTCCTCTCGTTCGGCTGGACTATAAGGACTGCGTGATCAGGTTGAAGGTCGACCTCTGTCACACCAGAGGACCAGCGTACGATTCTTCTTTTCAGTTTCCTCCCAGACCGTCTGTCTTTCGTGTTTTGCTTTCAGCCGTCACCGTCGTCAGTATTTGTTTTATCCCTTCTTAAGCTTTCTTCCCATCTCTCTCTCTCTCTCTCTCTCTCTCTCTCTCTCTCTCTCACTTACTCTCTCTCTATCTCTTCCCTCTACGCAGCAGCTGTCGCCCAGCGCACAGGCAGAGGTGCTCCTCACTTGCTGCGACACCTGCGTTTGCATCCCTCACAGTTATTTTCGCACTTCGTCGGTTTCTTTCTTATCTTTATGCGTTCATTTATTTATCTCTTTCTTTCTGTCAGTTTCTTGTTTTCCATCGCTCAATCTCGGCGATCTTCGTGCCCGACTTGCTCTTCGAGTGCCTTCGTAGTCACAGTAATGATCTTGCTCCCGGCAGCCCGTTCTTCACTTCATTTCTAGCGCTGACGAACTCTCATTTATTATTTAGTTTTCTTTTCATTTCTCGCGCACCTTTTCGCTATCCTTTGATCTCGGTAACCCCTTCACTCTTCGGTGGTGCTTCGCCTTATCGTTGAGCGTGTGCTTGGGTTCGTTCTCTTCTTCTTCCTTCCTTCTTTCCTTCCTTTCTTCGTCTTTCTTTCGTTCCTGCCTTCTTTCGTAGCTTATTGCTTTCTTTCTGTGATCCGTCTTCGTAGTTGAATAAGTGCTTGCATTTCGAGCTAGGGCCAGCAACCTTTCTTCTTTCTTTATTTTTCCAACTGTTCATTTCTTTCTTTATATGTGCGTGTCCTTAGTTAAGAGTGCGCTTGCATTTCTAGCCAAGCTAACAAGGATACTGTCCCGCATCGCTCTCTTGCTAGGAAGTTCTGCTCCTCTGTAAGGAGCGCCACGTGTCCACGTTCTCGCATTCTGCTTGACTTGACTAGGCTAGACGAGGCGAGGGTTAGTCGACGTTACTAAATCAGCTTCTTTCTTTTTTTTTCACTAGGGGCTCTCTAACGCAGTGCGTGCCAGGTACAAGTGAAGTTGAATTAATTATTTCGTATTTTGCGACAAAAGCTGCTTTTTTTTCTTCTCTTATCTGACATGACATGAAAGAAATGGCGTGGTGATACAGCGTCGGCCTATATTTGTCTCGTACTCAGGAGACATATTGTACAAAGTACACAAGTGTACACACATGTAAACTTGTGCAGACAGTTACTGCGGGAAGCGTGAAAACTTCGGGGAGACTACCTTGCGACAACGTACAATCATGCAACCAAATTTCGACGTAATACTCGAAGCAGCAGGGCAAACAGATACGTTGATATGAGGTACCGCGATTCTATCACGCGACATGCAAGGCAAAAACAGGCGAGAACACCCAGTGACTGGCTGGCTTTTACGAAGAGAATGTCTGCTTTAGTTGATAAGTACGTCACGGTCATCTCTATTACTAATGGCAACGGAAATGTGTGCTTTTGATGGGACCCTACGTAGGCAAAGGAATAAGTTGAAGCGTGTGCTTAGAAAAAGTTTATTTCGACAAGAGACGATACGAACACTAAGTCGCAATCACGCCGCAATTCCACCGAGACGATAACATATAAAAAAAACGAAGCACGGCACATTTTCAAAGTAGCGTCCGAGTACTCACTCACCAACATATAATCACAAATACCCATGGCCAGGCACAGTTTCACATTAATTAAATGTCACATCTGTGAAATGATCTTCCATATATACAGTGTACGCATTCGCATTTTCAAAACTACAAAGCATTAGTTTAATCCATCATGTTGGTCTGCGTACCACCGAATCCCTAACCACTTTTCTACCACCAAAGTTTCTCACAAATTGTCTTTCATTCTTTACAAAGTTGTTGCTCAGAATTTTAAGAAAGCAGCCCACAAACAAATGTAAAGAAAAAAAAAGCATTGACAGAGCATATCTTTTATATTAGATCTTCTCAGATTGAAATATTAAAAGTGCGAAACTATAACAGGAGTTCGGCCCATGCAAGAGGCCGCGTTTCTACCAGAAAGCTTGCCTTCGTGCATAGCGTTTCCCGCCATCGTTTCCCGGTAAACGTTACAGTTACGTAAGCGGCAGTTGCCGGGAAGCATCAGAAGCAGTCAGGGGTCTTTGATTGCTATCGCGTTCACTCTTAAAAAGCGAAACTTAAGCGACCTTAATATTTTTGCTCAGACACTGTTCCTCACCTAAGATAAATACTTTACGAAAGATGCTGCTTCGCTTTTAATATCCATTTCAAAAAGATTCTTGCAAAAGTTTTCACTTAGCTTTATTAGCTTTGTTAACAACAACATCCCCCCTTAGCTGATGAAGAGTGTGCGTGCTCCTTCAACTACCCTTTTATCACCCGTTTTAACCGAGAAGATATTTCTAACGTGCCCATCGCCACCTACCCTGAGTGTCGTGACATGCAGCCGATCACTGTTACTTCAGAGGAAGTTACAAGTCTGATAAGAAACTTAAGGTAATCTACGTACGGCTGGTGTTGACTATTTGAATCTCAAAATATTAAAAATACATTATGTCATTACCTAGTCGCTTTTATGTCTTATGTTTTATCAGTCGTTATCAACTGCTCAGTTACCTATGGATTGGGAAACGGTGGGTGTGATTCCTGTGTTTAATAAGGCTAGCAGAGGAAACGCTCTTGAAAAACTACCGTCCGATCTCTCTCTTACGTACGTTAGTTGTGAGCGTTATGGGCATATTATAGCTTCTCACATCTGCACCCACCTTGAAGCAAATTTTTTTTTTTTCATTAATCAGCATGGCTTCCGAAAGAACTTTCTTGCTGCTTGGATTCCTGACTGATTTCAACTTCAACATGGACAATAGTAAATAAACCGATTGCATAATCCTCAAATTTTTCGAAAGCGTTTGGTCGCCGTAGCTAACTCTAGTTTAATTTCAAAACTGTCATCACTTTCTTTTCATTAATCAACTATACCAGGTGTTCTTTCTTCTTGGTTTCACGAATTTTTGTTTTACTTTGCCTATGGCATATTGGCCTCGAGCTCCACCACTGGAAAAGCTGGCGCCACCGTCGGCGTGACGTCGCATGAGGGATCACGTGGACACAGCGGCAGCGTGGGCTGCTTCAGAAGCGCCGAAGCGAGCTGAAAACGAAAGTTTAAGGTCGCACCTGCGCCGCGGTTCTGATTAAGTGGTGCGGCTTTGCCGCCTTGGTTGTCTGCTTGGCAACATCTGAAACTACTATCATAGGTTGTGGTTGCCTTTGGAGGCGTGCAGCATGGTAAGCTACTGCTTGGTGCGGCAGGGCCGGACGTACGCATAAGAGCCCGGTATCAGCCTTATTCACACGTAACCGCAGGGCAAGGAGCTGCGTGAAACTTGGCTAGCGAAATTTAGAACCGGCAGACAGCCATCGGCTACAACTCGGGTAGGTAGCAAGCACAGACGCGAGGAACATTTCTGCTACGGCGCCGGGACTGCGCGATGTTCGGTGAGTAGCAGAAAACGCGCACTGAGACGCTCGCCCACGCCCGCTGCCCGGCTAATGTCATGACGGTTTGGTCTATGAACTTGTTGATGCTAGATACTGGCAAGTTCTCTCGAACGAAAAGGGAGCGGCAAGACGCATATTAAAGAAAGGCATGGCATATGGTCATGTTTGTGTTATGAATTATTGCACTGGATTACAAAAAAGAAACAGAGGAGAATCGCACTCTGAGAAGACCGATAAACATACAGTGTGACGCAACTTGAGAAATAATATTGAAACGTCCAAGAATTTCGAAGAGAAACAAAGATTGAATCGTCGCAACGGCACATCACAGTCGCCGTAGGCGTCGAAGTCTCCGTAACGAAATTATTTTTCAGCAGTTCTGACAGCGTCCACGCAACAATGGTTGCTAGTGTACTGTCAAATGCGCATATGCTGCGGCCTAAAGCTCACGGCACGGTGCGGAAATGCGCTCACAGCGAAAGCAAAACATTGTGCGCGGATATGCATGCACATGCGCAGTCGGTCGCCGTGAACCCGTGCGCTGGCTGCGCGCATTGAGGCTTCGTTCTGTTATGCGCCATTGGGTTATACAGGCCAGCCACAATAAGAACATATTTCACATAGTTTGCTTTCAGCGTTTGCCGACCTTTCACGCAAGAAGCCGGTTCGGGAGACTCCATCGCGGAGACCGCGCGCAGTGGCGTTCAATGTACGTGTTCGGTGAAGAGATAGTAAACGATTCTGTGCTTTCAGTTTGCCCAAGATTATTATACCGACAGTCAAAGACTTCCCTCGTTTTGAGGGTACCTACATAAATGTCCAGGAGAGCTGCCACGTGCTGTTTTTATTGAGCGCCGTAAGCGAAACCTACGGGGAGCGCGTCGCGTGATCTCTCATACTACGCAAGGGAGGTGCTTCCGACAGATGGCGACTCCGTAACTCCTCGCCGCCAATAGCACAATTCTAAACACGGAGCTAAATTACTCAGTGAGGTGGCCATTACTATTACGAGAAATAAAAATGCTTATTTAAGTAAATAAGATTAATGCACAATTAGCTATTAGTTAATTACGTTCTAGCGCATATTTGAATGTATGAGTTGTAGCCGGTCCGTTCGCAAGGCGTATCCAATTAGAGCGAGTTCCCACAACTACACCAGTTTCGAGATAAACATTTTCAAAGGGCCCGACGAAGTGCATTGGCGTTCCACTTATCTTCGGGACTCAATGCATAAAACTTCGTTTTCTTAATAACGCGTACCCAACAACTGCGCAAATTAACCGCATCAAAGATTACCATCTTAACAGACTCCAGCGCTGCCCTTAGCAGATTACGACGCAGTCAGATTGACTGTCCAGTCGTGCACAGCATTACTTACTCCGCCAACAAAATTGCGTCACGTGGGGTTGCCCGGTGGGCACCTTCCCACGTAGGGATCTCCGGAAACGAAGAGGCTGATCGGCTGGCTTCAACTCGCGCTCACAACGACTGTGTCTGCCCAGAAATTTTCTGCAAGCTTGATGACGCTCGCCTGCTGATTCGTCGCCGCCTACTCAAGCAGCATCGAGACCAGCGTGTCGCAAATGGAACGTTCCCGAAAGCCGAGTTCGCGGTCGAGGCTTGCCTCGTCGCGCTATGGAGCTCAACAACTCGAGTTAAGGGTTGGCTGTGTGAACGCGTGTGAACGTTTATGTACGGACAAGGACGTGGGGCCAATTCATCGTGTGCACGTCTTGCGGTTGCACGCGAGTCACTTCAGCACCCGGTATTGGAGTGTCCCGCTTTCGCTGCGCAGCGCGCGTCGCTATAGTGAGGGACTGTCACCTCCTTGGCCTGCTGTGGTGTGCGACACTCGACGAACGTTTGTGCCCCAATCCCAGGCCTAGTTCAGCGTAGAATGACAGAAAGGTGAGTTAGTTGGTAAGGATTCATTATGCAAAAAAGATGAGACGCGTGCAGACAGGACACAAGAGTAGAGTAGTGGCGTTCGTGTTGGGGGGGGGGGGTCCACTTCTCTACTCCTGTGTCCTGTCTGCACGCCTCACCTCTTTTTTGCTAGTTCAGCGTGCGGCTCCACATTCACTCCGCACACAGACGCGAAATACAGCTGCACGTAATCGCGGTTTCACCGGTAGTCGGTTCACGATATACACCACAAGGTGTTTGAGCCCACTACCTCCCAGCTTCGAAGATGTGCCAGCTTCGAGAGTGTCGTACACCGTAGGTGTACGACACTCTCGAAGCTGGGACTCTCGAAGTTGGGACTCTCGAAGCTGGGACTCTCTCGACACTCTCGAAGCTGGGACTCTCGAAGTTGGGACTCTCGAAGCTGGGACTCTCTCGACACTCTCGAAGCTGGGACTGGGATTGGTAGAGTGTCGTACACCGTAGGTGTACGACACTCTACGAATGTTTGTGCCCCGGTGATTGGCTGCGCGTCTGGACGCGATCAGGCTAATCGCGCTCTCCGTACTTTTCTAGAAGTAACTAACTTTGGTTCGCGCGTTTGTAGCATGTTTCTGTTTTCAAATGACAAGACCTCGGACACTATTTATTCTGTATTAGCATTCTTTGGTAGCGTGACCTGTACTGTGTGTGTTCTGCTTTGTTCTTTGACATTTGTCAAGTTGCTCTGTCTTTCTTGTTCTTCTTCCTATCTTCCATTTCTATGTTTCTGTCTCCTGGTTTCTGAAGGGCGGGCAGGCGTGGTGCCCATTCCGGTTGCCAGCCTGCCCTCACTTCCCCTTTCCTATCAAGTGTATATATGTTTTTAAATAATAATAATAATAATAATAATAATAATAATAAGATGGCGCATATCTCGAAACCGGTGACAACCTCGAAATTCGTTCCAAGTCGATATGCTCTGGAATCTCACTATAGCTACGATTAATATATTGAAATATGTGCCGTAAAGTAAATAAATAAAAAAAAGTTAAATAGTGTAATTATGGTAGTTATTCAATTAGGCATGTTGATTTCTCATAAAATTAATCGCTGCCGTATCAAGAAACGAGGTCAATGGTTAGAATTCTGTTATATGCTACAGACAATTTTACAAAATTTGCTGCAGCTAAAAAAAAAGCACCTTATGTGGTGGCTAGGTATCTATTCCGGTTGACCTCCCAGCCTTTCGCATGTCATTGATCTCTCTCTCTATCTCTCTGCCTTTCTGCCACTTCGCTGACAGTTTGCTTACGCTAATCACGGTGTGTCCCGTTACCGATGTTCCTTCCTTTGTGTCACAGGATAGTCTTCGTGACCGTCTACTTTTCTTATCAGTGACTTACCCAATCATGTATCATTCAAAATTCGGCTATTCGCGGACAATTGTATTGTTTACTTCTAAACAAATTCTCTCGATGACCACTTTATTGCGCAAAATGATCTTTGGACTTTTTTTCTTATTCAATTAATAACATAATATTCATACGGGCTTCTTCATACAAGTACCTTGTTGTGCGTCTCGAATCCAACCTACCGTGGTCAACACATGTCACCGCCATCTGTGCGAAAAGCGTCTCAGACACTTGGTTATGTTATGTGTTTTGATTCCTCCCTCAACCAGGGCGGAATACAGGGAAAACACGGGGAAGACGGGAGAGGGAAATTCCAGACGATGAGCAAAACGAGAACAAGGTAAGAGCAGGAGCACACGTTTCGACAAGTGGACTTGTTTTCTTCAAGGCGACATATGCTTTCCTGGGCACAGTATATATAGGTAGGGTTCTTCTAAAGGAGAGACCGGGTAAGGTGGATGGGCGAGGCAATGACCGAGGGTGTGTTAGGCGCTAGAGTCTACAATTGAAAAGAAGGGTGTGCTATTCAACGTCAGTGGAGGAATGTGTTCCTCGTTCTCGTTTTGCTATTCATCCAGGGAAGACGTTCTAGACACTGCCAAAGTCCATCATTTCGTCAGATTCCGCCACGTCGGAGTTTTGAGACAATCAGAAAGCGCACCGCCGCCCTGTGAGCCAATCAGAGCGGACAAGCTTGTGGTTTCGACAACGACGGCAGAATTGGGCGGCGCTCGGAATAGCATGCCACGTGTAGTTGCGCTTGACACAGATGTCACATTGTCTTTCACAAAGCAATGACCGAAACCTGTTTGTGTTTCATGCATGAAGGGATCTAGCATAAAGCATCGTTATCTTCCCCGATCCCCTAAAAAGCTGGAATGATCGCACGTGACGTATTCCGATGACGCAACAGTTTGGTGAGCGTGCCGAGACTCAAGTCAAGGCTCTCTTTCCACGTGCACCGTGTCAAATCGGCCATACCATATGCTAATGTCTATCTGCAATTTAAAGGCAAGTTTGTTTCGTCTGTTATAGGTTCGTCTTGTTGTTCGTCTACCGCTATGTTATTTCCAGCTTCCACGTGAAGACATAAAATTTTTAAGAAAATGAAAGACGAAACATTTTGGGTGTTCCGAAGCCGGACGTCGGCATCTGCTAAGATGTTCGTTCTTTTGAAGTTTTAGCTTTTCGTGTCAGAATTCTCGGCTCGGGTTTACACGTGTCAGCGACCGAAACGCGTGCGCGCCCTGCATTTCAATTTTCGTCGGTTCCCGCGAAACGTGATTTATATCTGCCGAACTGCGTAGTGCGCGCTTCGCGTTTACCTTACTTTGCTTTATTAATATTTTATTCTTATTCTGTTTTTTAAGATTTTCTTTCGCGCTGGATTTTCAGCGCTAGCCCACCGCACGTGCCCACCCGCGTTTCGACAGGCTCGCTTGCGTCGCATTAAAAAAAAAGAAAAAAAAGAACACGCGAATGCGTCACCGCAACGGGGAAACGCGAACGAAATTCATCTTTGCTTCCAAACTACTTCAAGCGACAGCTGGAAAACGCTTTTGTCATCTTTTTTATTTATCTCTTTTACTTCCTTTTTTTTATGATATTGTAACGATGTTAGTAAAACAACGATATTTATTAAAGGCGAACTTGTGCCCACTAGTAAAAGTCACTGCGGTCGTGAAGAATATCCGCGGCAGTCGCG
Organism: Dermacentor andersoni; assembly: GCF_023375885.2. Taxonomy (NCBI): domain Eukaryota; kingdom Metazoa; phylum Arthropoda; class Arachnida; order Ixodida; family Ixodidae; genus Dermacentor; species Dermacentor andersoni. Next base: position 147,352,669 of record NC_092820.1, read on the forward strand.
TTCTCAAACTGGGCTCGAACCGTCTTCCTCCTCTTCGCCTCGCGTGACACCTCGTGCGCGTGGCGCATGCGAGCCGAGTCCAACTGGCTGCCCGTGCCACGAAGATCGCTGCCTATGGTTGCTGAACACCACCACTGTACGGCGTGCACGGTGCCCAATGCAAAGGGCGCGCAACTTAAATGTCACCAAGTTGGTCGTGGCATTATCCCCCTCCTTACCGCATCGGCCCGATGCGTGAGAGGAAGTAGGGGTTCCTGTGGGCTCTCTTTTTTTTTTTTTTTTTTTTTGTTGTTGTTCATGACCTCTCCTGGTAGGGTTTCATGCGGACAACATGCACAACTTCCGTGGAGTTGCGCCGTCTGGGGCTCTCGTGTCCAGCGGATTTGACTTCGTAAGTGACGTCGCTGATGCGACGAAGTATTTCGTAGGGGCCGAAGTATCGGCACAGAAGCTTTTCAGACAGTCCACGGCGTCGCACTGGGGTCCATACCCACACCTTGTCACCGGGCTGGTAATGAGCTTCACTACGGCGCTGGTTGTACCGGTTGGAGTCGATGCGTTGTTGGCGGCGTATTCGGTACCTTGCCATCTGCCGTGCCTCCTCGGCTCGTTGCAAGAAATCATCTAGGTCAGATGAGTTATGGTTTTCTTCATCTAACGGCAACATAGCATCCAAAGTTGAGGTTACTGCTCGGCCGAATACAAGTTCAAACGGGGTGACTCGTGTTGTTTCCTGAACGGCCGTATTATATGCGAAGGTGATGTATGGCAAAATTTCGTCCCACAGCCTATGTTCAACGTCGACATACATCGAAAGCATGTCGGTCAGTGTTCTGTTGAGGCGTTCAGTTAAACCGTTTGTCTGCGGGTGGTACGCCGTAGTTTTCCTATGATCAGTATGTGTCATTTGCAACAAGCATTTCATTAGGTCCGCAGTAAAGGCCGTTCCACGATCGGTAATAACAACTGTGGGAGCGCCATGCCTGAGCACGATATTGTGGACAAAGAATTTTGCAACCTCGACAGCCGTTGCATTGTACAGGGAATCAGTTTCTGCGTAACGGGTCAGATAGTCCGTGGCCACAACTATCCACTTTTTGCCTAAAGATGATGTTGGGAAGGGTCCAAGAAGGTCCATACCGACTTGTTGGAATGGGGCTTTTGGTGGCTCTATTGGCTGGAGGAGGCCGGCCGGTTTTACGGATGGAGTCTTGCGCCTTTGACACTCGCGACAAGTCTTGACGTAGTGCTGCACGGATGCTAATAACTTGGGCCAGTAGTATTTCAGACGAATCCTGGCGACTGTACGGCTCACGCCCATGTGTCCAGACGTCGGCTCATCGTGACATGCATGCAAAATTTCGTCTCGCATAGATGTGGGTACGACAAGTAAAAACTTTGTCTCGCTGCTCTCGAAGTTTCTCTTGTAGAGGACACTGCCTCGCAGACAGAACGAAGATAGCCCCCAGAGAAAATACGCGGGAGTTGAACGTCGAGTCCCTCCAGGCGCTGTATAAGGGGAAGCAATTCCGGGTCATCTCGTTGTTGTTGAGCAATTTGTGACGCGTCAACAATGCCAAGGAACGGGAAATCCTCTTCTTCTGACACAGTTGTCTCGACGGGTGCGCGGGACAAGCAGTCAGCATCGCTGTGTTTCCTCCCGGATCGGTATACGACAGTAATGTCATACTCTTGAAGCCTAAGGCTCCATCTTGCTAGTCGTCCGGATGGATCCTTGAGATTCGCCAGCCAGCAAAGCGAATGGTGATCGCTGACCGCTCTGAATGGTCTACCATAGAGGTAGGGCCGAAATTTACATATTGCCCAAATGACTGCAAGGCATTCTTTCTCGGTTGCGGAGTAGTTTGCCTCTGCTTTCGAGAGCTTACGGCTGGCATAAGCAATTACTTTCTCCTGGCCGTTATTCCACTGCACTAGTATGGCACCGAGGCCGACGTTACTCGCATCGGTATGAACTTCAGTGTCGGCTGTCTCATCAAAATGGGCAAGGATTGGAGAAGCTTGCAGGCGTTTCCTTAACTCGTCAAATGCGTCTTGTTGTTCGCTTTTCCACGTGAAAGGTTGATCTTCTCTTGTCAGTATTGTAAGGGGCTCAGCAATGTTTGAGAAGTTTTCCACAAATCTTCTGTAGTAGGCGCATAAACCTAGGAAACGTCGCACTGACTTTTTGTCTGTGGGTGTCGGGAACCTCGCAACAGCTGCTGTCTTTTCGGGATCTGGACGAACGCCTGCAGCACTGATAACGTGTCCGAGAAACCGAAGTTCATCGAAGCCGAATTGACATTTTTCCGGCTTAATTGTCAAGTCTGCTGCGCGAATAGCTTCTAATACTAGTCGCAGGCGCTCGAGATGTTGGTCAAATGTGGTGGAAAATACGACCACATCATCCAAATACACTAAGCATGACTGCCATTTCAATCCTGCAAGCACAGAGTCCATCATTCGCTGGAAAGTTGCGGGCGCGGAACAGAGGCCGAATGGAAGTGCTTTAAATTCGTAGAGGCCATCAGGGGTTACGAATGCTGTCTTTTCACGGTCCCGTTCATCCACCTCTATTTGCCAATATCCACTCTTGAGATCAAGGGAGGAGAAAAACTTTGCACATCGGAGCCGATCTAACGTATCGTCGATACGCGGAAGGGGGTACACATCCCGCTTGGTTACGCTGTTCAGTTTACGGTAGTCGACGCAGAATCGAAGTGTGTTATCCTTTTTCTTAACGAGCACTACCGGAGACGCCCATGGACTGCTGGAAGGCTGAATAACGTCATCTGAAAGCATCTCCTCTACTTGCTTCTTGATGATCTCCCTTTCTTTCGGTGAAACTCGATACGGGTGCTGGCATACTGGTCTTGCGGCGTCCTCTGTAATGATTCTGTGCTTCGCAACAGACGTGCGCCGTACCTTCGAGGACGTGGAGAAGCAGTCAGAAAAATCCTTTATCAGGGCATATATCTGTTTCTTTTGGGCTTCCGGGAGTCTCGGGTTGACGGTAATTGATCTGTCGACACTGCAGGTTCCTGGAAGGGCAGTTGACGTAGTTAGGCTGCATAATTCGGTCGCTGCACAGAACTCGCGGAAATAGGCAATAGCTGTTCCTTGTGCGATGTGTTGGAATTCATTACCGAAATTTGTAAGTGCGACATGTGCACGGCCATCGCTTAACTGAACAAGGCCCCGAGCCACGCAAATACCTTTGTTGAAAAGGAGCTCTATGTTTCCATCCGCTATGCCTTCGCGGTCGGAAAATCTTTCATTTTCCACAAGAACCATTATACTGCAGCGTGGCGGCACAGTTACGTCATCGTCAACGACGCGCAGTGCAGCGAGACGTCGCTCCTCGGATTCTTCCACAGGTATAGCTTGTTTTGTGGAGAAAGATACACTGGACCTACGTAGGTTAATTATGGCGCCGTTAGCTTGTAGAAAATCCATTCCCAATATAAGTTCCCGTGAACATTCTGGCAGCACAATAAAGTCAGAAACGTAAGTAAAGCCTTTTATCGTAAGTCTTGCGGTGCATCGTCCAAGGGGCGTAATAAGATGACCGCCTGCCGTGCGTATCTGCGGACCAGTCCACTCCGTCACAACTTTTTTAAGGTGCTTCGCCATCTTGAAGCTTACTACCGAATAATCAGCGCCGGTGTCGACTAAGGCATTCAGCTCGCATCCGTCTATTATCAACGGCAAATCTGATGTAATCGTTTCGTTCCTGCACCTGTAGACTGGAATTATCTCGTCACCGCACTGGAATCGCGTTGGAGGATCTTCGCAACTCTGGTTATCAGCGGCCTCACCTCCACAGGTCGCTTGCTTCAGTTTTCCTGGTGTGGGCTTGGTGAACGACGCCTAGGCAATCTTGGAGACGCGCGTGGGCTAGGCGATCGGTAGCGCATGGGCGACGGTGATCGTGGTTGACGTTGGCGAGGAGTCACGGGGCTTTGGCGCGTCGACAAGTATTCTTCGATCTCCGCTGGCCGTTCACCGTTTCGGGGGCATGGTGCGCTTAAGGGAAAACCCCTTAACCCAACTTGACGGTACGGGCAGAACCTATACAGGTGACCCGCTTCTCCGCAGTGGAAACACAGAGGCCTGCGCTCGTGGTCACGCCAGACGTCACTTTTCCGGGGCCTTTGTTCCGCAAAACGAGGTGCACTACGTGCTAAAGGCTGATAGGCAGCCGGTGGTTCCAGTAGACGAGGTGCACTGCGTACTGTAGGCGGGTAGGGAACGGTCGTCGCAACTGCTCCACTACTGTGCACCGCGGGTTGCCCGAGTACGTCGGCGTACGTTGGGGTGCGCCGCGTCGGCTGTGGCTCACGCTCTGGATCCCGTATGATGTTCCTGAGTTCGTCCCGGACAACGTCGACTATAGATAGTGCAGCTGGAGCCTGAGGTATCTGCAACTTGTTGAGCTCTTCCCTGATCACTGACCGGACAAGCTCCCGCAGGGCTTCCAGGTCGTTTGGCAGGCCTCCAGGGAAGACATGGACAGGTGCGCAGCTTGCCTCACGGTTGTATTGCCGAGCCCGCTGTTCCAGGGTCTTTTCGATGGTCGTTGCTTCACATCTGAACTCGGCGACCGTGCGCGGTGGGTTGCGGACGAGAACTGCGAAGAGTTCCTGCTTTACTCCACGCATGAGATGGCGTAGCTTCTTATCTTCACTCATGGTGGGATCAGCCCGCTTGAACAGGCGGGACATGTCCTCGATGTACATCGCCACGTTCTCGTTTGTGAGCTGGTTCCTGGCTTGAAGTGCGATTTCCGCCTTTTCTTTACGATCCGTGCTGGCGTACGTTGCTAGCAGTTGTCGTCGAAATTCCTCCCAAGAGGTCAAAGAGGGTTCGTGGTTTTCATACCACGTTTTTGCGAAGTCTTCCAAAGCGAAATATACGTTACGGAGCTTCTGTCTCTCATTCCATTCATTAAAGCTCGCCACTCTCTCGAACAGCTCCAGCCAATCTTCCACGTCTTCGAACGAGTCACCATGGAATGTTGGCGGCTTGCGAGGTTGGCTTACGACGAGCTGTGCCGGTGTTACCTGGGTGGTCATTGTGGCGGCGTCCGTTGTGGGAGTTTCTCTTGGCACGAAGAGAAGAGGGCCGAATTCAGGCGAGTCGCCTCGAAGACGGCGGCTGGTCCGCTGGTGTACAGGTGTCAGTTCCACGGGATGGACTCGCGGGTTGTCGGGGCTACGCTGACTTTCGTTCGTGGGGCTTCGACTCATACCCCGCACCTCCACCAGAAATGTAACGATGTTAGTAAAACAACGATATTTATTAAAGGCGAACTTGTGCCCACTAGTAAAAGTCACTGCGGTCGTGAAGAATATCCGCGGCAGTCGCGTTCTCAAACTGGGCTCGAACCGTCTTCCTCCTCTTCGCCTCGCGTGACACCTCGTGCGCGTGGCGCATGCGAGCCGGGTCCAACTGGCTGCCCGTGCCACGAAGATCGCTGCCTATGGTTGCTGAACACCACCACTGTACGGCGTGCACGGTGCCCAATGCAAAGGGCGCGCAACTTAAATGTCACCAAGTTGGTCGTGGCAATATCGTTACCGCTTCCTTGCATCTCGTTTTCGCTTCTGTCGGCATCACACAGTGTTCCTTGCTTTGAAATTTATTCACTCGTGCTCCACATTCTAGTCTGTTTCTCTCTCTCTCTCTCTCTCGCGCGCTTTTTTTTCTTTTTTTTCTTTAGACTCGTTTTCGACTTCGACCGTGTTCTCAATGTCGTTCACGAGGAAAAGATACACTTGCGTCTGCTTTGCGTCTTTAAAGCCGTGTCGCTGTGTTCCGTGCCGCCGTGCCAGTCTCAATTGAAACTGCCTCTATCGTTGTTGGCTCTGTTGTCCTCCTTAGTCTCTGAGATCTGTCATCGTGTTATAATGTTTTGCTCGTTTCTCTTTCCTTCCGTTCTTCATGTCACCCGTTTCTATCTTTGTGTCCCCTCCCTCTTAAGAGTTGGCAGGCGTCGTGCACCTTCCGGTGGCCATTTTCCAACTTGCTCCCAGCTCCTTTTTCTTCTTCTCTCTTTCAACTGTATATACGTTTTCAGTAGTAATAAATCAATTAACCAATAAATTTTATTCACGTCCACAGGAACAGCCTGGTGGTCTGGGTATTGGCACACACGAGAAATGGTATAGCATTATACACAAATATATGAACATCAACAATGAGAAATAAAAACTGAATGTTTTGTACGATTGCGACTTAAACTGTATAACACACGTCATATATCAACACACAGCGTAACACAACAGGACATAGCTTAACATAGCGTAGAATAATATTACAAAGTAAAACACATAACCTTAAAAGGCTATTGATTGAGATTTCCAGAAATGAATGATGAAATGGATTTGAGTGCTACTTGGAAATAAGAGGGCAAGTGTCCCTGGAACATGTCGATTTAGTGTGATTGGTAATAATAATAATAATAATAATAATAATAATAATAATAATAATAATAATAATAATAATAATAATAATAATAATAATAATAACGTGCTCCGTGCACGATCATAGAGGATTTCGTCATCTTGCGCTGGATATTGTAAAGCGGAAGAGTCTTTCGGAAAGAGGCCCAGTCGTCTAGTCAGTCGTGACGTTCAGCAGTACTTGTTAACAGCCACGAATCACTTGATCTAGTACGACTGGTTTAGGTGTGGTCTAGTACGACCGCATCTATTTTTTCTATTTGCTCCCACCCGAAACGACTGCCCATCAAAAATGCTGACAATCCAGGCTGAAGCATTTCCATTTCAAATGCGTGAGCAGATCTGTTTTAAGGCCAGGGTATACTCATAACTCGTCGTTTCACTACAGTTTTCTCTCTCGAGTTTGCGCCGAAGAGCGGCGCTTGTTTACGTGATCGATTCTCTCTCAGGCCGCGCTTAAGCAAACGTTTGTACCCGATAGCCGTCGGTCGCCCTTTCATCGATTCGCACTCCGTAATTCCGTGGTCGCGATGCTTTTCTTTTTTGTCTGCAGACGACAATAAGAAAATCGTCTGGTTAGCGTCGTCGTCTGTCGTCTGGTTTATAAGCAAGGCGCACTGCGTTCAAGGTCGAATGATGACGCAATGCGGGTCGTGCGCAGACGGCGGTGAAAGGTTTCTTAAATCGAGCAAGTCGCTCGATCGTCTGCCCCTCTTCGTATGCGCATTTCAATTTCTCCAAGATCCGGCGTCTTCAAAGACTGGAGAGGAGGCTTCTGTGTGGGGGGGGGGGGAGCAAACTTCACGGCTTTCTTTGCTTCGTGATCGATCGTATCTGGGGAGTTCATTCGGTTATTCTGAGTAAATAGCCTGATTCTATTTTTTATCAATCTCTTCACCTCTTTCAGCGTTGTGTCTTCCAGTCGGATTTACAAACGATTGCCTTGTTGTTGTTGTTGTTGTTGTTGCTGCTGCTGCGCTTCCTTTGTTTGCTTAGGTTGCCACAGGCATAACCTTATAATGAAATTAAATATAAACATGTAGGCCCGTTTCGTGCAGACACTACAAAAGCGACTGTAGAATGTGTTATCCATTATCATCGTCGCTTCTCAACCTGTCACTGTCGTCGTCGTCGTCGTTGTTGTTGTTGTTGATGATGATGATGATGATGATGATGATGATGATGATGATGATGATGATGATGATGATGATCGGTTTTATGAAGTGTCATCAGCTTTATGAAGCGCGCCGTCTACTGTCGCGGCACAAGGCACCGGGGGGTGGGGGGGGGGGGGGGCATTGAGGCATTCTACTCGGGCGCCTGCTGCGTATTGTGACGCCGCGCGCACGCTGTCTTGAAAGCGGTCCGCGATGAGTACCGAGTCTAGGTGCGCAGAGGGCTCATAGCTTCGTACGCGCTGTGTATTTCGCCGCATAGGTCGCGTTGAAGCGAGAGGCAGCACGAAGGTCAATTCACTCGCTGCTGTTGCCACGCTTCCTCACGCTGGCGATTTGACAGCCAATGTGCGCGGTAATCGAGTGAGGTGTGTTCATGTTTGCTTGCGCGCGCGTGACACTATAGTTGTTAATTTCATTTGATTTGATTTCATTTTATTACATTAAAGGCCCCAATAAACGGGGTGTTACATAAGGGGTGGCAAGAATGAAAATACATAGTCACAATAACGGCATGTTCTTTTTACATTTTCGACGAACTTAGTAAACGGATATTTAGAAATTAATGCGGCCGATGCTATTACTATCCTCACTTCGTGTAGCTGTCTATTAATTTGCTATCGCAATCGATGCTTCTCTTTTCGGGCGAAACAACGACCTTTTTTTGTGTATCAGTGCATAAAAATGCGAATTGTTAAGAAAATGCCTTAGTATAACAACAGTGAATATTCATATAAAGTGTTACAGCACTTATATGAAAAACTGGTGCACTTTCGAACTTCGTTAAATGGATGCGCCTTGCCAGCCGCATGACCTCCACTTGTATGTTGTGATGTGTATCCCAAAGTAGCTAGTTTACAAGTTCATTAGTGAGATTTTGTAAAATCGTTCAATTATGAATTTCTATTCCTCGTGCAAGTAATGTCCGCCCTTTAGAGCAATCCTGCTCAAGGAATAGATTTATGCTATATGCCCCCGGCTGTTTCTCAAGATACTGTTAACTCAAAGAAAAATAGACAGTTTTAGCTCGTCCGTAAAATGCATTACTATACATGGAATCCCTGGTTGCAGGGTAGGTGGATGGCACTAACAATGCTAGCAGCAATATCTTGTGGCGCTAACTAAACTGCGCTAGAATCATTTTTGCTTTGCTACACTGGTGTTCTCGTCTCCTCTCTGTTATCGTGTCACATTCTGTGTCCCCCCTCTCTATCTCCTCTTTGGGTCGTTTCTCGCGAGTACAAAGAAGTTGATTCTAGCGCTACAGCTTCTGCAATCCTTTCTTTCTTCTTTTCTTTTTTTTTTTGGGGGGGGGGGAGTGGAGCGAGAAGCCCCCCCCCCCCCCCTACGCGCCCTGTAAGACAGCAGCAACAACAGCGCAGTGGAAAAGTCAAAGAAAGCAGCAAATAAAGCTTAACTTTGAAGGGAGTCAAGAAATCGACAGAGAAGGATCGTTACAGGTATAGATAACTGGCATATGCATAGATAAGGAGAGAGAAGATCTAGGAGAGACAGAATGGTAGCCAGCAAAATGTATAGTAAGTACGGTGTAGGTCAAGCAGGCTAGGTGACTGCTTGTCGCCGCCACGTTCTCAAAGGTGACACCATTAGAAATCAGCATCACCATCATCTCTTAGGCTGCTCACGTTTACGTCTCCTGTGACCCGGTAATATGTAGACTCATACGGATGCGTACGCAAAGGTATTACGTATGCGACAAGCTAAAGCTCGTCATTCTCTCTAAAGATCTCCCTATTCTGTGACGCACCTCACTTCGTATCCCTTTCATATTTTCTTTTCTTCTTGCTGGCTTCCCAAAGTGCAAGGCAACAAACTAGTTGTAACCTGCTTAACCTCCCTGCATTTTGTTGATCTTTTTCTTCTTCTTCTCTCTCTCTCTCTCTTCTAAAGTTTAGCATTCGTTCGCAATCATATTCGTGAACCAAAATTGCGCCCGACGCAATTATCGCCACGCGTTTGCAGACGCTGAAACGACAACGAGCCGCATTCAGTCGCAGGAAGCAAGCCGATTCGGCGGAAAATTTCGCCGAATGGCCCTTCACGCAGACGGGTCGAGGGAATGGGAGATGGGAAGGTGTCATTGGGCGGTTTCGTACGCGAACGAGCAGTGAGCAGCATTCCGGTTGAACCACCGCGAACACGGTGAATCGCGCACAAAGCCACGCTCGATGAAAGCCGAAGGACCTGTTCCGGACAGTTGATCGTAATTGCTGCGTATAACGCGCCGAAACGAGGCACTATTACGCTATGCAGCCGCCCGAAACCACGTCTCCTTTACGACAAAGCACGCCGGTTACACACGATAGAACGGTGGAAATCTAGGCGCGAAACAAAAGCTCGCTAGGGATGTCGTGACGCACACGTATGCATAGAAGTATTTTCCGCTGAGTCTGGGCGAACGAAAACGAACGATTCAGGACCAGAGTTGGTCCTGAATACTCGCATGTCCACTGCCCTTATTTCTAAAGTGCGCTCATTGCAGTTGCAGGCCCACGCGCTCTGCCGTTAGCCCTTTCAATCGTCTCTCATTCGTTGTGCACGCCTTCATGATGTGCGCTTAGGATACAGCGCCTCGATGGGAGGACGCTAAAACTTGAATTCTCTTCAGTGACGCTTGGCCACGATCCGTTTCGGATCACCACCGACCCCAACTCTGCCAATAATATCACCGGGAATATCCAAATTTGCACACAAGCAACCCTTTTTTTTTTTTATAGCGGCTCGGCGACACGGGCGGACGGACGGACGGACGAAAAAAAAAAGGAAAAAGCAGCGTGGGCATTCAAGGACACCCTAGCGGAGGGCACCGGCGTAACCTTGATCACATGAGATTCTATAACGCGCACCGCATTTCAAGTAGGCTGCACAGGTTCTCTTTCTTTTCTTTTTTCGGTTGCCTTACGGTCAACGTTAATTGGGTCAAGTACTTGTGAAACGTTGAAACCGATGCTTCACCAATTGAATTAAAGTGTTGATCATAACGGTTCCTGCAAGTACGGTTAGGGCATGATTATGCAAAGGCAGAGCAAGTTACTGAAGCAGCGTTGCTTAATGGATTATTAATGGATGTTATTTTTCGTTGCTGCTTTATTTAAGGGCTCCCGTAAGTGATAACAAACTTAGCGAACTTCAAGGTACTCTTAGCGATTACCCTAGTTAAATCAATTTAGGAACTCAGAGAAGGTCCAAGCTTTCCGACCTAATTGGGGTCGTTGAAGATTGATTTCATTATTAAGAGGAATGTTTACGCCAGCAGCTTCTATCTAACGCATGGAACAGGATAATTAACTTTTCTCGACAACCACTATACCGAATTCGATCACTTTAGTTGCGTTTGAAAGAAAACGTTGATCTCTATCCACCGCGAGGAGCAGACTTTTGTTTAAGACATCAGTATGTTTACAAAAATTGCTAAAACATCAAAAAATTATCAAATCTACAGCATCGAGCTTACAACTCGGTAACTCGGCAAAGAAAGATACCCGAATTCTGTAAACTAGGTCGCACATTACAAATGTGCTACCTATCTGTAAGCAGGATATTTCGAAAACTCTCATAGGCATTGTAACAATATCGCGAAAGCTGTATATTCACATGCCAAATTTGTCCGTTTTAAAAGCTCAAACAAGTGCCATTTTCACAACTAGCATGCCTATTTTTGGTGCAGTGTCGCGAATTTCTAAAAATTGTGTTTCAATATTTTTGAAACTTGCCCATATTTAGCAGTTTTTGTAGAGTTTCTGCGTGGCCCTGGATCAACGTTCTGCTTCCTACAATCGGTATAGAGTTCAGCTTTTTCTCTTAAATGCAGCAAATTTCGTTCATATGAGTTCAGTGGTTGTTGTCTGGTTTCTGCAATTCACGAGTACTTGAATACAGCAGTGGCAGCTGACCTCGAGGTAAAGCTTCTTCTCAAAGCAGAGCAAATGAGTCGTATGTTATGCGAAGAAGACGCGATACAGGTAGATGTTGCTGTTGCTATACGCTATGTATTATGAAGACAGTCGCAGTTTCACGCGAAAGTCGAAGCAGTGATTGCGATAGCAAATTATGAGACTGCTATACGCAGTAAAGTTAGAAGCTTTATCAGCTGTAAAGCTACTGTAAACATTTGCTAACTAATTAAATTAACAAGCACAGTGTCACGCGCGCACGGACAAATAACTCGATGACCCCGGGCACTCCAGATCAGAACGCTTGTGCGACAAAGAGACGCAGCCCTCCCTCTCTCCTCTCCCCTCCCCCTCCTTGCGCTCCTCGCCCGTTCGCCCTCGAAAATTCGGCCCGCAACCTCCCCGCCTTCCTTCCTTGTGCTCGCGAGAAGATGCCGCCGTACGAAGTCACCATCTTTCTCGCCTCACCCTCGCATCCTTTGCCTCGCTCCTACAGCGTATTTCGCGGGGCCCCCAATTTTATCGCCCTTCGACTTTATGTGGGACCGCACGGTGACGGCGACGGCAGAAATTCACCTGGAGTGTCCGCGTAATTGCTGTCGCCATTAAAACACGTTGTCTCATGCCCTCGTGTGCCCACCACGTCTACCGCAACCTCACAAGGGTTGAAGAAGTTCCCCAGCAGAGGATTCGGTTTGGGGCATGGCTAGCGCACCCATGCTGTGGCCTTCAACTGTAATGGCTTCGTTAAGGGCGACGCCGCCTGCCACCACCGTAGACGTTCTCGCTACGAGACGCCGATGTGTACCACCGGCTCAGGGCAGGACCGCGCACAAGAAATATCCTGGAGTACTTGCTCGGATGGTCTGGCTTCTGGAACGACAAGCCTTCTGACATCAGAAAGAGGATTCAAGAGTGCTCTCACGTTAAAGCATGACTGAGATATAAATTTAATGGATGGTGGGGAGGATTGCCTGGAGGCATGCCTATAGCATGACACTCCTGATGTATATGATGAAAAATGAAATGATGTACGAAGTTCACGACTAAGATAGACAACATGCACAACAGGCAACACGTCCACATTCGACTAAGGGGTCTCATTTGAGAACACTGTCTCTAAGGAAACACAAGAAGCTGCCTTCGTTGCGCGAGATGCACAGGAAGCGCTATTCCGTGAGCCAATGACGTGTATCAGTTCAAATGATGACACTTAGTGAATGACGAGGGCGCACATTAGGGCCGTTCTTTGTAGCGAAGATAGCCTGCAAGCGCAGGTCAGGTGGGCTATATCTTTCCGCGCTTTGCGCGGTGGGCACAGTGGCGACCTTATCCGTTTGATTCTAAATAGGAAATACTTAATGTTCTACATCAACTCCTCTGCCACGGTAGCCCAGTGGCAACGACGTTATGTTGCTAAGCACGAGGTCGCAGGTTCGACTCGCGGCGGCCGCACCTCAGTCGAAGCGGAATGATGCAGTGGAAGCGGAACGGTGATTTGGGTGCATGTTAAAAAAAAAAACGCGAGGTGGTCAAAATTAATCCGTGAGCTTTCCGCTACGGTGTCCATCGTTAAGCCACTGTGCATTTTGGGGACATGAAGCCCCGCATCCTTTTTGTTTCGTTTTGTTTTTTCTATAGGAACTTACCACGTTTTTAGTTCAACTTAGCACGCTCAGTATGACGAGTTCAGTTAATGAACCTCTTAGCAAGTAAACTTGCAATGTTTTGAGAACATAGCTAGTGACCCTGTAAGATGCAGGGTTGGATCGTTGACATTTCCGCGCGGTACGTCATTGGGGCAGGCTGCGCATTTATATTTCACAACCTCGCCGCCTCCGTTAAAGACGACTCGTCGATGAAACTTTCCACCATCTGCATTGCTTCGCTCTGCCTCCGCCATCTATCATCATTTCTTCAAAAAGCTAACTGGGCGCAGATACTAGGAGAGAAAGAGACTTCATGCATGCGTGTTTTATTTCCTGTGCTTTAGAGGTGTAGTGTGTTTCATTTAGGGATCGCGTCGTGTACTTGTCTTCTGCTCGTATTCAGCTCTTTGCTGTCACAGTGTTTGCTTTTAAATTTCCGCAGGCGCCCCTACTGCCCCGTGGCAAACACACGCGTTACCTTAGCCGGCACCCCCTTCCTCATCCACTGCCGCTGTCGCTGTTGTCTGTCGCAGGGGCGCGTATCGAGGCAACAGCTTGTTCCGACGTTACACCCGTCACGCTAGTGGATGTTGGGCGGCCATTGCTATGCGGGTCGCGTCTGACAAGATCCGTGCAGTGCAGTCGAAGGTACAGGGATCGCGTGAGCCATGGAGGCACGAAGACCAAGAAAGGATCCCTTTCAGCGTTGGCCTGAATATGCCGAAGTTGGAGAGTGCAAAGTGGTTTTAGAGACGAAGATCCATATCGCATTCCTCTAGAATGCCCTTATCGTGATACACCAAGGTGTCTGCTTACATCTAAACTAATGGAGTTAGATCGTGGAGTGCAGACACCAGGAGTGCGAACACGAAATTTTCGGGTGCTGATGTATTTTTTTTTAATCTTCGGTAATATACAGCTTCTTGAGGACCATAATAACGGTCGGAGTATTTATGATCATGCCCCTGCGATTTAAGATCACCCGATTTCTTTCGCGCAGTTATAGATTTAAGAAAGTCCGGCCAGCAGGGCTGAGTAATCTTTGAGTGAAGGAAATCAAGATTACCCACCGTCACGAAGGTCGCGTCAACCACCAAAGCAGTGACGATAACGAATTCGTGGCAAAGGAAAGCCACGTAATATTGCGATTTGATAGGATTGAATAAAAAAAGTCGCAGTTTCGCCTAAAAAGGGAAGCATCAATTGCGATAGCAAATTAGTAGACAGCTATACGAAGTAAGGATACTATTTTGCTCGGCCTTAACAACTAGGAAACATTCGCTTACTAGCTCGATTACCAGGCGCGGTGTCTTGCGCGCACAGGTTAACATGAACATATCTCGCTCGATGACCACGGAAGCTATCTGTCAAAACGCTGGAGTGAAGCAGGGCGGCAGCAGCCGCGAGCGAATTGACCTTCGTGTTGTCTCTCGCTGCAACGCGAACTAAACATCGAAAGCGCAGCGCATAAGAAGCTACCGGCACTCCGCGCACTTTGTCCACGTCGCAGATCGCTTGCACGATACGGCGCCCGCGTGGCCGCGCCGTAAGGAGCAGCCGCCAGAGTAGAACTCCCCCCCTCCCTCCCTCGCCTCCACCACCCGTGCCTCGCGCGCGACAGATGACGGCGCGCTTCCGCCCCGCTTTCCTCCCTCGCGCGCGCGAGATTGAGCCACGACCGCTGGCTGACCCTCGCAAGCTTTCACTCGTACAGCCTACGGCACGCGACGACGAACCTACCGTGTTTGGACTTTATGCGGAACATCACGGCGACGGCAGAAATGCGCTTGGGCTGCCCATGTCATTGCTATCGCAATAAAATATTCAGGAAAGCAACGTTGTCGGGAGCTATTACCAGCTGAAACGTTTGCTCATAAGAATGTTTTATATATGTACTGCCACCTGGTATACCACGTGACACTGTCACTCTTGTTTTATGTTTCTTTTAGTGTCACTGTGCTTTTGGTCGTTATATTATAATGTAGCTTTGCATGGATTACTCGCGTCATGCATTTTTCTGAACGATTCTTTAGGCAAATTATTTGCGTAAGTGTAAAAAAAGAACGTGTCTAATTTTACCTCTTCTTCAGGAAACAAGCAATAGCTGGCACGGTACGCGCGAACCAGCATCTCCTTCTGCTGCATTATAACAAAACGAAGGAAATGTCTTGCCCAGGATGGAAGCGTATAGGACCTTGTGAACGCGACACAACGAAAGACCAATCAGAATCAACGCGCAAAACACGCACACAGAGTGACACGTTGAGAGGCAACCGCACAGACACCTCTGACGTCGCTGCTACAGGAAGAACAGCGCTACCTGACAGTAGGATGTAAAAAGGAGCACATAGACACAACGAGCTGTTCTCTCTGCAATCAGGTTGACGTTTTCAAGGACGACCACTTTTGGCAATACTATCGCCTCGGCCCTCGGTCGCGCGTTGATTGGCGCTTTGAGCACTACGTCACGCGAAGGCGATACTATCGCTGTAAGTGATCGTCCGAGAACACGTCCCCAGGAGTCATTTATGCAGCCCGTCAGTCAATTTGACTTCTCTGCATTTGCTTACACGCGTGCGTAAGCGTATGTATCGTGCACTATAAAATAATATTTACGCCCTTAAATGTAAATATGTAAGTGTGTAACTCATTCTCTTTGTGGATGTAAAGGCGTGAGCTATAGACGGATTTACCCTCTTATGAAATATTAAGGGAGTAACTTTCTTTACAGTCAGGACCTGTGGGTGTGCTCAGGTATGTTCGGGTAAGATATGGAGAAAAGAAATTCACCGACGATTACGATACTCCCTAATGCAAAATTTTTAGCGCAGCTCTATACGTGTTTTCCTTTCGCGATATATTAAAGCAGCGCACCGATCACCGCACCGACTGGGAGAACCGTCGCGGGGCTACATGTAAACCAGCCAAACACTTGCCGCTTCCCGGCAACTGCAGCTTATGCATCCGTAATCTTTACTGGGAAACGTTGCGGCGAACGATGTGCGCGAAGGCAAGCTTTCTGGTTCATTTTTTTCTTTCCCCTGGACGGCTGGCGCCACCACTGCGGCGGATGCACGGACGTGAGAGCCATCTGGTGGTGCTTCAAGGTGGCTTCATCCGCTTGCCTCCTCGCGCTTTCTTCGCTATCGCAGCCTTCTGCTTTCCTCCTCTCCCTTTCGCCGGACTCTCCTCCTCCGCTTTCCGCCTCACGCTTTCACTGTAGCCTCCTCCTCCGCTTTGCTCCTCGCGCTATCTTCGCTATCGGCTTCTTTCGTTCCCTGCTGCGCTCCGCGTTCGCTCGGTTACGCCGGCGAGGCACACCGACGCTCAGCGAAGGAACGGGCGTTTAGGAGCTGCATTCTAAACATGTCCGACTATTACAATACACCCGCGAAATTTGAGCGCACCCGTACGAGTCTTTTGATTTGGTAATATATTCCGAAAACACCGCACCGACTGGCAGTGGGCCAGTGGCGCCAGCGCCTTCGCAGAGGGACAGTATGGGAAGACTAGCACGATGAGCGACATCACAGCTAGCTGTGGAAGTCGACGACAACGAAAGCGAGAGCAGTTGCGCGACCAGCGAATCTAATTGGCTGGAGCGTATCTGCAAATATCGGTTCTGTGTACAAATAACCTTGTAACCGATCGGTTCTGTGACAACCGGAAAGCTCACGAACTTCGTGTACCTGTCCTTGGAGCCACAGTAGAAATCAAACGCTTTGATGTCATCCTAAATAGCGCCCGAATGTTCCCTGGCTATGTTCGCGATTTTTTGTTTAAAAGCTGTTTGAAATATCCTGAGAAATTCGGAGCAAGAGAGCATAGTAAAGACACCCCTTTACGGCATGGGTCTTTTAACCTATAACGCCCATTGTCCCTATTTCCGGTTCGGGGTCAACTATTTCTTTCGTCAGCTTTACGAGCAAGCTTTGGTGCGTGGGCTCGTATCTAAATAGGAGCAGAGAAATCGTTTCTCAGGCGACATGCCTCATCACACGGCGGCCCTAAACAACGCGGCGTGCGGTAGAGAAAGTCACGTGATGCGCTCGTGCCGCTGCTCGTGCGTTCATCGTTCGTCATCGTCTTCTTCCACAGCTGGCTTCGATGCCGCTCATCATGCAAAAAACGGGGAAAATTAAAATGGAGGTAATTCCGGCGCACGAACCCAAGACCTTCCGGGGGAGTAGCACCCTTAACTTTTGGTTCGAGTCGGACCGACGACCTTTGGTGTTAATTAGGGCAAAGTGTCTCTCCAGCGCGCAAGCTTTCGCCTTCACACTCTTTGGCGTATGCTAAAGTGACTGTCAATTTTTCTTGCAAACCACCGCACCGAATTTGATTAGGTTGGTTACATGGAAAAAAATTTAAAATACAGTGACTCTTGTAGCGGGCACGGCAGACCACTCGGGCCGCAGGAGTGCTGTACTAAGGACCGCCCCGCCCCCCCCCCCCCACTCCTCCCACTGGCGCAAGCAGGAAGAAGCCTGACCGAACATTTAAATGCGCAAGCATTTCTATGCTTACCCAACGAGGAAACCAGGCCGTTCATCACGTAAGACGGATCGCGATAAGGAAATTAATCTATAAAACAGAATAAACCCGAAGGAAGAAAAAAATGTCCGACGATTACGATACTCCCTAATGCGAAAGTTGAGCGCAGCAGTGTAGGTGTTTTCATTTCGCGATATCTTGAGGCAAAGAATTTGAGACCGATATCACCGCACCGACTGGCAGTTGGTGAGTGCCGTTCTGAGGGGCAGTACGGGAACGCTGGCATGACGAGGGGCATCGGAGCCAGCTGTGGAAGAAGGCGACGACGAACGTACGAGCAAGTGGCACGAGCGCGTTCGTGCGGTTACGCCGACGCCGACGCTCAACCCAGGAACTCGCGCCTAAGAACTGCGCTTTGAAAAATAAATGTCGACTTGGGCCAACCTTGCGCAATGTACTGTTCTCGCGATTTTTTTCTCCTCACGATAGCGGTGATACTCTGTAATAATGAATTAAAATAGATGGTATTGAGCTGCAATCTATCGCTAAATACTTTAGAGCCGTAGCCATAACACGTTTTTCTTTGGGGGTTAACCAAAAAGCGGGTTCGGCATAACTCACAAACAAAAAACATTCCCCAATTCTGACCGACCTGACACTCCGATAATTTTTTTTTGTTTTGGCGAAGACAGATTTATTCCCTCACGAAACTAATATCGAGTTGGTTTGTCTTGGTACTCGGACAGCAATATATATATATATATATATATATATATATATATTGGAGTGGGTAATATGCATACCGTAATATGGGCTGTACCGGATCGTCACGTGTACTTCGCCTGTGAATTATGTGGTCGAACCGGTGACGCCATCTTCGGACAAACGCCGCCGTGGCCGCGAAACCCGAGCTCGGGCTGTTGATGCGAAGCGCTAGGACACGAGATCTAGAGCTACCTGCGGTCCCTTGAACGAGCTGCGATAAACCACCATTTCAATATATATATATATATATACCATATATATATATAGACCATATATATAGACCAAGAAAGGATCCCTTTCAGCGTTGGCCTGAATATGCCGAAGTTGGAGAGTGCAAAGTGGTTTTAGAGACCGAGATCCATATCGCATTCCTCTAGAATGCCCTTATCGTGATACATCAAGGTGTTGGCTTACATCTTAACTAATGGAGTTAGATCGTGGAGTGCAGACACCAGGAGTGCGAACACGAAATTTTCGGGTGCTGATGTATTTTTTTTAATCTTCGGTAATATACAGCTTCTTGAGGACCATAATAACGGTCGGAGTATTTATGATCATGCCCCTGCGATTTAAGATCACCCGATTTCTTTCGCGCAGTTATAGATTTAAGAAAGTCCCGCCAGCAGGGCTGAGTAATCTTTGAGTGAAGGAAATCAAGATTACCCACCGTCACGAAGGTCGCGTCAACCACCAAAGCAGTGACGATAACGAATTCGTGGCAAAGGAAAGCCACGTAATATTGCGATTTGATAGGATTGAATAAAAAAAGTCGCAGTTTCGCCTGAAAAGGGAAGCATCAATTGCGATAGCAAATTAGTAGACAGCTATACGAAGTAAGGATACTATTTTGCTCGGCCTTAACAACTCGGAAACATTCGCTTACTAGCTCGATTACCAGGCGCGGTGTCTTGCGCGCACAGGTTAACATGAACATATCTCGCTCGATGACCACGGAAGCTATCTGTCAAAACGCTGGAGTGAAGCAGGGCGGCAGCAGCCGCGAGCGAATTGACCTTCGTGTTGTCTCTCGCTGCAACGCGAACTAAACATCGAAAGCGCAGCGCATAAGAAGCTACCGGCACTCCGCGCACTTTGTCCACGTCGCAGATCGCTTGCACAATACGGCGCCCGCGTGGCCGCGCCGTAAGGAGCAGCCGCCAGAGTAGAACTCCCCCCCTCCCTCCCTCGCCTCCACCACCCGTGCCTCGCGCGCGACAGATGACGGCGCGCTTCCGCCCCGCTTTCCTCCCTCGCGCGCGCGAGATTGAGCCACGACCGCTGGCTGACCCTCGCAAGCTTTCACTCGTACAGCCTACGGCACGCGGCGACGAACCTACCGTGTTTGGACTTTATGCGGAACATCACGGCGACAGCAGAAATGCGATTGGACTGTCCATGTAATTGCTATCGAAATAAATTATTCAGGAAAGCAACGTTGTCGGGAGCTATTACCAGCTGAAACGTTTGCTCATAAGAGTGTTTTATATATGTACTGCCGCCTGGTATACCATGTGACATTGTCATTCTTGTTTTCAGTTTCTTTTAGTGTCGCTGCGTTTTTGGTCGTTATATTATAATGTAGCTGTGCATGGATTACTCGCATCATGCATTTTTCTGAACGATTCTCTAGGCAAACTATTTGCGCAAGTGTAAAAAAAGTACGTGTCCAATTTTACCTCTTCTTCAGGAAACAAGCAACAGCTGGCACGGTACGCGCGAACCAACATCTCCTTCTGCTATATTATAACAAAAAAAAAGAAAATGTCTTGCCCAGGATGGAAGCGTATAGGCGCTTGTGAATGCGGCACTACGAAGGACCAATAAGAATCAACGCGCAAAACACGCAGACAGAGCGACACGTTGAGAGGCAACCGCACAGACAGCGCTGACGTCACTGCTACAGGAAGAACAGCGCTACCTGACAGTAGGATGTAAAAAGGAGCACATATACACATCGAGCTGTTCTCTCTGCAATCAGGTTGACGTATTCAAGGACGACCACTTTTGGCAATGCTATCGCCTCGGCCCTCGGTCGCGCGTTGATTGGCTGGTTGAGCACTACGTCACGCGAAGGCGATACTATCGCTGTAAGTGATCGTCCGAGAACACGTCCCCAGGAGTCATTTATGCAGCCCGTCAGTCAATTTGACTTCTCTGCATTTGCTTACACGCGTGCGTAAACGTATGTATTGTGCACTATAAAATAATATTTACGCCCTTAAATGTAAATATGTAAGTGTGTAACTCATTCTCTTTGTGGATGTAAAGGCGTGAGCTATAGACGGATTTACCCTCTTATGAACTATTAAGGGAGTAACTTTCTTTACAGTCAGGACCTGTGGGTGTGCTCAGGTATGTTCGGATAAGATATGGAGAAAAGAAATTCACCGAAGATTACGATACTCCCTAATGCAAAATTTTAGCGCAGCTCTATACGTGTTTTCGTTTCGAGATATATTAAAGCAGCGCACCGATTACCGCACCGACTGGGAGAACCGTCGCGGGGCTACATGTAAACCAGCCAAACACTTGCCGCTTCCCGGCAACTGCAGCTTATGCATCCGTAATCTTTACTGGGAAACGTTGCGGCGAACGATGTGCGCGAAGGCGAGCTTTCTGGTTCATTTTTTTCTTTCCCCTGGACGGCTGGCGCCACCACTGCGGCGGATGCACGGACGTGAGAGCCATCTGGTGGTGCTTCAAGGTGGCTTCATCCGCTTGCCTCCTCGCGCTTTCTTCGCTATCGCAGCCTTCTGCTTTCCTCCTCTCCCTTTCGCCGGACTCTCCTCCTCCGCCTTCCGCCTTATGCGTTCACTGTAGCCTCCTCCTCCGCTTTCCTCCTCGCGCTATCTTCGCTATCGGCTTCTTTCGTTCCCTGCTGCGCTCTGCGTTCGCTCGGCTACGCCGGCGAGGCACGCCGACGCTCAGCGAAGGAACGGGCGTTTAAGTGATGCGATCCAAACATGTCCGACTATTACAATACACCCGCGAAATTTGAGCGCACCTGTATGAGTCTTTTCATTTGGCAATATATTGAGGCAACGAATTTGAGACCGAAATCACCGCACCGACTGGCAGTGGACAAGTGGCGCCAGCGCCTTCGTGGAGGGGCAGTATGGGAAGACTAGCACGATGAGCGGCATCACAGCCAGCTGTGGAAGTCGACGACAACGAAGGCGAGAGCAGTTGCGCGAACAGCAAATCTAATTTGCTGGAGCGTATCAGCAAATGTCGTTTCCGTGTGCAAATAACCTTGTAACCGATCGGTTCTGCGACAACCAGAAAGATGACAAACCTCCTAGTGCTGCCCTTGGAGCCATCAGTTGAAATCAAACGCTTTGATGTCATCCTAAATAGCCCCCGAATGTTTCCTGGCTATGTTCGAGATTTTTGTTTAAAAGCTGTTTGAAATATCCTGAGAAATTCGGAACAAGAGAGCACAGCAAAGGCACCCCTCTACGGCATGGGTCTTTTAACCTATAACGCCCATTGTCCCTATCTCCGGTTCGGGGTCAACTATTTTTTTCGTCAGCTTTACGAGCAAGCTTTGGGGCGTGGGCTCGTATCTAAATAAATAGGAACAGAGAAATCGTTCCTAAGGCGACATGCCTCATCACACGGCGGCCCTAAACAACGCGGCGTGCGGTAGAGAAAGTCACGTGATGCGCTCGTGCCGCGGCTCGTGCGTTCATCGTTCGTCATCGTCTTCTTCCACAGCTGCTTTCGATGCCGCTCATCACGCCAAAAAAAGGGGGAAATTAAAATGGAGTTAATTCCGGCTCTCGAACCCACGACCTTCCGGGGAAGTAGCACCCTTAACTTTTGGTTGGAAGCGAATCGACGACCTTTGGTGTTCATTAGGGCAAAGCATCTCTCGAGCACGGCTGCGGCCTGCCGTATGCGGCGGAGACGGCGTAGCTCGCCTAGTGTTCCGCGCCACCGCAGCGGCGCCACCAGTAGGGGAGAGCAGCCGGAGATATTTGCGGCGGATCGCAACGTGACAGCGCAGCTCGCCTGCTCCCGCCGCTATTTAAAGGGCGATAATAAATTTTTTATAGTGTTACTCATATTAGTAAGCATGACTATCGAATGTACCAGGTCGGCGATGTTTCCACCAAAATATAGCAACTGTTCATTTGTAACTAAAGTGGTTGCTTGGGCTATTCGCATTGTGCGCGTCTTTCTGTTTCCTCCTTCCTTGCCGTTGCGCTGTACACTCTCGAAGATGTTGGTTTATGCAACAGTTATTTCTGCAACAGCACAGCCGCTTGTTGACAAGTGCGCTTGTATTTACCAAAGCATTGTGTTTTCACTCTAGAAAAAAAGAATACGAGCTAGAGCAACGGAGAAGTTATAACTCCGTGTAGGAAAAATAATACTCTTTGTTGTTGTAATCACAGGTGCAGTACTTTCCTGGCGAGAGGCTTTTGCGCCAGGCGTACAAGTCGCTCAGCTGACAGGTTAATATCTCCTGCCCAGTTTGCATGGGACCGGTCGCAAGAGCTTTCTCAGGAAAACTTTGCACACTTCCATGGTACGGCCCTCCGCTCCGCAAGTCAGCTCACGGCATTGCAAAAGGTGCTGAAGAAAAAATTCTATACCCCGCCGCTCCTTTATCATCGAAGTGACGCCAATTCCACCAGTTGAATGGCCAACATGTATATCTTTGCAGCGTTGAACGGCAAGGAAGCTTAGAAAGATTTCTGGACCTTACATGGTCATATCGTTTGCTTGAGCAAGGCTTCCAAATTACACACTCCCTTAGAATGACGTTACCACATTTAGGCTTCTTCATGGAGATACTGCGGACTTGGTTCCTAATGAACTCGGCAGTCTTGTCGCCTTGAGCCACACCATCGAGTACCTTCGTGAAATAGGCAATGTCCTTGTTCTTTTCAAAAAATTGTGCGCGCTCCTCAGCTCCATCGACCTTCTCTTGAAGTGCCTGTAGCGCTCCTTTAAGACGCGCGGCCTTCGCTTGTACGCGGCGCGTTCAAGCTTAGCGAAGGCCGTTTTTTCAAACTCGAGAGAAGTTTGGCATGATGCATCTAGCAAATCATGCAATTTCAGCACAGGTTTCAACCACTGGCTCGGTGTTATTAGACATTACGGTTTCATTGCTGTCACGCAGTGAGCCGGCCGTTTTGACTAACAACAGGCTCGTCATGTGAAGCAACAGTGCCCGCGCATTTTGCCCGCGACTGCGGATCACCCTATCTTCTTTCCAAGCGCGGCCGCTTCTTCCTTGGAGCTGACGTGGTCCTCGTGCTCATGTAGCTGTGATAACTGGGGAACACTGTCGGCACCGCAGTTGGCAAAAGCACCATCAACTTGGCGGTCGCCTTGTAGCGGCGCTCTGTAAAATGCAGAGCACACACCAATGACCTGTCTCATTTGGCTGCTATGTTGTTCCTTTCCCGCCAGGTCCCTCCCGGGAAATGTTTCGCAGCCATGCTGCCCTGCGTTCTGAGTCGCTAGGGGAACTCGTGGTAGCGGATTTGGGTGTTCTTCGAAGCATTCGTCGTACACAGCGGCACGCAACAGTTGCGCGGCATTGTGCCGCAAGCATAAAAGATCACCCAGGCGTGAAATATCTTGAGTGACACTAAACAGTAACGATGCACGCGAATAAAAAAAAAAATTATAACCACTGAGCTGCGCGCCCTTTTTAATGCTCGCTCCTTCCCGCCAGTGCCTCGCGCGGGCTCTCCCTTAGCTCTCCCCGACAACTAGCGCCCTCCTCGCGAAACGCGGCGACAACTGCAAACTCCGCTTCCACGCTCTCGCCCATAGACGGTGGTGCGACGCGGCAGGCCGCACCTGTGCGTTTTCATCGAGCGGCCGTGTCTCGAGTGCGCAAGCTGTCGCCTTCATCCTCTTTGGCGTATGCAAAAGTGACTCTCAATTTTTCTTGGAAACCAGCGCACCGAATTCGATTACGTTTGTTACATGTAAAAAAAAGTGTAAATCTAGTGACTTGTAGCGGGCACGGCAGACCACTTGGGCCGCAGGAGTGCTCGACTAAGGACCCCCCCCCCCCCCCCTGCCACTCTTCCCACTGGCACAAGCAAGAAGAAGCCTGACCGCACATTTAAATGCGGACGCATTTCTATGCTTACCCAACGAGGAAACCATGCCGTTCATCACGTAAGACGGGTCTCGGTAAGGAAATTAGTCTATAAAACAGAATAAATTCGAAAGCAAAAAAAAAAGCGTCCGACGATTACGATTCTCCCTAGTGCGAAAGTTGAGCGCAGCAGTGTACGTGTTTTCATTTCGCGATATCTTGAGGCAAAGAATTTGAGACCGATATCGCCACCCCGACTGGCAGTGGGCGAGTGCTCTTCAGTGCCTTCGCAGAGGGAGGGGCAGCACGGGAACGCTGGCATGATGAGTGGCATCGGAGCCAGCTGTGCAAGAAAGCGACGACGAACGTACGAGCAGTGGCACGAGCGCGTTCGCGCGGTTACGCCGACGCCGACGCCGACGCTCAACCCAGGAACTGCCGCCTAAGAACTGCACTCTAAAAAACAAATCTCGACTTTGGCAATCTTGTGCAACGTACTGTTTTCGACATTCTTTTTTTCTCCTCACGATAGCGGTGATACTCTGTAATAATGAATTGAAATAGATGCTGTTGAGCTGCAATCTATCTCTAAATATTTAAGGGCCGTAGCCATAACACGTTTTTCTTTGGGCTTTAACCGAAAAGCGGTTTCGGCAAAATTCAGAGACAAAAAAAAAATTCCCGTCTCCTGACTGACCTGGCGCTTCCATATTTCTTTTTCACGAAGACAGATTTATTCCCTCGCGAATGTAATTTTCTCAATATATCACTAAATATTTTTAGAGCCGTAGCCACAACACTCCTTTCTTTGGGAGTTATCCGAAATGCGGGTTCGGCAAAATTCACCGACAAAAAAAAAAAATTCCCCGACTTCTGACTGACCTGGCGCTTCCATAATTCCTTTTTTTTTTTTTTTTGCGAAGATAGATTTATGCTCTCGCGAAACTGATTTTCTCAGTCTATCACCAAATATTTTTAGAGCCGTAGCCGCGACACGTTTCTCTTTGGGCTAGTTAACCAAAATGCGGGTTCGGCATATTTCACACACAAAAGACACTCCCCACCTCTGACCGACCTGGCGCTTCCATATTCTTTTTTCGTGAAAACAGATTTATTCCCTCGCCAAACTAGTATCGATTTGGTTTTTCTTGCCACGGCGGCCGCATTTCGATGGGGACGAAATGCGAAAACACCCGTGTACTTAGATTTAGGTGCACATTAAAGAACCCCAGGGGGTCGAAATTCCCGGAGTCCTCCACTACGGCGTGCCTCATAATCATAAAGTGGTTTTGGCACGTAAAACCCCTTAATTTCTTTATCTTGGTACTCCGACACCAATATATATATATATATATATATATATATATATATATATACACATCTCAAGGTTGAAAACGGTCAAGGTACATTGCCCGACCGAACATATCTGAACACAGCTAGGTCGACGCGATACATCGATGTATTTGTATGCTTCTCATGATCTTGCTTTCTGTCTTACACTGCCGGTCCCAGCTAACGTTCTCAAACCTGTTCAACGAGGAGGAGGAGGAATAAACTTTTATTGTAGAACCAGCACTTTATGATGGCCGGGCCTAAGCCTCCCACGAAGGGACGTCGAGGGCTTGCCTCGCCGCCGCCTCGCGGGCGTGCTGGGTCGCCCAGGTTTGGTCGTCGAGGGCGGAGCTCCGCAGAGCCTTATGCAACCTCGACGAGAGAGTCGTGGTGTTAGTCTGGGTGTACTGTACTGGGCACTCCAATAGCATATAAAAAAGAACATTTAGAACAGAGAGTGCAAGATACTTTTATAAGACCTACAGTGCTCAGTCGCCTGTGTTCTGATAACATCATAGTTCTTACGATCGTATCTTGCATCGTGCTTCTAAATCTTTTTTTTGTTTCGTAGAACAGCTTGGCTAACGTTAGCTGGGACACCCTATACATCTCCCGCCGCTTAAACAAAATTCTGGAGTCCTACGTCTTCTAACTTCTCCGGTCGTAATGGCCGAATCCGCCATTCTGCCCAAAGCGAACAATGGGACAGTGAATGAATAACGAAGAAGCTTGGGAAGCAGCTAAAGGACCGCGCAACGAGTGTTTGAACTTGGACGTGATAGACGAGAGAAGGGCAGATATGGATTGGAGCGTAGATAAGTGGTAGCTGATATTCCATGATTGAGATGAAGGTGAGGAAGCTGAGTTATATGGGCTGGTCATATAATGCGTAGATCAGACAAGCGGCGGTTGATTAGAGTAATATCCCTCACACACTGGTGACCTAAAGTCTTTTGACGTGAGCTCCTTTCTTTTGGACCAAAGAACCTCTAATTAAAAGGAGTTTCGCCACTGATGCACGACATGGCTTGAGGTCCTTTATATGCTTTCAGTGAGCTACGCAGCAAAGCACAGGGCCTTGCGTTTGTTAAACTGAAACTGACGAAACGTTAACTAAATAGTGTACTTGCTGAATTTGCCATTACTGCTAAATATGAAATAGCTTTTTTTTTTTTCAAACACATATTATTAATACGGCACCACCGTGTTTCGTCAAGTTTTATGTTGTTGAAGAGCCGCGAACTAGTTTAGCGCTTCGGGTACATAAAGAAGTTCGGATGCCTCCCCTTTGAGCAAGGGGCCTTCGCCAAAATAAAGAAAGAGATACCCCTTTGTCGGGCGTCACCCCGCGTGAACGACTTTGCGGCAGATGACCCCTAGTACGAACGCCTTTTAAGTGTCCGCTCTCTTAACCTTTCCCTCCACTTTTCTCTTACCCCAGTGCAGGATAGCCAACCGGGCTGAGTTCAGGTTAACCTGCCTGCCTTTCATTTATCCTTCTCTCTCTCTTTCATTTATCTCTCTCTCTCTCTCTCTCTGTGCGTGTGTGTGTATCAGGGGTTTACAACGTACCGGGTAGCAAGGGAAAGGGAGTGTAGTTGAGGGGGTGGCATGAGGAGAGTAGACAAAATCTGAGGCACAAGAGGCCTACGATAGGCAAAGTGGAAATCACTGGGAGAGGCCTTCGTCCTGCAAAGGGCTTCACGTAGCCAAGCGTCTGCGTTTCTGATGCGCTCAATTTGGTAAAACGGAAAGCCCCTAGAAGCGTTTTTGATGCCCCGGAGGGGGTTTTGCCCGGTTGTGTATTGTTCAGCAAACCAATTACTAATAATTAATTTTCCTATTCTTTAGTCAATTCTCATTCCTTTTTTCTCCTTAACTGTAACACTGTGCTCTCCGTGGCCAGAAATGAGCGGGGACAAGTATTTTTTAAATTTTCTTTTACGTGGGTTTAAATTAGGCTCACGGCGGCCATGAGGAATATGTTTATGAATTATTAACGACAAATACGATTATTATTAATATTATTGCAGCAGTTATAATAATAATAATAATAATATAATATTATTGCTTGCAGTTGGCGGCGATACCCTCGGCCAAGGCTGATACCTCGTTTTTAACAGATTACAGATGCGCCGCGGGAACGTGTTGGGGCTGCACTGCAACTGGTTTGCCGATTCTTCAAGCCACCGCCCCCGCTGCTATTCCTGATTTCCGGGATTCTCGTCAAGCGTCGTAGGACCGGTGCATCATTTTGCTACACCAGGACTGGGTTGCTAGTCTCTGGATTCAGCGACATCCTTCTACTCACCTGGAAACTCTGGCAGAAGGGCACCTATATATTTTGGCCGGACGCCCACGGTTCCTTGCAGTTGGCGGCGATACCCTCGGCCAAGGCTGATACCTCGTTTTTAACAGGTAGAGTGTTGCGACACTATTACTTTTTTTTTTGTTGGTTGTATCGCCGCCGACTGCAATTTTTGGTTGTTGATTACAATTTTGTTGCTACCTCGTGAAATCAGCATGTCGGGCGATGATGAAAATTGCATTGTGTGTCACAAACAGCTGCCCACTGACGGAAAGTTAATGAAGTGTTCAGGCTGTAACCATTCCTATCACTTAGGCCAATCTTGCTCTGGTATTGCCCAAAATACGTTCACCACAATGGGTTTGTCTAAAAGAGAAGCTTGGATCTGCAAAACCTGTAGAATTACAAAGAGCCGGGCTGGTTCCACTTCACAGTCTGACATTTCTCAAGTAGTCGATAACGCGATCCCGAGTGGATCACTGGCGGCTGAGCTCAAGGACATAAAACAGAGTCTTCTCTGCTTGCCATTCCTGACTCAAAAAGTGGACACACTTCTAGGCCTCAAAGAAGATTTTTCGAAATTAACTGAGTCCGTTGACCATCTGGAGGAGGCGGTGGTATTTATGTCGAATAAGTACGACTCGGTTGTCACTCAGTTAAACGAAATCA
This sequence comes from Dermacentor andersoni, assembly GCF_023375885.2. Classification (NCBI taxonomy): domain Eukaryota; kingdom Metazoa; phylum Arthropoda; class Arachnida; order Ixodida; family Ixodidae; genus Dermacentor; species Dermacentor andersoni. Next base: position 147,381,506 of record NC_092820.1, read on the forward strand.
GGACTCAAAATGCAAAGTACGAATCTGAGATTGCCGCTCTATCTTCTACAGTGCAAATGCAGGCAGAGCAGCTTCAGCATCTGCACGATGTTCAAAATGACAGTGAGCAATACAGCCGCAATGCTAATATGGAAATTCACGGCCTTCCTCAAGAAGATCACGAAGACTTGAAGCAGACGTTGGGGCAGCTCGCTGACAAACTGGGATTGGCGGATTTCACCCTCAGATGTGGTGGCTGTTCATCGCTTACAAGGAAAACGCGATTCGATTCCCACAGTCCTGGTGCGCTTCACATCTGTTACGGCTAAAGAAAGATGGTTCCAGGTTCGTGGCAAGTTGCGGGAGCTCCATCACTCTCATAAGTTGCCAAAACTATTTTTCAATGAAAATTTAACCAAGCAAAATCGAGAATTGTTTTGGCGAGTAAGGGCAGTAGCCAAAGAAAAGGGATACAAGTTCACTTGGGTCAAAGCCGGAAAAATTTTCGCAAAGAAAGATGAATTCCCAACTCTGATTCGAATCAACATGCTAGCAGATGTTGAAAAGATTGTTTAACATAATGGCAAGCACCTGCGAAGAGTTTCCCGATTTTCAGTCTTTCTGTGTCAGCTGCAGTCCCAAGTCGAAAGGTGACTTCATAATTATTAATCTTAACATTAGAAGCTTACGGAAATACTGGGACGAATTTAAAATGATTGTCACTTCAACACTTAGTTTTGTGGATTTGTTTGTTATAACAGAAATTAACGTCGCAGATACAGGCCTGGATACGTTTGTTCTAAACGGTTATCAAGCGCACTTTGTAACACGATCACATCGGCGAGGAGGAGGGATTGCTATTTTCGTCAAAAACGTGTATGACGTGTCACACATCGATGTTTCATTCACTTTTGCGGAATGTCTTGCTATCAAAGTGGCTCAGGGGCGGTTCCTGTTATCTGTATTCGCGTTTTATCGTCCTCCATCAAATAGTGTCAGTCGCTTTTTAATAGAATTGGAAGCCTTCTTACAACGATTCAACCCGGTGGATGAAATATGCCTAGTTGGAGACTTCAACATAAACGCCCTTTGTCACACAAAGGGTGCGGTATCCGACTACTTATCCCTTTTAGCTTCCCACGGCATTGAAAATACGATAAACATTTCAACCAGAGAAGACCTGGTAAATGGGCGTGTAGTCAGTTCATGCATAGATCATATTTTGGTTCGTACTTCAAATTATTCTTTAGATTCATGTGTCATAAAACAGCGTTTGGCAGATCATTATTTTGTGGCTTGCCACTTTGTGTCGTCAACCCCATTAACAACACGCGCTTACGCTGAGGACTCGCCTAGCAGCGTTCAGATTTCTATAATAGACCAGCGTAAGCTCGATGACCTAATCAGGGCATTTGATTGGTCTACATTAATGAACAGAAAGGCTGCACATGTCTACGACTGCTTTTGTGAACAAATACAAACATTTGAGAACTTGGCAAAGAAAACTGTAACAAGGAAACGCCGAAAAAATCATAACTGGATAAATGCTAACGTAATTCATGCTATAGCGGAAAGAGATGTCTTGTGGAAACGTTCGAAACGTTCCCCCCAAAATATAACACTTCGCTCTGAGTACACAGCAGCTAGAAACAAGGTAGTTGCCCTCATTAGATCGGCAAAACGGCTGTATTTTTTACATCAATTTAATCTAGCTTTGAAAAACCCAGCAAAGACTTGGTCTTTAATAAATCACCTTCGAGGAAAAGCAGACTCGAGATCTGCTATTCATTCGTTTTCGAACGACCCCGCAACAACGGCTAATCTATTTAACCGTCATTTTGCTCGTTCGTCTGACGGAGCTAGTCAAGGGCATGCTCTGGACTGCACGCTTCAAAAATCTATATCTGCCTCAGCCTTCCTGCCGAAGTTGTCGGAACTTGACTTACATAGGATTATTTTCAGCTTCAGACAGAACAAACCACCCGGTCTTGATGGCCTTTCAGCGCGCATGCTCCAAAGAAACTTTGAAACCCTGTCGGGCATTCTTCTTTTTATGCTTAACGGGTTTCTGGACGATTCTTCTATCCCTGAAAAACTCAAAACTGCTTTAGTCAAGCCACTTCACAAAGGAGGAAAAAAAGATGTAATTGAAAACTATAGACCCATATCCATTTTGCCTATACTCTCCCAAGTGTTAGAAAAGTTTCTATTGGAAATAATGCTTTCCTTCATCAATAAGTTCTCGATTTTGTCCCCTCATCAGTTTGGTTTTGTCGCTGGTAAAGGTACTACCTTACTTTTAGAATCCTTTTCGGATGAAATTGTTTCCGCTTTCGACAAAAATTTGTTTAGCATTGCATTATTCTTAGATATTAGTAAAGCCTTTGAAACAGTTAACCACGACATTTTGTTGAACAAATTACATTTATTGGGCTTCCGGGGGCCATTTCATGACATCCTGAAAAATTATCTATCGAACAGATCGCAAACAGTAGTATTAGGCAATCACTCCAGCTCTATTTTGCCTATTAAAGCTGGAGTCCCTCAAGGGTCCATCATAGCCCCGCTACTCTTTAATATTTTCATGAATGACCTTGCGTCCACTGTTTCAAAATGCACAATTTTTCAATACGCCGATGACACCGTTCTGCTAGCAAAGCATTTATGCTACAAATCAGCAATCAATATGTTACAAAAAGATGTCTATAACGTAATTGATTGGTTTTCTAAAAATTTTCTTGTAATCAACAATTCAAAAACAAAGTTGATTTGCTTCAGAAATCCCTTAAAGATGACGTTGATAGATGAACATATCTTTTTGCACAATAAGTCATGTTCGCATTGCAGCTGTACTCCAGTGGAATATGTGCAGTCCATAAAATACATGGGCGTATTTTTTGACTCAAACATGTCGTGGGAATCGCATTTAGCGTATTTATGCAGTAAACTCCGAAGCGTTGCCTGGGTACTTTATCACTGTAAAAGTATAGTTCCTTTTTCAGTCAAAAAAACAATTGTGAATGCTCTTGCGTACGGAATATTAAGGTATGGCATCACAATTTTCGCCTTCTGTTCTGCGCGTTGGGAGAGCCGGGTGGACGCTCTATTAAAAAACATGCTCCAAAGTGTAGCATATAATTCGCCTCTGCTTTCTTCTCGAAACATATTTACCGCCGTAAGTTTTCCTACGTTCCGCTCATTGTTTGTTGAAACAGTGGTATTACGTCATTTTTGGAACTCAGATTTCAAAGTTGAGCATAAACCTGTGCGCATGCTCCGTTCGGGCTTGCGTTTCACTGTGCCTCGTTCCGCAACGAGATACGGTGAGGCCCGGCGATGTGTGTACGTTCCTAATCTGTTTAACGATCTACCAGAGGGCATTTTCACAGCAACTTCGAAAAGATCACTGAAAAAGATGATACGGGCTCTGTAGGCTAAACATGTTCCATATTCACATTGCTTTGCCTTCTCATCTCGGGTAACATTTATGAGGCAATTGTTTCAAAGATTCGAATTCTTGCATCCTGTGTTGTATGTTTTGTTCGTTTTATGTAAGCTTGAACTCTAGGTACTGCTCCAATAAATTTGCGCCACCAAATGTAGTGTCGCGCGCTTTATGTAACAGCGTCATTATTTTCTTTGATATGTGATTGTTTTCCTATTTCAATGTATTGCCTTGCCAATTCTGCAGGGCCATGTCCCACAAGCCCTTGTAGGCTTAGACAGGCCTGATTATAATGCTGTATATGTGTTATGGCAATAAAGATATTATTATTATTATTATTATTATTATTATTATTATTATTATTATTATTATTAGTAGTATTATTATTATTATTATTATTATTATTATTATTATTATTATTATTATTATTCCATCCAACGGGCATCATATACAAGGGATGACGGGTGGAGGACAGTGAACGAGCGTCTTCTTCTACGGGTCCTCGTTGCCGATAGGCTGGCGGGATGGCCTAGACAGCGATGCACGGATCTGGGTGAGAGGGAGCGTAAAGGAGCAGGGATATGGTGCTCTTCGCAAGATGACCGTAAGGGGGCAGCGTGCAGGCTTCATGCCTTCAGCGAGCGAGCCAGCTGTGCGGACAGCTCCCCCTGCTCGTTTTCATAAAGTGCGCCCCGCTGTTGCCCCGAAAGAAACTGCTGGTGTGCAGGAGAGTTGTGCGTCGCGTTCCTTCCTTATCCCCTAGCCTCTCTTTCCCCCTTTCCTTCTTTTTTTTTTGTAACACGTGCGGCGTACTTAGGTGTTTCTGGGCGTATACCGTACTTTCTGGAATACAGCTCGTATCTGGCTGCCCAGTCCATGGGAGGCAGGAACAATTTACGGGACATATATGTGGCTCGCAAGAGAGAGAGAGCGAGAGATACAAGAAACGATTATTACGCAGCTTTTGCGGTTACTGTGCTGACGAAGTCTGTGGCATTTGGCAGATGTGTGCCCAAGGCGATATTGCTGACGTCGGCCGCAAGGTGTGCAGTACATACATACATACATACATACATACATACATACATACATACATACATACATACATACATACATACATACATACATACATACATACATACATACATACATACATACATACATACATACATACATACATACATACATACATACATACATACATACATACATACATACATACATACATACATACATGCATAGGCTTGTCAAATAGATGTGTGTCCATTACTCATAAGAGAGAGAGAGAGAGACAGAAGAAAGGGGAAGGCAGGGAGGTTAACCAGATGGGCAGATCCGGTTTGCTACCCTTCGCTGGGGAGAGAAGGGAGGGGAGCTAAAGTGACAGCAAAGTAGAGGTAAAGAAAGTAAGGAGCATAGGCATACAATCACAGTCAAATACTGTCACCACATACCGTCACCACACAGCACAGTAGCACTTGCAGCACTATAAAACTCCAATGCTCGTAAGACATTGTCATTATGTCGACACAACATCGTTACGTGTTGGCTAACGCCCCCGTTTTCTTCATTCCAGCGAATACAGCGCAATATCTCGTATCTTCATTACTATTTCTTTGGTGACGGGGAAGAGGGAATGAGAAACGCGGCGAGGGGGGTGTAATAATGCGGAAGTCTCAAACAAAGTCTGGGCCAACTTGGACAAAGTCACGGACGGCCAAGCGCGCACTTATCGGCGCCAGCGCAGTCGTTGCTCAGCGCACGCGGACTGCATACGCGGACTCTGGCCGACTTCACTCCATCTGAAGTTCGAGGCAAACAGAACAGCGCGGAACGGCGCCAGGAGATTTTCCGCGAGGCAATAAACGAGCCATTCGGCCAAGCTCCAGGCCACGATTTCGCCTTAGCCCAACTGTGACGGCGTAAAACTCTCCGGAATTTTCCGCTGCTCGCCGGCGTGTTTATCGTCTGCTGCTCGGAGTTCCCGCTCGCGTCCTCCTACGCCTACTCGGAGGCTTGATTCCTATCTGCTGCTCTTCACTGTGAGTTCGTGTCTTCTGCTCCTTTTCCGTGTCTTCTGTTCAAATTTAGCGTCTTCTGCTCCTTTTTAGTGCCTTGTGATTCTTTTTTGCGTCCTCTCTTCTCTTTACGTGTCTTCTGCCCATTTTTCGTGCCGTCTCTTCTTTATTGCGTTTTCCTGTCCATTTTCCGTCTTCTGTTCGTTCCTTTTTTCTTCTGCTTCTTTTCAGTGTGTTCTGTTTCTTTCAAGGTAATCTTTTCTTTTTTTGCGAAATGTCATTTTCACTTTACAGCATTGCCATCGTTTGATTTCTTTTGAGTTTGCTGTATTTGTTCGCCTAATATTGCCCCTTGGTCGAGATGTGTGAGACGATATATATATATACTCGACTTTGTTTCCCTTCAACCGAAGTTCACCTGTTCTCAATCTGTCATCTTATTATTTTTTTCTTTTACGGACAAGTCTTTCGCTTCGTTTCTGAGTCTCTTGCAGCATTTGGCTAGCTCGCTTGCTCTTGTCGGTTATGTCAAGGCTGTTTGAAGGCCGTTTTGGCCACTTCGTTGTCTGAGCATCAGGTTAGCTTGCTCTCTTCATTTCTCGGTTTCGTTCCCCTTCATTTATTTGTTTTCTTGCCTACATTTGAGCTACGTTTAAGGCCGTTCCGCTCAAATTTGTTTCAAGCCTCCGTTCTTCGCACGTTACATAGGACGAAACCATCCACAGCTCGCCTGTTCCTAAATGACTTGTTTTATTTATTCATTCAATTTTTCGCTACTCAACAGCTTTTTTTTTTTTTTTAAAGCATTTCGAGGCACACTTCTACGAGTATCTTGAGTGAATGTGAAGTTATAGCTTTGTTTTGTCGGTAAGTTGATGGCGTCGTCGTCCCGATGGCATCGTTATACAGTCGCCACCATTTAGGAATCATCGTTTCATTGCCTTCGTACCGCCTTTGTCGTTCCATCGACCTCATTCCTTCTTCGTAATTCCTTCGTATACTCACCTCATCGCCGTCACACCGTCGACGTCATTCCTTCTTCGTCGACGTCGTTCCTTCTTCGTCGACGCCATTCCATTGTCGTGATTCGGTCGTGCTCATAGCGCCGTCGTCGTTCCACGTGCGTACAGGCCTGAGGCTGATAGGAATTCAGTTTCCGCGAGGCTGCTGCAGTAGCGACACTTTTGCACGCCGTAGAAGACGCGGCGCGATCGAGTGTGGTATCGCACTCGACCGAGTCGGCATCTTCTTCGGCATCGCTGTGCATAGTGTAAAGTGAAACAGCAGAAGTTTACGGGATGGGGTTTGCCCTTCAATTGTGAATTCCTGCACTGTTAAGGCATCACAGGTCGTATTTAACAAATCACTGTGTAGGTGGCGAAGGCTACTACGTGCTGAAAATTTTAATTCGAAGGTGCGTGCCCCGCGCTTCGCCAGAAAGCGGCTTCTTGGCAAATCCTGCATCCCGTAAACTTTTGCGGTTGACTGCACGTCGCTGCACTGGCTCCACTCTCTTTGTCAACAGATGCGTCTGCGTACAACCGGAGACGTCTGCCATGCATTCTGTCGAGGTGCTCTACCGCCAAAGATATTGCCTCCGCCACAGGTGTAAGGCGCTTGGTGCGAATATGCGGAACGGCAAGTTGACATTCCGCACCTTCATATGACCGCGGTGATTTCTAACATTCAATTTTTGTGGTAAATTGCAGACCAAGTGCAAGAAGTGTGTTGAGCGTTGTTTACTTCGCATTTCGAGTAGTGCAAGCTTTGCTTTTCCGAGCACCACCCCGTTACACACAATGGCGTACCTTGAGCGTCGAAAGCAAAATTTATGCAAGGCGAGACTTCGTTTTACGATGTCGCTCGGAGAGAGGTGAATTTCCGAAGAGTTCTTTACTCACGGTTGCGTGTGGAGGTAAAAACATTAAGAAAGAAAGAAAGAAAGAAAGAAAGAAAGAAAGAAAGAAAGAAAGAAAGAAAGAAAGAAAGAAAGAAAGAAAGAAAGAAAGAAAGAAAGAAAGAAAGAAAGGAAGAAAAGGAAAGAAAAGAAAGCCAAGAAGCCAGGCTGGTGCCTGGTCCTGTCACGATATTCACGACGATGTCTGTCGACCAGTAATGCGATTAGCATTCAAGCAACGAAGTGACGCACCGTACTGCTGAACTCACGTTTATTTAAAATCTGCTAGCGGTTACTCTGAGACTCCCTTTTCCTTTGGCCACATGTCACGCACTGTCTCCGGAATCGAATCGCTTTACCGTAGCATTCGCATGCCAAGGTCGTCCATGATCACATGAATGACGACGGTGGATCACGGAATGATGACGGAATGATCACGGAATGATGACGGAATGATCACGGAATGACGACGGTGGAATGACGAAGGACGCACTCCTCTTTTCCGACAACAAGACTGCGCTGCGCAACCATTACTGCGCTGGTTCTTCCCCTTGACAAGTGAATCCGGCGTGTATTGCACGCTGTTAAAGAACTGCAGAAAGTCGTAAGTGCCATCGTGTTTCCTGCAGGTGACCTTTTCATATCGGTGTAGCAGGCAACGAGAACGCTGACATTCGGGCGTACAAAGCGCTGAAACTCAAGCAACCGCCGCCAAAGAAGGCTCCACAGGACGCAAAAGAGGAAGAAGGCTATCAGGAAGAAGGCTAGACAGGAAGAATGCTATATCAAGCCACTTCCGCTCGTTCCCCTTGCGCTCTCCACCGCATCACTCTTGTGCGAATCAAGGACCTAACAAAACCGATGCGTATCTCCTATATCCCAGCCGTATACGGTCAGCGCGAACTCCCTCTTGGTGGTTCAAGACAGGACTTGGAAGCATCGTCGTCGTCTGCGCATTGTGAAGTTCTTGGTGACATTGAACATTACATACTAAAGTGTCCATAATTTGAAGCAGAACGTAGGAAATTGGTAGAATACCTAACGCTCAAGACGGCACCGCTCTCAAATGCAAATTATATCTTGTTCTCGCGAGGTCATTGGATGTTTAGGAGGGAGGTTGCTTCGGCTCCTCCTAAGGTTCCTCGGTGGTAGGAGGTCGGGAAGTGCATGGTGAGCCGTGTATGGATCTTCGGGGTTCGGAAAACGCGGCACGTATTGGGCTCTTGTGTCAATTTGTTTTTGATATCTGGTGTTGTTAGTTGTAACTGGGAAGTATTTCACACCGTACAGCAGTTGATAGGTGGCCTTCGAGCTGAGGAGTTGCCGGCAACTTTTGAAAGGCTAGGTCCGCCTGCTGCAAGCAGCACCCTCCCTCCACCTCCTCAGGAAATGCGTTCTGTCGTAATTTTTTTGTAGAGGAAAATAAGTTAAGAAGTGATCGTTGTTTACTGGTGTTGGCTAATGGCTCTCTTGGTTATTAATATATTATTACAAAAAAATTGCAGATAAGATAACTAAGATTTATCTTCCTCTCTCTATCTCTACAAACACGTTTCGAACAAAGGCACTGCGCGCGAAAAACTTACAATCGAATCGGGAACGTGGTGCGCGCAATCGAATAAACACGCCCTACTGATTCGCTGAGCTCCGGCTCCAGCTTTTACAGCTCCGCACGGTTCTGGTTGAGGAACGCGCGTAGGTTATAAACCCTTCCTTCTTGCACAAGCATGTTCTGCGCCCGACTGGTCCTCTTTCTTTCTTTCTTTCTTTCTTTCTTTCTTTCTTTCTTTCTTTCTTTCTTTCTTTCTTTCTTTCTTGATCACTACGCGCTACGGTGAGTAAAGAACTCTCCGGAAACTCACCTCACTCCGAGCGGCGTCGTAAAACGAGACCCCGTGTCACTCAGAAACTTTTCTTTCGAAGCTCAGGATACGCGAGCCTGTAGCAGAGTGGTGTTCGGAAAAGCGAAGCGCGTACTGCTCGAAGTGTGAGGTTAAAGAAAGAAAGAAAGAAAGAAAGAAAGAAAGAAAGAAAGAAAGAAAGAAAGAAAGAAAGAAAGAAAGAAAGAAAGAAAGTAAAATGTCGCGGCACTCGTTCTGGGATGCTCGAAACGGCTGGAACGTTGCTTCGGACGAACCGACTTGCCTCACGTTCTGTTTCTTCGCGGCGATAGTCGCTAAAAGGGACCCTAAAGAGAAAAGTAATTTCAGTCGTAATAATAGATTGCCCTCGTACAATACCCGAAGGAAAACGCTCTTACCGCGACAAGAGGTTCTGCAGGTAAAAAAAAAAACAGAAGCAAGTAAATAGCTAGCGAGATTTCTCAGAAGGTGAATAAGCGTTTTTTCCAGTCTCTCTCTCTCTCTCTCTCTCTCTCTCTCTCTCTATATATATATATATATATATATATATATATATATATATATATATATATATATATATATATATATATATATATATATATATATATATATATATATATATATGTGTGTGTGTGTAGAAGAATTTATTGTTAGAAGTTGGGTCAAATTACACGTATCTAGTATGCAGGAGGCTGTGCCATAGTCAAAGACTGTATCGTGACCTCCTCTACAAGAATAGTTATGATAACTGACATCTTAAAGCAACAGTGACATATAAAAAGGTATTATACAAGCAACAGGAAACCAACGTTAACAGAGCAAAATACAGAATTCCTTACGAATAATAACAAGGTTTAACTTATCGCACGGTAACATAAAGGATTGTGTGTGAAGAAAATACCAGTTCTTTACTTACAAGAACAAAAACAAACAGTAAAGCAAAAGAAGAACGGACAAAAAGAAACGGTTACAGTAAATTCAGTAACAGTTACAACATATATCTAAATTATATATATATATATATATAATGTCACATCCTATATGGTCACCGCGGGTATGTGCCAGGCGATGGGAACGACGCTGAAGTAGCGCGCGAGTGAAACAACAGAGACGACAACGACGCCGCGTTGACTGCTCTGATAAAGTGCTTCCATACGTCCTCTACGCCGGCTTTCCCGTCTTCTACTAGGCTGCGACACTGGTGGAGGTGCGGGGTAGGTTGCCTGATGCTCGGCACCCCTTCGCGGAGCCATACCTCGAAAACGGAATCACCTTCGTTCGTCGAAACTCCTGTTCACCGGTACAGTCGCCGCCTGCTAGGCCTGACGCCCGAGTTCAACCCTTTGCAGGACCCTGCTGGAACGCGTCTACCTACTTCCGCCATGGCTACTGCAACTCCATCGCAGGTGACGCTGCAAAATCCTAAGATACCAGAAAGTTTCCATGGCGACGCTTTTGAAGATGTCCAAGATTGGCTTGACCAATTTGAGCGTGTCGCCAGTTATAATGACTGGGGCTCCCAGCAAAAGCTGTCTAATGTCTATTTCGCGCTTCAAGACAGTGCGCGGACGTGGTTTGTGAACCGGGAGAGAAGTTTGACCACATGGGATACCTTCCGCACTCAGCTGCTGGATACGTTCACTAGTACCGACAGAAGAGACACTGCGCAGCGCCTACTCGAATCCCGTATTCAAAAACCAAACGAGAGCGTAGCCATGTATGCAGAAGATATGACCCGCCTTTTCCGCAGAGCAGACCCTGAGATGACTGAAGAAAAGAAGTTACGCTATCTCTTGCGCGGAGTGAAGGAGGAACTGTTTGCCGGACTCGTGAGGAACCCACCGACGACAGTGGTCGAATTCACCAAGGAGGCTACCGCTATAGAACGGGCACTAAAGCAACGGTACCGCCAATATGATCGCGCGAACTCGCCGGTGAATGCTTCAGTTCTACCTGAGAGCTACGGCACGTCTCTGCGTGAAGTCATCCGGGAAATTGTGAGAGAGGAGATCCGGCAGCTCGGGATTTCTCCTATGGCACCAGCGGTGGCTTCTGTCGCTGATATCGTTCGGGAGGAAGTTCGACAGGCCTTTTCGTCCCCCGACCGGCAGGCGGTGCCGCGACGACTAACCTACGCGGAAGCTGTCTGTCGTCCACCTCCCGCGACTTCGATGCTGCTGACACCGTCGACCACTACGACGCAGCCAGCACCGCCACCCCCGACGCCATATTTTCGCCAGTCACAGCCGCCGCCAGCTATGCCGTATCGCCGCCAGCCGATCGCTGCGCCTCGGTCTTACGGCGAATCTCCTGTGGGCTACCCGCTTCGAAAGACCGATTTGCGGCGCACCGCTGACCGCCGGCCGCTGTGCTTTCATTGCGGCGAAGCTGGACATGTTTATCGCGCGTGCCACTACCGCGCAGCCAGGTATGCAAGGTTTCCCAACTGCAATTACCCTGTGTTTGATGCTGCACGTGCCTGCGACGAAAATTCTACAAACTTTCGGCCAGAAGGTTCAGCGACGCCTCGATCACGTTCCCCTTCTCCGGCTCGTTATACCCCACCGACCCGTCGCGATTTTTCTGACGCCTCTAGGGGCAGGTCCCCTAGCCCACGCCGGGGAAACTAGAAGCAGCGACCTCCGGGGGTGAGGTATATAATGAAGAACTTATATGGAGCCGCCACGGTTCAAATAGCGGTTCAAGTCGTAGTAAGACAGGTTCTAGTGTTTTTTTCTTTTTTTCTTACTTTTTACGCCAGAGTACTGCACAATTAGTCTTCATTCCTTCACCGTCTTAGTACCACCTACTTTTTCGTCGTCTTGCTCACGCACACACGCACACGCACACACGCGCTCACAATCGCTCGCCTTGGACAAACGCGCTGGTCCATCTGATAACGTTTCGCAGTCCTGATGTTGGATAGCCAATTCCCTGTAAAATGTCTCACATAACGTTGATATCATAACAGCGCCTCGCATAAAATGAGTCTCGGGAAGTACGCATGTTTGCGTCATCCACATTTGCCAATGCGGCCGCGCATTGTTGTTGTTATTGTTGTTGTTGTTGTGACAGTATTCTCTGGATATTTCAACGCACTATAAACATAGTATGCACGTACGTCATTCAAGGATACTCCGCGACTTCCGGTCCACGGCTGCGCCATGTTGAATTCGCCGAACTTTCAAATCTAGTAAACAAGAAAGCAAGCGATATTCGACGACATATCATCGTAAAGATTGAGGAAGCATTAAATAAATATGTCCGCAGCATGTCAACAGTGAGAATAAAAATTGGCATATAGGACAAGGCAAAATGGGAGCGCCGAAAGATAAGCAGGGTAATCAGCAATTTCGATGATGCAGTAAAAACAGCAGAATAATTCTATACTGACCTGCACAATACCCAAGCAGCCACGCAACCTTCATTGGGAGTAGCGCTAAACGGGATGCAGAGTCTCCTTCTACATCTAGCGATGACGTTAGAAGGGCCTCCCAATTGGCATGCCCCGGGGAAAAGCGGCAGCAGAAGCATGGAATAACGGTCGAGTTTAATTAAAGATGGAGGACATATTAAAAGCCGAGCTCCTCTTTCCCAAGCTCGCCGGGTCTCGTCACCGCGGGAACTGCGGCCTGGCTGCTGCCTTGCCGAATACGCGACTCAATCACAGCGAAGCTCCCTCGCCAAGCGCCCCGCTGGGTTACTTGCAACACCGCCAGATGGCGCTGGCCTCCGTGCATCTGCGGGTGCACGGTAATGAGGAAGTAAACGCTTCTTGCGGATTGAATTAAACCGATCGATCAATCAATCAATCAATCAATCAATCAATCAATCAATCAATCAATCAATCTTTATTTTCGCATTCTTTCATTTACAAGAAGTGAACGCTGGGACAAGAACTAAAAGCTGCTTTTTTGCAGCTTGACGAGGTTCTTGCCTGTATTCGTGACAACGGGGACATAAAAATAATGTTTGCGCACTTTAGTGTGTGCCGCTTACAAATGTATAAGTGAAAATGTGTAAGGCGAAATGTACAATCAGTGATACAAAGCAGTGTGTTTAGTCATTACAAATGACATATGTGAATATACAGAATATAACAGATATACATAATTATTTTCAGTTGCTGAAAAATATATCGTATAAAATTTTATTAACACACTTGATGCGAATTGATGCGAATTGATGCGAAATTGCACCACTTACGTTTACGCACGCTGCCTCTGGAGCCATGAAGCGTTCAAAGCGTCCGTCGTACTCTCTAGTGGTCATCGACTCTACTTAACAAAAAAAGGCCCGGTATAACGTGTAGGCGCAGGCAGCGGAGAGCCGGAGTGTACTTGTCCCAACGCGACCGTTACGTGCAGGCACTCCCTTCATTTCGACTTCGCCGCGTTTCCAAAAGACTCGGCAGATCACGTGACATCTAACACTGGACACTCTCGGTGGAGCAGCGCCCATCGAGGCATCAGCCTCCTATCGGCTGGCGCTTTCGCGCCCCCACCAGGTTCAATTGTCATCCAACATGCTGCACAACACCCGCACAGGGAGAACACGTGGACAGCAGGCCGCCAATGGCGCTAACGCGCCTGGAGTGTCTCTATAATTGCTGTTACCATGAAGCTTACCGCGTTTTATAGTGGCCCCCGCCGTGGTTGCTTAGTAGCTATGGCGTTGGGCTGCTGAGCACGAGGTCGCCGGATCGAATCCCGGCCGCGGCGGCTGCATTTCGATGGGAACGAAATGCGAAAACACCCGTGCACTTAGATTTAGGTGCACGTTAAAGAACCCCAGATGGTCCAAGTTTCCCGAGTCCCCCACTAGGGCGTGCCTCATAATCAGAAAGTGGTTTTGGCACTTAAAACCCCATAATTTAATTTTAATCTATAGTGTCCTGGTCACCGTCCTGAAAGCATGTACGGGAATGGAATAAACTGTAAAAGAGTACGCATTTGGGCTGGTTGGTTCATGATTACGAGCAATAAAAACAGCGCAAAACGGCGGGACGAGTGAGGGGACACAGACAACAGCGCTGAAGCCACAGTCCAGCGCTGTTGTCTGTGTCCCCTCACTCGTCCCGTTGTTTTGCGCTGTTTTTATTGCTCGTAACGGGAACGGAGATTCGCATGTAATCGCTGATTTTGGTGAAGCAGTGCACTTGCAGAAAAAAAAAACCGTTCGCACATTTAAGGATGATCAGGACATACACAGGCGCTGAAGTACTTTGGAAGTACTCTGTACTCTTGTTTGCTTGTTGCACTTTGCGCAATACGCTACAAAAGAAAACTGCACTCTTTCTGCGGCTGGAATTGTACGCGTAGCCAACGTACCCTACCCACAGTCCAGAAAAAGAAAGGGGCAAAAATACGTCTCGTTCCATGAACATCTATCTGCTATGAAATAAAACGGGTGAAGAAAACGCAGAATTAAGTAGAGTGTGTTTGTTCCCTGGAGGTTCGCATTATATATTGGAAAGCTTCGAAACCCCGGCGCGGGAGAAAGAAAGGCCCGGACAGGTTTCGGAATAAATAGCCGATTTATCTTGCGCCGAGACGCCCAACAAATACTACAACAGCAACAACAACGACGTCATTCGAAAAGCAGTAGTTTGAATGAAAATAGAGAGACTTTGAATGGAGTTAGTAAAAAGAACATATTGGCTGGGAGGAGATGGGGAGGCGGGGTAGGGCTTCGGCTCAGCTGCAAATGTGTATGAGAAAGGATATTAGGGAAGCAGCGGTCGGTTAGGGCGGACAACTTACTATACCGCAAGAAATAAGGCCGAGGCACCCTCTTGGAGAAAACACGTACATTTGTGTCATAAGTTGATTCGTTCTTTTTCCTACTGAGCCTGCCTTATTTGTGTTCTTTTTTTATATTATGTGCGATCGCAATGCCTTCTCCTTGCCGGCTTCCAGGTAGAACGATATAATTTACTCGATGGAGCGCGACGAAAGGACGAGAATCGGGAGTGTGTTCTGCGCGCCTGCCTTGTATAAGCGATTCAATTACCCTTTCTTCCGTTCTTTCTTTCTTTGTTTGTTTCTTTTTCTTTCTTTCTTTCTTTCTTTCTTTCCTTCCTTCATTCTTTCTTTCTTTTTTTGCCAGTCCCTCATCGTTCATTCTGGTCTCTTGTCTTCCTATCTTTTTCTTCAAACGGGACGTCTGCCTGCCATTTTTTGTTTTATTTTTGTTTTTTACTTTGCCGTCTCCTAATGTTTTATATTATAAAACTAATTGTGCGCATTTTTTCTCTGTAAGATATAATAAATCCGTAAGCTTTAACTTCTGCTTCTATCTGTCAGCTATTAAAAGAGGGGCGCATAGCCGCACGTCAATCAATTAAATTACGGCATACATATCTACCCATGAATTGTAGCTAGTGAGCTTGCAAGGCATGCCGATTTGGAACGAATTCTAAGGATGTCAGTGGTTTCGAGGTACGCACAGTCTAACTGTCACCAAATTCGGCGCTCCAGAAATGGACGGAGACACAATTCAAATATGTTAAAGAGCATTTATCTCGAAGAAAAAGACAACGAAAGAAAAAAAAAACAGCTACCCTGGCACGCTATAAACACTACACATACACGAAACACTCCAAAAACTAGCTATACACATAAACAAACAAGCCGTCAGCGACATATTGTTCCTCCGCTCGACTACCCAACGCGACGTCACCAGCAAACGAACGTTCTGACCGTCGCCTGTCGTGTCGGACTCCGGCCCAGCGTGGCAAAGGACGTTAGCCGGCGCGGTTCCGACGCAGCGTGGGCGTTGACCTCCGACGAGAGCGCAGAGGTTGTAGTCTTCCGCAGATGCCCGCGTGGCACCGTACGCGGTCTGGGCCAGTCGACCGATGTGCCGCTGACGTGGAACAAGCGATTGCCTTCGTGGCACGGGACAGCAACTGGTTACGGCAGCGTGAGTTTCAACCGGAGCCACGGTGACGCAGTCGAGGCTCAGGAGCTGGAGCTGCTGCCTCCCGTCTCCAGAGAGCAGCTGGAGATGCCACTGCCTTGCTTCTCGGCTACGTCAGCAATGCCAGCTCATCTCCGCCTGCGTCTTCTTTTTAATTATTTCTTCTTCTTTCGCGCTTCACGTGCTCCTCGCCTGCAGGTCCCTTCTCCGTTTCGTCGACCGGCGTCTTCGTCTCGTTCACATAGTCACACAGGTCTTGCCGGGGACTCATGACACAAACCTATTACCTCTTTCTTTTTTTTAAAGAAAACGCTGCTTTATTCACTGAAACACAAAAACAACTGGTACGTCAAATGCGTTTCGTCGGCCACTTGAGAAATTCATATCCTAAACTATCATCTATACAGATTTTAATCCATTTGTCTGTCTGTCTGTCTGTCTGTCTGTCTGTCTGTCTGTCTGTCTGTCTGTCTGTCTGTCTGTCTGTCTGTCTGTCTGTCTGTCTGTCTGTCTGTCTGTCTGTCTGTCTGTCTGTCTGTCTGTCTGTCTGTCTGTCTGTCTGTCTGTCTGTCTCTCTCTCTCTCTCTCTCTCTCTCTCCGCCTCAGCAGCCCTTTGCTGCCTTCTTTTCAAGATTCTGCGGCTACTTCGTTTGAGCTAGGGGCACGGCTGCTCAGTACGCCAGTCGCGTGCCGCGTCCGAGGGTCCCTTCCCTTCGCGCCATGATTGAGTGTAATGCCTTGAGTCGCTCCGTGTACAGCGGCACCGCGACGCTTTCTGGAAGGACGTGGGTACATAAATGTAATATATATATATACACACATACACGCGCGCGGCCAGTCAGCTCTCGCACCAGCGCTCCCTTTTGAAAGCAGCGCGGCGCGACAGTGTAATGATAATGGAGGGGACAACGTCGATAATCGGCTCATCCAAGACAAACGCGACGCTGTGAACTGCGACGCAGGACGGCGCCTTCAGTATTGCCAGAGCTACGGGAGCGCCTCTCTCTCCCTCCAATACAGCTGCTTCCTTTCGAGCTGTAAATGGAGATCATATCTACACGGAGTGATGCCCATGGCCGAGCAACGGTGGCAGCACTGTCGGTGTCATGCTAGTGCGCTCTATTACGGTTGTCTCCCTTTGTCGCCGATAGGGGGACCTTCTTTATTTCCGTTCTCGTCTTTTTTTTTTTTCTTGCGCCATCTGGCGACGAAGCCGCGCTCCACGGCCTTCTCTTCTCCTTCCCTGTCTTTGTGGTCCCTCTCTCTCTCCATCTATCTCCGTTTCTTTCGCCAAGTTCTCGTTCAGCGCCTGCATTTCCTTAGTGGCATTTCGACACGCTTTCGGTGATATTTCGCCACGTTCCTGAGTAACAATGCGCTTTCTTCTGTATTCATTTATTGGTCCTAGCAGTTTCTTGCTTTGTATTCTTGTGGGGACAAATTACGCATTGTCGTTTGTGTTTGCAGTTCGCGCCCTTTACTGTCCTCTGACTCTTGGCGCTGCCAGTGTGATTTCGGTGGCACTTCGCCAATGGTTTCGGTAACAGTGAACCATCTATTATATCGCTCTTGCGGGTTATTTACTTGTTTATTTATTTATTTCCTTTCCTACCTTGTTTATTTCTATACAACACAACACAATCCCAGGCATTTACGGCCCATCCACCAAACCTTTGTTCCGCCGTTCGCAGTATAGGGACACTACATGCAAGCACAGTTAGACTTGCATCAAAGCAGCTTATAGTTTCCAGTGCTCTCGCCCACATTTCGCCGGCCGTTTCTTCTACTTATCCCGTCTTTGACTCACTCGCTTTTGTCATCGGTGTCGAAAGCTTCACTTCCACAAAGCTTTCTTTCTGTATCTCGCTTCTGTTTTTCTTCTTTTAGTGTCTGCCCCTTTTCTTCGCCCGATGACCACATCCCTGCCCGACAAAAAAAGGTATACACAGTCGGCTGCCCAACCTGCCGTGTGTGTGTCCCGTCTTTCGACACCCTCGATTGACGGCACCCCCGTTTCGTTCGCGCGATATAATCTTCGCCTCCGATTCGCTGCCGCGATCCCCTCGCATCGTGTGTGTCCCCTTTCATCGCCATTTCTCGCGGATTCACCTAGTTTTCCAACACCGCCGCTTCGTTCGCTGCCGTTTCCTCCTTCATTTTGATCTTGTTCTTTTTTTTTTTTTTTTTTTTTTTTGACAGCGAAGCTGTTAAGGGGAGTGTTCCACGGCACTTCTCGAGCAGCTGGGGAGGCTGGCGAAGGCCGAAGGGCCCGGTCAAATGTCAATCAAGGAACACGCAGCAGTCCGCCCTCCGGTCGGAGTCCCAAGGCGGCCGTATGACCAGTTCGAGTAAAACTCTTCCTTGTGCTAGTTGGTTCATGCTTGAAGTAGTAAAGGCAAGGCGCAGAAGACCAGGACTCGAGACTGTCCTTTGTGTTCTTCTTCTCGAGTCCTGATCTTCTGCGCCTTGCCTTTACTACTTCAAGTATGACCAGAGTGGTCGGTGAGTAAGCGCACTCGGCCGCGGGCTTCCCAGGGATAAGCAATGATTTCGTACTTCGTGCGTTTGCAGATTTCAGTGACACTTCGCCTTGAATGTTTTCTTTTCTAATGGCATACTTAATGCTGAGAATTCAATTTATTAATCTTCTAACAAATCCAACACAAGATACACTGACAAGCACGCATTTTTTTTTTTATTTCTATGCTCTCGTATAATTATTTTGAGTGCTTTCGCTTATTAGCCAACGTCACGTCAGTACTCACAACACCGGCTCCTGACAGTAAACAGGTTTCAAAGTGTCATGTTCAAATGGCAAGGTAACTCTCATTAGAGTTGGCGTTTTAGCACTACAAACCATTGCTGTGACAATCGCGGCACAAAAGTAAACTTAAAAAAAGACACCAAAATTAATTAATTCTGGGGTGCACAAAAGAAAACTTTAAGAAAGATACTAAATTGAATTATTTTCGGGTAGGCGGGCCAGAAACACGGTATGATCATGAGGGACGCGGCAGCGGTGCACATTGGATTAATTTTCATCAACCGGGGTTGTCTAACGGCTCCCAAACCTAAGTACACTAGCGAATGCTGGCTATGGTGTTCGGCTGCTGAGCACGAGGTCGCGGGATCGAATCCCGGCCACGGCGGCCGCATTTCGATGGGGGCGAAATGCGAAAACACCCGTGTGCTTAGATTTAGGTGCACGTTAAAGAACCCCAGGTGGTCAAAATTTCCGGAGTCCTCCACTACGGCGTGCCTCATAATCAGAAAGTGGTTTTGGCACGTAAAACCCCAAATATTATTATTATTATTACTAGCGAATGCGACAGGTTTCTGCGGGCGGATCATGCTATACGTCTTGCTTAGTTCTATCACGACGGCGTAATGGACAGACGAAAGCAAGCGCCGACGCGAGCAGACGACTGGTTCAAAGCTTTGAAACCAACTCGCAAAATGATAAGCAGACGTACGACCTAAAAAAAGATTACAGTACAGCGCGTCTCCGGTACGTGACTAACTCTTGCAGATATGTTCCACTTCTACGTGCCAACGTGAATGTATGCAGTGGGAGTGTGTGTGTGCAGAAAAAAAGAAAAGAAGATAAACGCATTTGAGAATAAATAGACGCCAGCCAGAAGTTTGCCTCTTGTAGACCTTCAGCCGTCATTTCCGTATCAGTAAGGGATCACATTTACCAGCGGAAAATTTTTTTCTTGTCACCTCATCCAAGTCACAGCAGTAG
Source organism: Dermacentor andersoni (assembly GCF_023375885.2). Lineage (NCBI taxonomy): Eukaryota > Metazoa > Arthropoda > Arachnida > Ixodida > Ixodidae > Dermacentor > Dermacentor andersoni. Next base: position 147,401,373 of record NC_092820.1, read on the forward strand.
TTCTGTAGTGGCCGGAAGCCTCCTCGACGAATTAAAAGCCGTCGGTTCGAGCGCTGCGGTGCGAAGAAGGTATACTGGCCACGTCCACAAAATGAATCTAAGCTCTCTCCGTGCGAATGGGTCGGCCGTTAGTTAACATGTTCAAACTTTGATTACTGCATCCTCTTTTTTTCTTTCCTTCGTCGGGGTTACCCTGTGTTAGTGCTTTTAGAAGCTCTCTCTGTCATTTTCTGACTTCTTAATCTCTACAACTTCGTGCTCAAATGTTTTCTTACTTTTTTTTTGAGCTGATATCAGCGTAGCAAACAAAAAAGCTACATGGATTAGTGAGTGAGTGAGAAAACTTTTATTGTCCGTAAGGGGTGACACCTGAGCTCCGTTACCGCTCGTAGGCATCTAGGAAGCCCGATGTCACTCTAAGGGGCAGGAGTTAGTAGACGAAGTGGTTTGCCGCTTCGGCTGCCAGACGGACAATGTTGGCCTGTGCCGCCGGGTCTTCGCCATGAAGCGCGGTCCCCCATGCTTCTTCGTCCTTGAATAACTAGACTGGAGCTGTTGTCCGCCGACATATGGTCACACTTCAGTGCAGACTCGCCCGAATCGCTCTCTCGTTGAACCACATTCCTGCTGCAATATGTATTGTAGCGTTTGCAGATAACTCCAACATGCTTTTTTGAAGCAAGTTGGACTTGATTTAACTCTCCCGTCTCATGTTCAGTACAGTTCCTCATCCATTGAACAGCAAAACCAAGCTTCGGTCTTTTTTTGTCTCTGTCCATGCGAGAACGTGAAGTGACCCGTTGAGCGAAAACGCCGGCGGTGTCTGTAACAGCGAAAGGGCACCGGTCCTGACGCTGGCTCGCGCTTTCTGGTTCGGGCCTCGACGAAGCAGAGTGGGTGAAACGGAACACCCGCTTCCGCGATAGCGCGCCAGGTGTTGCGTGAGGGGAGAGGGCATCACCGCGACGCCACGTCACCGGCGCGCCTTGATGGAGCAGATGCGGCGACGCGTTGACGCCCCGTCGGTGGCCGCTGCTGCTTCCTCGGTCTCTCGTCAATCAGGACGTCGGTGGCGTGCGGTGTCTTTGACTTCTCGGCAATATCGTCCAAACGATTCCGGTCTACAGTCAACGTGCTAACGTAAAAACTGTACAATAAAAGAAACAAAAAGTAGCCTGTACCAAGTTAATCGCAAAGCTCGATTACATACCCCTGAGCAAACTTCGAAAACGAGCTCGCAGCCCAAACCCCGAAGAACCGCGCAGCAGCGTTGTATTGGACAGTGATGCTTTTGAATTCGCGACTCATAAGAAGTGTTTAGGTGTGTTGCGATTTTTTTATTTTGGTAAAAATAAACAGAGGAGTTGTTGAGGAGCCTCTGCTGGCGTCAGCCACCCCTTTTCGCTTGATTGACAATACAGGATAAAACATGGAGCACACATAAATGCTTGCATTAGATAACGTATAAAAATATTTTTTAGATAAAAGAGTCGTCAAACACACTACACTCTAAGATAAGCTTAAGCCCTTGCAGCCGTATCTTGCCACACAACGATAAACGTCATCTGTCTTGTCCGCATTTCCTTTCTTTAACGCTGCGAGCCCGGTACTTCCCAGTAACGAACGGCATGCGCGTTATCAGCAAGGCATAGCATTCCCGACAGGAAAGCAGCGGGCCGAAATTGGAAGCTGCGGAACGTCCTACTCGAGCACACCGTGTATCTGTATACCGGTTGGACTCGCAATACGCGAAACGAGTGGGTGTGACGAGTGTTGGGTGACTAGTCGAAAAAGATGGCGACACGTCTCCGCGTTCCAGACCGCATTAAAGGAAAGTTCTCGTGTCTCTGCTAGTGTCAGGGAACTTGACGCTGCTTGCGGAAATCCCAGACATGCCCGCAGGCTGCGTACTTGCAGCAGCTGAATTTGGTGGAGGGAAGTCAGCGACCCGTTCCAAATAACTGGCACGAAATGGGAAATCCTTTGGCGTGTGAGCGGGTAGTGGACGTGGAGTAGTGACGTTGATGTTTCACGCTACTTCGTGATCCCAGTGCGACGTAGAACATTTCTGGTAGCGTTTATTTGTCGTTCAAGAGTGGATGCGTGTTGGGCTCACCTTATCTGGCAATATAGGGTCGCACTAAGGAAACGACGCTTGCGTATACAACTTTAATGCCTCTGGTCATTCACGAAGAGTTTCAAGTTCTTCACTTTCTTTCTGATGAACGGCAGAACTCCGGTTCCTTCTTATCACTTCCCTTTAATCTATTTTTCTTCCTTTTTCCCCCTTATTCTCTCACCTCCTCTCTTTATCTCCTAATCTCGGATGGGCAATGAACGCCACACCGCCGGTATCACCCACGTGATCCGACTGCCGAACCTGTCCTAGACAGTTTTTATCGCTCTTGACGGTGCATCCAGACAGAAAAGGAATATCGCGCCAAACGATTCAACGTTCTGCGCTGGCAGCTTCTTGATCTCCTCCCCATTGAATTCGCCATTACTGCATTCGGCAAAAAGTACAAGGGAGGGCGTCGGAAGAGATTTTTCCCCAAAGTGGAAAGTTTGTTGCGAAAGGTGTTACCATGCGCAGCTATAGAGAAAGCACGCGCGTCGGGCTACATCGGTTAGAGGGATACCGTGAGCTGTCGCAAGGCGTAGCTTTCCTCAAAGGGGACGTCAAGCCAACGCCGCACGTGAGCAGCTTGTAATGCGGTCCCTTCCAAATCCTTCTGTCCAATAAAAATCTGTCCTATTTATCCTGCATTTGCCTTTAGTCACCCGTTTCTCTAGCTGGTGTTATCGTTGTTGTCGCTTCAGTTCCGATTTTCCGATCATTTGAGTGTCCGTCCGTCCGTCCGTCTGTCCGTCTGTCTGTCTGTCTGTCTGTCTGTCTGTCTGTCTGTCTGTCTGTCTGTCTGTCTGTCTGTCTGTCTGTCTGTCTGTCTGTCTGTCTGTCTGTCTGTCTGTCTGTCTGTCTGTCTGTCTGTGTCTGTCTGTCTGTCTGTCTGTCTGTCTGTCTGTCTGTCTGTCTGTCTGTCTGTCTGTCTGTCTGTCTGTCTGTCTGTCTGTCTGTCTGTCTGTCTGTCTGTCTGTCTGTCATGGGCCTTGTGTCAGCGTTCTGTCTTTGTATACTTCTAGAAAATAATTTGTATAATTGCAGCATTGATTGCTGCAGCGGACTGACCTTGTTTTTCTTCTTTTCTAGTTTATGTTATTAAGGCGAAAGCCTTAAGTGGGCCGTTGCGAGGGCTCACACCCGAGAAATGCGGCGTCTTGTGCAGTGAGACAAAAATATCACCATCCTCAATGGCTCATGCCCTCGTAAGCAAAGATGCAATAGCTGAACATGAATGAAGAAACAAAGCAAATAACGAAGGAATGGACGAAAGAAAGAAAGAAAGGAAGGAAGAAAGAAGGAAAGAACCTTTACAATTATCGCCGGTGGTTTCCACACATTTTTCTCATAGCACGTCTCGTAACTCTTATTTTACGCACTTTTGCTGACGCTAGTTTATTTCTAACGTGTTTTTTTCTTATTCCTACTTCTTTACCTTTTTGATGATTTCTCTTTTTTGAACAAGTATTTATTTATTTATTGCTTGTTCTTGTTGTTTACGCTGTTTCGCGTTTTTTTAGCACATCCTAGGTTTTCAAGGGCCTACTGTTCTGGTAAATCTATCCAGCGGCTTGCGTATGCAAGTGCAATGCGAGTCTCCTGCGTCCGTTTATCTAAAACTCTCTACGAACTTTGTCAGCTTTAGATTGCCTCAGTGGGTGCACTTTTACGTAATTGGGACGTTTTTTGTTGCCCAGTTGTAAATTTGATGCTTGAGCGTTGTTTTAATCATGCCATTTTCATTATTTATCAAATACACAATATTTAAAAAAATATTAATGGCCTAAACAAATAAAATGTACTCCAAGGGCCAACAGATTTTATTATGTTCTTCTAAATGCGACAAACGTTATCAAACTTGACGTAGTGGATGCCAAACATCAAATTTCATGTAGTAGACGCAGAAAAAAAAAAGGCGATTTCTCCTTTCCCGTGTATTTAAATAGGAGCACTTGAGCTTCTTCTCAACCGTATTCTTCATTTCTATCTCGTTTTCCTTGGCTTCCACTAGCATCGCTGTTCGTTCCCAACGCGTTCTGCTGTTTGTTTCCAACCCCTTGCAGCCCTCGTGAAAACTTGCGCCAGTCGTCTGCATATTTATTTTTTTTTCTCTCCGCTGCTTAACCTTACGAGTCAGTCCTGCTAACACGCACGCCCTCAGAGTTCACAGCGAAAAGCAAAAGGATCTGGGAATATTCCCAGACTCCCGCCGCCTGGCGTTCGGCTTGTTTGCACTAGTCCACCGCACCTTCCAACTAAGCGAGGCAACTGCACTTTTTTCCTTTACGCTGATCCCATCTAGCTAACTCTAACTCGCTTATAACGCGCTGTTATCTCTCTCTCTCTCTCTCTCTCTCTCTCTCTCTCTCTCTCTCTCTCTCTCTCTCTCTCTCTCTCTCTCTCTCTCTCTCTCTCTCTCTCTCTCTCTCTCTCTCTCTCTCTCTCTCTCTCTCTCTCTCTCTCTCTCTCTCTCTCACACACACACACACACACACACCTTCTCTCTCACTCTCTTTCACGCGCACTCACTCTCTCCCTCTCGATTTCTCTAACTCTCCCTCACATTCTCTCTCTCTCTCATACACACACTCTCTCTCTCACTCTCTCTCTCACTCTCTGAGTTTTCTGTTTGTCTGAATCCCCCCTTGCAGCCTTGCGGGCACTCCGCATTGTTTGGTGAGAAGGCCGCTTCGTTCGTCCCGCTATATTAAATTCCCGCCCGGCAGTTATATCGCCCCCATGATTTCGCTAAAAGCCAGAAGTGTGCGCCGGAAGCTTGGAGTTGAGCTGAGGAAGTTGTTCACTGTGCTGGTGCGCTCTGGAAAAGCAGTTCTGTGTTTGTCACGACGAATACACGCATCTTCGATTAATCGGTTAACCAATTTCCGGCAACGGTAATGGCAACCTGTAGCTTGACAATGTCCACGACCTGCGTCCGTTCAAGTAAGCGGTGGAAGAGCTAAATGCGATGTCGTCAATTGTAAAATATACTCTCTTGTTCCACATGGTGCGAGTCGTCGCGCTTTGCAAGTTATAGAAAACAAGCTTCAGCTGGACTGTCTAGGTTTCTAAGCTAAGAAGTGCTTTCTCTTACGCCATTATTACTATTTATGGGCTAATGCGTTTTCAGTGCAGGAAATTACCTGAAATGCAATACAGTCATATGACGCTCTTGGGACACAAAGAAAGAGAGAAAATGACATAAAAAAAGGGAATCTAAGCGCTTATAGGTTTCAGAGATATCTCGTTTACACCTTTTTTATTCTTCGCGTAAATTGAAAGCAAGTGTGATAGGTTTATTCGTTCGTTCATTCATTGTTTCAGTCATTCATCGAATTATTCACCCAACACACTTAGCCGCAAGATTACTGCAGTAGAAAAAATGAGCGCTTATTTCGGTATTCATTCCTCGTGATGGATCGCCCGTCTCGCTCAGCTTCATTATCAATTTTAGTTAACTGTGAACACGGCGGCGGTGAACGGCTGTTGAAACGCGATAGACGAGTTGGAGCCAACTTGGTTAGGAAGTAGCTTACTCTTTTTTTTACTTTTCTCTAGAACTATAACCCGGTAGCTATTTGACTAGGTGCTACAATCGATTCTGAGCCGATCCGCAGTATGACACCATCTCCGATGTCATACTGCGACAAGTAAAGACCTCAGCATTTCCTACCCCATAAATTATTTTCAAAACATTCACATAGCGACAGGATGAGCCAGTCTTTTCTCTTTTTGGAAGTTATCTTCTCCCCTAATATTATATGTCATAAATTTTACCTGCACTTAATATATTAATTGTTATCAGCATCGTTTGGGGACTCTACCCACTTTGTAGTACGTTTGTGTGTCTGTCCATCCGTATCTAGCATCTTTTACATACGCAGTGACCAAAGTTCTGTTCTAGCTTGCACCACTAGGTAAGGGCTGGCTGTTGTCTTGTAGGACAGGAAACATAGCATACTGGGTATGTGCGCGAATAGAAACTTTGTTGTTGGCCGTGGTCGGGCCTTGTAGATAACTTGGGTCTCTGGGTATATGCCTCTGGGAATGTATGTGTATAGAACAATTAAAGATGTCACGGCAAGCTCTTCGATGCGCATTGTGCACTTGTACATATCCCAACTCTGCCTCCGTCTCCTTAGTTCCACCTTCGCAATCATCACAATAATCATCACAATATTGATAATAATACATGAAACATGTCGTCACCTGTTGCACGCCCATCGTAGTAAATATTGCAATAACATTAACGTCACCATTCATCTCCGAAACATTCTGCAGTTCCAACGCACATGGTTGGAATCTGTGAAGGGAAGCTTTCGCGAAGCGGTTAATGTAATGCCTTGAATTTGTCAATTTCATTCTTGCGCCTTTGGGCTAAAGTAAACTGGCCCGAGCATGCGCTATCGCGTATCCGTGCTACCCAAGATGGTACATCTGATATAGACTCGTGTTTCTTAATTTCTTCTTATTTATTTTAAATGTAAACGCCGCTTTTGCGTTGTGGGTATATGCCATAGTATGGCAATCTCCATCGTTTTATTTTCCTTTCTTTCCCTTATCCTCTCGTCCCCTTTCCCAATCTCCCAACCTTGGATTGGAAAGCAACGCCACACCGCGGGTATCGCCCACGTGATCCGATTTCCGAACCTGTCCTGCGCAGCTTTCATCGAAGTGGGCGGTACGTATACAGACGGAAAAAGGGATATCGCGCAGAGCGATTCCTCATTCTGCGCTGGCACCGTCTGGTTCTCCTCCTCACTGAATTCCCCATTAATGCACTCTAGAAGAAGGAAGGATGGGGAGGGAAGACTTTTTTTTTTTCTCCAAAGTGGGAAGTGCGATTATTGCGAATGGGTTTGCCATGCGGTACTATAGAGAAAGCTCTCGCGTCGGGCTATATTGGTTAGAGCGATACCGTGAGCCATTGACAAACGGTAGCTTTTCTCAAAGGGGGCGCCCCGACAGAGTCACACGTGAGCAGCTTGTAATGCGGTCCCTTCCGAATCCTTCTGTGCACTCCAAATATATCCCATCTGTCCTCCATTTGTCCTTACTCGGCAGTTTCGTTTCCTGTTGTTATCGTTGCTTGGGCTTTAATTACAATTTTCCGATTCTTTGAGTGTATATCTGTCTGTCTGTAACATACATACATACATACATACATACATACATACATACATACATACATACATACATACACACACACACACACACACACACACACACACACATACATACATACATACATACATACATACATACATACATACATACATACATACATAAATACATAAATACATACATACATACATACATACATACATACATACATACATACATACATACATACATACATACATACATACATACATACATACATACATACATACATACATGCTTCAGTTTCTTCATTTATTTCTTTTTATGTTCAGCAACTTATTTAAACACTGTGATGAATAACATCAAAAGTATATTTTTCTATGACAGTAGATTCTAACTTTTACTTTTAAACGCAACAAACTTTATCAAATTCGGCGCAGTGGATAGCGAACAAAACGATTTCTCCGTTCCCGTGTACTTAGGTAGGACATATTGAGGTAAAGCTTCGGCGTAAATGGCTACCACTTATATATTTTCCATCTTTGTCTCATTATCTTCACCCCTCCTTTCTTTTTTGCCCGTTTTTCACTCGGTGTGGCACAACTTTAACCCGCTGTCGCTTGCTGTCTTTCTAGAGCCGGCCAACTCTCTGCGCGAGATTAGGAGAACGAGACAGTTGTCGGGCTGCACGATACCACTTGAAGTATTTGTTTGCCTCGTTATTTTAGCGCCTTTCTTCTCTCCACTCCGATGCACTTGTCGATGGTTCTCTTCTCCAACATTCTGTGCTTCTCTTTCTCGCTTCTGCTGCTGCTTTTTGTTGTCGTCATTGTTTTTCCTGGCCAGAAATGTAGCGAAACCAGTGTCCCTTATCGGCGGCTCATCGCGGGATCTCTTTCGATGCCAGCCTGTCTGTTTCAATGCGATAGGAGTTGCGAGTCTTCTGGCCAGCTACAGTCTGCCTTCTGTCCATTTTTCAAAGTGGTTACTTTTTATTTTGTATTTTATTTTTGTTTTGTTTTTTTAGTGGTGGTAGACGGGCTGGAGGGGGAAGCAGTAGTGGTTGAACACCCAGAGAAAACAAAAATCGCGGGTTTCCAGTTCCTGGTTGGTTGACTAGTTTCTAACCAGCGGGCTCATCTGTTTCTCGGAGTTAAGGCGATACTACTTTCTCGTACGCAGTGGTCTCCAGACTGCGATATCTGCCCGAGAGTTTACTTTTCTTTTTTTTTTCCGAAGAGTACTCTGAACTTCTTCTTCCTTGCGTCGTAGAAATGAGAGAAGCAAAATAGCGAAGCAGCGAGAAGCTTCATTACTTCCATCATCCAATTTACTTTGTACCCAGCGGGAACTCAAATCATTCATTTTTTTTTTTCTGAACAGAAATAGCATGGTGCTTGGATACAGTAAGTGGACTCTCACGCGGGCGCAGTTTGTCAGCTTGCTGATATCCCCGTATTTTCTTGCTGTGCTAAATTTGTTTCCAGGGATACCGCACCCGACCCTAGGGATACCGGACCAGCTCAAGTCACGAGTCTCGTAAAGTTACACAGTCAGCTCTGTAGTCCGGTTACGGCCGCATACGGTACGATGTGTTCGGCGTGATTTCCGGTGCATGTTCCAAGCGCTAACAATCGTCTTCTGTAACAACAAAACCTGTGCGTGTGTGCCGAAACACGCGCAGCCTCCATTTACGCATCGACAACCGCCCCTTGCTTGATCAGTTAATGCTGCCCCGCAGATGCACCATGCATGTGGCAAAGCACGCTTCTCAGTTTTGTTCAATAGCGGGCATATTTGCTGTCGCACCGCAAGTCGACGGCTAGCCATGGTTCTTTTAACCAAGAGATGCTAAGATAAAACGTCACGGTCGTGTCACGGCCTTATGACGTACACGAGACAACAGAGGCATGTATTGACGTTACATTCATTATTGAAATATAGTTGATACACTTCATTTATATGTGACATCAAAATAATATTACATCGAAGCAAAGAGAAATTTCTTCCTGCCAGCTTCTCTCCTAGCGTGTCCGTGAGTGCTCTTTTCTATGTGTCCTTATCACGAAGACGCATCAACTTGCCTAGTTCACTTTTTTTCTTCCTTAAATTTATATTATTCTTGCATTTTATTTATAACGCAGTCTGCAGAAAACTAAACTCATACTGTTGCCACGACGACCTGTAAAATAAAGCTTTATTAATTCAACTTCGCGATACCATAGCCTATCGGCGTTAACCTTCCGGGAATTTTGAGCCAATTCGGCGAATTCCCGAACCCTCTCTTGCTGTTATCGCTCGCCATTCCAATATGTGACGTACGGAGCAACGTACAATAATCACAAAAATTTAGCGGTAGACGAAAAAGAAAGGGTTGCGTAACAATATCGACAATTGCGCGCACTAAAATCTAGCCACCGAGCGCGTCCATTTCTCTTTTACGACTTCTATACAAATCTTTTTTTTTTCTTGTGTGTCCTACGTCCGATGTGCCCATATCTGCGAAAGCGCTTCGCACGTTATTGGTTTTCAAAGTGGCCCATCTCTGCTCACTTAACGATGCGCCGCAAGGCACAATACGCCCATAACGTCAACGTTGAATGCTCCGGGAGAGATTATGTAATGAAATAAAAGAAAAAAGATGGGGGACGCGCTATTACATTCTCAATTTCATTTTGTTCCTCCATCTTCGACGCAACTCCCGGAGCTCTTTCTCGTCTCTCTCGTCGTCTCGTCAGAGTTCTATAAAAACCGACGACACAAAGGAATACCGCGCTCCACTTCACTAAAACTCGCGAAGCAGTTCGTTGCTGTCGCTTCTTGCAATTACTGCCTTCTGTTTTATTTTTCGTACCTTTCGGTCCTTCTCGTCTGTACGACGAAACAGAAAAAACAGAATAAAAGGGTAACGCCAAGAGCAAAAAAAGTTCCGCGTATTCTTTTTTTTTCTATTTCGTCCCAGGCTCCGCCCGACGACTTGCAAAATGAGCCGTGCGCGGCCCAGTGTGAGCCGTGTTTGAATACGCGGTCCCACAAAGTTTCGACATTGCAGCTCCTTTTGTGCCATTCTCGCCCCGAATAAGGCCTTCGACAAAAGGCGCCCACGTCCTTGCTCGGCAGCGCGCCCAACCTCCAAATGTCCTCTTGCCCGGGAGGCAGCCAAGCGATTCGCATTTTTTTCACGTCGCCAACCTGCGAATTGTTTGTTTACTCTCGTTCCTTTTAGCTCGCTATTTTTTTTTTTTTTTATAAAAAGGCGCCAACGCGTTGCTACAGTTTCATTGTATGCGTTCGTCTTTAGCGAAACGAAGAAACAAACTTTACGATCTTTACTGAAGAACGCGCGCTGATAGAAAACGGAAAGGTGGCTCGGCTCGTAGTAAGCCGCCTTTCTTTGACAAACAAACTGCTTACTTTGTTTTGTTTCTTTAGCTGCGCAATTTCTTCCCGGCGCATTTCAGTCCTCGTCTCACAAAGGAAGAGCGCGAGGCTTTGGCTGGAAGAATTAGAGCCTGAGGCATAACTGGGTGCTCAACAAGGTGTTCGAGGCAAACCGTGTGTTACATGTTCTCGATGACGTATTATCAACGCTGCGAGAGTGAAGCAGACGAGACGGGGAGCAGACGAAAAAAAAAAGTGACGTCTGCTTGTATCCTACTGCCGTTAGACTGTTGGTATATCTGTCGCAGTCGTCTGGCGGGTCTCTACGCGTGTCAATCAAGGAGAAAAAGAATTACGGCAGATGCAACGTATTTTTTGGAACCTGCCTTGGATGAAGCATAAGTTTCTTTAATCGTTTCGATTAAATGCTGTGCCAAGAGGCCCAATGTGCGCGTAATCATTTTTTTTTTTCGGATTACAATTTAGTGTCGTTTCAAGGTACACGATGAGTGTGCAGCCATGACCTGTAGGCTAATCTGACGTTTTTGCGAGTGTTGAAGGAAGCGTCGTGAGAGGAAGTGTACGAACGGAAGATTACGAAACGTAATTACGATGCACGTTTAGCGCTTCAACACCTCCGGCGAAGACGTGATCAATCAATCACCCCCGCCTCGACACCGTCGCGAATGCGGACGCCTTCCGCCGAGTCTATCTTTTGTAAATCTCCTTCACTATTCTAGAAGACCCATATTTCCCGTACTATTCTTCTGATATGATCATATATGGGTTTACATGAAAACACAGAGATTTTAATACAGGATTCCTTTCGGTCATATAGGATACGGGTACAGGACGTACAGAGCATACGGAATTTGCCAATGGAGTTTGTTCTGTAAATGGTTTTGATTTTCCTCACTATGCTACAGCTGTCTGAGAGAACTTCCGTTACGTGTACTTTGAGAGAAACCGAGTTCAAACCTGTAGGAAGACGCAAAGAAGCTAGGTCCACTGTCTACACCTGACTGAGTGCAACGCTAGAGCATTATCAGGATTATTCGTTGCCATAATCACACTGCCAGCAGGATCTTCTCACGTCACAAACCACATTAATACCAAGCACTGGTCCACCCATTCGGCCCACCACATCACCACCTCTGCTTAGATAGCCTCCGGGATAAGCTCAGTTTTGGTAAACCCCCCATGTCCTGGATCAACCCACTTTAGACGACAAGAAACTGGTCAGATAAGAAACCCGGTAGAGAGGTGGGGGGGGGGGGTAGGCACGCAGCAGGAAATGCCGCTCTCTTTGTAACGATGGTGATGTCGTCTTGTTCACCTTGCTGCAAGGCGATATCATCACATTCTTCTTCTTCAAATACACGTAAGAAAGTATTCAGCGCGCCCCTTCCAAATGTCGTTATGATCTCTATGTTGCATTTCTGCGACTTACTGTTGCATTTCGACATACTTCCTGTTGAAACGCATTTGAACGTCACGCGTGATTTTTACAAGCAACGGAAAAACAGTTTCTTTCTCCACTCGCTCTTTCCAGCGAACTACGCGATGTGGTTTGTTCAGTGGCGCCGTCGGATACGAAAGAAAGAAAAAAAAGCCCCGAGCCACCGACGGTGACGACGCTAACGTCAGTGCGGCGTGGAGGAGGCTTCTTCGCAGGACGAGGGCTTTCCAGCAGCGCGAACGAGGCCTGGCGCATCTTCTCCGTCTCTCGGTTCAGCCTCGGAGACGAAAAAGAAAGGAAGAAGAGAGAGAGGCGCATTGTTGTCGGCAGAGGCGGCGGCGGCGACGACGGTAATCCGCTGATGCTCGCCACCGTTTCTCCTCCACCGGCGCGCAAAGCTCAATAGGCTGTGCGTGCACGGTGTGTTGCTTTTGCAGCCGCGAGAGCGCCCGGTTTTTGGTGCCGCCGGTTGAAAGGGATGGATGCTTTCTCGCGTCGCCCCGTGTGCGTTTATTTCGGGGCCCGAGAAAAAGGAGCCCGTATGGCCCCCCGCTTTCGGCATCGGGTAATCTGCCTCCCGTTTCCTTCGTTGACTTGAGCTTCCTTTCTCGTCTTGTCGATTTCTTAAACCATGTGTATCCTTTTTCTTTTGCTTTTGTTTCTTTTTCGTGTACGGAAAGTTACGAGCTGTTTGAATGAATGAAGTAGAAGAGAGAGAGAGAGAAAAGAATGGCCGTCTTCAACGCCCGCTCGTGTCGCCTTCCTTTCTTGTCACTCGTATTCGCACGCTACGAAGCATTCATCGCGACGTCGAACCGTTTACACCCACAGCAACAAGCCATTACCAACGCCTCAAAGATACACCGGCTTTTGAATCTCTAGGCGTTCGCCGTGAAGAAACAGACGAGGCAACGATTCACATAACTTATTATACCTTCGTGGTGATACGTTATATTTGCGCGCTCGAGGAGTGAAGGAATGCAGGATTGAAGGAATGAAGTTTACAAACAAGTGCAAACGAACGACCTGCGTTCTTTGTTGGGTGTGCGCGCTACAAGACTACCATCAATGATTACCAACGTGTCCAGCCTTAGGTTCTTTTTATTACTTTCACTCGCCTCTGGTTAACCTCCCTGCCGTTCCTCGCTGTCTCTCTCTTTCTTTTAATACCTTCACTAAGGTCTGAATCCGCGATTGTCGGTACAAGGTAACATCTTTGAACTAAACAGTGCAACAGACACGGCACTGCAGGTAGCAAACGGACATTCAAAAGCATACTCATTTTATTACCACAAGGTGGCCCGTGTATAATAAACGTTCGTGGCTTGTAGATTAATCATCTGCGCACGCGTACTATACTATCTATTGCTGAGACTCGACGTACTAGCTCTCGTCCAGCAAGTACGTCGAGCAGCCATGGCCAGTGGAGTCCTGGAATGAGGACACCACCCACTCGACCTCAAGAGCAACCACCTCGATGGTCCGAATAAATGTTTTCTCTCTCTCTCTCTCTCTCTCTTCTTGTTAATGATTACTTATCTATACAACACTCGCGCAGAAAAGAAAAACAGTTAAAGAAATCCTTAGGAAACCCAGAGGATATCAACCTCATGCGAACATAGAAACCAATTTCCAAGGTTTACGTGATTTTTATCGCCTCTGCGATTTCCATGCGCCCCTCCTCTGTTTTCTTTCTTCTTCTTTTTTTTCTTTTTTCGCCGAGTGTTGCCTCGATAAGTGACTGGCAATGCGTTGTGTCACGACGATGCTTCAATGCTAATCGCATTAACGTCGACATTCGCCGTGAGCTAGGTTCTACCGGAATAATTTTTGCTTTGTAACGTATAATTTCCAGTGATTATAAAACAAAAGCTATTTTGAGTATACCTCCCCCGAACAGACAACTACTTTTTTTTTGCGCGGCTTAATTTATCCAGTAATCCGTCATTTATTTTGTTTATTGTTCTTTTTTTCCAGCATCTCATTTCGCAGGCTCCACTTTGGAGGTCAGCTAGGAGTTTGTACGGGTGCGGCAGTGGGCACAGACGATGGTTTGCACATCAGAGATAAATTCATAGTAACGGAGCCTGCGTGGCAGGCCCGAAACGGCCGCATAGGATCAGGGCGTCAGTCAGAACGCGTATGCGGCATCGGTGACAAATCATTACTAAGGCCAGCCAATAAGCTAATCCTTACAGTTGATTGACAACCTACTAATGCATTACACGTTTCACCCACAAATTCACCTTTGAAAAGAGAGCCAGTTCGCTCGCAGCTTAATGACTTCGCTTTGCTAATGTAAATTCTAGGTGAATTGGAAGATAAAAGCTCTATATTTCAAGCTAAGCTTGCATAGCTTTGCCTGACCACTGACTTAGAACCACTGACCACTGATGACCACTGCCTTAGAACCAATGGCACAGGTAGAGATCTTAACGGAGAAAACAGCCATTTTGACACGTAATGCTGCTGGACGTAACGAAAATAAGCGAATTGGCTGGCGCATCTATGAAAATTGTGCTTGGATTGGACAGCGTACACGTGCCTTTTAAACTCGCCGTCTGCGGCGTGGAGCGCAAGTTGAAAGCAGCTGACCGTGAGCGAAAAGTGTCGACCAATCACAGCGCAGCGCGGCGCGTTTCTGCCATTCGCGGCAGCGGCGGCGCCGGGGAGGAAATAAAGAAAAAGAACCAGAAAGCTCGCCTTCCTGCATAGCGTTCGCCACAAGCGTTTCCCGGTAAAGATTACGGTTGCGTAAGCTGCTGTTACCACGAAGTGCGAGCAGTCAGGGACCCCTTAATGCTATCGCGTTCTACTCATAAAGGCGAAGCTTAAGCGCCTAGCTCCCAAGTCTTTATTCTAAGGTTGTACTTGCGAAAGGGTGTGAACTGCTTTATCGGTGTAGCAGCTGCTATGATTGGCATACATCTGCAAAAGGTCTCTTTTTCTGTACGTTTCACGCAGTGCGGTTCGTAAACATTTGACGCCGACTAAATTGTCCGTGCTTCACCGTTACGGCACCGTGATATCTAAGGGGGGATGTTGGAGGGTGGGGCGCCGTCTATGGCCTTTGCCTACGACACGACAGCGCACAAAAAAAAAGGAAAGAAGGAAATCGCAGCAAGCGCATGACATGGAAGTATTAATTAGCCAATTAATCTCCAGTGTTAGTTAAGCAGTACTAATTGAACACCACGGCTCAAACCGGCGTTCACCCGTTCCGGCGCATAATTTCATGCACCCCGAGAGCGCTGCGCCGTTAACTATGACACAGCCTCGCGTACGAACTGCTCGCCGAGCAAGCCAGTCGTTCGATATACGTGTATATATTTGCCCGTCTAGGCTCTACAGCGCGCCTTCTGTTTTTTTTTTTTAGTGTTAACATGTTCTGCAGTCATGTCGCGCCTCTAGGCAGCTAACTAACCCACCCCACCTCCCTCCCTCTCCCCTCCCCGGACCCCTTATCCAACCCTGTCCACTATACGCTTTGCGCAATTTATCATGGAAGTTGCGAGCGTCAGCCGTTTGAGCTTTTCCGCCCCTCCGAGCGCGCGATCGCGCATAACGCTGTTTACGCACGCTAGCTGGCTCTGTCGGCGGATGGCGCGTTAGCTCGAGACGTGCCTGACAACGCGGCTGATACATCGAACGTCGTTTTGTTGCTTAATAACTTCGTGGTCGCTGTTTTCTTTTGAGGGATGCTTTCTAGCGCGGCATGTCAGGCCCGTGCTATAGCGCCTCGCGCGGTGCCGCCTTGCTGCTGCGCGTATAGCTCTCTGCTGTATTCTACGCCTCGGCGCGGAGTGCGCGTTGTTGTTTTTTTTTGTGTGTGTTTTGCTATGTCTGAATACAGTCAATCGGGAAATGGAGCACTCAGAGCCTGGCTTACGCAGATGTGGTCGCGTGATCCTTTACAAATTTGTGCCGGCCAGCTCCTCATCGTGCGATGTGTATCCTTTATTGCATAACAATTATATAGACACTCCAGGCGCGCTTTCGCCGTCGTCGTCGTCGTCGCCGTTGCCGTCGGTGTGATGTCTCGTATAAAGTCCTAGTGCGACGACACCGTGGCCGCGCGCCTTGTGCGGTGAGTGCGAGTAAAAGCTTGCGAGGGTGAGCCGAGGATGGTTGCCTGATCTCGCGCGCGCAAGGGAGGAGGAAAGTGGGGAGGAAGCGCGCCGCCTTTCGTCGCGCGCAAGGCACCGGCGGGCGTTCTACTCCGGCGGTGGCCGCGTATGGCGCGCCTGAGCGCGGCCACGCGGGCCCTATATTGAAAGCGATCGGCGATGAGTATAGAGTCTAGTGGCGGCAAGCGCTGATAGCTTCTACTGCGATGTATTCTCGCCGTTTAGTTCGCGTTGAAATTAGAGGCAGCACGAAGATCAGTTCGCTCGCTGCTGCTGCCGCAGCTCCTCCTCGCGCCAGCGTTTTGACAGCGGGTGTCCGCGCTCATCGAGTGAGATGTGTTCACGTTCTCCTGTGCGTGCGTGACACCAGGCTTGTCAATTTACTTAGTAAGCGAATGTTTACGGGTATATGCGGCCGATAAAACTACTATCTTTACTTCGTGTAGCTGTCTACTAATTTGCTATCGCAATCAATCCTTCGCCTTTTAGGACGAAACTGCGACTTCTTTGTTTATTCCAATTCCTTTGGTTTTGCCGTGGTTGTTCTCTGGCAGCGTAAGGGAGACGCTTGCCCAAATTTCAGAACCCATGTCTTCTGATTACGATGTGCGCGGTAGCGCGTTCAGAGCGAATATTAGTGGGACGAACTAAATCCACGCCGCGCAAGAGTCCTCTATATAGTCGGTGGCAACCTAAGCGTTACAAACACGCTCCTCTCACGAAAACGTAATACGCGTGCCTATTACTTCTGAAAGAGAGCTGAGCCAGCTGGAGTCCGCTCACAGATTAGCGACGTTGCTCTGCTAAAGTAAATGCTAGGCCAATTGGAAAATAAAACCTAGTTATTTCAAGCTAAGGTGTTATCTATGGATTAGTAATGATATCAAGCTCACCCGTGAAATTTGTCCCCTAGACGTTCGGGTTTCATCCTGAAACCGGTTACACGGAAACCGATCTGTACGGCGAAAATAATTGTTTTAAACACACAAAACCTCTTGACGTCAGGCAAATAAATGAACCTAATTAACTGGCGCGCATCTATGCAAATTGTGCTCGATCTGGAAAGTGTACATATAACCTGCGTACGTATATCCTTGTAATTTTTAGGTCGTAACCGACAATAGGTTGACCTCGACAATCTATAGAATGAACATGGTCGCTCATTTTGATGCCATAGCGTTACAGGCAGACTGCAACCATTTTGCACGTATCCGTCTGACGAAAAATGTGGGCTGACCACCAAAGCAGTGCGGTCTAACACAGCGTCTCAAAGTTCTAGTTGTCACGAGGTAGTAAATAAGGTGACAAACTTGCACGTGCCAGACGTTCCCAACAGAGACTCTGGCTCGGGAGAAGAATGGCGTGCAATTGTGGCCTTTCACAGCGAAGATGTTAGCCTCTACGCGGTCGCAATTTTTCGTGGGCTCGTGCCATGCTCACTTAAAAACACTACCGCTACCTAGCGTCCGCGGCCACTCAGACAGACCTGAAACGGCTGCTGGAAATGGGGATTTGTCTTTGTGTTTCCGCGTAACGGAATTATGTTATTTCGTACATTCAAATTACAATCCGAAGCTACCGTGTCTGCAGCTTGTGTGTAAGTCGTACTTTACGAATTTTTCTGGCGCAATTAATTTGGAAGAATTCCATTATTTCAGTAAGGTACTTGCGCTTGGCGGAGGGCCGAGAAGGATGAGGATGTATGCTGCACTTCCGCACACGTGCGTACATCGTTCGTGGTGGCGGTGCTTATCTAACGTCGTCCAACGTCAGTGGGGGGGGTACTTGTCTAACCTCGGCAACAGCTTCGCTGTACATACGGTTTTAGAGGGTGTAACGGAGGTGGATTTTTTTGTTGGTGTTCTTATTCCTGTGTTTGTTTCTTCAGCTACGGACGCGTGTTACACTGTGCCGATGTACTTGCGCTAAGTTGTCTCGTCCTTTAATATTCCCCAGGGGAAGATTTTCGCTTGAGTACCTACGAAAAAAGAGTGTCTTAGACGGACCGTATTGAATGTAAGATCGTATTCGTCAATGCTTCAAGAAAGGCATAGGCAAGACGTGCTTGAAGTGCTTACAAAGATGTGTACGCCATCGAAACGTGAAGACATTCTTTCTTCAAGCTTCGTACCGGACATTGCCTGTTAAAACTTGGTTAGAAGAAACAGAGATTAAGGGACTTTTGGGAAATAGGCGTTTCTTGTGTAGCAAACCTGAAACTTTTGAACTAGTATTCATTGATTATAATAATGGGATTTTCTTTCGGGATATATTACAGAGAACTTCATAGGTGGTCCAAACCCTTAAACCATATGGCATCCGTGTTTTTTCGACCTGAACATGATTTTCAACATATGGACGTTATTTTTTTTTTAGCTCAGTCTGCATGCAGTCTGACGCAGTCTGTTAGGAGGCCGCGAGCCTGAGCCGATAGCTTGGCCCTTGCTCACCATACAATGCTGGTCTTTGGGGCTCGGGCTCCTCAGCTGGGCCTCTCTCACTGCTCGGCGGTTGGTCCGGTAATGTGTGGTATTTCTTTTTTTGTTATTATTTCACTTTGACGCTACTAATGCGAAGGCATTAAAGCATAAACGGTGTACACCCGTCAATATACTAAGCCTAACGGACGTTGCTCGCAAAGTTGCCGAGTCACGCGGATGTTTACGCGCCGGTCACGCGAGCACGATGTACGAGAAACTCCCAGTGATTGCTCTCCATCTGCCCTCCTTGGGTCTCTTTGATGTCGTTCGTGTACGAGGACGTAGCTGTGAGCAGCAGCGCGCCGTCTCCGGAAGCGGTAATGCTTATAAGGTTAACCCCTCTCCTCCCCCCACCCCCCACCCCACGTGTGCGAGCTCTCACGGTGGCCTCGGGTGTTTCCAACGTTGCCTCTTAGCGTGCTGGCGCTTTCCTGCACGGCCTCAGAGCAGCAGGGCTCAATTACCGCGCACGAGATTCTTCTCGTGCCTCCTTACCAGGAGAGCGCACGGCTACTCAACTTGATGTGTGTGTGTATGTGTGTGTGTGTGTGTGTGTGTGTGTGTGTGTGTGTGTGTGTGTGTGTGCGTGCGTGTGTGTGTGTGTGTGTGTGTGTGTGTGTGTGTGTGTGTGTGTGTGTGTGTGTGTGTGTGTGTGTGTGTGTGTGTGTGTGTGTGTGTGTGTGTGTGTGTGTGTGTGTGTGTGTGTGAGCCGCAAAAGACTTGGCTCCGGTCGCGTAGCATCAAAAATGAAAACGATATACGTGGAAATACGTTCTTCACTGGGCCGACTCTGACGAAGGCTGGCCCGCCCGCCGGAACGTTTGTTTGTGCGGTAAAGAACGCGTTCCCGCGTAAGTTGATCGTTTTCTTTTTTGACGCTATATATATATATTTATGGACGGGCACGCATGTATCGTTTTCGTTTCTTGCTAGAAGTATGTCGAGGGAGCCTAATGTCTTAATGCTCGCGTGTGGGGCTAGTTGCAATAGCATAATAATAATAATAATAATAAAGAGCTGCAGAGCTCAGACAGACCACGTGGCTTACACGCCAGCTCAGACGATTGAGCGCTGTATTGTAACTAAACTTACTGCTTGCTCGCAAGTAGCGTGTTTGCACTCGATTACGACTCCTTTGTCGAGGAACAGACTGGCCGCGAAGCACAGAAGACGAAGATTAGAAGTTGGAAATAGACGCAGATTAGACATGCTTCTTTTAGCAAGCTCCACCACCACCACCAGCCTCTTCCGCCCAACGCTCATTTAACAACCGTAAAATATTCTACAACAATGATGTCCCCGAGTTCGCTCACGAAGTGGCATGCCTGCACAACAACAACGCTTCGGGGGGCAGCAGAATCATTCGAAAGAGGTTCCACGCGCATCAGCCTTCTTCCCCTGTTGATTGCAACAGCCATTGTCGTTCCTCGTGTAGTTCTCCCACGGAACGAATATTTGACAACAGCGAATTATCGAATCGATTACGAGTCGAATAGCGAAAATGATTCCGTTCTTATTCGAAGTTTCGAATATTCGTACGCTCTTAGCGTCTTTCGCGATCGTAATCGGGACCTTACCTCGCCAGCCGTACTCTGAGTGTGAGTTGTGGGGTGGTTTCTCCAATTGACGTCACGTGTCAAACTTCTTTCTATAAGTCCTCTATCGAGTCCTTTCTCTATAAGAAAGGACAATAGCCCTTATTCTTCGGCGGGACAGGAAAGATAAATCGAAGGAACGATTAAATTAAGAAATAAAAGCATTAAGATAATCCCAGAACCAAATTACGTTTAGAAAATTCGGGAGCGTGAAGTAAAGGTAAAAAAAGAAGAAAGGAAGAAATACCCTCGCCCCGTTTGGTCAACTTCATTTCCATGCAAATGAACCACTTCCGGACCCTATAAAGCGAACCGCTATGTTCAAACGGTGGGGTCTTAGCGGTGAAACTCAGTAAAATGCACGCATGCGCCTCGAACAAAACCCTTTTAAAAGCGGATCGATTTTAAACTCGATTCGAGTGCATCGCAGGACCGTACTTTCCTCCTTTCTCTTTCTTTCCCCCTATGCTGTCGTCTTTGAGCGTTTAGCCTTCCGCTGCGGTGAGCTACTGTGGTGAAGCGCAAAAAGTGAGTATGAAAGGCTGCCAGCCCCGTCTTTCTTGCTTTCACATTCAACGCGCATTTTCTTAGTGACTCTTTGACGGGAGTATAGTAGCAACATGAAGTTTATTTTGGCCGTTGGGTGGGTCCCTCAGCTCCGGGGCTCCACTGGTCTCTGTGACTCGCTATAGGCTTGATCGAGAATAGCTCTCTGGCTCTCTAGGTCTTCGATAGAAAGCCGTGCTTCACACTGCCTGTTACGTGGAATTTGCCCCATAAGGGGGCGAATTGGAATTTGGAGGCCATAGTTTACACGTTCACGCTACGCGGGCAAGAGCTAGCCTCTACCCGCACCAAGGACAGGTATCCCCATAGAGTGCAGGGTGTATCTTACTGAGTATTAGGAGGTGTGGCTGTGTGTATGTCTGTATGCAGCACGAGTCTCTCTCTCTCTCTCTCTCTCTCTCTCTCTCTCTCTCTCTCTCTCTCTCTCTCTCTGTGTGTGTGTGTGTGTATGTGTATGTGTATGTGTGTGTATGTGTGTGTGTGTGCGTGTGTGTGTGTGTGCGTGTGTGTGCGTGTGTGTGTGTGTGTGTGTGTGCGTGTGTGTGTGTGTGTGTGTGTGTGTGTGTGTGTGTGTGTGTGTGTGTGTGTGTGTGTGTGTGTGTGTGTGTGTGTGTGTGTGTGTTTCCCAACATTAGCATTTCAACGGGCTTCATAAAATCGTCATGTCCTCCACTTGCTCACTGCAGGACGAAGGTTTCTCTCCAAAAGCGCTCTCCGATTACCCACGTCCTGTGTCATCTTACAATCTCTCTCTCTCTCGCTCTTTCTTTCATTTTACCTCCATTCTCATTAGGAAAACACAAGAAGACCTCTAAAAAAAAGTTTGCGAAGGTTTACTTTCTCCTCAAGGGCGTCCAGGCCCCTTATTACAAGGCAGAGAACAAACACGGTGAAGTGGTGATAAAACATATTACACATACAGTGAAATAATGGGTCCTTGTACACATTCACTGACCTTATCGCTGGACCTTTTGTTTCACCACCCTTGGCTGCATTTTCGTTCCTTTGACACCACGCCCTCTTACTGTATACTGGGGTCAACGGTTATCTGTTAAAACGACTTACCAACAGTACTGCTTTATCTAAACAGCAAAAACTGCTACTTCTTTATCTCGTCACTGCATCATAGAAAATCAACAACCCGCGTTCGCTCCGTCCACTCTCGTTTTCGTTTTATTATCCGTTTAAGCTAAGCGTACATATTTGTTCGTTTCTTTCGTTGCACCACTCTTCGGCACTCTCCAGCATCCTTCGTTCTTTATTCTCCTCCAAGCTTGCGAGTAGACGCGTCAAAAGGGCATTCCCGTCCAAGCGTTGCGGCGAATCTCATTTCCAGATTAGTATACGCTACAGAAGCGCTCGCGCCTGCAGTTGTGCTACGCCGCAGTGTCGCGGTGCTCAGCCGCTAAGTGGCCCGCCTAACAGATTACCATATGCGAAATACGGTCGGTGCGCGGCGTCCCCCTCTCCCGCACCTTCATTTCGAGCGCGGATTCTCGGCGTGATACGCAACTGGCGTATATGATCTGCCACGCGCACTGGACGACGACGCTTCAAGTCTGCTCGCGTTCAGCCGAGCGTTCACCGCTCTCGGGTCATTCCCTTCGGTGCGGCTAAGTGCGTTCGCTCAGTCGCCTCCGCCACCCACCGCCTCGACAGTTCCGTGCATTGCAGTCCAAAGCTAGGTTTAGTGTCAGCGCATCAGTAACGAGAGCCGGATACGTGTTACAGAGAAGAAAGGCGTCGCCCACTGCACGCTACTACCATGGAAGAAAGGTGCGAAGGAGCATTCCGTAGGGAAGCCAGCCCTGGAGAGCAAACTCCCCGATAAGCCATTCCCTTCGCTTATTTTTCTCTCAACGCGTCGGCCCAACACGTGGCCTCTGAGACTCCGCTTATTGGCCGAGGATGTTTAGTTCTCTGCAGTACGCAAGCATAAACTTGCGCCACGGCCTGCCGGCAGCTGCAGAAAGCAGCAGTTCAGGGAGGGTTGCCGAGTGTCGCAGAGGAGCGGGAAACACTCGGCAACCCTCCCTGAACGGCTACTTTCTGCAGCTGCCAGCAGGTGGCAACACAAGTTTGTGGTAGCGTCGTCGTGGCACTAGCATTTACCCCCTTAAATAAAGGTAACATTGCAATATTTTTTTTCGTTAAAAGCAAGCAGTTAACTGTTCCAAGTGTTACACTGGATGGCGGTGACTACAAAATGCGATCTTTCTACGAAAATCGAGCAAGAACAGTGCAGCGATAGACGCAATGCCTTCGTTTCGAACATACGAACATGCACGTCACTGTATGGCAGCACTATTTGCGTAGCTTAAGTTTCGTTGCAGTTATAAAGCTGCCGCTGACTTTCATCTGTCACACCTATGACGTCACGCTGTGCTCTTTAAAAACCGAGCACCCAGGAGGGATCCTTGCTCACCCAGGACGGATTGAGCCTGGTTGGCGTCCGATAAACAGTTTCGTACTTGACCGTCGTCTTGTTGCCTTTTACGTATAACCACGAACGTCACAGTTGCCCACCACGAGGCGTATTCCTTTCGTGACGCCTCCGTTCAGCTGACGTCACGCGAAGCGCGATCACACAGGCGGACAATGGAGGAGCCTTCGTTCCGGTTGGCTGCACGCTAGCTGTGGGCTTCGCTGCATTGCACGGAGTCTATGAGGTGGAGTTTAACTCGTGCGTAGCGGTCGCTCGCCGGGTGCCTGTTTTCGGCATCCACTCGCCGCGCGTCACTCGACCCCCCTCCCCCCCCCCGCCCCCACCCCGACTGCTCATCCGTGGAAGCCTCATTTACATATAGAGGGTCGTCGTCTCGCGTGCCACTTATGAGCGCGCCGACTAGGCTCTGAGACCGAATAACGTTGGCTGTCTAGACCAAGGTGGTTATGTACAAGGAGCTTCTGGAGAGAGCAATCTAGTGACACTTCAAACAGGGAACAGAGATTACCTCTTTATAACGACGGCACATATAAATAGCCGAAACAAATTATCTTCTATCTAAATGTGCAAAACACATCGACAATAAGCATAAACAAAGAAAAGAGGGAAAAAATGGCAGAAAACTGCAAGTAGGCTTCACCCAAAGCCACCTGTGGTTTCGGTTAGAAATTGTACGGACAGCTGTCGTCACATACGAACCACACACGTGTACATTTCATTTGCTTCACATCACATGTCTGGCTCATCTGACCGTGTTTGCAAAAGAAAGCGATCGAGTCGCGTGGTAAGTTTAATTATTCCTCTTCCAGTGTACACCTGCTCTAAACCAGCAAATGACACTTCCTGCCCGTCATTACTGCAGTGTTGGCCGAAGGCGTTTACCCAGGAACTTCGTGCTCAATACCGAAACTCAGCAAGAAAGAAACGTTTCTGGTAGGTTGATTGTAGGTAACACCCGTCAATGAAAGGGTTATAGAGATTTAGCCTGTCCGTATCCCCATTACCATTTAACGGAATACCGCGTTACCGTAGAGGCAGTCGCGAGAAGTCGCGGTGGTGCCGCCACCTTTGTCGCAGAGTTTAATCAGAGAGGACACACAGCTACTAGTGCAATGACCAACCACAAATTATACTCAGCATCTGGTGTATTGCGTCGGCGTCGACGTAATCGTTAACGTGTTGTATGTTTTCAGTATTTTATGCGAAGCATATTACTAGAGCTCAACCCAGCTCCTCAGGCGCGGCGGTGTCGCCTTCAATGACCTTTAGTGACCCCATGCCATACCACGTGACACCGTGACGTCACGACAGAGGAGAAACGGGGCTCCAACTCGCGCCGTCGCTCGCGGCGTCGCCTTCAAGGTTGACCACGTGACACCGTGACGTCACGACAGAGGAGAAATGGGGCTCCAACCAACACCCTCTGAGTTGGCACAGCGCGAGCGCCAGCGTGGAAGGAGACTGCCGTCCTCCTCTCCTGCAACCCCCACAAGGAAGAGAGCGGCGGGAGAAGTGGAGGGCTGCCCTTTCCGAGCATCCCTTACTTAGTCGTAGTACACCATGGTTGGCACTCTCACGTTCCCGTATTCACACGCATTCATACTTTGCAACACTCACTATTCATAGCTATTTCTACTCGCGCACCCACTAACGCTCCCACTATATATATACAGCGTCCACTCAGACTATAGCTCACACACACACACGCTGTACGTCCA
Organism: Dermacentor andersoni; assembly: GCF_023375885.2. NCBI lineage: Eukaryota > Metazoa > Arthropoda > Arachnida > Ixodida > Ixodidae > Dermacentor > Dermacentor andersoni. The sequence continues at coordinate 147,426,368 of NC_092820.1, forward strand.
CCCGCACTCGCTCACAGTCGCTCACGTTCACATTAACGTCCACTGAGTATGACTGTCACTCGTACTCCCGTCAACCGACAGATGTCACTCCTGTTCGTGCTCACGCACGAACAGGAGTGACAGGAGTGAGTCAGGAGTCGATGGCAACCAAAGGTCAGTGGGAAGCCTCGTATTGGGCGTTCACGGGAAGACTACAAATGGAGCTGTGCAGGGTGATATGGGGTGGACATGTTATGAAGTGAGGGAAGCTCACAGTAAAATTGATTAAGAAAAACCACTGAGGAGTATATGGAAGAGAGCAAATGGGCTGGGAGAGTGTTCCTGGTATTTGTACAGGAAAAACATTGATACACAGTGGAGAAAAAGAGCTAGGAAGCTTACCAGCAACTATGGTGACCTGCACGGTGAGCAACATGTCAACAAAGAACGTCGAGCGAAAAGTCAGAGAGGCTGAGATAATCTCATGGGTGTGGGGCAATGGAAAACAAACCGGCTATGAGTAACTAGTCAAAAAGAAAAAAATAACCAAATCAGGAATGAAACAGTTTATGATAACTCAAAGCAAAGTTCATTGCTTTTAGAAGCGAGATCCGGATGCCTTAGAACACGCACTTATAAAGCGAGATATAAGAAGCAAGTGTTTGCTGCGGCAAAGCTAGAGAATTTGACGATGTTTTTCCAAACAATGCTAAACTCTTACCTATCAATATCTGAACAATATTCTGAAAGACCACCTTGCACACCTGGATACAAAGACTGTTATAGCAACTGATGCTTCTGTCTGTGAAGAAAAGGCAGGTGTGGGAATTGTATCACCCCATCTAAATTGATCTTTTTCGATTCCGCTACCTGACTACACGCCTATATTTCAGGCTTTATTATTGGTAATTGTCTTAGACTTACGCAAATTACCAACATCTGAATTCCCGCTTCTCAGTTTTCCTTGGAATAACAAATGGTACTCTAGAAAAATTGAAGTAACGATTACAAGACTGCGGCGCCCACGACTCCCCATCTGGCTGATGCGCTTCCCCCTGCTGTCGCAGGACGCTGTCACATCACCTCGCCACTTGCATTAGAAAAACTGGTCGTCCGTCTCTCATGCATAAACGCGAAGCTCTCATGAAGGAATGCGAGTTCTTTAATGACGTTGACCCGAGTCTCCCAGTGTCGCGAAGACGGGAAAATGCGCGGGTGGCCGCTGGTACCCATTTTGCCCCAAAACGGGGGAAGCCGGACTGCCGTGGCCTGCCTGCTCCGGCTTTTCCGTATATAGGCCCATAGATGCCACTGATCCAAAATTCTGTACGGGCTACAGTTTTCACAGTCGACACTCTTGCACCATAACACTCGCACGAGTACAGCCCGGGCGCGCGTCTGCACGCTTCGATGTCATAAAGCCGCCTAAAATATGTGCTCAAAAACACCGCGCTCAGGTCCTCCGAGATCTGCAGTACTACGTTGCACACCACCACTACCAGAGGTCCCCGCTGCTGTTTTCTCATCTCTGTCGACGTTTAATAGATGGCGCGACCCGTCAGGACATGTGGCGACGCCTCTAGACCGCTACGAGAGGCACTCGTTTCACCGCGCTCGTGGTTGAAAATGGCGATCATGACAGCGCCGTCGGTGTTGCTCGCCGTGGTGTTTCTAGCATCGAGCTCCCACGTCAGCGCGCTCGGCGAACTTGTCGAGCTCGACGAGAACTCGTGGAGTCAGCTTCTCGAAGGGGAATGGATGGTCGAATTGTGAGTGAGCCGCAGCTTCAAACTTTTTCGCCGTCGTTTTATCGCAAGAACATCTGACGACCGGCTCCCCCGTTGTTCCGGGGCGGGGTTTTTTTTTTTTGCAACGCTAATCGCGTATTCTCTTCATTAAAACTTCGCGTTATCAGCGACGCTTCGACCCACACACGTACGCGAACACCCTGCTCCGTCCTCTCTCACGTCTCCATAGGCCTTCATTTTGCTTGCATCGTGACTTGCGTGTCGTTTCAAAAGCGCCGATGGTGCGATTCGTTGCAAGATTTGTCCCCAATTGTTTGTCACACGAGACATCGTAAATTTCTTGCGTTGTTCCTTATCTTTCCAGCTTCGCGCCATGGTGCCCGGCGTGCAAAGCGCTCGGGCCTGTCTGGAACGACTTCTCGAAGTGGAGCAAAGACCTGGGCGTCAAAGTCGCCCACGTTGACGTCACCACGAACCCAGGTGAACAGAGCGATTTCGAACCAAACATGCGGGCAACGGCTCGTTTACCGTCGGGATCATATTGCACTTTCGATGCCGTTTTGTGACGTGCAACTGACGGGAAGGAAATGGTTTCTCCAATTGCAGGTCTGAGCGGGAGATTCATGGTGACAGCGCTGCCGACCATCTATCAGTGAGTCGGAGTAGTTTTGCTCAATCAAACTTTTGCAACGCAAAATAGTCTTGCGGCCTACGTCGTGTATTCGGCCTGACGAGTTTACGTAATACTTGGCAGCGCTTTTGCAAAGAGCCTGGCAGAGCTCGTTTCGTAGTTCAGCTGTACATATTTTTCTAACAAAATTTGCTGCACAGCCCGTGTCATTTCTATCTAGAGTGACGGAACACTGTGCTGCTGAGCGAATAATAATGTATTCGAGGGCATATTCAGGATTTGGCCGATGGTGGCAGAGCTAAAGGAAGTCCACGTGAACCTGCTGACTGCGCTTTCTTCAGTACCTCATCTTGAATCCAGAGATTTCTGTGAGAGTGTGCTTCTTTTTTATACACAGTACAAGGCTATAACGCTCTAGACAGTCGTGATGGAGGTGGTACAATGCTTACTGCGCTTTGTCACGCACAAATCTCGCACATATAGAACCCTTTTATAATTGTAATGCTAGCCTACCGGCGAGGCTGTTTGCCCAACTAATGGCATCGTAGTCAATTTTTGCAACTAGCGTCTCTACAAGCACAGTTCGCTTCTATTATGTCATGGAAAATGTATGTGTGCCTCTCGTGACGAAACCATGCAAACGGGAGACAAGCCTCAGCAAGTGCAGCTTGCACATCATGTTCACTTGAACAATCACTGGCGCCGCCATTAGCTGGGCAAATAGGGCAACTGCGCGTTGCAAAGAAGCAGACTTGCGAATGAGGAGATGGATTCATTGTGACTCACATCGCACATGTTTGCCTGATTTTTGATGTAGTGTCAAAGATGGCGAGTTCAGGCAGTATCGCGGCACCAGGGACAAGGAGTCGTTCATCAACTTCATCGAAGAGAAAAAATGGCAGAGCATAGAGCCAGTCTCTACCTGGAAGAGTCCCCAGTCCATACAGTGAGTCCTTTGTGTTCTGGCACTTTGTGCAAGTGTTTGTGAAGCAATTGTTTGAGCCGATTGTTTGAGCCACCTCGGATGCAGTGTATTGTCCTAGACGCAGGCCACACAGGCAGCCCATCTGTATTAGCTTAGTTGTAGAATCTTTAAGCAAGGCAGTGAAAAGCATTTATTCGGTGCCTGTGATTACATTTTGAATTTGTCGAAGCAAGTCGTGCACATTTGCACTTCATGGGCCCATGAACCTATTGTTTTGAAATTCCACAGATGCATTTTTTTTGTGCTAGACACGGGCCAGACAAATGCATTTGTTCACACATCTGTATTAGCTTGGTTGCAGACACTTAAGTAAACAGGCCAGCAATGAACATTATTCATGCTATGCCTATAAAAACTTCTGTGTTTTGAATTTGTTGAAGCAAGTCGTGTGCTTTCACACACCAAGTGTTCGTGTACTGGTTGTTTAAACCTCCACAGATGCAATGTTTTTTTGCTAAACACCAGCCAGACAGATGTGATTGAAAAGTGCCTGTGATCACTTCTATGTTTAAAATTTTTCAAAGCAAGTCATGTGTATTCACACTTGTCTGGAACAAAACAGCATCATTTTGACCCCCCTGTCAACTTATATGGGACACTGAAGGTGAACAGGTACTCTGCTGGCCACGTATTGCATTGTAAAAGGTTCCACTGTTCCCGATTTTGATGTCTGCAATGTCCAGTGAGTCTTAGCGCCTCACCAAAGTCAAGTCAGGATAGTACACTGTTGAAGGACCTGGCGCTGTATTTTCTTTCAATGAATACGTGCCCTAATGCATTTTTTTTAATAAGACCTACTAGTAACAACAATATAATATTATGAGCACAATGTTTGCTTTGTCCATTTTTTCTCAACACAATTTTCTTCTTAGTTGGGCTGGTGCCAATAGCAATGCTCTGCCTATTGCTCCTTTTGTTGCTTTCTTTGCTTTTTGGGTCCACTTGTGGTAACCCCTCAAGAATGGCGCCTCGCAGTGGTACCAGAGAGCGACAAAAGACTGTTGACTGGGCGGGTGGGACACGTTGACAGCCGTTGCTTCCCCGTAACCTAGAAGGTTGGGGAGGTTGTGCATATGTGCATGGGATTTCACTCGGGCATAACTGATGATTACAAAGAAATTGCCCAACAATAGCTTGCGTCTATATGAGCTGTTGCACAGGTCTGTGACATCGTACACGGGACCTAATATTAGAGGGCTTTGAAAACCATGGGAAAGAGCAGGTGATCTATACTGTGCAATTGTCGGCCTCCCTGCTGGATGCAACAAAATAATAATTTGCTCACATGCTCATGTTATGTTGCCTGCAGATCATCATAATTTTCTTATACGTAGTGTTCTAAGAGTGTTGCCGTGCGGCTTTAGAAACAACCACAGAAATTGGGTTCTTGACTATGCTGCTGCATTTCAGTTTCCCTCATTTGTACATAAAGGGTGTGTAGTATCATGCTGGGTGGCCTTGTTCTCACGCCCATCTACGTACCACTCGTATGGCATATCTGACTGGCCGCTTCAGGGTTCTCTGGCACTGCCATCAAAATCTGTTTAAGACAGCAGTTAAGCTCTACTGCATGCATAAGTGGGTTTCATTGGCAATAATTGACTGTAATAAACCACTCAGATTTGTTTGTTCTCATAATGCAGCTTCAAGGGACCCCTTGCCAGGCTCCATTAGAGGTTTTCGTTATACACAAAATGTTGCAGGGTGCAGTGACAGGAGTGTTTTACTGCGAGCACTTTTCATATTGGTTTGTTGTTAGAGGTAAATGTCGCAGCATTATGCTGCTTGGAAGTAACTTCTCTGCCAAAGTAGACTCTCTCCCCCCCTTTGATCATAAGTCACATTCTTTCCCTGCGTCCTCTCATACCAGAGCCGTAAAGCCTCGTCACATTTGCCTCATGAACCCCGCCATGTTCGTCCTTTTAATTCTTCTTTTTGTTTTTCGATGCTGCAACGTGCACTTCGTGGTGGCTCTTGTGCATTCTGTGTTTCGATGATTTACCATAGTCGCATGCCTGTGAAAAGGCAGGCAGTGCGTCTGACGTTGAATCTCCAGCAGTAAGGGAGGCTGTTTAGAGGGAAAGGGTGCGCGGCCCTTTGTTTGAAATTTGTGCCGTTTTTATGCCATGCAGTGATGCAATGCACCGTGTGGGATTTCGTACATTGCAAACAGAAATTGTCTGCGTGTGATCTCTGTGACGCGCTTGTCCTTGCAGTGCCGAAACTTGGTGTGAGTGGTGAGCTAGCCTTGCCAATATTCACAACACTCTCAATTTTCATAGCACTTTCATAGCACAATTTTCGTGCTCTCAAAGAATCGGTCAAATGTGCCATTGGTGTGAGCACAAGGCAGGCGATCTTGCAGTTAAGCAGGGTTACAGAAATAGCGGACCTATTTTTAACCCGACTAAGTCTGACCTCTTTGCATTCTTTCTTTCCTCTAGGATGTCCATGGTGGCTCAGTTCTTCAAGTTATCCATGAGTTTGAGGGTATGTACTGGCACGCAGCCTGATTTACCATGCTCTACAGCATCAAAGCGGTCCCTCTGCTCTTAGGGCACAAGAGACCGAAAAATGAGGTCATATAGAAATTTGCACATCACCATTTTACTGGGCAGCAGACAAAACAAGGCTTTAACTTGGGGCCAACGTTTTGTGATGAAATACATGCGCAATGCATAAATGCTTTTGTTATGCAACTGCTCACCTGGATTTGGATAAAAAATAAAAAAGAGGCAAATTCTACTTACTCCAGGAAGCTGAATATTTATTAGGGCCTCACTTGTTTTTCAAAGATTGGCTAAAAATTTGCAAACCTAAAAAACAATTGAAGTGCAGTGTTTTGAAATCTAACTCTGCACCAAAAACGCGTACTATCGCACTTCCGCAAACTGCATCTGTTACAACACCAGACGTGGATAAATGTAGTAAGAGCTCAAATCTCACGTGAAATCGTTAACAATGTTTGAGGGTTTTTCAAAAGTTGTACTCGCAAATTAATGGTATACTTCAGGTCGATGCATAATGCATCTATTTTGTCTGCCTTTGGATGTGTCGATGAGTGCAGTCTATAGCATTCTAAAATGCTCTTTGCATTGGAGTGAAGAAATACCACTTTCGTCTCCATGGGTCATGAAATAAAAGGGAGCACTTGGATTCGAGAAAATGCGGCTTCTCCGTTTCTTGCATCCTGCTCATTATTCTGTCTGCCAACGAGGAAGTGAGATAGCCGATAATGTATGCTGCCAGAATAGCATTTGCATAATTTTTGCTAGGCACCTAATGACTTAAAGGAAGTCGCATGGCTAGAGCTGTGCAATATACTTCTTGTTAGTTGCTCAATTTCCACCTCCACTACCACATCTTTCAGTCTAAAGCTGGCGCTCTGTGTGTGTGTAGTCTGTGGCTTTCCGCCACAAGTGTGATGCGCCCGCCGTAGTGACTCATGGGCTCTTGGGTGTTGTGCTACTGGACGCAAGGTTGTGGGCTCCATTCCCAGCCACAGTGGTTGCATTTTTATTAGTTGCATTATGCAAAAACGCCCGTGTACTTGGCTCAAGTTAACGTTAAGCTGTTATAGTACATCTTTAGGGCACCCTGGGGCTTGCCAATATCCCTTCTTTTTTATTTTTTCAGTGTTCTGAGGGGTACCTTAATCGAATGTGAGAAAAAAAGTGCAACTAAGAAAATATCATGTCATTACTTTTATACATAAAAATAGTTGACTGTAGTGTTTGGCTTAAAGAAATAAACCATGCATAGGTAGTCTACAGTTGGAGATAGTCAAGCCCACTGATAACACCGCCAGCTTTAACATTGCATAGGATATAATAAGAAGCAGCTGATGCACCGTCAACTTTTCTATGTGTTCTACGGTAAAATAAGCTGCCTACTACAGTGCTCCCGTGCTGCGTTTTACCACCGACACTGCCTTTTCCCATGTGCTGTATTTGGGCTTAGGAACAGCTGTGTCACATTTTAGTGTGCTCTCATTCTCATGTAGGCCCTGCATACAACGTTGGTTGACTACTACGGCATCCCATACTGGGGCTCGTACATACTCTTTGCCCTGGGAACAATCATCATTGGTGCTGTCTTGGGTCTGGTAAGAGACACCACTTCTTTCCAGCATAAGTGTCATTCAGTGTCGGTGGAGAAAGATGCCCAAACTGTACTGGGTGACAACCTAGAAATTTGGCACAAGCTCCACCCACAAAACTATGCTGCGTCTGCCAGCCCTGTCTCCACGCTACAAATCCTAAGACAGCTTTAGAATAGTGTTTGCAAGCAGGCTTAAGCACATTACAAGCATGAAGGAATAGTGTTGTCCTCGTGTGCGTGATCCACACGCTACTAGCTTTCTGTGGCATGCATGAGCTATGGTAGTGTGTGCTATTTGGCAAGTTTGGCGCACATAATGTTTATGTACACTATTGGATAACATCAAACGTGGCGGAATCCATGTCTCCTGCTTCAGTCCTAGTTGTCTCTGTGGCTGTGTTCTTGCAATTGTTCATTATCAATAAATGGTGAAATAAGCTTTCGCTTCCTCTGAGTTTTCCTCAATTGCAAGTTACACGTGCTTAACGTGCCCAGTTTCTGAAATCACTGGGTTCCTGAAATAGCTTAGTGCTTCTGGCTTTCGTAAGTCTAATAGCTGGTATTCGTAAGCCAGCATAGACCCGACTGGATGGTTGTTAACGGAGTAACTTGGCTTGGACATGTCTGGCATGAGGCACCGGACAACACTTTGTCTCTTAATGTTTTCTTGACATTCTCATTTCTGTGCATTAGACTGTCTTCAAGGAGCAGGCAAAGGGCCTGCGTTTAACATATATGTAAGCCTGCGCAGAACACTATTCCAAAGCTGTGAGTAGTTGCCACCAAATACTGCCGCTGAAAGAAGTCACCTCTGCCATTTCAACACAGAAGTGAGTTTAAGGTGACGCTAAAGAGAAACAACAGATCAGTTTAGGCTGATAGAGCATATTTTCAAAACTCTGTGTTCATTAATTTGCAGTAATGGGTTGTTTACTAGAGGCCTCAGTATTCGGTACGTCAGTGTGACATCACACTTACATATATATTCTGTACTTGGGCCATATTAGTTAACTACAAGTTCTTGAAGCTTGCTAACTTAAGTCTTTGACTCTTTTAAAATGCAATTTAGTTTAACTTTAGCAAAAAAAAATTGAGTCGGCCCGAGAAGCCGCTGTCAAAATCAATGGTGTTGCAGCAAGTTACTGCAAGAAATTGGAAATGGCGCCAGAACCTGTGTCGTTGTCGTGTTTTCTGGCTTGCCATTCCTCGTCCTGTGGTAAGAGTGGCTTTGTTGGCATCTTGGAAAGGAAATCTATGCTTTTTCTTTGTCTTTCTAAGTTGGACAGCAGTGTATTTGCCACAGCATTCTTAGGTTGCCACCAACTACCGTATTTACTCGCATAATGATCGCACTCGCGTAATGATCGCACCCCGAACTTGCCACAGTGATATGTCATGTGCCAAGTCTAGCTAATAATGATCATGTTTACCATCTGTCAAATGCTACACGAATGACTCTTCAAGACAGACCAAGCGGTCTTCACACACCAAACATTCTTAAGCAGATGCCGATGTCATTCCTTTCATCACTTTCTGCATTTCCACGAAAAAAAAAAGCTACAACCAAGCTTGCTTTTATTATGTGTAGGCTTTATAATGGTTGTGTTCAACAACAACAAAAAAGGCACTTTTCGATTCTCCTCGTCTGCACTCGTGGGCACGCAACAAATCGCGAGCGGCAATGATAGTAGCCACGTTTGCACTGATGCGTTAGAAGTGTACCCTATTCATACGCCAACGCTTGTAACACAGCTAAGATATTCACCCACCCTTCGCGGAAACGTGCCATATTAGGATAGTAGTGAAGACAAATGCCGCAGTTTCCGCAGCATGCCCGCCATGTGTTTCTTTATCACTGGCAGCTAAGCGTGCCCATCTGTTTCTGTCCCCTCAAAGTGGACATGGCTACGTTATTGGGCAAACTTGCCAATATTAACGATATTATTCATTACTGATACGGAAGAAACCGTTTCAATGCACGTAATGTACTCACGAGAAGAAAAAATCGTGTTCGGCGCGTTCAGCTTGCTCCGCCGGCTGCCATTTTTGTTTTGGTGTCCCGCACTGTTACAGCAGCAGCCACCTGCTTGTTGACCTGTTGTCATTCCACAGTAAACACGGGATGAAAAAAAAGATCTTTCTTTTCGCGGGGAATTTAACCCGCGTAATGATTGCACCCCTGAATTTGCGTCAATATTTTTTAACAAGAAAATGCGATCATTATGCAAGTAAATACAGTACTTGCTTGTGTGCAAAACAAGATGTCAAACCATCTTTTGACATCTTAATAATCTGTGTATTGCTGTCTATGTTCTATCCAGCAGAAAGAATCTGGTGGTAAAGCGAGGGTCTCATTATTTTGTGACACAGTATGAAGCCAAGCAAAGTGTAGGAGGAACATCTTTCTTTTTTTCAGTCATTGTGTACAAGTTAATTGTGAATGATTGTTTGAATTATCAATGAGGCTTTGAATAGAATTGATGGAAAAGAGTGGCTAGAAGATATAGCCCTGTTGGTGCGGGAAATCGAGTGTGCGTGAGGCTCACAGACACCTGAATGCTCCAGCGTAAGCTCGGCATTTTTTGTGCATCTCAAGCCGTTGACTAAGTGGAGTATGTCAGATTAACAACATTTTTGCCTTTTTTTTTTTTTTTGTGGAGCTTTGCGTTACTCCCCGGGGTTCAGCATGGGTGTGGGTGTTTCTCACCGAGTAGAGAATGGAGCAGTCGCAAAGCACACAGCACATGTATAGCTATTATGGACCCTATGAATGTGCTCGTGACCAGCTCTTGAATGTGCTCGTGACCAGCTCTGTTTACTAAAGTACTACACAATGAAAAGAAAATAGTACCTAACTATCCACACTGCAACAAATATCTGCCTTCAAGCTGACAAGAATGTCTGCTTGGTCGGTTTCTCACCCATCTCGAACTCGTTCGGCTCTCACCAAGCAGATGCGGGGAAATTAAACTTCACACATCTGGTGATCTTTTGCACAGCAGTTAACCGAAACCTTTCAAGAAAGCTTTTTGTAACATAGATTCACCAAAGTATGTTGCATCTGCCTTTCTTTTTATTATTTGCAGTTGATTGTATGCATCATAGACACAGTATTCCCAGCAAAACTGCCCGCGTACAAACCTGTGAAGAAGTCAGAATCTGACAATGAAGAGGAAGAGGGCGAAAGCGAGTCTGAAGGCGGCAACAAGTCTGTGAGTGAAAGCTTGGCTTTGATGTTCAGAGTTGCCCTTGTCTTCCTTTGAATCACTGAATGCATTGTTGCACCTTAGGCCTAAATACTGATACCTTTCTTTGTTTGGATCACTTCTTCATGCATGACTCAACCTAACCTTCCTAATGTAACCTTCATGCTGCCGTGCTGCAGAGTATCGATAGAGGAAGCAAGAGTATTCTAAAGGCCTCCATGTGCAGATACTAATTTTTGAAACTGGAACGACTAAAAAGCGAATCAAATATTTTCAAATAGTGAGCAGGCTTTTTCACCGTGAATATAAAACAATGTTTACCCATTTTCTTCACAACATTGGTAAGCTTGTGTCATCGCATTTCACATTATGAAGTATAGTTTACCAAACTGCAAATGGAGCGTAAGGAACCAGTAAGCACCTTGTTTGTCTACTCAGGGTTATCAAAGCATCCGTGGTGACCCAAAAAATTGTGACAGAACCCATCTCACAATGACTGTCGACAGTAATGCATTAGCACTGGATCAATATGGCAACACAACACACTGCCAACATTGTAAGAGTTCGGTTCAGACATGTAAAAAGGGGTAACTGGCCAACGCCGCTGTCCGACTCGTCCACGCTAAGGACGTTGTCGAAGTGAGGAAGATGTTCTCATGGAGGACGAGGAGTACTGGGTTTATTTACAATATCTACATTGTCCGTGACTGCGACAGTGAACCAACCAACAACACTCGATCCGCCAAACGTGTCTCACCTTGCTGGCTCTGCAGGTCTGTCCGAGGGGGACGCATTGTTAGCATCACGAAGTGATTCATCTCAGTGGTGCAGGAGAGGCTGGAAGGTCACTACCCCCGCTAGGCGATCGTAACACCATCGAAATGAGCTTTATGCACGAGATGTGTGCTGCAGTGGGACCCCTTGTTTGCGCTTCCCTAAGAATTCTCTGTGCCATCTAGCACTGCAGCAGGGAAGCCTTCGCGTGGCCTCCAAAACGCAGTGTGTGCCACTGCATGTGAGCACTGAAAAACGCGTCATGCGGCAACCATGCTCCTCAGTCACGCTTCTTTCTGGACACATTGCACCATCTGTGGCACTGGCAAGAAGTCCGTGCGTGGCCTCCGAGACAAGGAGCGCGGCGTGCGAATGCCGAGACTTGTTCCCTCTCTTGTCGCACACACAGTCGCACACACTCGGTAACCCAACTTGGGGAGAGGTTCACTGAGGAGTGGCATATACCTGTGGCATTCGTGGAGCAACCTGCTGAAGTGTCAGCGTAAAAGACGTTCATTGAAAAGCGGCACATTGCCCAGTGTATTTGTGCCGCAGCCTGCTTGAGGAACGCTTGTGATGCGAGTTAGATTCCGCTCAGCAGCGGACAAATATGAGGGATGTTTTTTCTTCATTCTAGAGTGGCACATTCCCAGTGGCACACGCCTACCGGCACATACTTGGTGACCCAAGTTAGCATCAAAGAGGTTCATTGAAGACCAGCACGGACTGAGTGGCATGCACCCAGTACTCCGAATTGGCTTCAAAGAACAGCGCTGTCTACCCAGTCCCGCGTCTACAGTACCCGTGCCGACAAGCGTCTCCCGTTGCCCCCTCAAATGGAGGACGTTTTTCTCATTGATCCTGAAGTCCCACCCGCCTTGAACGTTTGACGATGCCTCTGCGGCTAGCACAACTTCGTTGGAAGGCGGCACTATAGTAGCATCACCCGTTTGGTGCCATTACGATAACGCCTGGCCGATTCGACGCAGGTCATAATGACAATGTCGTTCGTGTACTTCAATAGCCTACTGGCGCGGCTAGTAGCAGCTACGATACTGACTTTTCTAGATGGCGCTAGGTATGCACCGTATTTGTCATTTTCAATTGCAAATTGGCGTGGTTTATAAAATCCTTAAATCTAAGCCGACCCTAGAGTTTGGTATACGATTATTTGAAGAAAACAATATTGGCCTTGATTCAAATAAGTGCGGTAACCCCCCAAAAATGCATGAAGTATCCAAAGAATGCTAATGCATTACAAGACAGTCTTGCAAGCCAGTTAACATCTGACTGTACCTTCGAGATTTAATCAAGGATGGGTGTCTGTGGCAATAGCAAAGCAAAGAGAAGTAAAATTTTTCTTTAGTTTGAATGATAGCCTGATGGCACCCACTATTGTACCAAGTAATCCTGCAACGAAGAGTATCCAGATTTAGTCCAAAAAGAACACACAGCTACAGCATCCATAAATAGTATCTAATTATATACCAACTGCCTGTCACCACACGAGTAAACAAAATTTGAGTGAATTATCATGGTTTCACCTGGCTCCCTGCAACATTCAATTTATAATTCAAAAGTTTAGAATATTCGTACACTCCTGCTTCCTTCAGCCTTCCTCGCTAGACAAGCGCTCTCCCGGAGTAAGGTACCAGCCGTTCTTCACACGGCATCGTTCAGATGGTGGTGATGCACAACTGTTGTATAGCTGCAACCCGCTTGATGCCTTTCCTAACGGGCAAAGCATCACCAGCAACCTTCCTTTCTGACATTCCCTCTTTAATTTTCCTTTCTACTCACTCACGGTGGTACAGTGGCTGTGGAATTCTGCTGTGAAGCGTAAGGTTGCGGGTTTGATTCCCTGCTGCATTCCACTGGGTGCAGAATTTGAAAGCACCCACATATTCCAAGCTTTGGGTGTCAAGTTGAAAAGTAATGCAGAGACATCCACTACGCTGTCCCTCCTGGCTCAAGTGTTTGGATCTTCACTAGGGTAAAAATTCGGGCTAGTTGATTGTTCATGATCTAACAGCAACGCATAAAACAAGAAATAGAATGTCGAAGGGCTTACACTGCAGCTCTTCTTCTATGCATCTTCTATGTTTGTCCCTCATTTTACTGATGGCTGTTAAACACTCTTTGAGATACTTAAGAAGGAGTACTGACAAAAATAGGATATTCTATTAGGCTACTTGGTTCGACACAGTGCTATATTCTAGTGTAGAGACAACAGACTAGACGAGACAGAGCGCTGCCTTGTCGCGCTGTCTTGTTACACAATCGCGCTCTCTCGTCCGTTGTGTTGTCTTGTCTTTGCACTGGGAAATGGCACTGTGATTTTTAAGCTTTACAAACTTCACAACATGTTCCTTGCAGGGCAAGGAATTGCACTTGGCAAGTGTGGAGGTCGGGAAGCATCAAATCTCATATTTTAATGCTCCGGCCATGGCGGCCGCATTTCGATGGAGGCGAAATGCGAAAACACCCGTGTGCTTAGATTTAGGTGCACGTTAAAGATCCCCAGGTGGTCGAAATTTCCGGAGTCCTCCACTACGGCGTGCCTCATAATCAGAAAATGGTTTTGGCACGTAAAATCCCATAATTTAATAATAAATATTTTAATGCTAAAGTTGTCTCTAGCCAAATTTGCGTCATGGACATTATCGTGATGTCATGAGTCATGAAACAAAGCAGTTTGCTGACATGCACATTTCTTCTGGTTGTGCTTGCACGTGTGGTAGCCGCAACGATCAACAAGCCGAAAACGTGGTGTGAACATACTGCCTATTTAACAGAGTAATGCTGTCAGTATTCCTTTAAAGGAGTAGTGACACAATGTCTTGCCTTTCCGCATTTTGCTTTCCTTTTTCATTAAATGAAAATGTCCTGAAAAGAAAGTTGAAAGGAAGCTCTAGAGAGAAAAAAATACTAGAAACCCTCAGAACATCCAAAATAATTTACTATAATAGCTTTCCTTCGAATCAGTTTTGGTTTTGTTTCATGGTAGATGTTATGTGTCGTGATGTCATGACGCAGGAACTTGGTCATTACATTGAAGCGCAATATTGTGACACTTTGGCGCTCACTCCGGCTCGTGCGGTTGTCAGCTATGCTGCTACTAGGTGCGTGGCTTGAAGCAGCAGCATAACGGATGGCCGAGCGAGCTGGATCGAGTGCCAAAATATACATTGTGGTGTTCTCCAATGGGACGCTCCTGCATCATGGCAAGGCGACAATAACACCTACCGGGAAAGGTAGCCAAAACTGGTTCGTAGGAAAGCTATCATAGTAAATTATTTAGGACGTTCTGAGGCTATGCAGTATTTTATTTTTCTGGGCTATTCAGTTCAAGCAATTTCATATAACACAAAAGGAAAGGAGAGCTTGAAAATGCTGTCGGTACTGCTTTAAAATTTGGACGAAAGTGCTGCCGCTTAGGTGCAGTTTTAATGTCGTCGCATCAAATTTGTTGCATCGCAGGACGACGACGTGATCCTGGACGACACTCTCGAGGAGAAGGACATCGGCGACGGTGAGGGTGCACAGCTGAGGAGGCGCAACCCCGAAGCAGTAGAGTGAGCATTTTGCCCACCCATGCTCCGAGGTGCTCAGGTTTCTCGACGAGCAATGACCACCGAATAACTGCCTCGGCGAAAGATGCGGGGAAATCTTGTTGTCTCGATAAGGTCTTTGGCACAAGCTTCGTCTTCGGGGAGAGGGCCCCCGCAGTTTCAAGCAGCTAGAGTTCCACGTGAAACACTAGTGGCTAATTCATGAACCAAGTTTGTCATTGTTTTTTTTTTTACTTTGTTATATGTGTGTGTGAAAATTTGCACTTCGGGAGGAGAGACTGCTTACGATAGTTGGGCTCCATTGTTAGTCAAGTCACTTTTTTGGGGATGCGGTTAAATGCAGTTAGTGGTCAAGCTAGGGTCAGTGAATGGGAATTTCGTGAAAGGGGATTTTATAGAAGGGGGCTTAAGTGATAGATGTGTAAAACTGTTTGAGCTGCACTCTCTGTCTCTTTCGTCGATCGTCTCTTGTTGTGAAAGCCAAAGGAATGTGTGGTCGTTTGTGGCTGCCAGTTTGCATGGTGCTTTGGTTTTAGCTGAATATATATTTTTTACTTGTTGGGCTTACGATTCCAGTACAGCTTATCCTGTGATATGCTTGGATATTCAATTCGAGAACAGGAATTGGCTTGTTGAAATCGATCAGATAAGCGCTGATGCGAATTGTCCAAAGGAAACGGAGTGTGGGTGTCTGTGTGCACAGGCTGTGCTACAAAAGTCTTGCTTGTATACAGTCTTTGTCAAAAGTTTCAAAGCCACTCCACAGACAAGACTAGTCGCCAAACCAACAACATTTCCGTTCAATATGTCTGCTGCTCCAAAGCTTATGAGAGCAGGGAGCAGTGTTCCTCTCGATTTCCGGAACTTTTGAGCGACAAAAGTTTCACAGGCACTCTTGGCGCAAAGCTCCCTGATGGATATCCAGTCACACATGTGCCAGCTTTGAAAGTTTTGACAGAGACTGCACGTCTGTGCAGCAGTCCGTTCGTTAGTCCAGACTTTCGAAGTGCAGGCTTCACACTTTCGGCTTACTTAAAGAAAACAATGGTCTCAGAGGGAGTGCCTTAAAAGAAACACATTCGCTTATCATTTTCTGTGTGCTTTGGATGCTTGTGTTTTTAGTTTGTGTCTCTTGCCTTGCAAGTTTATTGCATCAGGGAGTCCTATAACCATGTCACGTGGTAGAGCGAGCGGTGTCACATACGCATGTAGCATGTTTGTGATAGGTCTCCCGTGTGATTCGAATACAATTTCTGATGGCAGGGGCCAATGAAGAAGCGCACGCACGACAGCCAAGGTTTCTCTCGCCAGCAGACTGTTTACCTGCTGTCATGCGTCGTAGACGTGTTTACAGAACATGCATACCTGTGAGCTGGGTCTATGGTTGATGTGCAATGAATGTGTCGAGTACAACAGTGGCGGTGCTTGCGTTTTGACTATGCCACTCTGAAAGCTTGTCTTCTTAATAAAAGGTTGTAGTATTTCTAGGCTCAAGGTAATGTGAATGCCACGTTAGTTGCGCCGCACTCTTTGCTTGTGCACGTGGCAAGTCGCGGCGATGTGTGCACAGCACATGTACGTGACACGTTAGCCCCGGTAGAACATAGCATGTGACGGGTCAAGAATGCAGCTGAACGTGTGCCTTGAAGGCAGCCTCTAAGGCTAACTGCAAATGAAGTTCTGAGGAAAGAAAAGGGAAGGAGGGGAGTCTTCAGGTGCACATGATACGAACTTTGTGGTGTTAGCAACCTCCTAGGGAATCTACCAGTGTTTCTTGCGTTCTTATCCAAGTAATTAGTCTTAATGCGCAACCTTCTCTATTTTGCAACTTTATGGCCACATTGTCAATGCGAGATTTATAGAGCACACTTGGAAACATCTTTGTCGGTTGTTTGCAGCACTCTAGCTCTTGCGTAAATCTTTTTTCATTTGCGCATTTGAAAGAAAGCCGCCGTGGTGCTCAAGTGGTGCGCCATGGCAGCCAAGATGCACATCTACATCCAGAGTGTGCAGTTAGAAGTTTCTCTTTGCTGATTATAAGATTCTTACTAGCAGAATGCATACTCTGAATGGTTGAGCGAACAAATGTTAACTGTGCCATAATCGACATTGTCCAACCATTTCTAGTTTCAACGTAGCAGCTGAAATGCTTGCTTAAATAAAGCATGGCCGACCAAATTTCAAATTTACTGTTATATCTAATAACTTGTTATACGTATATGGGCTCTATCATTACCTTAATGAATTTTCTAATGTCGGAGGGATGAAAGACATACAAATCAACTTTCTTTTTGGGGGGGGGGGGGGGGGGGGGAAGGGGGTTGGGAAGGAGCCTTTCTGCATTGTTGACTTGTCACAGACTATATAACGTTGCTTATATGTTTAACATGGGCAAGCTTGATGGCATTATGTGTTCAATGCTTAAAGTCCAACTGCAGTGAAATTTTGTACCTCATGAAAAGGCTAGTTTCAGATAGCACAGACGTAGAGCAACTGCCATGCAAAATATTATATTTGAGATACGTGTGGATGAGTCGTGGAAAGCTCACAGGCAGACATTTTTGATTACAAAACTGAAGGAAAAGATTTGCGCCGTTACTGCTCACCGAAAATTATGCCAGTTCGGAACATATTAGAACCAGCACGGCGCCTGGGCAGATCAGATGGTGCCCATGGACAGTCGAGGATCACAGAGGCCATGGTCTGGTGCACACGTCATCTGCTTTGGTGCTATTTAAAGGCTGTTAATCAGGAAAGTGTACAACTGTCGACCCTGCAGATTTGCCAAGACTGCTTTAAAAGCATATATATTTGCTCATTTATAACCACTTCTGCCCAAGCGAAATTTCATTGCAGTTAGTCTTTAAGCTTGGTCATGTGACACTAGTGTTTGTATGTGCTATGGCTGCTTGGGCATTCCAGTCAAGATAGCAGCAGCAGAGCTAACAGGCATAGATCCCTCTCTGCCAGGGACAGCTAATGGGTTTCTCGTAAATGCTTGTTGGCGACACTGAAAAGAATCAGCATGTGTGTGTTGGAGACGTCTGCCTGGCTGCAAGCTACTACTGCTGTTTCTCTTTTTTTCCCCGTGAAATTTCAGTTGTAATGTGTTTGTCCGTAGCGTATTTATTTGCCGCACTCATTGCTTGCTTCTTTTTTTACTCCAAGAAATGCATTTTTCGTTGCTTTTCTTGAGGCAGCTTCTCTTGCGTGGAATAAAGTGTGGTTTCTACTTTTATAACCTGCGATGTCTTTCTCCGTTGCCGTTGCTGTAATGAAATATGGATGGGGGAAGAAAGCCTCCAGCTGCTCATTCTTCACTCAACTGTATGACTTCTCCTACCTAATTGTAATTTGTGAGTCATAGGCATTGCAATCTACTGCATCACCTATGGTCAACCGGAACAACACTATGGCAGCTTTTTTATGTGTCATTGCTAAACACAATACACATACAAAACTCCAGTCAAACTTCATCAAATCTGATATTCGTTAAAGGCATATGCATGCATGCATTATACGCTGATAGTGGCAAGAAATGTTTCATTTACTTTGCCATATCGAAAACTCGTTATAAAGAAGTCTCGTGTAGAAAAAAAAAAATACTTGCGATCACATCTACGCGAAAGAAACGCAAGCGTGATGCCTACGACGTGGCCCATCGCAACGGGTGTTCTGTGGATTTTGACAGCCAGTTAGCGGCTTGTGCCGATTTGTCGCACAGGATCGACCGCAAGTTACGTGCACTTTGTCCCATCGCTACTGGACAACGGTGAACCAGGACATATGGGCAGTGCACTGACAGATGTGCACCAAGTCTTATCGTGCTTGTCGCACGGAGTGGTGCTTTGCTCGCCATCGAATACGTCTACCAAACCGCTAACTCCAGCCACAGCAATCTGTGAAAGACACGAGCCACGTGTCTGATCAAACACCCGATGCGCGCTACAGACTGGCAGTACTCCTGTGCACGACACGCTTATTGCGATAGAATAGTCAGCGACTGCAGTGTCACCATTGCCACTGCCGGCACAAAACGACAGAGGTGGGACAAACCGTGCCATTGGTGTGTTCATGGAAGATTGTCACAGTGGCATGTTGGCTGCGGTCCAACCGAGCCAGGCCACAAGCCAAAATGTGCATTCGCTTTCAATATGTATTACCTTATCATGAAGGAAAGAAAGTTTTTCTTTCTGGCATGCATTTCAAGTTGCGCATGCCAAGTACAGTTGCCGACCGATTTTTCGGATCCGAAGGGGGGTGCCAAACTCCACTACTACAACTGTCAGTCCAATCCGTGCATGTAATCTCGTGCGTGATTGCCAGCAAAGTCTAAAACTGGTATGAACACATTGATCGAGAGCTTTTCCCGCTACGACCCGTCACCTCTGCCGCCCCTCGGCGAATTGTGGAAGCTGTACTGCCCAGGCCGCTAGTATTAACCAGGGCCGTTTGCATGGAAGTCAGCTGGCATAGTTGCTGTCCTGTGCAGAGTGGACGTGTAGGTAACGTTGCAGATAACCGCCATGTTTGCAGCATCGCGTGGATGAACCATGTCTGCAGAATTGAGCGGCACAGCACGCAGCGTCAGAAGTTTCACTTGCCGTTATGCATTGGTTCTGGGGACAGTTGGTGGCAAAGGGGTACGGCCGAGCCCCCAATACGTCCTACAGCCCCCCCAAATCACCCCTCTCCTTCAACCATGTAGAGCCCAGGGATCGTGTGCCCTTGTGCACCCCCAATAAAAAAAGAATTGTGTCCTGCACCCCCTCAAAGAAAAAAATCGCACCACTCCCATGTGGCAGCGAAAACCAAATGAGCACACAGGTAAAAAAATTTGGATGTCGTAGAAATTGATAGGTGACTCTGTTAGACATTTTTGCTATCAGAATACATATTTTGAGCTATGTGCTAAATTTGTTAACCTAGTAATATGACGTTCGGATCGCGCATATTTAGTTTCTTTCCGGCAGGAAGTTACTCCATTGAAGCATCGCCAGCCAAATTTGATATTTACTTCATTACGTGTGATAATTCATTATACCCGTGTTTGCTTATCGACGTTTAGCTGCAACAGGCACAGATGCTGCAACTTTGTAGAGTTTAGATGCCACCAAATTTACTGTTTACATAGAAGTGTTAATCAGGCTAAAGTAGTTGTGTAAGGTCTCACAGAGAACTGTGGCAACCTCCATAGTTGCATATCTTGTCAAAATTGGCTATGCTACAATTTTTTTCATAGTATTTCTTTTTTGTCAGTTCTAGTAAGAACTCCAGGGGCACCAATAAGAAATGTATTGACCCTGAAGTAATTCCTCTTAGCACTTCGGTAGTGTTCATGTCGGCTTTAACACTACAGAGTCAGGTCACTGTTGCAACGAAGTTTCATACGAGTGCTCGGAAAGGACCAGTTGAACATACCATAAGTATGCTCATGTTAGAGTGTGCCGACCTACGGTCTCGTCACGTGTGGATATAGTTTATTTACATGTCCAAGTTAGTCGAGTAGCTTGCATTTGAAGAACCCCGTTATGTGACTGTGTCCAACACCTCTGGTTCTTCGGCATCAAAGTACTTTTCCTCCTCGTCGTGCTGCCTCGTTTGGAGGGAATCGAAGTCTGCATTGTTGTCAACAGACCTGAAAGGTGAGGAGGCATCATTCAATCAACACGTTCTTAAATATAGGGCCCTGCAACACTTTTTGAACATGGCAAATAAATTGCTTAGCAGCTGTACTCGCGGACAATTTGGCTATGAAGCGAAAGCTACGGGGGTGTAGCTTCTGCACATGACTGTATTCGTATGCAATGTAGTCCGGGTGAGCTCAGCACCTGTTTCGGTTTCTCCTACCTCGCACAACTTTAGTGAAGGCATGAATCAATCGATGTTTATACACATCCAATATATGTATCAAGTTCTGAACTGCGAGCAACGTAACCTGTGTTGGAGCCCCAAAGCCACCGTATGGCATCGGTTATGACTTGAAAGCACTACTGAAGGTGGCACCGGTAGAGCGGACACAGCGGTCGGCTTACCCGCTCATTTGTATATGCCAACGGCTGGGCTTCCCAGATGACTTCACTTGGTTGCTGCATAGATGCTGCAAACACTTGTTTCATGTGCTTCGACAGTCTTTTTATTGCAGAAGCTGGTCAACAGGCTCAGTTGATTGGAAGGACAGCAAGCGACGGACGCTCACCAGAAGACCACCAGAAGACGCAGGCGTCATTTTGCCTTTGAGGAATGCGTAAAACGTAGAACTTGGGTGTGCAAAAACTTGAAAGGGTAAACTAAAGATACAATAAAATACCAGCAGCTGATTGGTGAATGTTTCGTATCGTTTCAAATTAAGTGCTGTGACAAACAAAATATTTTCTGTCTCCCACCTAAGAAAATGTGAACAAAACTGGGGGACTATGTCCAGCAGTAGCGAAAGAGACGCACTCTGGTTCCGGAACCTTCGCTTCGTAGCCAAGAAAAGTCCACGAGTGTAGTCAGTACTGTCGTGAACAACTATTATTCCTATACACACTGCAGAAAGTCGATAAGCTTGATCAAAGCTGTCCTTTCAAAACTGCCTGCCCTTTCCATCGACTTAGAGAGACTCGTAGCTGTCATTGGCTAAGGCATGCCTTTGGCAAGAACAAAAAACAAGTGCCATCATGATGATTGATGATAATCACTGGAGTTACCTGGCCTATGTGAGGTAATTAGGTTTTACTATGTCTATAGCAATCACAGATCATGTATTGCTCATAATGCACTTATGCCATCTGATGAACAGTACCACGCACCGGCACCATGGCCTTTGAGATTGTGGTGGCAACAAACTGTCACCTAGCCTGTGTGAGCTAATTATGTTTAACTGGTAATTCAACTAAATATATTGCAATTGCCAGTACTTATCCATAACTTAAAAAGGCGGTATTTTTCCCCTTTTTTTTTCGTGCAGCTTGCCCTGTGCCATACTAGTAGTGCAAGTGGGTGTGTAAATGTGGAGACCGTCCTCGTGTAGAAATCGCCGTACAGGCTTAGTTTACTTATTGCTTATGAGCAATAAGGTAGTTACACCATCTAATGGCAAACAGTAAGAGTGCACAGACACCATGGCCTTTTACGTAGATTGGGTGCCACACCCCAATCTCAAAGGCAAATCACTGTCAAATTTCGGTGCAACGATGAATGGAGCATGGCAGGCAGACAAGTCAGCACGGAAGCCTAGAACGAATAAAACAATGAACCACGCACTCATAATCGTAGTCCTTGTCTTTTCCAGAAAGGAAGCTCTCGTACATGGTGTTGACAAACTCGTTTCGCAGGAGGCGTTTTTCCGTTGCAGAAACGGGTGGCATGTCTTCTTCACACTCTAGACATGTTGAAGAAAAGAGGAATCATAGAATGGTTAATCAGCGACATGACGGTATATTGCAAAACATGACCTGCATCCTTGTGGATGATTTCCGTTTGATGTTTATTAGAGGGACACTAAGGGGAAAGACAGAATAAATTTAGACTCGTAAATTATTCTTCGAGACCAGTATCTTCAACAATTTTGTGATAAGAGGTTGACTACCACAATCAGCAGTCAAGGCCAAATTCACGTTTCATGCCTAAACCACCCAGTGCCAGTATGTGATGTTGCAGATTTCGAACTATTTTCCAGCATTTGGGCCATTATGGCTGACTAAATGTTCTTCAAACTTTCAAATTCATGACATCACGGCAAGCCAGTGCAGGAACTTTAAGGTGGTGGTGCTGCTCGTCTTTCGCTCTTGTCTCCCTTTTATGGTTTATCAAGCCACCTGACATTAAGAGTGGCTTTCTATGGTATTGTACAGGGGTAACTTACTAATACAGCTCAAATAATTTTGTTCTCTTTAGTGTCTCTTTAATTTCAATCATCTTCACACTTGCAATCAAGCCAGGCTGCAGGGTGATCCCAAGAAATATTTTTAATTAAAGAGAAAGATCAAACAGGTGCTGTCCCTGTGGTGCCCCTCCAGTGAGTGTAGACCTAGCCTGAGTGTAGACCTGCTAGGTAATCCTAAACTTGATGAGTAATACAGTCAAAGCCAGAAAATACTTAAATCGCTGGAGAAATACTGAAATATTATTTCATTATGGAAGACGTTGACTGTTCCTCTTTTAAAATTGGCAGACCTTGTTCGGTAGGGATGCCCTAAATAGGCACTCTTTCTAGTTCCAAGCTAAAAATGATCTGCACCACAAATAAACAAATATTTGGGAAGGTTGTTCGTGAAAAGTTCATGTAATGGCGGCAGAAATTTCGGTAGCAATTATACGTATTCAATGGAGTCGGTGCCAGTGCTGCAACTAGGTCTGATTAACCGAGTGGCTCTGAAAAACCGGGGCCCTGAAAAATTTGCCAGCGACTGCACCAGTACTTCTTAAAATCAGTTTTGGCATAAACAGGATGCAATATTTTTTAGTTGTAAAAGTAATGCGTCACTATGACAATAAAATTTTGCATTTTACGATAAAATTTCAAAACTTGGCAGGTATGCTCAATGCAATGAAAACCGATCATCGAAGCCAACCAAGCAGCGAAAGGAAAGAAAGGTGAATGTAGGAATGGCTCTGTATTGGTGTCGTGACTTGCTTGGCTCAGTAAAGCACGTCAGGAAGTGATACGCAAGCACTATCATTAAATCAAAATATAATTCTGAGGTTTAACGTCCCGAAACTCCACATTGGGTTGTGAGAGAGCCCTTGGCAGAGGGCACAAGATTAATTTTTTACCACATGGGGTTCTTTGAAGTGCACATAAATGAAGATACATGTGCGCCTTTGCATTTCAACTCCATCGAAACGTGGCCACCACGGCCGGGAGTTGAACCCATGACCTCGTGTTCAGCAGCATACTGTCATAGCCACTGGGCCACCACAGCAGTTAGATGAAAAGATATCCGGTGTGTTTTAGACACCACTTATTAAAGTAGTCTGCACCTCTGGAGTTTGCAAAAACTGGCAACGTAACCCTTCTTTTGGATATGATTGTCAACTTTACCGCTGTTAGCAATCTAAATTAAATTATGGGGTTTTACATGACAAAACCACAACCTCATTATTAGGCGCGCCGTAGTGGGGGACTACGGGTCAATTTTGACTACCTGGAGATCTTTAACGCGCACCAAATGCGTGGCACACGGGAATTTTTGCATTTTGCCCCCCATCGAAATGCAACCGCTGCAGCCAGGATCTGACCCCGCTACTATTAGCAATCTATTTCTTGGTTGGTGGGTAACTGATATGTTTTGTATAATCATTATTATGAAAGAGGGCAAACACCCAGTGACACATACTCAGTGGCTCCAGTTGGCATCAATGAGGGCCATTGAAGAGCACCACTAAGCCAGTCAACCAAGTTGATCCAACACGAGGGTTTTGAACCCCATTTCCCTCAGCACAGCAGCCAGATGCCCTTTGACCATGGACTACCCAGTGATCCAAGTTGGCAGGAAAGAAATTGGGGATGCACACAGAGACATCTACATAGAGACACACGGCAAACTGGGTGAAGTTCCCAAGCAATGCTCACTGCATTAATAAGCCAGTCTTGCTGTGACCAGCGTAAGTCGTAACATGAAGTGAAACACACAGCATCACATGCTGCCACCATCCATTACCTTCTTCTTCAGTGTCTGAGTCACTCTCTTCAAACGTCGCCTCCTCAAGGTCCTGCTGTTGTCGTCGCAGGCTCGTCACCTCGTTCCGGTCTATGTGCTCCATGAGCAAGCCAGAGAACCTGCGGGTATGGGCAAGCAAATACTCTAAATCACCGCTCAAACAGAGCCACTGCAGTGATGTCATTCACGCAGGTCATATGCTTGCCATCGTACCAAGCAAGAACCATTAAAGAAGTCTTTTCAAGGTGCGTGAAAAGTTGATGCCCCAAACAAAAGCCAGGTATCACTGGAAATATGGACAAGGAAACGTTCGAAATCTCTGATTCTGCCCAGTAATCGTGGAACAACTCGCATATAGCACATGAGGTCAAATGAGCCTACTATTTACATCGCCTTCCTAGCAGATGGAAATACAGTAAACAATGTTTTTAATAGAGCATTACAACCGGGCTTTGCATGCAGCTCGCCGTCTCAAACACCATCACCTACAGAAGAATCGGCATTTGGGCAAGTTGGTACTGGTTGAAGACCCTGATGATGCAGTGTAAACAATGAAGACACAAGAAAGAACTTCATAATATAGTATGAGATTGCACATTTGCTTGGTCTTGTTTGCTGTTTGCAAATGCATCGAAAATGACGAAGTCAATGTGAAAGCACGTGAGTGTAGGTGACAGTTTTTAAGTATGTGTGCTCTGCAATAAAGTTAGTTGCGAGTCATAGCTGTCCTGTATTTTTTCCTCCATGTGTTTACGTCGTTTGCGCTGCCCCATCACCTATCAGACCGCCGTCCTGCTCGGAACGTCTCGTTTCCAGATCACCCTAGTCTGCCTCGATGCCAAATGCCGCGAAGTTCGAAGATCAAGGCGTCATACAAAGAGCCACATTTATTCCACTGTTCCTGCAATCGTCCATCACGTCAGAGGCCTGACTATCGAGTACCATGCGGTGGATACTCTCGCGTGATTGATGGTTCTAGCGTTTAAATAATAAAACATTTCCGCACGTTCTGCTTATTCAAAAGCATTTAGTGCTTACGTTAGAGTCGAAAAGTCCATCTTGTCCAGGTCTAGTTTCTCTTTCTCCGTCATGTAGCGGCCGATCATCTGCTCGAACAGCAACGGATTTCGCCGTCGCATCTCTTTGTCGCTAAAGTACTCGCCACCCGTCTTAAGTCTCTCGAGGGCCTCATATCGTCTATTTTTCGTTTGCACGCTCAGCTGCCGGGAACGATCTCTGCTGCGTCTTTCGATCTCCCTGACGTGAAAGTCGACCTCGTAATCCACCCTCCTAAGCGCTTCGAAGTACGAGGCGTCTTCTCTGTACAGGAACTTAGCGTAGCGCTGAAGAAACAGCGGAACGTTGCTGTCCAACGTCTTTTCGGCAATCTCTCGCTTCTCCTCGTAACTCAGGTCCGGTTCTCCGCGCTGCTGGTGCTTGAAGAATCCATCCGACGCGGCGACCGTATCGAGAATTTGCCTCCGCTGCTCGGCGGCGGCGTCATCGACGTCTGCGTATTCGGGTTCTGCGATCGCCTGCGACGCTTCGTCAACGTCGATAGTCGTATCATTGGTCGTATCGACGGCGTTAGTTTCCATCGGGTCCCCAACTCCGTTGACTACCGTCGCGCTGTTCTTCGCGTCGTCGGCGCACTCAACGTCGCAATCCATGATTGTAATACGACCACTTGCACTGCCGTTTAGTTCAGTGCCGCGGGTTTGAAAACCGAGACAATAAAGGGTGAAAAAGAATTGCTTCTTGATCCGGAGATCGTGCAAATACTCATAGCAGACATGCAAGCTGCCATATTGTTTCCTGTAGACGGTGATCACAGTGATCATACGACTGAAGCAAGTAAAAGCGAATAAAGCTGAACATTGTACTATTACACATTCATACCTACTTTTATCTTAGTTCTATTTATCCGCTAATGCTGATTATTTTACTATTATAATTGCGAAAACATGCGAGCATTTTGTATTTTACGATTCTTACAATCATAACAACCACGGTTTCTCCCTGGTTGCTCCGATATTCTGAAAACGAAACTGGAGGCTTTCAAAGAGCACGGTAGGCACGTTTGCAAAGGCGGCGCGTGCCCGATGTTTATGATCTGTTAATATCCGTGTTTTCAACCCAAAATGCGCGTTTCCGAAATCAGATTGTGCCGACTATTGTGCCGAAGGGTTCCTGGAGTTTGGATAGGACGAACTGACCCCGTTTTAAGGAGTGACGAACCGTTGAACTTTGCCGGATCTGTTGGTGGTTCGAAGTGTTTCTCTTCTCTACCTCCGGGGCATCAGATGAACGTGTTCGACAGAAAGGCCAAGATACGCCACAGGACCCTGGCTGCTTTAGACAAGGAAGCCGAGGTGTACGACTACCTCAAGAACGAGGTGAAATCGGTCGCACTTGTATCATTGAGTCTACTTATCGCGGTTCTTTCAGTCCGCCGGTTGTGCGCTCTTGACACCATCGTGCAGATTCGTGAGCTTTATTAACTTCGATTTGATGCTAAAGATAATTCCATGCAGTCACCGAACTCCATGTTAAGGTCACCACTTGACTACATATGCATGCTCATGAGAAGACATTTGCAATCGGTTGTTCGCGAACAGCTTAGTGTGTAGTGCAATACTGCGGTTTATTTGTTGTATATCCACCTACGTGCGACGCCGCTGTGGAGTCTGATCAACTGGGCAGTCTCTTCGTTGCACATAACATGCGACGTTGTACATACGCATTCCACTGCACGTAACTCGCATCACTCCAGCAGCACTAAACGGTGCACCGGAATTAAATTGCGTTTTCTGTCAACAGTAACTTCACGAACTAGAATGCACGTTAACGCGAGTGATTAACGAGCTGTTACCTCCTCTCTCTTTCAGGTTGGTTACCGGTTAGCCGACCGTGTTTACGACATTAAGAGGTAAAACGATTACACATTCAAAAGGATCTTCAGCTTGGGGTAATATATAACCCGGAACGAGCAGCTCCTAACACGCTCTCATTGGCGCTTTTCAGGAAGTTTTCAAGAGCCGTGGAGCTGGGCTGCGGCCGAGGCTACGTATCTCATAATTTGGACTCTGTGAGCTTTGCTTTCTGCATGATACATACCAAACTGAAGTCGTATTTCCTGGTACGTTAGCATTTTCCTCAGATGCAACCGTTTTTTGCATTCAGGAAGCCGTGGAATCCCTTGTCCTGTGCGACTCGTCATGGGAGTGCCTTGTAAGTTGTGTTCATATTGAGCCGTTGTCTAGCACGGTTTCCTGTTCTCAACGTAGATACGCCAACCACAAAACCAACACATATCCTATCTGTTCCAAATCTCCCTAGGCCAAAATATTAATGGCCAGACTCTACATGTAAGACCATTCGACAGCAGTATATTCTGTGTCTGGCACTTTACTTATCGAATAGCATCTTTGTATGCTACCCTCTCCACAGAAGATATTAGAAGAAATAGCATTGGAGTAATAATAATAATAATAATAATTAATAAAGGGAAAATCGCACATCCACCCGTTCGTAGCAATTGCTACAAAGGAAACCCATACCCGGACCAGAACGAATTTTTCTTCAACTCTGAAGCTTTTCTTTTGAGGAACCCGTATGGGTTTCCTTTGTAGCAATTGCTACGAACGGGTGGATGCGTGATTTTCCCTTTATTAATTACTTCTCTCGACCTTGCGGGCTTCCGCAGAACTACTACGTCATAATAATAATAATAATAATAATAATGATAATAATAATAATAATTTTAGAATCATAATGTAATAATAATAATTTTGTTAAATTGTTTCCTTCAGCCATAATGTATGCATTCATGTAAGTGACTGTTTTGCTTGTTCTTTTCTGTGTTAGCAAGAAAATAGTGCCGTGTTAGCTCTTATATTTGAACATAAATGAATATTGTGTAATTCTAACCAGTGTGAATATCCAATGTGAATAATAACCAATGTAATAACCAATAATAACAATGTGAATAATAACCAATGTGAATGAAATATTGAATATCCACACACACTATTAGTTGTGTATATATCATTGCTCCCTGTTTTCATAACTGTCATCTGTAATAAACTCTGTATGTATTACCAAACGATTCTGTGTCAATTCACGCAGCTATGATATCGTAAATGCAACTCAATCTGGCTTCTGCATGATGCTCTTGGGAGTTGCAGCCATGAAATGACACTTTCACTATCGTATGCTTTTCGGCCGTGTTTTTTTCTCACCACAGACACGATGCAAGGTGTCCAAGGATGTGCCCACAACGAAGCTTCTCGCAGACGAAGAATTCCTTCCCTTTGCGGAAAACTCTGTCGACATCTTCCTCAGCAGCTTGAGGTGTGGAGAAATTTTACACTTAATCCGTTAAGGGCAACCTGCAAATTTTATGTTTGGAATATCAGTGGATGCACTATTAAAATGTTGTGAAATTAGACAGTTCCGATACGAAATGTTAAAAACACCACTACTGCAGCTCACCAGAAATAACTAAAAACCCAGAACGTTGAGAACCAATGGTGCCCCTTGGTATGACCTCCGAGATTGGGAGGTCATACCAAGTGTCGGAGGTCATACCTCTTAAGTATCGACGTAGTGGACATGTCCATTTTGTCTGCTGCTAAAATTCTGATTGGATGTGTTAAGGTACACTGAGGAGGAGACGGCTGCCTTCAACCAATCATAACTTCTGCAGCACAAAAAATGGACCTGTCCACTAGGTGGACACTTACAGAATATGACCCCTCTCCCCGAGGTGCATGTGTATTCTGTTTAGCTGTTATTTAAAGAGCTGTTAATAAGAAGGTCAGCACTAGCCATGCTGCTTTGCCAAGATAGCTAAAGTGAAATTTCATTGTAGCTGGCCTTTTCAAAACAGGACATGATCCCAACATGATGGTCTCCAATTTCTGTCTCACAGTCTCCATTGGGTCAACAATCTTCCCGGTACGTTCAAACAGGTATGGACAATTTTGCACAAACATTTAGAAAACATTTCTTATACTGATGCATTTTTCTGTTACTGGGAATAACAGCTGATGGGATTAAATAATAAATGGGCTTAGTGGTGGTTCTTCACAGAGGATTCAAATTTTTCAGTAAGGGACAGCAAACCTGTAATTATAAATGCCATTCTAGTAATTTAAGTTTAGTAACGCCAACATGTCTAATGGTTCTATATGTGGGTTTTTAATGCAATTAAGTGTTTCAATGATGACAACTGTAACGAATGCAGTAAGTATTTAGCAGGCCACAATGCTGCTAAAGGAGCATTGACAGGCATATCTTTAGTAGAATTAGTTGAAATTGCTTCAAAAATGTGTGTATCATGTGCAGCCATAGCAATTATGTTATTGGCAGCTAGCATATGCATTTGATTTGTGTGAATGAAATATGGTGCATTGAGTTATATAATGCCATTATGAGGGACCCCTGTGCAACCGTGAAAATGGCATTAAACATTCAGGCATTAAAGTGACACTAAAGAGAAACACCAAATCAGCTTATACTGATAGAGTATCCTTTCAGAACGTTAGGTTTGTTAATTTTGCAGTGATACATTGATTATTAGAAGAGAAAATCAATGTCAAAGTTTGATTTTTTGAATTTCGCTGCGTAGCCCTAGTGCCAAAACATCACTGTGCCGTCCATAGATTTCAAAGTATCTTTTAGGGCTGTTGTGGCTTAGTGAAAGTTCATGAAAATCACTAATTTCAGCCTTTGGCTTTTTTTAGAATACAGTGTGTAGTCAATCTTCACCACTACGAACTTAAGCAGGCTAAGCAGTACTGTCAAAATATGTGACGTCCCGACAGCATGACATGACGTCATGACGGGCACAGTCACCACCCATCTTTTGTTTTCATGTCTTTTCTGACTTGCAAAGCCTCTTCTCACGATAAAAGTGAATTTTTTTGGTACTGTAGGAGGGTAATTTACTGATGCTGCTTAAGTAATCTTTCACCTTAGGGTCTCGTTAAGCAGTTAATAAAGAGTTTTAGATTGTCCGCAATTGCTTTCCCATTTGTAAGCTATCTCTGGTCGCGAAAAGCGCAAATGTGGCCATTTTGGTGGTGCAGAGCTCGACTGGACAAATCAATATGTGCTGTTGCAGTTATAAAGTGTATTCTACTTCACTGCTGGTGCGAATTTTCTACAGTGGCATAATCATGCATACATTGCCTTTTTTAAATGTTTTTTCAACAAGAACACCCATGGAACTTGAACATATTGTTACGGAGGGATAAATGAAGAGAGAGGAAGAAGACGATCGCGAGAAGCTGGCTGCTGCGTGTTGTCGCTAGTCCGCCATCTTAACCTCATTGACTCCACTTGTATATACATTGTAAATACAGTCTGTCTATACTCCCAACGTCCCCATAAAGTTTATAAGGCATTGTGGGTAGAGGAAGGCTCACAAGATGTTGCTAGCAGCATCCAGCAAACCAGTATTATCCAAATGCCATTGCATATATCGTAATATCAGACACACTAAAACTCTTCAATATCACTTTTTTTTGCAACTGTGTGATGTGGGCATATTGCTTAGAGGAAATAAAAACAGAAGCACATTGTTGCTTTTTTTTAATTTTTTAAACAATAAATAAATGCTCTAGAGCCATATCCAAATCTTACAAAGCATAAATCATATGTAAAAAAATTATTTTCTGCATTTTATTGTCACAACAATATGGGGGAAAGAAAGAGTTGTTTTTGCCAAAACAAAACATTAACAGAATATTTTTTTAATTGCCTGTGGCACATATCATTAGTCTACTTAAGGTGGATCACTCAAAGAGGCTGGCATTACTTGTGCAAGAAATCAAAATGTATGATAAACTAATTTGCATAATTTCTCCAATCAACTTTCTTACTGATTACTGTTAGGGCACATATTGTAATTTACAAATTACAGCTGGTCAGTTAAAGCATGTCCACTTGGAGTGAATTTTGAAGCTAGAACCTAGAATATTAGAAGCTTATGATACCAACTGAATATTTCACACTAACTATTTGTGTTCAGAAATGAACTATTCAGTATTTTCGAATAGTTGTAAGTAATCATATATTTCATAACAACTGACTGGTAAAGTTTGGTTACTGCTTTTCGTCTGCTATACAAGGTATTGCGACCCGCCGTGGTTGCTCAGTGGCTATGGTGTTGGGCTGCTGTGCATGAGGTCGCGGGATCGAATCCCGGCCACGGCGGCCACATTTCGATGGGGGCGAAATGCGAAAACACCCGTGTACTTAGATTTAGGTGCACGTTAAAGAACCCCAGGTGGTCGAAATTTCCGGAGTCCCCCACTACAGCGTGCCTCATAATCAGAAAGTGGTTTTGGCATGTAAAACCCCACAATTTGAGGTATTGCAAATTAGCAGAAGTAAAACAACAGCGAAAGTCATCCAAACAATTCAGAAGCAACATGGGTAATGGAAGCTGTTTTTGGTTTCGCGATATCAGTCCACATAGCAACCTGTTATTTTTGCTTGTAGTCTGTCGTTTAGTGTTTTTGGCACTGTAGTTATGCAGCAGTTCTATCTTTTGCTCTATAAAATGTTTTAGTCGCAACGAGCCCTTTTACATGTCACGCGAGCCCTTCAGCACTTCTTTCTTTATTCCACAACTTCCTATCTTTTTTTCCAGAACCATTCATTTAGTTTTTCTGGAAAGCTAATTATACAGCAGCCAGTCATTCTTGGAAAGCTTGTTTGCAACCAGGCTCTAAGGATGTTGTGAGGCTATTTGTGCAGTTTATTTTAATGAGAATTAGTCATATTGTGCTTAAAACTAATCCTAATTGTTACTGATAGTTAGCTGTCTTTTTTCACTAGTCAGTACAAGTGGGATTACCTAATTATTGCCAAATAAATATTCTTCCTGTAACTATATGCACCTTCGTCTGACTATTCGGTATTTGATACATACTATTTGTATTGACTTTATATTCAGAAAAGTTAATACTCGCCCAGCTCTAGTAAAAGTGCATTGTTATTTCACATGCTTTTCTAACAAAGCGGCTTGGTATGTATCGGAGCTCAACAACAACTGAAGCACCACTGTATTTTCTCACACATATAGGGAATGCATATCTTGAATCTAGTGTCCTCAGTATCCATTCCAAGTGAATATGCCTTGCAAACTCAATGGTTGCGATAAGTAAATTGTGATATTATGCACCATAAAGGAATTAATGTAAGTTAACTAGTGAAATTTTGGTAAATAATTGATTATGTGTTTTCATTTCTCAGGCAAATAACATCTGCATCTTAGAATAGTCCAGCTCAAGGAGTAAAATTTCTGCTACATGCAACAGGCAATCTTTAAAAATTGTTAACTCTAAAAAAAAAGATACACCCCGTAGATGTATTCCAAATACTAAAGTTATAGACTAATCATGAATAAGACTTAGCAAAGCTTTTTCTTCAGGCCGTTGGTTCATAGCACAGAATAAGAAATTGTGCCATGAAAAGCTGAGGATGATTAGAACTCACTGTAGGCTGCTAAAATGCCCACTTTAGCCGAACGGGTACATAGTTATCGATTACAAAATTTTCTTGAAGGTTGACTTGTTGCTAGAATATCTGCGACTGAAAGACACATATCCTTATGGAGGTATTATTTCAGTGATTTGGTTGCAGCTGTAAACCAAGATTCAGGACTACTGTGATAAACGAATAGCACTTGTCAGTGGTATCACTGTGGGAACGGGTGCTTACGCAACAGTATACATAATTGTAAGTAGTGCTGTGTTTAAATTTTTCTCAAAGTTTGTGTGCTTAATTTTTTCTTTTCAGGTGTGGAATGCACTCAAACAAGATGGTGCTTTCCTGGGCTGCGTCTTTGGCGGCGAAACACTGTACCAACTGAGAGGCTCGTTGCAGCTTGCAGAAACGGAGCGTGAAGGTGTATGTAGTTTTCATTTATATCTTTTTGCACATTGTTTCATAAAGTGTGGCTGCTTTGTCAGTGAACACCTCCATCACTGCCTTTAAATATTAAGGGGCTT
The DNA here is from genome assembly GCF_023375885.2 of Dermacentor andersoni. Classification (NCBI taxonomy): domain Eukaryota; kingdom Metazoa; phylum Arthropoda; class Arachnida; order Ixodida; family Ixodidae; genus Dermacentor; species Dermacentor andersoni. The sequence goes on from NC_092820.1 coordinate 147,460,034, forward strand.
GTCCTGTTTCGACACAAGTACAGTAGAACTTCATTGTTATGTTCCTGTCAATTACATTTTCCTAGCTCTTATGCTTCAAAACGCCAGTCTCGGACGGCATTGTATTTGCCTTTGCATTATTAGATTATCACTGACTGTAGTCACGCACATAAAGCTTCCTTTGTGTTATGCGGAAAAGTTTTGTTGTTGTAAGATAATTTGACCCATTTAGATATATGTACATGTTATAAAAGCTTCGTGAAAGATGAACTGGATACACTTATGAACCTCGCAAATTTATAAGAAACAAAAAGGGGTATTTGTTCATCGCCATCAACCACCCTGGCAAATTCCTTTCTCGCGCACTGATTGTGGCTGGCAATACATGAATTGCTCACTCCCATTTGTACTTAACTACCTATACTTGGATCTGCAACACATTGACTTTATGACGCTTAACATTGATATCTTAGAATCTTTTTTTTTTTTTTCTGTCGTAGGCAGTATTTCTTTCTCCTGATGCAATCCAAGACTTTTCTTACCGATGTTGTAGCTACAGTGGAATCGCTTTAGTCCAAGACTACCAGAAAATTATTCTAATAAAATGAATTTCGTTCAAAAAAGAGCCCCTTTCAATATTGACTCAGTAATGTGCATAGTACAGCACGCAGTACAGTCACTGACCGATAATTTGGAATCAGAGGGGACCGCTGAATATGTCCTTATAAATAAGTAGATTCGAAAATATGGAATTTGCCAGAAACAAAGTCTTCATTCCACAAGCTGCCAGAAAAGTTAGTCAACACATTGCTGCACGCACGTATGCTTCCATGTGACCTCGCCACTATTTCGACCATCGTCATGGCTGTTGCTATAGGTAGACAAAAATATGGTCTCCCGATGTGCCGAATCTCTATCCTCTGCAACCTAAATAGAGGCCAACCACGCTTCAAAAGCCGTACAATGGCAGGTTTCCTCGCAACAGTCAATGTTGGGCAGTTCGTTCTCTTAATCACCGCCCAACAGAGACATTGAGGTTGGAGCTGACACCGTTTGAAGCTCCTTGATAATTGCTATTGACAAAAATCCACAATCACAGTGAACGAGGTGGCTCAAGCCTGTGTTGCAATTTAACATGTTAAAAAACAATCTGGATGAGCAGAACTCGCGTGGCAAACCACAAGCGCATTCCTTTACAGCTTAGCAGCTTGTACTGTGGTTTGGGCAGAGCCGGCTAACGGCTGGATCGACTCCACTAGGACAACTAGGCTTCGTTTTGGTTTCAAGGAGGCATCGGTGACATATCAAAATGTACTATCGCTTTTCTTGCTTGACTCAATCAGCTCAGAGGTCAAACCGACATGTGGTAAGCAGGCAGAGTGGGGCATAGTCGAAGTTTTCTAGCAGCACGCTGTGAGGTGTCAGGAAGTTTTGGAAGCCACCCGAATGATTGGTCACTGATTTGCCACATAACCAAGGGCTTGTGCCTTACCGTGCATTTTCGGAAGCATGGTCTGAGAAATTGCGCATCTCTGAGCAAGTGTGGCTAATTCGAACAGGGTATGCAAAAAGGAGGACAATCGCACTGGTGTGCTCCATGGACCATGTGCCTATCAGATGCCCATCATTTAGCACTGGTCATACGTTCGTGATGTGGAAAGCTTTAGGAGCCTAATTCTTCACGGCATGATTAATTTGCTTATCCACTGAAGCACGACACGTGACTACAGTGTGCTAAATCATTGGTCGTGCGGCACTTTTCCTTGGTTCCATGGAGGCCTAGGCAGCGCATATGCTGTGGGTGTAATGTATCGCGCAAAGCCAAAAGGCTCAATTTTCGCAGTAGGCATCATTACGATGGATAGCAGCACATCGGACTTGGGACTTTAGCTCGGGTTTGTTCGAAAGGTGGTTCGTGGGAGTGAGAAAATTTTGTTCAAAATAATTGTTAGGTGATGGTACCATGGTGGCCATCTTGAACAGGGCAGCAGTTCAACCACCAGGTGTCTCCTGTTGTCCATGGTTCAAGAAATTGACTCCCTGAAATCCACTGGAGGGCTTGGCACATTTGGTGTGCCTCTCTCCATACACTGTGCTTTCTCCTTCACCCTCCGCTGCAAGGTTAATATTGCAAGGTTAATAGAAGAATGGCTCCAATAATTGTATAATAGGAGGATCAGGTAGCTCTCTCTGTACTCCTCTAAGAAAGGCAGCTGCTTCTAGTGCCCCAAGACATGCAGTCTTATCAACGGAAGCTCAAGTGCCTGTAGACAAGCTGCCGCTTCTGTTTTGTGCACTTGAAAAATAGGCAAATAGGTTTGGCAGGCATTCTGAGATCATGAACAGCAGGTTGCCATTATCCCTCAAGAGAAAAGTGTATAACAGCTGTGTCTTACCAGTACTCACGTACGGGGCAAAAACCTGGAGGCTTACGAAAAGGGTTCTACTTAAATTGAGGATGATGCAACGAGCTATGGAAAGAAGAATGGGTGTAACGTTAAGGGATAAGAAAAGAGCAGATTGGGTAAGGGAACAAACGCGAGTCAATGGCGTCTTAGTTGAAATCAAGAAAAAGAAATGGACATGGGCAGGACATGTAATGAGGAGGAAAGATAACCGAGGGTCATTAAAGATTATGGACTGGATTCCAAGGGAAGGGAAGCGTAGCAGGGGGCAGCGGAAAGTTAGGTGGGCGGGTGAGATTAAGAAGTTTGCAGGGACAATATGGCCACAATTAGTAGATGACCAGGGTAGTTAAAGAAGTGTGGGAGAGGCCTTTGCCCTGCAGTGGGTGTAACCAGGCTGATGATGATGATGATTGATTGATTGATTGATTGATTGATTGATTGATTGATTGATTGATTGATTGATTGATTGATTGATTGATTGATTGATAATGCAGTACAACATATCCGAACTTTAGTTGAAGCTTGAGAATTACTTTTGTGTGTTGCAGGGATTTGGAGCTCACATATCCCCGTTTGTTCAGCCTACAGATTTGGCAGCACTTCTGAACCAGGCTGGCTTTGTGCTACTTACAATTGTAAGAAATTTTCTGTTTTTCATGTGAACTTGCCATTGTAAAATTGAGAAGTTGCATGTTGAGGATACATTTCTGTTCGGCATGATTACTCATTTAGGGAACCTACAAAAATTTGAGATTGGAGTTTCTTTACAAGTTTTTTAATAGTAAAGTGAACCCAAAAAATTTGTCAACAACAGCAAAGTGAACTCAAATTTTCTTCTCGGGGAAGATGCTCGGGTTTGTTGGTTATGCATTATTTTTAAGTACTGAAAATAGACATTACATGAACACGACACACTAAGTGTGTTTTCTATGTGATGTCTGGTGTCAGGCCGTCAAGGGAATGTATAATAAACCACACTAATTTGCCCAGCAATAAGTCCTTCTTGACTTATTGGGATAGCATAATTCACTGCACAGTGCTGAAGACAGAGCTCTGTGACGTGTCATCTATATGTTTGACCCGCGTTTTCAGCACTGTACAGTGAAATTATTGTCCCTCCAATGTTACCCGAAACTCTTGTCAAGCTTGAATTCTCAAGCAGACGACACAAGAAGGGACACAGGTGATGTTCGACAGTGCTCTGTGTGCCATCTGCATTCATTTTGCTCATGTCGTCTGCTCGCAAATTCAAGTTTTACAATGCTGAAACAGGATGCCCCAATTCATTATCCTAACTTAGTTAAAGTTATATCTGTTCTGACATAGTTGAAAGTCAAACAAAATAGCCAAACTAGCACATTTTGAGAGCTCTTCCTTTGACGGAATGAGAAAATGCCAGATATCCAGATCCAGATATTAGAAAATACTTTTAAACTGGCGAATTCGCATTTGCAAGGAAGCTTTACATTAAGAAAGCTCCTATCTAAATACAAGGAATGGAGGAATTCTTTCTTTTTGGAGGAATAATGAATTTAAAGATGTTTGGTGCATAGAAAGAGGAGCTAAAAATCTACAATATATAGCAGACAAGTCTGTTAGCTTTAGTTTTAGCTTTCTTATTTATTTATTTAATTAATTTATTTATTCATTCAAATAACTCACACGCTTCGTTACATGGGAGCATTGTGTGAGTGGGACAATATACGTGGCAATCGCAAGAGCATGAGAGCAAATACATTGATTGAATAAAAACGTGATACAATTGTTAGCGACAAACACCAGACATTGTACTTTTAAAGTCAAGGAGAGCAGTTATACGAATTTTAGGTTTTATAAATGTGGCTATATAAAAACGAAACACAACTTGGCTCAGAACTAAACAAGAGCACAATTTCATACATGTAATACATTAGAAAACATTTTCTTTTGGTAACAGCACATAACAACAAAGATATTAGGTAAGTATGGCGGCTATCGTGTCTTTAAATGCATTAGTATCTCTGGTGTTTGTGACATCACCAGGAACGCAATTCCAGTGGCTTATGGTACGCGGGACAGCATACATGTTAAATGCTTTAGTGTGACCAAAAATGCATCAAACGCTACTGTGATTATGAAGACGATGTGATATACGGCATGGCTGAGACAAGGGCAGCGTGTTTCTATGAGGACTGAACACCATTTTATGAAATAGACAAAGCAGTGCAGCCATTTGACGTGATTCAAATTTTTATTAGAGAGATGAAAATGAAGAACAAAGAAAAACTGAAACATCACAATTACAACTCTGCTACTAAAGAATAAAATAACCTTGCCAGAAATTTGCCCGAAATCTGTGAGCTGCATTCATTGAGGCATCTGTAGTGGACAAATATTACGTATTATACGCAGCTCTAAAATGTGCCACTAATCTTGAAGTTTTAACAGCATGAAAGATGGGACAATTAGGTAAGAAACACGATTGACAAAGGCTTTCCCTTTTGTGTATTTATATTCCATGTGCAGCATGAAATAAATATTAGTTGAAGACAGTACCTTGTTGTTCGCATTTGTTACCGAATTGCCCTGTCTCTTACACTGTTAAATCTTCTCAATTTTCCAGCTAACCCATGTCAATGCCATAGTTCAGTATACCACTAATTTGTGAGTAGAAATGTTGCAAAAGCCTGATAAACGTCGTAACAATTTCACGTAAACTGTAAACTCGTATGTCGAGGTTGTCCGCTTCAGGTGCACTAATTTTTAAGTTGGCTGAAATTGCATCAGGTCATCTGCTAATCATAAGCAGGCTGTTTTACATTGTCACCTTTTGCTGAGCATTTTGTGGTAACTTCCCACGTGCTGCTTCTCGTAACACATTACACATTGCAGTTGCATCAAAGTAAAGTACAGTGTGGCTGCTTGTTTGACTGAGATTCACCTCTCACTCTGTACAATATTTTAGCTAACATGCACCAAGGCTTAAAGAACTAGTTGCACATTAGCCATATGCAGCCAACTTGATCTCGCTGACTGTCCTCTTTGACCTACTCAAAGAATTTTCTACCGTGAACTTATGTCATGCGTTGGTTCTGCATGGTGCATTGGTCATTTCTTTTTTTTTTCTTTTTGGAGAATGTTGAGGGCACTAACGTCACTGTGCACAAGCATGTAACCACACTGTGCAATTATAGATCTCGTGCACTTTCTTCGTAGGAGCTTCAAAAAATCAAAACCACGAGACCTATTTTTATAGAATGAAATCAATCCAGTGTTTTTCAAAATGCTCCACAACTATCCCTTTGAAGGTTCTGCACTTAATTCAACTGTTTGAATTTGCGCTCACAGTAAAATATGCATTGAGTTGTTAAAATCGAGCAGAGAACAAATACTGAGTTTGTTGCGTTCGCATAATGCACACCTGGTTTCTCTTAAGGCTCGGCACAATTTAGCTGAAATACCCTGTACCCTTCAGTGTACTGATTGCTCAATAATGTTCTTATTTTCCTGCAAAGGACTCTGACGAAATGACTGTCAACTATCCAACTGCCTTCCATCTGATGGCCGACCTCAAAGGTAAGGCGATTGTTGAACGCCTCTCGTGTTAGCTCAGTTTCTGTGGCGTCTCGCTGCTAATGGTGCCTCGTCTCCTGTCACCACTCATGATGACTAGGCATGGCGGAGAACAATGCGACGTGGAAACGCAAGTCTCATCTACACAGAGACACCATGGTCGCAGCAGCGGCAATTTACCAAGGTGAGAGCATGGCTGTCAGTCACTGACTTGGCATTTGGTTTGAGAAAAGAACGTCACAGTTCTTTACAAGAAAATTTGCCCGAGCTTTGTATGAACACATGAACCCAACAAATTCATCATTCGCTTTCATTTTGACCCATACTTTGCCAAGACAATCCAGTTCATGTATTCTTTCTATCCCCATATAACCCTTGTACCATAAAACTCCATATATCATCATCATATCCCCATACAATTACTGACTGAAGCAGCTTGGCTTAACATAGCCTTTGATCTACAGAAGAAATCAAACATACATGTATATAAGTTACCTGAGTTTTATGTTTTCCTAACTACGTTGTTTTATATATTATACATTGATCTTGGCACTCTTGTATTTTGTAATCTGTGCTTTTGTATTTTGGCATACTGAAGTTTTGAAACTGCTACCGTGTACTGAATTCTCGACCCTGCTGCTTAGGCCTTCTGACCTGCCGTATCGAATAAATAAATATTTTATGTGCCACCTGTATCTGTGCAGAGCTCTACGGCAACGAGGATGGAACTATCCCGGCCACATTTCACATCTTGTCCTTTATCGGCTGGAAACCAGATCCATCACAGGTGCTGCATGCATGCTTAACGGAAGTTTGTTTAGATCTTTCATTAGTGGCTTTACCGTTTACCATTGCTAAAATGCTTTATATTTCTTTTTTGCCCCAGGCCAAGCCAGCAAAGAGGGGATCACAAACTGTGTCCTTGAAGGATCTCGGGTAAGTGGAGGCAGATGTGAGATGGTTGATGCCATCTTTTCGGAATTTCATACCTGGAGAAATTGGGCAGACATCATTGGAGGATGATTACTGAAGTCAAGCAATTGCTGTCTGCGAGCTGGTATGCTGATAGGGACACATATTGGTTAGCTCTATTGGTTAATGTTATGAGGTGAGTAACTGCTGGGCCTTCGCACTGCCTCCGGGATTGACTCGCGTTACAGACCATATTGATACCCTTGCGAGGACACACATAAGTCACTGCTTACAGAATCGGCTCACCAAGTCTTTGCATTTGTTTCTTGACACAAAGCAAAGTGTGAGTGAGAAACATGTCAGTGAAGTTATGTATACAGCTATATATATGTACACATATGTATGTGCGCATATGTTATGCTGCCTCCCTGCAGAAACAGGAATTGTAGACTCGTCAAGCTGCTGAAGGATAACTTTTTTTTCTACAGTCCCTCCATCTGTAAATGTACAGGATGGCAAATAAACAATTTCAAAAGTCGCCACCTTTGATTACACGGTCTCCAAGGCTGGCCCAGTTGGAGTTGGCCCAGTTGGTAGCTGCCCGCATGTGGAGGGGAAGAGCTAGAGAAAGCTTCACTTTAAATGGAAAGACAAGAAGGCTAACCGGAGGATATCTGGTTGGCTACCCCTTTATTAGGGAAGAGGAAAGCAGTTAGTTGAGAACCAGAGCTTCCCTCTATTTTTGGAAGGTTTGGCATAGCCTGGGGTGAAAGAAGACTCGCTTGATTAGTGGGGGTCTTTAACATCCGAAAGTAGCGCTCTGGGTATTGGTGATATTATAGCGCAGGGCTTCAGACAGATTTTGATTGCACAAGTCGTTTGCACCACTGCAAAAGGTACAAGGCATACACAGGTGTAATTCTTGCACAGCAGAATATACTTCCGGGTGTAGCTGCTTGATTATTGGTGAGATTAGAGCGTTTTATTTATAGCTTAGTACATGATACGTTACAGCAATACATGACATAGGACGACCTTTGCACGTGCACGTCGTACGCCACAAATTACTGTAGCACTGAGTGGATGACACAACGTGGACGAACACACCTCGAGGGGCATTCAGCTTTCCTATCGGCTAAAGAGTCCTGCAGCTTCCATTCTGACTTCTGAGATGCAGAAGTCAGAACAACTTCTGAGATGCAGTATAAGGTTCTCCAGGATGCAACCAAAGCCGAATGCAGAAGCGTTTCTCCATTCCATCCTCATCAAGTTGCAGCCACCACTACTTGAACCAAAAATTTCACGAGGCTCGCCAGCAAGACAATATAAAGAAAACCACTGTGACGAGTTCGAGGAGAATTTTGTAACATAGAATTACAACTGCTGCAGTACTGAAGAGAAGTGCTGAAGTTCATTAGTGGAACCACGATATAATGAGCAAGGGTGCTATAGCCAGTTACGCTATACAATGTAAACCTAAGATTTTCCTTGCCAATGCGAACATGCAACGAGCATAGACACATAATGAACAGTATTGTATTTAACAAAGGTGCTTTCCTGTCGGCTGCAATTTTGTCACAAACAGGTTAGACTTACTGCATGCTTTTCATTGTTCTCTGTTACGAGCTACGGCATTTTTTTTTTTTGCACTGTAAAATATAAAAACAAAAGCTGAATATTGCAATGCACAACTACAAAAAGATCAACAGTGGCCAAACAAGAGAATATTTCAGCTTGGAGGCTACGTTTAGCTGTGTTTCCACTTCCCTTCCCCTCACCGTATTGCATCACACCCACTTATACTTCTAGGCTTTCCCTGTGGTTGAGGGTGAGCTATATTCTTGTGCAACCCATTGTATGTACATTATAGAAGTACACATAGCCTTCAGACTTTTGCAAAATTAACTCAGAAATTACATTTTATGTACATTACATGTGCGATTACATTTTACATGATTATGCGAAGTATTCCAGGAATTAAGTTTGATGCCTACACAAATTAATGGAAGTGGTTTAGTTGTATTTTTGTGCGCAGGGTCCGAGAAAATTTACAGTTAGAGGGTGGACCTAAGAAATCGCCAACTGTCTCCAAAAGAGAAATTTCATTTTCATTTAGTTCGTTTAGGGGAAAAAGGCACCTGCATATAGTTCCCTTCAAAAATATTTCCGAAGACAGTCAAGCTTACGAGTTGCAACTTTGGAAGCATTAATGTCCCATTGAACGCCACTGAGCGGTCCTTTGAGTTTTGCGCTACGAGTAATGTGCATGGGGGTATGTGCCGCCCACGCCAGCAAGCAGCAGCAGCCTGCGGAGCAAAGGCGTCATTGCGTCGCTGTGTCTGCTCCATCGAGGCGCGCAGGTGATGTGGTGTTGCGGTGATTCCCTCTCCCCTCACACAACATCTGGCGTGCTATCGCAGCAGCAGGTTTTCAAGTTCGCCCGCTGTGCCGTAGAACACAGCAATAGACTTACAAAGAACTCCATGAAGCAAGTCCAGTTTTATTTTGACCCTCCCTCGCAATTTGATGTAGACTGTTGCATCATCACAGATGACAGAAAGCACCCATGAAGTGTTTCATATAATGCTGTATAACATAAAAGTCCAGAATGTCATTTCAACATGCCAACCCACCAAATAGTGCAACATCTTCCCTCATGTGTTAAGCAAAGAAAATATTTTGTATGTGTGACAGAAACTTGAGCACTAGATGGCTATGCTTTGTCCGCACGCAGGGAGCAGTTGCCTTCAGTGTCTAATGGCAGTACTTAAAGAAAAAGTGCGATTTCCACATTTATAACTTACCGTACGATAACAAGAACCAGCTTGGAAGGCAATTATTTCCAAGAGCTGTCTTTGTCGAGGCAACTGCTTTCCTTGGCAGTTCCCAAGATCCAAAGACAAGTCTCCTTGTCGAAATGTTGGTTCCAGGCTGGGGCTTTTGTTAGTGTAAATCACTTCAGTGATCCGCCTCCCTGCAATCAAGTCTTATTTGTATTTACTGAGTGTGCTACCCTTTGAATTTTTGCTTTTTTTTTCACATTGCTTGCAGGTCTCTTTTAGATCCAGCTAGCAAGACGTAGTCCCCGTTTCAACGAGTGATAGGTTGCAGCACGCAGCACGCAGCACACTGTACAGACTACACTCCCCATCATGTTCCCATATGCTTGACCTGTGAATAAAGCATCGACACCGGACTAGTCTAGGAGGAGTTGTGCCGTTAGTTGCAGCTCAGTTGCCACTGAAAGGCTTGTGTGTGCAGTAGCAGATCTGAAATATCTGAATGCATCTTTATCTCCCACTCGACGCAACAATTCTGCTGCCAACTGTCTGGCTCCTACACCACATGATAAGCTGTTGAAAGGTCATGCTGTATGAAGTCCACTTAACCCCCCAACTCAGCCTTTTGATATGGCAAAATGATAGTGCTTTAGCAACAGTACAGAAGCTCTTTGCTCGTCCCTATTGTAAGGGCTTTTGTAGTATGGATCGTTACCAAATTTCCCGATTTGCAATCCTGCAAGTGCAAAAGAATGCTTACAAAATTGCAAGCCCAGTGAGACAGGTTCTTGAACTTCTTGGCTACCAAAGGTTTCTCCAAGGTAGAACAAATTCAGTTTTGGTCTAAATAACACATTGGCAGGCTTTAAATTCAAATGCTATTGGCAATATTTCACTGAAAATTTTAGATTTCCAAATCTAAAAATTGTACGAATATTAAGACATACTAATTAGTGATTTTAATTAGAATTATCAGTGTTCCTCTGGCAGCATGGCCTCTTTGTTGCTGTCACTGTCCGTTGAAGACACCTTGTAATCAAGACCGAAGTCATCTGAATCAAAGTTTATAGGAAGTTCTTGAATTTTTGCTTTGTTCAAAGAATTTGCAAACTTTCCATCCTGGTCCTGTATGTACACCGACAGTCGATAAGTGTTGTCACACCAACTGTATTATAAAAGCAAAACCTACCATAAAATTTCTGGTTGGCTCTTGGCAGATCGTCAAGAAGCACTCTAGTGCACTCCAGCTGTCATTTTACCACAGCTGTAATGTCATGCTAGCGTTTATTCATTTTAGTCAATATTTAAGTTTGTTTTACACCTGTAACAAATGAAATAAATGCAGCTTTTGTCCTGTCTTCCTTGTTTTGGCAACCTGCTGCTAGCTAAACTAAGGGCAGCTGCTAGAAATTGTCATTTCTACTGCTACAAAACACACTTGTCCATTCCCACCACTGGATTATGCTTTGTGCATTGCTAGCAGTGTTTCTTTCGAGCAAGTTGGTGTTTATTGTTTGCAGCCAGTTCATTATGTCACATCATTTGCAGCACGCAAATAAATCACTATGTTTCCCAGTGTGTTAACCGACAAATATAGGTGCTCCTTTATCAGTAACACTCACTGTAAAAATCGTTCTTTGCTGAAAACATTCTTCTTTGGAACATTCTGAAAATTCTACCAGACAGAGGTACTGTAAGAGTAATTACTCTCGCATATGAAATTTTTAAGAACAAATTAACTTCAGGAAGGCTATTCTGTAAGAAGCCACAAGAGCGTTTCAAAGCTACAAGGGCAAAGTTAAGACTGATCAATGCAAAACTCGTAACTTCTTCACCTGCTTAACCACGTTGCCGGTGGCACACAGACACCATCACCAGATGTGCCTGTGATGGCCATTGTATGAAACTCCATGGGCTGTGCAGACCACGTCCATTATCATTTTCTTGTTGAAAGACAGCGTTGCAAGTACATGTAAGAATATTGATGTATTTATGCCACAGTACAAGACTAAAATCACCTCTTATAATGTATAGAGTGAAGTATGACATGAAATATTTTGGCTTATATTATTGCACTTCATCAGTTTTCTTGTAAGGAAAGGTAATAGTAAACTAAATACAAAAGCTTGAGCTTGCTTTCTCATACTTGTCTTCTTATGGGGCTGACCTCAGCAACACCTATGGATTCAAAAAGCCATTGAAGCTTGATTGTTGGCTGCCTGGCTGTATTTTAGTCTATAAGATAATGCCACGACTCCGTGATTAGAGAAAAAAAATTATGCATGCAACGCATTTAGCCATAGCATGAGACCTAACCTAAGTCAAATCACTTTTATTGTTGCTGTAGCAGTCTTGTTTCTCAACAAATGCAAAACAGTCACAAAATTCGCTACAGTTCAAATCGGTCTCTCGGGGATCTTTGTGCACAACTGCATGTGCAAAAAGCCAGATTAGCATTAGTGAATGGTATTCAAACATTTATAATACAGCATTTCGATAGTTCATGCAACTGTTCAACAGATTTGAATGAAATTTGTTACATTTGTAAGACAGTCATATCCTACTAACTTCTGAGGGTACCTTTTGTGAGCAGTCTCAAGTATTTTGAAAGACATTACAAAAATTGTAAAGTTAAAAAAAAAAAGAATGAAACAGTCCAAAACAGAACATCCCATTACGTCACACTTTCGTAACAGCACGACAAAATGTTTTACAGCCGTAAGAAATACTAGACTGTGGACAGTAACTAAAAATTAAATTTAAGTGCATCAGTAGGCTCAGCAGCTGCCTGATGAGGCACGTCTCGTTCCTCGGAGTACGTAAGGCCTGAACTTTATATCAACTTCAATTCGACCCGCTTATTGTAATACGAATTCTTGTAGATACGCCAATCAATTATATTCGCTCATTTCCTTGACAGTGCAGGTGAACTATAGTTTCATGTCGGGGTCTCTCTGGAAGTGTGTGTTTGGAGCACGAAGGCACTGTGGACTGGTGCAGCACGGTTTTGTGGGCAGAGCTCGTGCTGATCTTTTTAGGTTGTTGACAACTCGGTTGACAACCCGTGAATCCAATGGCTAACACACCTTTTATTTATTTTATTTATTATTACTTTCAGGGCCAAAGGCATTAAAGAGGGGAGTGGGTTACAGCAAATGAGAAAAAGAAACGAATATAAGCAGTTAGAACGTTTAAGTACAAGGGCTTCTGATTACACAGTTTTAGCTATGGCTTACAATGTCGTGATAAATTGGTAGCAAACTAAGATAGTAAAGCAGTAAATACAAGTGCACCTAGGTTACAACCATACAGTAAACAAAAAGAATGCTTCAATTACACGATGTTGAGCTGCTCTAAATCTTTGGCTATCGTAAGTAGATACGACTTCACCAGGAAGATGGTTCCATACCGTGGATGACCAAAGAAAAAATGTCTGCAAATAAGTTTTAGTGGGACATGGGGATTCAAGACCGACCTTATAACGGTGGTCGATTCAAGGTGATATGTATTGTGGCTGAAAAATTAAATCGTTGCAGAGTGTTGAATGATGGTATAGTTTATGAGAAAGAACTAAACGTGCGGTTTTACGGCGATAATAAAATGGGTAAGTGCAAGGTTGGTTTTCATAGAACTTGCAGTTCTGTTGTAATTGTTGTTCTGTTGTAATTGTAATTGTAAGATGAAACGAACTGAATTATTTTCCACGAGTTCTAGTGAAATAATTATTCTGTCAGTGGCAGGATCCCAAACAGCGCATATGCATATTCAAGTTTTGGACGATTCAAGTTTTGTCCAACTCTCTGTAGTTACGCAAGCCAACTGCATTCGCTCGTTTCGTTGACATATCGTTTGATATCGTTTCGATATTGGCATCTCTCGGAAACGAAAGATCCATTCGATTCGCCTGCACTTTCAGAACTAGTTCACGAGATGCCCCACTTCGCCATTCGTCTCTCTCAGTGCAGGCTTCGTGAAGGACGAGTTTACAGCGTTATCTGCACTCGTGAGAAAGGTATTGCACCGTTCACGCAGGACGTTCGGTGCCGGTTATGCACGATCAAGAACTGGCACTCAACTGACGAGAACTAGTTCGCGAAGTGCAGGTCGGGTAGGGCTTGTAGATTTTGGAGCGCGATGGTGCAGGAGGCGGGTGCAGCGTGGTTTTGTTGACGGAACTCGTACAAGCGCGACCGCCAAATACTACGATTCAAAACGGCCGCGCCTAACGGGAACCGAACTACTAGCGCCATCCATACGCGGAGCGGCGAAGCTCTGTGACCGAGTTTTCCGCTTGCGGATGACGGAGGCGCGAGGGTTCCTTCTGTAGGTGTTTACGTCGGTCGCCCAACGTTGGGCCACCCCGCACGCCTCGTCGTGTTCGTCGTCGCTGGAGGAGTGCGTGGGGGCGGGGTGTCGCCGCTAGGGCTTGTTCGAACGAGCGAGAGAGGGGGGGGAGGACAAAAAAAAGAAAGCACCAACAAAAAAAGTGCGTGCCCGTGCTCCGAACCGTCGGCTCGAAACCACCTGAAGGCGACGACCCTGCGGCTACCGATGGCGACGAGCGAAACCGTCGACGCGGCGCCTGCGACGGCGGGCCCGGCAACTGCACCGGAAACCTTGACCGTTACGCACGAGCTCAAAAACGGTGAGTCGCCGCCGCGATGTGCTGCTGCCAACTGCCCGCCCCAAAAGCCTCGCTGCTGCAGGCGCGGCGGCCCGGCGCCGTCGACTTGTCGCGTCGAAGGGTCTGTTGCGCAGGCTTTTTCAACTTTGGGCGCGATTCAACGCCGTACGTTTTTAACGCCGCTCGCTCAAGCGTGCCGCCGGCGCGAGTTTGCGACGTCGCACGTTGAACAACAACTCAGTCTCGGTTTAACGCCCTCCTCAAAAGTTCCGATGTCGCAAACAGATTTTCCCGTGCGTAGCGCGGTCCGTCCGTCGTCTGCCTACCCGAGCCCAAACAATCGCGTCGTCTGTTTTGGGCGGGCAGTCCTGTCGTCTGCTATCTCTTGGCGCTTTCGATATATATATCTACTGTTGAAGCTTGCAGCGGGCATTTAGCATTTGAAAGCTTCAACACCATAGCAGCGTCGGATTAGTTTTCAGCGAGCGACGGCTATGCAGGCCGGCAGTTTCGCTTTCTTTTTTTTTTTTTACTGGAACTTCCCGGGGCCGTTCGTGTAGGTGCGGGGCAACTGTTGCACAGATGTGGCTGGATTGGCGTGCGCGCCGCGTTTGCGTTTTGCTGCTTGTTGCGTGCTCCCGTTGGCTTTCTTTCTGTTTTCACCTTCCGGCGCTGCCGTCTCGTCTCACACTTTCGTCGATCTGCTGGTTGTATACAATGGTACATCTATTTCCTGTCGTGCTGGAGTCGGCTCGTGGGGGTCCAAGGCTGCGGAAGAAACCTCGTCCTTGACATCTCCGCAGGACTGGGCGATCGCGCGCAGTTTGTTTTTCTTTCTTTTCTTCTCCTGTTTGATAGGGCGCTATGATCGCTTCGACAGCGGGACCCTGCCCATCGCCGCGACGGTTATCAGTGATAAGCGACTGCGGGACAAACAGTCCGGAAGGGGTCTTCCATGTCGCGGCTCTCTTGTCTTTAAACGCAGGACGGGGCGCAGGAAACTATTTGTGCGTTCTTTTCCTTTTTTTCGCCATTGTGGAAGCTTAATTTAAAAGCTGCCGTGTTATATTTGTGTGCGGATACGTCGTTCGCATTTCTTTTTCTTGTTTCTTAGATGCGCAAAGTTGCTTGACAATAAATTGACCAACGAAAGTTTTATGATCATGTCCTTCTCTTTCTGCATCATCCACTTTTGACGGCTTTTTAAAACGCTACGATTATGCCGTAAATACGCAATTGACCTCTGCTAATAAGTGGAGCACCGAAATTACACCACCTGTTTGTGCGTGCGTGTGCTTCTTTTCTGACGGTTGAGCACTGCCACATATATACATACAAGAAGTTATGATGGAAACCCAAGTAGCACGCTATTTTGATTTCATAATTTTTTTCTTAAGATGTCTTTTCTGTCACGCGTTGGTATGCACGTCCTTGCATAATGTGATTTGTTCCCCGATGATAATGTCTTCCAGCCGATTTGTTTTTCCTGCAGTCTAGGAATATACCATACGTTAACGCTTTCCTCACACCGGAGGTAATAGCCATTTCTAATAATTGAAGTCTTTATTAATGGCTTTTTACTGCAGAGACCATCATAGTTCGCATAACATAGCACATATCTATATAAGGCTAAAGAAATGTACTTTTCAAATGCATAATTATTAAGAATACATGTTAGGGCGTAGTATACAATATAAGTTGAGAAAAACACTTTACTGAAAAGTGCACCGAATGTCTGCAATGTTGCGCCGACAACGTAGAGAGAATATTTAAGAAATCTGAAATATACAAAATGCTTTAATGCGAATAGCATTCTTGGCATTGTCAGACCGTTTCTCTTTCCTTTAATTTTTTCTTTTTTTGCTATCTAACCGTCTTCGTGGGCCGATCCCGAAGATAGCACAATGTAAAAGCGTGAACTTACTACATTACTCTTCAAGTGAAAAACAGAAAAAAAAAGGAAGATCCTTTAAAATTTTCTCCGAAGTTCACTTCCCTCTCAAAAGAATGCTAGTCCCATACTTGAATAGTCGCTGTATGAACGAGTTGTGGCTGATTTTCTTTTTTTTTTTTTTCGCTTACCCGTACAGTGCACGAAAGTTTCAGACGCAGACGCGTACACGTGCATCACTCCAGGCGAATGCTCAAAACTCGCCACACGGACAGGATCATCTCGTTTGCACGTGAACTTTCGCTGGGTGCGGTCCAGTCTTGCAGTGCAAAGACACGTGATATAAGAGGCGTCCAATTAAGTGATGGGCTCTCTAGCAGGCGACGCTCTGTCCCGTAGCGGACGCTGCATAGTCGGTAAATGGTTATTAAAAAATAAAGCAAGAAGAAAGGTAAATTTCTGCTGACCACACTGTCTTGCGCAGTCGGATGACGCCTGAACCGCAGTCGGCGGCCGGAGGTAGGGGAGTAAAATTACACTGGGAAAGAGGATGGAGTAAAAGAAGCCGGCACGCCCTGACGCCGCAGGAGGGTACGTCGAGCGAAACCCTCGCGCTGTTGTTGACTTTCCGTCGCCGTCTGCAGTTTCTTTGCATTGGGTGGGCGTCCTCCGATTGCTCTCTGTATAGGTACGTACTCCATTTTGCGAAATCCAGTCACTGCGACTCCAGTGCTGGCCCTGTGGGTCAACGTTTGCGTGCCGCTATAAGGTAAGCCTTCCAGTGAAGGTGCAATGTGTATGACGTTTTTCTTTAGCTGCACCGTTAATTTGAATTGCCTGCGCACAGTTGCACACTTTGGGGTGTACATTTGCCTAACAACGATAATCGCCATCCGTCTTGCGCCCATTTCCCCCATTTCCTTTCTTTAACGCTGCGAACCCGGTACTTCCCAGTCACGAACAGCATGGGCGTTATCAGCGTCACACAGCATTCTCAACAGGAAAGTAGCGAGCGTGATGTTTTCAAGGAAGGAGACGCAAGCAAGGCAGATGACGATTATCGTTGTGAGGCAAATATCCATCCCAAAGGGTGCAACCGTTTTAAGAGTGTGGCAGAAAGCACAATTCTAACCCTCGATATAAATTACTAGATGAGGCGGCCATTACACCTACCAGAAATCGAAATCCTTCATTGAAAGATTAACAGAAATATGCTAAACAATTTTTAAATTATTTATGGCACATATTTCCCTCTACGGATTGTAGGTAGTGAGTGTGCAAGGCATATATATGAATTAGACCGAATTCTGTGGATGGCACCGGCTTCGATATGTGCGCCGTCAAACGTGCGGTAAAAATGCGCTCCTGTGCCACTTTTTTTTTTTTTTAAACAGAACGCTGTTTTATGCATTGAAGCACAAAATAACTTGAGCTTCAGTGCATCTCGTCGGACACCTTGAAAATAAATATCGCGAAACTGGCGTTGTATTGAAAATTCGTTACATGTATGCCTCGCATGCTCACTAGCTACAATTCGTAGACTGAAATATGTGCGTAATTAGAACTAGTGCAATTATGTCAATCATTCAATTAAGCATTTTTATTTCTCATGAAAGTAACGGCCGCGTCATCGAGTAATTTAGGTCAAGGCTTAGCATTGCGCTATCTGCCATAGGCAATTTTTACAAAGTTGGTGCAGCTAAAAAGAAACACCCTGTACACAATTTCTTTTTCACCGAGCTATTTGAAGTAATGTTCTGGAAGTGCACTTTAGTAGTATAAACTCATTTACTATCGCTCATTAGGGTTCCGCAAACAGAGCACAAAAACCTGCATGTAACTGCAACGAGCCTCCTCGAACCCGACCGCGCAACCGCGGACAAATGAACTGGAAGATGGAATCGGTCTGCTTGCTGCGACAGGATCGCATATCTCGCTCCAACCGACCGCGCGTTCCACCGTCCTCTTCGCTTTCGTCTGATGGCCTCGCTTGCTCGGCTATTGCGAAATCCCGCATCCCGCGAATTCAATTATGCCGCGTCCTTCTCAGACTCTTTCGTAACGACATTAACCGGGCTATAGACATTTCTCTTTATTGGCACGGCAATCATACCGACACCATAGATGGCGCGCCGTCACTGCTTGGACCGTCGGTCGCCGTGCTGTCGCGGTATCGAGGGCGCATGCGCGGCCCGCGCGTGCTGGTTTAGACAGTTCCCAGCAACACTCAGTGGGCGTTCGGCACGCTCAAGCGACGAAGCTTAGTGAACGTTCACTCACCGCTGCTGGCGTGAGCGTTGTGCACGCATACATCAGAGAGAGAATGCAAGCCGTACTCGAGTGTTTGGGGATGCAAACCCCGTTGTGTGCCCTTCGCGCTCTTTTGTGCTCGCTTTGGATTCTTTAGTACTTACGGCGGCTTGCGTCCCCCATCACTTGGGTACGGCTTGCGTACCCTAACGTAAAGCTCTCCCTCTATTAGAGATATTCAGCGTGTCCGGTATATCCCGGTAAACGCGAGCGGGACTGGGCGTTTCGCCGGATGAGCGGAGGCGCAAACGTAAACGGCCTGCACTGTACCAGTCACTTAGCGGCGCAGAGCACAGTTAATATTGCAGTGACCAGGTGGATTCTACTTCGCTGCTGGTGTGGATTTTCGCCAGCGGCGTAATCGCGCTGCTGTGCCAAGAACTTACACCAACAGCGAAGTAAAACACACTTCATTACTGCAACATTAGCTCTGTGCTTGACTGATTGAGCTCTGCGCCACCAGGTGGCTGCATTGTGCAGGCCGTTCACGTTTGCGCCTCTGCCCATCTGGCAGAACGCCCAGTCCCGCTCGCGTTTACCGCGGGCACGCTAAAGCTCTCTGTTAGCGTTCCCGCTGAACACTGCTGCCCCAGCGCGGATAAAAAGGGCCTTACGCCTTTGGCTCCCGGTAGCTTTTAATCGATGCCACTTGTTGGGTTCATGGGGGAATGCCTTGGCAAACGTAATATCCATGAAACCTTTCACATTCCCTTTTTTTTTTCCTCGCAGTATCGTCCTAACACGTGACCTTTGAGACTCGGCGCTTTGGCCGGGCATCCTTGGTGGAGCAGAACATATTGCTGCCCTATTTGGTTAATAAGGATTGATACTCATGGCTCCGCACAGAAAACAGGCAAACACAAAGAGAAGGAACGGAAAGAAATCCTCTGGCAATTAGCCCTTAATAATCTTTGGTTCCCCGCATAATTTTTCAGTTCATGCTCGCACTTGTTCGCCTGCACTGCCGTGGCTCTGCTTACAGAGTTGGAGCGCTAAAACCTACCGCGTGCTCTGACGTGATGATCACGTGCTCACACGCGTTGCGCAATGCTCCTTTGAGCAGGTTCAGTGGCAGCGGTGAAGGATTTCTCTATTTGGACGGCTACTGACGCATATATTTTCGAAGTTTTTGAAACTACCACTTGCACCCTTCTCGCACGTTGAAGGATAACACTTAGCAGGTGCGAAAGTTTGGGAACACTTATGTTGTAATTTGCTGTAAACTTGGATTGGTAATGCCGATCCAGGCGTCACCGACCTTATAGTGACGTCACGGCAGCAACATTTGCCGCTGTCATGCGGTGACAACATAAGGATTTAAAAAAAAGAAGTTGCATGTGCACCAGCCAATTAGCTCCGCTTATTTCACTGACGTCAGCCGGTTTCAATTGCGCGTTTAAAACGGCTATACGAGCGTATTTCTCTATACGGGTCTCCCTTTGTGTCAGTGGTTTCGCGATGAAACCTGAACGTCTAGTGCACGGCTGATGCTGGCACTACTTCTAAGCTAAAGTAATATTTTGTCTTGAAACAACGAGTTTTTATTTTACAACTAACCTTGCATTTACAATCGCAGAGCAAACTTATTAAGCTGGGAGTGGATTCCAACTGGCTCGAATCTCTTTGAGAGGTAAAGGGCAGGTTGACTGCGTTCTTGTGAGTTTTTGTAATTCTTAGTTTGTCACTGACTACAGATACTAAACTAAAAAAAAGATAAGTTGGGCCAGCATTAGTAAATTGCCCTTATGCAATACAAAGAAAAGAGAGAGGAAAAAACACTCCTACCGTGAGAGAAAGCTTGGTAATCCAGAAAAGAAAAGAAACAGACTTGTGGCGCCACCACTCTGAAGTTACCGCACCATCACGACATGACGTCATGTAATTTGACGGCGTCCGCTCGCTGGTAGTTAAATCTTTCATGTGTAAAGACGTGTGTTCGTGTGTATTCTAAAGGTGCCTAGGGATCTATCTACATAGCAAGTTTTGAGAACATTTGCTGCGCCGCGACAGCATCAGTGCGAGAAGAATACTTTGAGATCCTTGACGTCACACTGACCTACTGGGTTTGGGGAACTTCAGTGCGAAGTTCAAGAACTGAAAGTTCTTCTTTCATTTTGTCTCCGCGAACCGATAGTTTGTAGTCTAAACTAGCTCCGTTTCTTTCTTTAAAGTACTGTTTCACGCCTATATTACACTTAATTTCGCGGTAATTGATTGTTATAGAAGAAAATATGTAGGCCAAACTTTCTTTTTTTTTAAATTTCGCGCCGAATCCTGAAGTGATGACGACATCGATATCAATACTCCAGTATTTGCACCGTGATGGTTTGTGATAATTTCTCAAAATTTGCGAAGTTCGCTCTTCGCCTCTGTTAGAACACGAAGCAGTTCCATCTTTACCTATCGCAAAAAAAAAAGGCTACGCACGAGCAGACGCCGCCAGAATCCATGACGTCACAGCGGGCTGGTGCGGGAACATCAGTGCGGCGTCGCCACGATCGAGTCTTTCGTTTTTACAAATAGAATGGTTTCTTCTTTTTCGTATTGTGGTAAGATATTTTATTAACAGAACTCAAATGATTTCTTTTTCTGTCTAACGTCCCTTATATGTCCAGTATACCTTATCATTTTTAACGAAATTTTCGCTAGCAAAAGCGCAGTCTAACGGTCGTCGTTGGGAGAGCGTCCCTGTAGTATCGGCGAGTGAAATAAACGGTATATATGTATATAGCCGCAGCGGACGAGAGATATGCGACATCGCATTGCCATTCAGCTGTTTCGAACTGCACTCGGCTGACTGACATGCTTCCTGTGTTTTGGTGTTTATGCGCGGGGCCGGTGATAGCTGCCGACTTCCTCGTTTTACGCTTATCCTCGCAGTTACATGGGGGCGTTCGTATATAGAATGAATACAGCTGCATCGCGTTGTAATACAATCATATGTCTATAGCGTCTCGCTTTCGATCTTCTCTGCCCTCTGTACTCTATAGCCCGCTACTTTGCGCTGGCGTGGATGAACGGAAGAGGAGAGAAAGAGGTTTCTGAGGGGGGTGACGATGTGTACAAAGGCTGCGAACAAATGCAGTCGAACGCCCTTTATAACGAGGTGCTCCGAAATCGTTCGTTATACGAGTCACTTCGTTGCGCAGGTTACGCACCGCACACCTCGCAATAGAACCGGGACATTACTATTCCTTCGTCATACACGCGTCATTTCGTTGTATAGAGGCGTTCGTTGTATAGAGGCGCTCGACTGTGTGGTCTGTCTGACGAATCGAGCTTTCACAGACGCGAGTCGAGCCCCATCTTGTGCAATGATTCAAAAAAGTGCGCGAGCTTTTCTGCAACTAGTCTTGTACGGTATATTCCTTGTGATATTAATACGAGTTTCACACGGCCACTTTCGATCGCGATCGGGAGCCCGATCTGTATCGAGTTCCTCGTTTGCGATTGGCTTCTTTCCTCAGCCTTCGGAAGGGAGGCAATCGCGACCGAGAAATTTGATACACATCGGGCTCGATCGCGATCCAAGGTGGCCTTGTGAAACCGGTATAAAGGGACACCCGCGGCGCTGGCGTGGTGGCTTTGGCGTTGCGCTGCTAAGCACGAGGTCGCGGGATCGAATCCCGGCGGCGGCGCGGCCGTATTTCGATGTGGGCGAAAGGCGAAAACGCCCCGTGTTCCTTGCATAGGGTGCGCGACAAAGAGCCCCAGGTGTTCAAAATGAATCCGCTGAGCTCCCACTACGTACGGCGTTCCTCATAATCATATCGTGGTTTTGGCGCGTGAAACTCCATGATTTAATTTTACTGCGATAACAATTATATGGACACTCCAAACGAATTTTTGCTGTCGCGTTGAGGTTCCGTATAAATTTAGGTATATGTACTATATATGCCATTCCGGGCTATGTGACACGCGGTATTTGCGGGTTATATTGCCACACCATTCTATCGCTAAAGTTGCTCATACCAGTTCTTACATTCTTGACGGAATTACTCCTCAGAATTTTGAGAATGGCAGCCCACAAACAAGCGCCGTCAAACAAAACACCGACAGTGCTTGTCTTTTATCTTAAATCTGGTCAGACTTAAGTACTAAAAGTGCGAAACAACAACAGAGCTCAGACCTGAAAATGGTGCAATTTTATCTGCGCGGCCATGCATTACCTCAGGGATCGGCCCGGGAAAGGTTTGAAACATACGCGATACGGCTAAGTGGTGATAAAGTCGCCAAGAAAGACGTTGGCTTTAATTGATGAACATATATGAAATTGTCCGATGGCAGGATTCAGAGGACCCCTAGTATAAGAGCTGGTTTTTATACTTTGCTTATATACGTTTACTTCAACTCATACTGCCACTACAGCTACGAGTCTTACACTTCGTGTAATATTCTTACATATGTTGCTATCGCGTGCAAAGCTGCGCGCCTTGATGGCGAAACTGTGCTGCATTAGTAGGTTACCATTCTACAATACCAAAAAACGAAAAAAAACAAACTTTTTACCGTGGGAAGAGGTATGGTAGGCCAGAAAAGGCACAACAGCGAGAGACACCTGGCGACGCCGCCTTGAAGTTCCCGCGTCAGCTCGCCGTGACGTCATCGATTTCTGACGGCACGTGATCGGGCCTATAGTCAATGTTATCGACGAAGATCGACTACATTTAATTCTAAAGGAGCCAAAGGCTTAAATTGGAAAGTTTCAGTAACATTAACTGCGCCGTGAGGGCGCCCAAATGCGAAACTAATTTGAAATCTGTGACGTCACACTGATGTTCCGGCGCGAAACTCGGGAAGTTACGGAAGTTTCGCCCTTCATTGTTCTCCTTTAGTATTCAACCTCTTACCGCTCAACTAAAGAAATTACGAGTTGCGAAATAGTAATAGCTGCTCGCTCTAAACTGAATTAAAATGTTGCACGCCAGTTGGCGTTTTTCTTTTTTTTTTCTATCAGCCGCTAGCGCCTGGCACCTGGCAACTCCTCCGTAATTTTCCGTAATATTTAAGAATCCGGGCTCGTTCTACAATTTTACGAATGTTTCGTCAAGTTTTACGGGAAAAAAAACTCTGCTCGCGAAATGAAATTTGGCGCGCCGATCTCACCCTTGGAAAGCCTCCTGGTTGCGAAAGAGCACCAGAGGGGGCAGCTGCTTTCCAGCAAGCTTATTCAGGCAAAAGTTCCTGAAGCAGGCGGAATCGGCAACGCCCAAGCCGCTGAAGAAGTCGCTGCGATCTGAAATCTGTGCAGATTGTCAGTTTGTCCAAGTGGGCTGCTGCTATGCGGGCTGCGTCTAGAGGAAAGTAAAACATCCTTTAACAAACTGCGTATGTTATCTCCCGCATGCTCAGGCCACACCATGTTGTATACTGGGTGATCACTTCTTTTTTTTAAGTTTTCCGGAATTTTTAAAAATCGCCTGTGGCTGGTAGCATAATTCTTGTCCTTAAAGGCTGGGTTATACGGAGAGACGGACGGCAGTAGCACGAGAAATCGAAACAAATGTGGCAACTAATAAACAAAAATAACTCATTAACTTATAATTACCTTACGGCACATATTGCAGTTAACGAAATGTAGCCAGTTAGTTTTCGAGACGTATCCACTTGAAATGTATCTCCAGGATGACACCAGTCTCCAGACAATACGTCCCAAAGTGTGAGACGAAATACATGGGCGTTCCAGTTACTTTTGTGCTTCAGTGCGTAAGAGAGCGTTTTTGTTAAAGGAAGTGAAAAAAGAGTGCATTTTTTCACGGCAGGTTTTATAGCGCATACCTCCAGACTGGTGACATTTTGCAAATTCGCTTCAAGTGGATACGCCTTGCAAATTCACCGACTACAATTTGTAAATTACAATACGTACCTTAAACTAATTAACAATCAGTAACTTTTTTATTAGTTGACCGTCTGTTTCGATTTCTCGCGCATGTAATACACCCGCCTCTCTGAATAATCCAGGAGCTCAAGGGCTAGATTTATGCTATCTGCAACAGGCGATATTTTAAAGAATTCTGGAGAACTTAGAAATGATCACCTCGTTTATTGTATAGGGAAATGTTCGTTTGTAACGCGTGTTCGTCAACTGCAGTTTTCTTTAATTGTGTAGTTTTCTGAAAGACGTCTCATGTAGCCCGCTGGACCGTTGCTAGGTGGATGCTACCTTAGTGCTTTCGAGAGGTGCTAGGACCGGCCGGTGAGTCAAGCTGCCGTAACGCAGCTTTCTTACCCCGCGCGGTCTTGTCGCTCACGTACAATTATGGCATGTGTATGGTGTTGTAAAAATAAACTTCAATGCTTAATAATCATAATAATAAAAAGGATGCATGCTGTTCTCACCCCTCCCGGTTTTTTAAATTTTTTTTGTCCACGGTTTTTTTTTTTTTTTTTTTTTTGCGAATTTGAAGATTCACAGTTTGGCGGGTATGCCTCAGTGTAATTGCGACAGAAAGCCCGCGTTGCTATGCCTCTTATCACTCTCACCCCCCACTGCCCTTCGGTCTTCTCTTTGCATTACATAAAAAAAAAAAAAAAACTCGGCGAGATCCGGAAACCGAGAACGATTGGGAAGCAAACGCAGGGCCCGAACAAAAAAAAATAAATAAAATAAAAACCTAATGGACGTTCGGTACCGGGCCCCGGGGCAGATATTCGGCAGAGCGGTTGTTAGGGGGCGTCTGGCTCGGCGCATACTATATACCCCACGCGGAAGCCACCGAGCAGGAGCCGTTACTATTTAATGACGGTACTCGATAGGTCGGGCCTCGCCAAATGGGCGCGTCTTTTTCGGCGAGCTAACCTGCATCCCAGCTAACCGCGAGTTGGGTGATTGAGCAACCGCGGTGCGCTAGTCTCTGGTGCCTAACTAGAATGTTGTAAGAACTCGCGGGAACCTTGTTTTAGCCGATTCGTATGCGTGATGATCGCGCTGCTTTTGCTGGCTTAGCGGTATGGTATGGTATGAAGAACTTTATTTAGGTCCTGAGGGATCAGTCTGGGACTGATGCGGGCCGGTCCCACGTCGGTACAAAGAGGCCGAGCCCCTCTGCCGTCACATGGGCCCTCTGGACAGCCCTGAGTTGGTACGCCAGCACTTCACTGTGCAGCATCCGCTGCCACCACTGTTCACCTCGAGAACCATCACCGGCCAACGCCAAGCAGCGCCAAAGCATGTGTTCTAAATCGAGCAAACCCCCACACTTACTACAATAGTCTGAAACCCCGCAGTCCGGATTAATTTTATTCATGATGACCCGGTTAGGGTGTGCCCGAGTTTTAAGCTTGTTGGGCATCTGCGGATTCAGTCTGCAGGATTACCACATTGATTGATTGATTGATTGATTGATTGATTGATTGATTGATTGATTGATTGATTGATTGATTGATTGATTGATTGATTGATTGGAAGGAAGAAACAAAGACAGATGGTCGGTCGGTAGGTCGGACGACCGGATCAAGGAGAGGAAAGGCAGGGATGTCACCGTGATGAAATTCCGGTTTCCTGCCCTACAAGAGGGAAAGAGAAGCGCACCACACGGGGTGAAGAAAACGATTTCTCCATTTCCGCGCGCTTATGTATAGGAGCTACTGGGATAAGCCTTCCACATTTTATCGCCTCTTCTACGATTGCACAGGGAATCTTGCTCCCCCGTTTCACGAGTGCGTTGATATGTAAATCGGAGGTGTATAGTGGCCTCGCGAGCTAAAAGGTTAACGGTTATTCAATCCTGACTTTTTCGTCGCCTACACGGCTGCTCTCCCTTCTCCGTCGGTTTGTTCGGCGAGCAAGGAGCTTCCATTTCGCCGAAATTCCGATTCACTCTTTTTTTATCCAGCTCTCTCTCTCTTTCCGCCTATATACGGGACGTACGGAACAGAGATTTCCCGAGACCGAGCTTTCACGGTCCTTCGTGTCAACGTCGTTACCCAACGGTTGTGCAAGCGTCTCATCGCGTCAGTGTGCAGCGCATGAAAGGAAGATAACTGGGACACGCAGCTGAGTGAAAAAAATAAAATATAAAACCGGCAATACAGATCTCTCCCTATACCGCTCCGGAACGCCCATGGCAACGAACCGAAATGCGTATAATCCGGGCTTCGCGCTATATAGAGTAAACGAACGAGTAAAGAGGGATGGAGGTAAGGGGAAACGCGAGAAGCGGATAGAAACGTATTCTGGAAGTGCGCGTGGCAGTTTTTCTTTCTTTACCTTGATTCCAGGAAACGTTTCGCCGTCCTGCGACCTTTCGGGAACTGTCCTGTCTTGTGCAGCTCAGCTCTTCTTTTGCAAGCTCTGCGCTTCTTCCTTTCTTTCTTTTACTCTTTCTTTCTTTCTTTCTTTCTTTCTTTTTCCTTTCTTTCTTCTTGCTTTCTTTCTTCGTTTCATTTTTTCGTTCTTTCTGGTGTTCCTTCAGTTTTTTTCCGCCTTGTCCCGTCGGACGCTCTGCCCTTCCCAAGATTGCATAGGTGCTGAAGTGCCAATTATGGTAAATAGTTTCCGCCTGTCTTTCTGACGTCTCCGCTGCCCTGTCTGCCTGTCATTTCGCTCCTCTGCCACATTGACCCCGCTGCTGACCGCCGTCCGAGAGTCAGCTAGCAGCCAACGCTGGACAGTTACAGTGCGGTCAGCAGTAAATGTTCTTTTCTCGTTTCCTTTAATAGCAATAGTTACTACTGCTATTATACTACTCGGTGCTGGAATCCTCTTCGATGTCATATGGCTCTCTGCCATCGGGTATATATATGTCCATACTTATTACTGCCAATAACAATCAACTACTACTACTACTACTACTTGGTACTACTCGGCGCAGCCTAGACCAATCGCGTGAGGCCAAACCGAACGCAAGCTGAACGTTTCGAACAATAATCTCTGATCGCGCCCCAAGTTTTGCAGCCGTGCGCGGCGAGTGGAGCTCGCTATAGTGGAGCACGAAGTCGCCTTTCTCTCAAATACCCTCTTATCAACAGAAGCGTGGTCCTCACTCTTTTCTGGACGCTTTATCTCGTAACCTAACGGATTCCCATACGCAGCTGCTATTGACCGACAGTTGACGTTAATCAAAAAGGGCGTTTGGATCAGTGCGCTTCTCCCTATACTGTTACTGCGTATATATTTATTGACGAAGTTCAATAAACAGGTTGAGGTAAGCGAAAACGTGCTTTCGAATTCCGTTAATAATTACGTACTTCCGGATGAAGCCGACTATCGTCTGCTCACGCTCGGCCGCGGCCGCCCGCGTAGCAATTAAACTTTGGCCGCCCTGCTTATCGGTCTCGTAGCCGTCGGGTTTCGCTAGTTTCGACTACTTTTGAACGCTCAACTATAGCTTCGAACGAAGGAGGTTTTGTTGTAAAACCTCCTTGCCTCGAACCTCGCGAAACTCGGGGCGAGACCACACGCACGCTTGTCAGCGCGCGCTCCCTCCTGGACGCTCCTGCAGTTAGGCGCCTCGGCAGACTTATTGATAGTGCTCGAAAAAAAAATGCGCAACTTGGACGTGGCTATATTATCCGTCGGTCGAGCTGGGGATGGACAAAGCCAGTCCGCACCGCGTAGCACGGTCAGACTGTAGCACATGAGCGCGAGCACGCACTCAAGCCCTGTCGTGCACAAAGAAAAATGCATGCAGCTGCGGTCGGCTACGCATGGCCTCCGAGATCACCCCACGCACGCGCGGGGGTGATCTCGGAGGCCATGTGCTACATAGCGTAGATAGCGGGGCCGCCGCAGCGTGCCGTGACGAGTCCACTGGCTGTGCGTATTGCGGCTCGTTGAGGACAGCCTGGTTTGGCTATAGTTTGGCTTTAGGTTGGCTATAGTTTGGCTTTAGGTTGGCTTTATGTTGGCTATAGTTTGGCTTTAGGTTGGCTTTAAGTTGGCGCGTACGCAGGTGCCGAAATCAAAAGTATCCAAAATCAAATTTGACCTGCTCGCCGCGGTGACACTTAGGAGGCGGTTTGTGTGAACGCCTCACTCCGCCGCAGCCTTCGCAGTGCGAGGCATCGAAGAAGGAACTGGTGCACAGCGGAGGCCGTGTTTGATTGCCAATAACTCCGCTTCTGCTGAACGCATCGAAGTACTTTCTTTTTTACGGCAAGGTACTTTTGAAATAGCCTATTTTATCCTCAAATGCATTTCTCTATTTCGATAAAAAGTGGTTCAGGGTCCATTTAACATCTATCGTCACACCAGAAGCTCTGCGTGAAACACACATACACAAGGTAAAAAAGAAACGAAAAAACAAAGCGAATAAACACACTGCCAGACCTTTAAAGTAAATAGGAAAATTCAAGGCTACTATTCCTTGCCTGCGCTTTGTCCTCGCCGCGGTCTTTTCTCGATGTCTTCTAAGCTCGCTAATTAATTGACATCAGGGCTGCCGGTCGGGGCTTATTTTAGATCAGTTGGTACTTTTTCCGTGATCCCTAATCTTTGCTCTTTCAAGAAGACGCGAACTGCAGTGACACGGTGTGTGCGATGATGAAGGTGCCCGGAAAAGGCCGGATGACAAGGTGCTGAATCGCTTTTCTTTCTTTTTTTTAATAATACGCTTTTCTTGGCTTCAGTTTGGTGTTGACTCTAAAATTTTGGGTATTTATAGCTTTGCTTTTTGATGCGTTAGTATTAAGAGCGTCAAAGGGGGAAAAACTATGTGTATGAAGGGTAGGAAGCCGGTCACAAAGTATGGGGATATATATACTACACTAAACTATATAGCATACTACATGCCCTGTGACCCCAGCAGGAGGTGCAAAGTACAAATGTGAAAACGCAAGGAAGAAAACTAGGACGATAGCGTGACATTGTACAAGAGAAATAAGTAATAAGGAAACAATAAAACGGCACAAAAAAAGAAACGGAGCTAAACTCAGACCGAACCATTTTCAAACGCAAGTTTCAACTGATTCAACGGACTTATACGACAGTCAAAAGGTATCGCACTCTATTCTTCGATGGTTCTTGGAAAATATACAAAACTCAAAACGAGCTATCATCACAACGTGTATACCCTGTCGATCAAATAACAAAAGAATCTGGTGTTTCTTTGTCTACAAAAAAATACTCTGCAACTGCGAGTAGCCAATTGAGTACACTGTAAAATAATTTACACCCTAAAAACTGAAAAAAAAAGGTCTAAATGTGTCTATAACTCGCACCCTTAGGGTGTCAGTTATATAAATCACACCCTAAAGGTGTTAGTTAATTTATAGACAGATTTACACTCTTTTTCACTGTTAAGGGTGTAAATTATTTTACGGCGTACCGGAAGCTACCTGGCTATATTGCAGGTGGCCCATCCTGCATTTTTTTCGTATTGCGACTAGAGGGGTAGGTCGGGCTCACGAGGCTGCATCGATTGCAAATTATCGGGAGCCCCCTATTGTATACGGCGTGCCTCACAATCGTATCGTGCTTTTGGAACGTAAAAATAACTTAGAATTCAACTTTCTTCCAGTTTCGAAAGTTGCATGAGGGTGGTTCTGCAGAAAACATACGAATGGGTAGGCGCTGGAAGTAGCGCAGAAAAATGCTTAATTTGGGCAAAGATACAAAAATATTGTTGTATAGAAACTGAAAAAAAAAAAAATATTTTTCAGAATGTAGTTGAAGAACACAGCTATAGAGAACGAAAACGAAAAAAAAAAAAAAAAATAGAAGATTGCACAATAACCTGCGACAGTAGAAAGCAAGTTAAAAGGAACTGAGTGAGTGAGTGAAGAAACTTTGTTGTGAATGCCTGCAGAACGGTTAGCCTTCCCCTGTTAGGGAGGCGTTACCGTGACGCGGCCATGACGTCTTCGCGGCGTGTGGCGCCTCTACTTCGGCCGCGGTCGCACTACTCCCTTTGGTCGACCGCGCCTGCCCCTCTTTTGGCGTGGCAGCCTCCCTCCGGTTTCGCTCGGTCCTTTGTTCTTATCTACGGCTGAATGCACAAACGCGCAAAGTCAAATTATCCTAAATTTATCCTACTTATACGGAAGACTTCAAAGGGAGCGGATTGAAGGCCACTACGTCGGAAGTAATGAAGCTGTCCGTCATCCCGCGATCATCAGTTCCTCGCCTGTACGCGTCGCCTTGGCCGCAGAAACGTTTCTGTCGCTTTTTCGGAGCTCGGTAATCGACTAATTAATTACCTTCAAGGCCACGCGACGTTGCTCACGATAGCTTGGTTGGCGAGGTTTCGTGTATTTTTTTTTTTCCTAAGGTGTGACGGCAAGTGTCACGTAACGACACAAGACCGAACGACCGTGGGAAGGTTGAGGACACTGCAGGCTAATGAATTCGTTCCTTGGCCCAGTGACCTTACGTTCGTTTACCGGTGTCACCATCCTTTTCAATAAGCTCTCTTCTTTCTTTTCGTTTTTTCCTGATTGGTTTGTTTTGTCGAGCGAACTAATCGAAATAAGTGGCAGTTTCTTTCACTCGACCTTCTTCACGTTGTTGGTTCAAAGGATGGTCGTTCAATGAGAAATGTTCTGAGGCATCGAAGAAGACCTGTGTAGTTTCTATAGGTTTACGAGGTTGGAAAAGGCTGGGCGATCCTCGTTTCGGCCACGGCGGCCGCATTTCGATGGGGGCGAAATGCGAAAACATCCGTGTACTTAGATTTAGGTGCACATTAAGGAAACCCAGGTGGTCGAAATTTCCGGAGTCCTCCACTACGGCGTGCCTCATAATCAGAAAGTGGTTTGGCACGTAAAACCCCATAATTTAATTTTTTAAATCCACGTTTCAATTGCGCTAAGGTCTGCGCATGCGCGTTATACTTCGACCGTTTTCTTTAAAGCGAAACAGCTCTATTTGTCGCCGCGCTCGGGTTATGAAGGTGTCGTCGATCGTTCGATCGAGTTACTGCGTAACTTGGCTGTCCGATGGGTTCGTATGCTGACCTGCCGCGGTAACCCATTGCGTATGGCGTTGGGCTTGTGAGGTCGAGGTCGCGGCTTGGGTCCCAGCCGCCGCATTCGGGTTGGGCAGTAGGCGAGAACGCTCCCGTATAGGCGGTGCACTGGGCGCTCGATGAACTCCAGGTGGTCAAAATTAATCTCTCTCCCACCCCCACCACCACTACGGCGTGCCTCGTGATCAGGTCGCGGTTTTGGCTCGTGAGACCCCATAATTCGTTGTTACTGTGGTTCGATAATATGCTGTGGTCGGTGGTGGCGTGACTGTGGAGATGTGGTTGCGAGTGCCGAGAATGGGGTGTTACGAACCGCCTGCAGAGGTACCGACCTACAAAATTCTCCCAGCCCGCCGCAGCTGCAGGGCTGGCGATCTAGAGGAGAAGCGACCTCCGAACTCTCCCACTCTGCTGCGGCGATTTGCTTTGTAAGGACGACAATGCGCCGCGTCAACCGCCCGTCGGCGCCGACATGTCTAGACGCGGTCATCGTCGCCGTCCCGGTTTGTTTAGAGCGGGGGAACTCCTAGAAGGAGATGTTTTGCGCTGCGGTCTCGCGGGCACCAGGAGAGGTCACAGTCAGTGGACAGACGTGGCGGCCACTGTCTGCGGGGTCTGCTCTGGTATCAAAGAGGCGCCTGTTCGGGTCAAGACCTCAGCCTGCGAGAACCCTCTCACCTCGGTCTGTTCAGTGAAACCTGTGCGGAAGTGAGTGTGTAAGCCTTCCCCCTCAAAGGCGGGTCGGCTACGATGTCTTTGGACGCTCCCTTTGGTCGAAGGTTGAACGGTCGTTTTCCCTCACCTAGGGATATAGGGAGGCCAGAGTGTACTTAAGCAGCCGTTGTCGGTTGTTCAGGGTGCATTCTCTTTCAGTCATGTTAGGCTGATGAACTGTAACGTTCTTATGTAGATATTGTAAATAAATCCCATATTCCTCATTCTCGATGAGAACAAGTCCTTTCCTTCAACAACGTCCTCAGCATGGATGAGTTGGACGATGGCATGGGCCAGCTACCATCTATTTCATGTCCGACCTCAACTCTTACAGGGGAGAAGAGCGGTGCCGAGAGCGGCAAGCGGAATGTGCGAACAGTAACAAAAAGGTCTGAGCGTCGGGTTACTTGTTTGTTCGCTTCCAAACTGTCGTACGTTTCTTGCATCGCGGTTACACTGTGTTGATTGTCAGAAGCCGTCGGTGGACAGGGATCGGTATCTCGTCATAAACTAACAGAACCACCTTGAGAAGCACCTAAGATATGCACAAATGATGGGTCCGCACGCCTAACGAAGTGCGAATCTGAATGTTATTAGATGTACCATCACCATTTGCGATAAGTACACATGCATTCAACTACATAGAAATTGCAACTATAGCGTTCAGAACTGCAACGAAAAAAAAAAAACGCATCTCGCTGACTGCGAAAAAATATTTTGCGCACAGCTTCGACTATATGTAAGCACGGTGCGCGGTAACGCGGCATGGCAGATGCAGTTAGCTAATCCAGTGTAATCCAAAGTTTTATTCGTTGCCTTGAGCAGAATTTAAGTTTAACTCATCAATTTTCTTTTACGTATTTAGGTACAACTAATTTGTACGTACCCTCTAATCATTACATGTAAGCGATGCGCTTGATGCACGCACGAAAAAATAAGCCAGTATAAATCTTTCGAAATGGCCGCATTTCTACACACAACCCCCCTCCCTCCCGCCATCCGAAATGAATTCGTGGGTGCGGGCCTGGTAAATGGGCAAGTCTGCGAGAGTGAGTCATTTAGAACGAGAACAACGGCGAACACTGATACAGTCATGTAAATGACCACGTGCCAGCTATCTCGACGGTTTAATCTACTGTGTATGTGAGAGTGGGTGAAGCCAGAGATACAGATGGCGATGCGCCAGACAACATTTACGTGTGTGTGTGTGTGTGTGTGTGAGTGTGTGTGTGTGTGTGTGTGTGTGTGTGTGTGTGTGTGTGTGTGTGCGTGTGTGTGCGCGTGTGTGTGCGTGCGTGTGTGTAAACAAGCAGTCCTGTGAACTCGGGCCTCT
The DNA here is from genome assembly GCF_023375885.2 of Dermacentor andersoni. Taxonomy (NCBI): domain Eukaryota; kingdom Metazoa; phylum Arthropoda; class Arachnida; order Ixodida; family Ixodidae; genus Dermacentor; species Dermacentor andersoni. Next base: position 147,493,442 of record NC_092820.1, read on the forward strand.
GATAGGCGACGATTGTGTCCTCTATATAATAACCGCCTCCCTAGTTTCTTTTTTTTTCACAATTTGCCGCGCGCCCGCGACCTTGGCGGCATACACACAAGGCACAGCTTTGTTCACGCACCGCGTTTCTCGCGTGTCGCCGCTGCTCTCGCCCCCCCTCCCGCCCCGAGAGATTCCGACACCCGAGAGTCCATGCGTTTTTCGCGCGCGCCGAGTTCGGACGGGGCCGTCTACGGCGACCGCGGTCGTCGTCGGCACAGTGGTTAATTGCACGACCGCTCTCGCGCGGTCGGGACGAGATGCGTACGTGTCATCTCGCTATGGCGGCGGGCAGGCGGTGTCGTGCGCAAAAAAATAATAAAGAAAAATAGTACAGCGCATATATCCGACGCCTGGCGACTGGACTGAGCGCGCTATGAGTGCGAGCCGGCGATGTTGTGAGTGGCCGAGAAGTGCACAGTGCAGTTCTCGAGCGTTCTATTCCAAGCGCCGCCTCTTTTTTTTCTTTTTTGTCAGGGCTACGCAGTTCGCTGACAACGCATGCGTGCACGCAACAGAGATAGAGGCGGAGAGAGCAAAGGGAACACCGAAACGTGATACTGAACCACCTTAGACTGTTGAAGCATCCCTTTTTTTTTCATTTATGGGTGTTTTTGTCAATATGTGATTCGAGAGATTGTCCGTAGGCACAACACAATTTAAGCCAGAAGTACAACTTTGGAACACATTCACGACGTACACAGATTCCGGCAACATGTCTACACAGATGGTTCGGCAAAACTCAACAGCTCAGCTGCTGCAGTCACCATTCCGGCAAAATCTGAAGAAATCAGATGAAAAACTTCATGTGTGACCACATCGATGGGTGCTGAACTTGCGGCACTCAGTGCTGCACTTGATTTCATTAATCAGGAACCACTACAAATATGGACAGTCTTTAGTGACTCCAAGTCAGCCCTTCAGTGCATACAAAGCCCAATGCGCCACGGACCAAATGAACAACTGGCCTCAGGAATTCCACAGATGTATCATCGCAGCCATGACAAGGGACATAACATAATCTTTCAATGGCCTCCAGGACATTGGAACATCAGTGGGGATGACTACGCCGACGAAGCCGCCCGATCTGCACATGAAAGTGGTCAACGTGTCTTGATTCCGCTTTCGCGAACAGACGCTGCAGCTGGGCTGTGATGGATTTCCCGTGAATGTACTTTGCCTCTGTTGGACTCGAACGCTTTCACCGTGTGTCGTTTGCGTTTGTTGTCTACGGACATACGGATGCACCTACCGCCTGGGTTACCACGACGTGAACAGACCGTGCTGTGCCGTCTGTGGTGTGAGGTCTTAGGGTCTCACAGGAGTACCGACCACCGCGGGTTCGAGCTTAGCGAGCCACAGGGCCGCGTCAGCCGTCAGCCTCTAGCGCTGCTGCGCGCGAGCTCAGGCCACTAGGGGCTACCGAGCGACGCACGCAAGAACACAGTATTGCCCTGAGTTGGCGGAAACCGTTTATTGTCTCCAACGGCACCCGACCCTGCACAAACGCCCGGTCCCGGGACGGCGGGGAACCAAAGGGGTCCCGCACCAAGGGCGAAAAATACAGTCAGGGGCGCCTGTAGCACGTCGCTGCGAGGGCACAGGCTCAAGCTGGGACACGCCGCTAGGAAAAGTCCCGGCGGCTATGCTACTTGCTCTCGTGCTACCAATGCGCTAACTCGCGAGAGCTCGGGCAATCTCCTTCGGCTTGGGCCTCCGATAAGTGCGGCTCGGCGTGGTACGACCTCGCGCGAGCACTAGGCACCCGTTCTTCGGCTTAGCGTCTGGATAGGATCAACACGAAGTACTCGCTCCCCGCACGGGCAAAGGCGCCGTGCGTGAGCTCAGTCCTAGTCACAAAGGTGTCGGCGGACGAGAGGAAGCACGTACGTACCGGGCGCCGTCCCAAGGAGCAAGTGAGCCGCTACCGTCACGGCAGTAGCCACCAGGGGCCGCTTCGTGACGTCACTAGCTCCGCCCTCACCGCGAACCATCACGAGGGGAGCGCCACCGCTGACAACTGGTTCGGAGCGAGGACGGTGTAGCTTAAGGATTGCAGAACATAGGTGAAATGCGCCCGCGCAATGGCGCGTCGGATTCCCCAAATCCCCACAGTGGCTAGGCGTTGCATTTACGAACTCGTATGCTTTCCTTATTGGAATGGCCAGCAGCCCCACGTGCGCCACATGCAACATCGATGAGACGCTCGCACATATCATCTGTGTATGCCCGCGATATAGTGCCCAGAGATTAGTGCTGTGCAGACTACTGGACCAGTTGAACAATCGTCCACTATCAGAACTCAAAGCTTTTGGTCAGTGCTCCCTCAGAACATCCGCGCTGAAGGCATTGCTCGCGTTATTAAGGTTCCTATGGTCTGCGGGCCTTCACGATAGACATTAAGAACGCCGCCCCCTATTTCTCTATTTCTCTCTATCTCGCCCTTCCGCTCTCCTTCTCTTTCTATCCCCCTTCACCCTTCCCCCGTGCAGGGTAGCCAACCGGAACTGCCTCTGGTTAACCTCCCCGCCTTTCTATGCATCCTTTTCTCTCTCGCGCGCCCGCGTACGCGAACAAGCACGTTTCGTGCAAGAAGTTAATGCAAGAACCGGTAAAACGGCCCATTTATTTAGGTTTAGCTTGTCCGCTGTTCCGGTAAAACGCGGGCGGACGGTGCGTTGGTGCGGAAGCGTAAACGTGAGCGGTCTGCATGGTGCAGCCACTTGGTGGCGTAGTGCTCAGACAGACAGAAACAGCTAATATTGCATTAACCGAGCGTATTCTTCTTCGCTGCTGGTGTGAATTTTCGGCACTGACGTAATCGTGTTGCTGCCGAAAATTTACACCCGCAACAAAGTAAAATACACTTGGTTACTGCAATATTAGCTATTTCTGTGTGTTTGAGCACTGCGCCACCAGGTGACTGCACCACGCAGGCCGCTCACGTTTACGCCTCTACCCCAACGCACCGTCCGCCTGCGTTTTAGCGGAATGCCGGACAAGCTAAACCTCCCTACTGTTGTAAGTCGGGATAGCGTGGCCCGCACTATGACCGGTTACCCTTGAGGTGCCATAGACGTGTGTTTTGAAATACTGCGACATCCGTGTTGCGTCATTAGGTTGAAGGATCCCATTTGGTCAAAACTTTTTCTATGTTCCCTACTATGGCGCGCCTCATAATCAGGTCGTGGTACTGACACGTAAAAAAAATGAAATTAATTTTTTAAAATCTGAGACGTCACTACGTCTCTTTGGCTCTGTCGCAAAACTGGAGTGAACTTGTTTGTTATTTTTTTCATTTATTTTTCATCCCTAGCCGACCCTTTTTTAACTGTAGAAAACGAAGCATGAATCTACAAAAAAATAATTGACCAGATGTCCAACCGACAGAATACAAGTCATCAAGGGAGAAAAAAGGCTTATTGAAAGTTGGGCATATCAGGTCCTGCTATATACAAGACTTGCTACTGCAGATAGGGTTTCTTGAATCGACTTCGCGAAGACACTGAAATAAGCAAAAAGCAAACAGGAAAACTAAATAACTATGATAGAGCGAAAAAAATTCAAGCCCAAGTGACAAAAGGTCAGTGACTGTCTACAAGTCTTGACTGGCGTAATCAAGTGTCAAGATTGTCCAAGTGGTTATATATGCATGATCATTATATACGACATACCTCAGTGCTCTCTGTATTAAGTTCTGTTATCTGTAATTTGACGTCAGAGTTTTGAGGGCGCGAGGATTCTGCGCAGACATTGTGACTAGTTAACTATGAAAGTGCTCGAAGCAAGCGAGATAGTCGTTTCGAAGTGCCAGTCGTCGGTATGACGTCATTGGAGCTGGTTAGCAAAGAATATCCGGGTGTCAGTGGCAGGAGTTGGACGTCGTGATACGTCTTTCTCACTTATTTTCGTAATTCCTTTTCGTTCGCGTTCATTTATATACCTGGCCTTCTTTTTGTCAAATAGAGGTGCTTGAGGTCAGCGCTGTGCGTATTCGTTATCAACCCTTATCTGTCCTTATCAACCCTTATCTGTCCTTATCAACCTTATCCGGCATGATCCGACGCTCATCAACTCTTATTGATCCGTATCAATCTTATCCGGCATGATCCGACGCTCATCTACTCTTATTGGTCCTTACCAACCTTATCTTATCGGACTTGATCCGACCCTTATCAACCCTGGTCGGTCCTTGATAACCTTATCAGATTTGTTTGGACCATTATCAGCCCGTATCGCTCTTTAGCACCTTCCCCATCCGCGTCGAACCATTATCAACCGTGATGAGACCCACATAAACCTTCGTCACTCCTTATCATCCTTATCGACCCATTGACTGCTTATCCGTCTGTGTTGAGCGACACAGTCAAATCAGATTTTTATAGTTTGCCTCAGGTTACGTGAGACACCCGCTACAACGCGTGTGACAGATCGAACGTCAATTATCTCACACAGCTGCCCATAGCTCTAAACAATTATAGGCCGCGATCGCACGCTTGCTTCTACCGCGCAAAAGTAGTCGCTATTTGAAACGTGTAGCGCTTGCGTCACGTGACACTTTCTCGCATTCTTGCCTCGTGATAGCTCGAGCCTGCAACTGCCTTGGAGATCGGCCGCCATCTTTCGTCAGAGGAACGTGATACATCCACAGATGGCTGAAGCCCGCCTATAATGCTATCGCATTAAAGCGCCTCTGTGCCATATGCAGGCGCACGATAAGGAAGCTCCCCTGATCAAAATTGATTCGCCGTTCTACACTACACGGCGCCCCTCAAAACCGCGGTTGCTTGTGAGAAATCACTTCGATGGTATTTATTATTTGCGGTCGCACTGTGTGTTTGCGCTGCTTCGTGAAGGCTCTGTTGTGTCATGTGTGCCTCCGAGATGTCAGGCTGCGGAAAATTTTACTTGCGATAGGAAATTATTTTCAGTCCTTTAACCGGTTGGTGTCACCTTGTCTGAAGCATATTGTGCGTCATACGGATAATCACGGGGGGACAAAAAAAAGGGGGGGAAAGACGCGAATGTGTGGACTAATATTAAGCGGGGCCACAACTATCATTCACGAAGTGCATGATAGACGGCGCCACGGCACCGCGCAGCAGAAGATATAGGGACTTGGCCAAAGCGCGCGAACTGTAAAATAATTTACTTCATTAAAAAGGGTTGTGTATGTGTCTAACCCGCACCTTTACACCTTTCGGGTGTAGGAGTGCGAGGTATACGCAGATTTACACCCTTATTCATTTTAAGGGTATAAATTACTTTGCAGTATAATATCCGCGCTCTGATATGGGCCCAAGTTCGTCAACGTGTAGCTAAAGCAAAACTGCCAAGTCATGACCGGTAGCTTACCGCTACCCCTAAAAAGAAAATGGATTGGCCAGACCACGTATGCTGCATAGAGAAAATAACTGGTGGCCTATTGAAGCTGATAGATTGGGTGCCGAGGAAAAGGGAAGCGCAGTCGAGTACAGCAGAGGAGTATGTAGGCGGCGTCAGGAAATTGGAAATTTTCCAGTCGTACTGTTACGTGGAGAATCTCTATATACAAGGATGTATTTAGCCGCCGCGAGTGGTAATCGGAGATCGGCGGGAGGGGCTTATAGGTTGGCGCTGCTATGACTGTAAGATAGGCTGATGACGATGACGACGACCCGAAGCGGCAATTGGTTCAGCAAAAGAGCACGTGCGTTCGGTTATCGGCACCGTGTGCACCTGAGATGCGAACGTTGCCACCGCAAGGTCCTCTCAGTCGCAGCCTCGTGCGAAGAGCGTTAAGGCTTTCTTTTTTTATCTTGTTTCGCTTTGTCACCGTAACGCTCTAATTCGCGCGAGCGCGCAAGGCGCTGACGGCAGTGTAATGGAAATCCGCTCGTTCGGGTTAATGGGGTCCAGCTTGCCCTTATGGAGAGAAAGCTGAGTCACTGACCAAGTCCGAGTAAGCGCTTCCGCGTCGCGAGTTTCATAACGATCTTTACGCGTGCGCAACCTGAAACACGGAAACGTGCGTACTTTGACATGGTTATACAGTGACCCAATTTCTTTTTTTTTCTCCCCGTTATCCTTTTATACAACACGCTTTATACAAGCGCTTATGTTGACATGACCAGTGAATTTTACGCACCGAGATATCGAGAAGGGAAGATATGCATGTATATCTTCCGTTCACGATGGCCCGGTGTGTCTTAACGTTTTCCGATGTCTAAAAAAAAAGGGGGGGAGGGGGGTGTCACTGAGGCTTACACTGGTGCCCAGACAGGAGCCTAATTGAAAATCTCTGCGGCAGGCCCCCGTCCTGCAGGGGAGATAAATAGAACGCTGATGATAATAATAATGAGGGTTATATACGGCCACAAACCCACGTTTGACCGACAGCCTGCTCCTGCTCTTCCTCCTTCTCTCACATCCGCGCCGCGTAACCGAGACAACGCGCTTGTGCGCGCAGTGGGCCGACCGCTTTTCGATCTGGCAATAAGACTATGGGAATAGACACAAGCTTGTCCGGGAGTTTTGTCTTTCTCTCTTTCCCCCTCACCCCCCCCCCACACCGCGCGTGAAAGGAGTGACAAAACGGAGGAGTCTCCCGGTCGACGCCGCCCCTGCCTTCAGGTCCGCGATCGAGGTTTGGCTGCCCGGCGCAAACAACACAAGTGGCGGCCGGCGGCACGCCAAGCCGCTTTCCGACGCTCTCGGTTAGCTCTCTCTCTCTCTCTCTCTCTCCTACTTTCTCTCTCTCTCTCTCTCCGGTTGGCCGTGCTCCAAGTCGCGAACTCGGGTCTCACTGTCTTGGTGGGCTCCGGGAGATGGTGTCGGCGACGGCATTGAGGTAGAGTCCCTACATTGAGGTGGTGTGGGGGGGTTTCTCTCTCTCTCAATCTCTCTCTCTCTCTGGACGCGATGCTTTCTATTCCAGCGAATCGCGCGCGCGCGCCGTGACACAGTCCGCGCTCGCGCAGCTGTGTGTCGCGCCCCGAGAACGAAGCGAAGGCCCCGCAGCGGTTATGCGCGCGCGTTGTATTTCACCGCCACCCTTTGCTTTCGAAGAAGGCCGCCGCCGAAAGACGGTAGCCGGAGCAGGCATGGCGCTGTTGTTGCTCGAGCAGAGGTGGCTTTGCGAGCCTTGTGGATTCGTTTGCGCAAATGCACTCACTGTGCGACGACGGGAAAGGGAACACAGCGCGTTTGTGTTTTAAAGCCGGCAAAATTTCTTGCCCTTGAAATACTACTACTACTACTACTACTACTACTACTACTACTACTACTACTACTAATAATAATAATAATAATAATAATAATAATAATAATAATAATAATAATAATGGAGCTAAAACTCGTTCTAACAAAACCCGATTTTACGAAGTTCCCGATCTAACGAAGAAATTTGCATCCCCCGGCAGGTATACCCATACGGTTCAATGTTATCTTCAACCCGAATTAACGAGACAAATTTGGCCGAACTCGATTTAACGAAGTTTCTTTTTCTAAAACAAATGAGTAAGGAAGGCGGTGATTTCTTTCTACTTTTGACACAGACCGGTCCTTCTTCGAGCGTGCGCTCTAAAGCTATCGCGTTCAAACATCTAGGCGCCATGGTCACATCCCTATAGCTTTATTTTGACGACGCTGCACGCCGCGCCCATGCAAAGAACAGCCGACTCGACACCGCCTCGGTAGGGGCGGCGGTGGTTGCTTTCGTTATTTCGTGGTTTATGCGACAGACGGCTGGATTAGCGGCAAATACAATACTGCGGTAGCCTTTGCGTGTCGCTAAACGTTACAATTTTAGATTTCAAACGACCGAAAAATTCCTTTCTCGATTTTACGAACTTTCCGATTTAACGGAATAATTCGAGCGTGGTCATCACTTCGTTAAATCGAGTTTCAACTGTAATAATAATAATAATAATAATAATAATAATAATAGGGAAGATTGCGCAGATATGTCTATGAACCCGAGCAGCTCATTTATGTGTTTATTTATTTATTTATTTATTTATCAATAAATCTCAATCTTCATATCGCATTCATTCATCTACGAAGAAATTTACTGCATTCATTCGTTGCAATACCGCAGCACCTTCACAGGCATTACAGTGGGGGGAAATACAGAACATCAAGCGCATTCGTGCAATACGAGTTTGAAATGAACAATAGAGTACGAATGGTAAGCATAATGGTCAGAGAGTTGACATTCACAAGAATTGACAAAGAATTGAAGTGTATATACATTGAAGAAAGCGAAGTTGTTCAAACAAGGGTCCTCCTCAAAAAGAGACAAAACTCCTCAAGAGAGACAAAAGAAATATACGGCCGTCTACTGAATTTTTCGTGTGTTAAGGTGTTTAGTAACGGCTACGCTCACGGAGGGGCGCCAGTTGAGGTCCATTAGATGCAAAGGACGGAAACAGAGAAAGACCACGGAGATTTACACGAATGGGAAGACAGAAATTAGAAAGGAAAATCAGTACGATAAACACAAAGGGCAGCGCCTTGCTATTTGAGGCTCGAGCTGGATTGCCTAAGGACAAGAACATACCGGAGCAAATATTTGCAACGAGATGAGGCGTAGGTATGCTGCGGCAACAATTCGGAGGCCACTCAGCACATCCTAATGTAGTGCGAAGGGTTCAACCATTGAGACCCGCAGGTAATATGCACCCTCCAGAAGCGCCTGGATTTAAAGTGAACAGAGGCATCAACCGGTCAGCTCTCGACATAAGCAATGTACATTTGGAGTATTGGTGGGGAAAAAAAGCGGGGAAGAGATTGATACGACCGCATCCGTCTCGGGCACATGTTGCGGTAAAAGGTAGATAGAGAAGTTTTGAAGAAGAGAAAAAGGGTTAAGATGTATACGAAAATGCCAGAATGAAAAGCCTGACAAGCATACCTGATTAATAGGTGACTGTTTCTCACCGCCTCATTTCAAAGGGGTGCCAATAAATCTTCATTCTTCATCGACAACATCATTGTAATCGAGGGGAGGGGGGGTCGAATTAACTGAAGCGGCACAGTTGAGCGTTCGCACTAAACGAGTTTTCCTTCCGTAGCGATGCGAATGGTTTGTTCCCGAGACATCTCTGTGCGGTCGAATTAAGCGAAAATGAAAGCGAAAAGGGGCTAATTCAACGCGCCAACTATACGTGACGAACAGAACTTAGTGAAGTGCCGACTTGGACATTGACAGGAATCGCTATTAGCGCACGTAATAAGCGTTTCCGTTGCTTCCTTTCATTATTCGTGCGGACAGCCGCATTACAAAATACGGAAGAACACACGACATAAAATGACACCACGGCAATGCGGGGTGGCAAAGTTGAACTTCAGCTGTAAAATTCCGCGATCTAATTGTTACTTTCATAATCAAATCTCCCGAACTTGTGCATTTTTCTTTCCTTGTGTGTGTGTGTGTGTGTGTGTGTGTGTGTGTGTGTGCGTGTGCGTGTGCGTGTGTGTGTGTGTGTGTGTGTGTGTGTGTGTGTGTGTGTGACGAACCCGGAACAATTGATCCAGCTTTTCTTTTTTTCCTGATGCCATTTTTCCGTCCTCCGCTGAACATTTCCCGTATTTCCGACTAGTACACTGTTAAACAAATGTACACTCTTTGAGGTGTATATTTGCCACACAAGAATGATAGTCATCTGCCTTGCTTGCGTCTCCTTTCTTGAAAACGCTGCGCTCGCTACTTTCCTGTCGAGAACGCCCTGTCGTGCAGATAACGCGCATGCCGTTCGTGACTTGGGAGTATACCGGGCTCGCAGCGTTAAAGAAAGGAAATGCGGGCAAGACAGATGACGATTATCATTGTGTGGCAGGATACGATCCAAAGGCTGTAATTTTGCTTAAGAGTGTAGTCTAAGCATAATTTTATCGACACTCAACCATTAGTCATTCGGTCCGTGTGACTTCGGTGCTGCAGCCACAGGTCCATTATAACAGCATACCGTAAGTTCACTCAAGTATACGGGAAGGTTACGCTGCTATAGGGGGGGGCCGATCGTGGTGCTATCAGATTTTGCTCCTTTGGGAAGTTTACATGCGCCCAATGATACCCAATCATGTAGTCATTAACGTCACCCAATGTTTCCTTTCTTTATAGTTAGTCTGATTCATTTTGAGCTTGCAGTGTGTCTTTTCTCTCCCCTTCTGTGTGGCCAATTCGTTTGGGAGGTATGAGAAATTTTTTGAGGCAACAACTACAGCAAAAACGACAACAAGTCATAACCCAATGCTCGGTTTACGCGCAAGAGTCGACCCCTCGATCTCACTGCACGGAAACGCAACAAACTGAACCACAGAGATAACGAGCTATCAGCACTGGGGAAGTGGAACGAGCTTATACCTACGCTGTGCACCGCGAGGATGCGCTCAGAGAGATAACATGCGAAACAAAAAATAAAGCGATAAATGGCATTTTTGCACGGCATAACAAAAGCCGCGTATTTGCAAGGGGCTCGAAAGACGACCAATAACACAAAGAAGTGGGCCCCCCGCGGACTCGGAGGTGTCTGTTACTTTGTTGTTTACTGGAGTTGTTTCAAGCTAAAATATTGACCTTTAGCTGAGCGGTGACGTCACGATCCAGGTCTCATCGTGAAACCAGTGACAGAATGAGCGATCCGTACGAACAGTTGTTTCAAACCGGCGAGACCGCGTGACGTCAGGTAAATCAGGCTGGCGCATCTATGCAGATTTTGCTTTAGTTGGACAGCGTACATATAACTTTGTAGTTCTTGGGTTGTCACATACTACAGTAGGCCTATGCTGTTGATCAACAATGCCCCCTGTTACGGCTGCCGCCTGTTGGTACGGGGACGGGGTTTCGGCGACCTTCAACAGCGTCTGCCTGGAGCTCGAACCAGGTGGACCATCGGAGAGGGTCCGGCAGGGAAGACGAGATGATGTAAAAACCATATAACAGATGTTTAATACATCGTTATGGGCGAGCAGTGCGCTCCAAGACAAAAAAAAAGTACAGAAACGTTTGGCGTGCGGGCTTCTGCATGCAAGAGCAGAGAAGACATCCACGTGGCGTCTCCCTGGCCTTCTTATACCGTACACCATCCGGGCAACCCCATTCTCTCATGCTCCCTTGTGGAGGGCCCTGTCAGCACACTGGTCAGCCCACACAGAGGAACTTCGGAGAGAAACCCCTCACTGGTGTAGTAGAGGAGGAGCGTATAGGCCACGTCGGGTCAGCACACTGGTCAACCCACGCACAGAAATTCGGAAGAGAAACCACACCCTGGCGTGTAGAGGGGTTGAGCGTAGGACAAAGGAGAGTAGGATTCGCACTGGTGCATAATCCCGTCGCACACACCCGACGGACAAGTCTTTTTCAAGTTGACGAACGGGACGATGAGGCACGTCGAGTCTCAGGCGCTTGGCATGCGTTCCACTCATCACGCGGTGTTTTCGAAACAAGTGTATTTCTACAAGAGGCGATGCGAACACTTGAGTCACACTGACGGCACAATTCCACCAGGACGATAACATATACAGAGTACGAAGCATTGTATACATGGCACGTTTTGAGAGAAGTGTCCGAGTCCACACTCACTAACCTGTAACCACGTTGACCCGCGGAAACGCAGGTATACACATTAACTAGTTGTCACATTGCGCAAAATTATGTTAAGCATGTGCACTGTATGCAATAGCACAATCTAACTGCCAGAGCCAACCGAAAGAAGGCGCAGGAGCCATGATGTCATTATACACGGCCCCAAAATGTTTCCTGGTTGTGTTTGCGATATTCGTTTGAAAGCTGCTTGAACTTTCACGAGAAATTCGGAGCGCTAGTAGCGCGGCAAAGTTACTCCTGTATAGCGTGGGTCTTTTAACCTATAACGCCCTTTGTCCCTATTTCAGGCTCTGGGTGAACTCTTTCTTTCTTCCCTTTTACGAGGAAACTTTGGAGCGTGGGCTCCTAGCTAAATAAATAAGAACAGAGAAATCATTTTTATCGGCAGACACCGCACCGAATTTGATGAGGTTTCTTACATCTAAAAGAAAAAAGTTAAAAGCTAGTAGTGACCATCGTAGCTGGCCCGACAGACCACTCAGGCTGCAGGAGTGCTGGACCAAGGACTGGACAGAAGCAAGGTCATGTGTTTGCCGTCGCTTGAAGATACTCAGATTATTTCTTGCGTTCTGCCTAACTACATGATTGGCGCTAATTGTATTAATCAACGTTTAAAATATGATAGTTAGATTAAAGGTGCAATGAAAAAATTATAGAGCAACGTGAAAAGCTCCGAGCAGAACTTTCTGTTTCTCAATACATGCTGCATAAGTGTTTTTTCCAAGCATGAGGGAAGCCCGCGAATACGCGCAAAGTGTCTCGAGCGGCCAGTCGCGCGGCAATTGTTCGTGTATTCGAAACACCGAAAGTGGTCACGTGGGAGCAGAATATACTAACGTTACAGCACTGGCTCGCTCCGTGGTCTGATATGCTGCTATTTGCGGCGCCGGCTCGATATAGCAACTACACAGATAGCCCCAGCAAGTGCGGAAACGTGAGGAGGTTCTGCTCTTACGTCACCACTTTCTGCGTCATGACGTCATGACCCATACGCCTCCTGTGAAGGCAAACTGAAACTGGTTCATAGAAGATGTATTGCAGCACGTTGCTTAGGGCGGTCTGAGGCTTGCCAGGAATAAGTTTTTTCAGGGTTTCGAGATCTATAAGACCGTTATTTAACGCAAAAAAGAAAACAAATACCAGCCTCCATTCCACCCTATGAACTGCGAAGCTGTTGCCGACGATACCGTTGTCAGATGGGAAGAGGACTTGGCACCTTTGAAGGCACCGCGTCCATGAGCGTACATATCTCATCAACCCATCATCATCCGATACATTGACCCCGGTACTCCCCCACAACCCGGGCTGACTGGGTGGGGGGACTTGGTTCGGGCCTACGGTCCTTCCCGTACAAGGGGGCTGTTGTGGTGCAGCAACACAGAGTTACTGCACTCAACACACAAACAGCCATGTCGGTCTCACAGGACTTAAGCCTGAATGACCCTCGGACTGCCTCGGTGCAAGAAAGGCCAAGGCATACAACCATGTAGAGCACCAAAGCCGTCCGCGGAGCAGCGCGACCAACCAAGGGTGCGCCACCACCGGTTCTAGCTCTGGGTTCCGCTGAACCAAACAAAACCCCGTAGATCGACTGGCGCACACGGCCGAGTCGAGCGACCTTAGGAGCATGCATCATAACTTAATGGAAAGCTTTCCGCCTCACTCATCAAAAATCACCGCAGGACGGGCCCACACTTCGAGAAACTTCTTCTCGCCCAAGCGGTGCCGCTCCCGGGTGAGATGGAACCAGACCTCCTTCCGTGCTTTCGCAAGCACTTCGTGAAGTCCCGGCGCCCTCCCTCCGAAAACTGCATCGCGGCGTGCCAACCACACTTGGTAGGAGCACTCGGCGAGGAGAAGCACGAACTGGTTGACCGCCTGATTAGGCAAAGGGTGCAAAAATCGGACTGTCTGATAAGGAATGCCTGGGAGATTAAAAAGACTAGCGATCCTACAGAGAAGAGCTGCAGGAAGCAAACACTGCGTAAAGGCATGAACCGAGTCCTCACGAGCGCCACAGAACGGGCACACTCCACTAACCGGGACGGCTGTGAAGGGCCTGTAGCCCAACGGCAGGCACCCTCGCGCCAGGCGATACATAAAAGTGGCTCGCCTAGCGTCGAGGAAGCTAGCCGTGATGAGCTTCCAGTTTGGCCTGTGAATGGACAGGTCATACATTTGGCAATGCGAAGGGAGGCCTGGGGTAAGGATGTCTACTAATTCTTGGAGTGGAGTTGAAACTACGTCGATGTCGGGGCGAACCGTGCGGAGGCTTACCAAAGAGTTGGCAGCCGCCGCATAAATGGTGGACGGGGTACCTGAACGAGGAACGCAGTGCGAAAAAGTGCTCTGCGAAAACAAGCGGAGTCAGGTGCTAAGGAAAAACGAGGTAAAGCTTCGAGTCGGGATCATATCCGAGTTAAGAGCGACCTGGGTCCATCTGACGTGTAGTGCGGTAGCCACGATGCCCAGGTCGGGAATTCCGAGTCCTCCCTTATCCCTGGGCAACTTGAGCACCCGCCTAGCTACACAACCATTTGTACCCTCCCAAAGGAAGCGAAAGAGGACCCTCTCCAAGATATGCTTGGTTCGGGTCGGAACAGGAGACACACACGCCACATACGTCAGGAACGAAAACAGAAGTGAGCGCAGGATTGTCGCTCGAGCAGTCAATGGGCATGACAACGCGCTGAACTGCTGAATTCTGGTTTCAAGCTTCTCCTTAGCCTGTTGCCAGTTTTCAGGAGACAGACCATCTGGTTCGAATTGGAAGCCTAGAATGCGCAGCCGCGTTTTCACGGGGAGACCATGAACGGGCTGCGGACTGGACGGAGTGGAGTTCAAGTACATGGCTGCACTTTTCGACCTATTCAACCTTGCACCACTCGCCCTGCAGTAACTGTCCATGACCTCCAAGACGCCGCAAGCTGATGCTTCGTCAGGGACGACAATGGACACGTCATCCGCGTAGGCAAATAGTGCAACCGGAGGGGAACCTGGTGGGAGTAGGAACCTGCCAATTCTGCTGTCACAGGACAACCTCTGCAGAAGCGGTTCAAAAGCGAATACGTAGAGGGCAGGTGAGAGGGGGTCCCCCTGCCGTACACCACGCCCCACAATGAACGCCTCCGAGACGCGGTCCCGTATGACAACAGCAGAAGTCGGTCGAGAATACAAATCTAGGACCATCTGCCGAAAACCCACACTAAAACCAGCCTCTTCCAAAACACGAAAAGGTACCTATGGCTAATAATGTCGAAAGCCTTCTCCTGATCAAAGGAGCAAAGAATACCGATGTTACGACGTTACACAAGCACCGTCACCACAAGCGACATACTACGTCACGCGCTCACGCACGTGTGCGGAAGTGCAGCATACGACCTCATTCTTCTGGGCCCCCCGACAAACGCAAGTGCGTTATTCAACTAAATGAACGTTCAAAACTAAATTGCGTGATAAAATGCAAAAGCGTGCGACTTGCACACAAGCTGCAGACATGATAGCTTCGGATTGTTATTCGAATATACGCGAAAATATAAATCTGTAACCCGGACACAAAGACAAAGCCCTTTTCCAGCTGCAGTTTGAGGTCTGTCTAAGTGGCCGCGGCCGCTAGGAGGCGGCACCGTCATCGCATCATACATTTTCATTCTTGTAGGCCTTTCGCCTAGCGCAAGCGCATTATTGAACTAATGAAATTTCTCAAAGTAACATGCGCCAGAAAATTCGTGAAGTACGACTTACACGCAACCTGCAGGCACGATAGCATCTCATTGTAATTCGAATGCACAAGAAAACATAATTATGTTACGCGGAAACTCAAGCACGAACCGCTTTTCGAGCTGGCGTTTGTTGTTTGGTTAAGCACGCCACGAGAAATCCCGACCAACTAAAGGCTAACAGCTTCGCTGTAAAAAAAAAAAACGAACTGTCGCAAATGTCGTGACTATACTTGAATGAACGCCTTTTCTTCTTTTTCACGCGAATAAATTGGCACGTATTTCTGAAGTGCGTTGACAAACCATATACCCCCTTCGCGCAGTGCGTCAGCAGACTATTGCAAAGGGGATTTTACTGGCCGACAGGATCATGCGCCGCGTCTTTTGAACGCCGAAATGCCACTCACATCCCCGCCCCCTCCACCACTTTGGCTGATACAACCGATTCGGCCATGGGACGTGACCGAAAAGCGACGAAGCGACCCAATAGGCGACCAGGCACATCAGTTTATCGCTGTGCTTAGACGCAGTCACAGCGTTGCTTACAATTCTGCGCCATGAGCTTTGAGTTGGGGCGTTCGGCGTCCGCAGCGACTGGAAACTTCCTATAACGCCCCGTCGTTCACAGGGCTTGCCCTCCGCGCTGCCGCACCTCTCGATATGCTACGACACAAAAAGAAAGAGAAAAAAAAAGAAACAACTCAGGCCGCTGGAGTGCTGGACTATAGAAGACCTGGACGGAACCGAGTAATGTGTTTGCCGTCGCTTAGTCTTAATTGATGAATCAACTTCTCAAGTATTATAATTAGGTGAAAAGTGTCAATGAGAAAATTGTAGAGCGACATGAAAAACTCCCGATACAGCTTTCTTTTGCTCAGTACATATGCTACATATGTGTTTTTCCGATCGTGAAAGAAGCCCGCGAGATGGACGCAAAATTGCCGCACAACTGGCCGCTCGAGGCACTTTGCGTGTGTTCGCGGGCTTCTTTCACGCTCGGAAAAACACTTAAGTAGAGCGTATTGAGCATCACACTAAAGCCGTGTCGGGAGTTTTTCATGTCGCTCTACAATTTTCTCATCGACACTTTTCGTCTAATTATAATATTTGAGAAGTTAAATGTCTAATTAGGCGGAGCGAAAAAGATAGCTTGAGTATCTCCAAGCGACGGCAAACAACATTACCTTTGTTCTGTACAGCCGCGTGGCATTCGCGTATATTTAAACTCTGGCTAAAGTTAGCTAGGACACCCTGTATATGCCCGTGCATTCATCTGGTCCCTTGTCAGGCGTGACGGATCCGCCCGAGAGCTTTCAGCCGCAGCCGCAGCTCGCCGCTCCAAGCGAAACGTGCACTTTACCGTCGAGGAGAAGAATATTGTTCCGCCTTCCTCTGGCCTTTGGAGCTTCCCAACAAACAAACAAGTAAACAAAGACGGCGCGATTTATAGATACGAAAAAAATAATGAGAAAGTAGACAGCCCACAGACACACCGTCTGTGTGTGCGCACTCCTTCCGTTTTTTTGTTCCGTTGTTTCTTCGCGCTATTATTTTAGCTGTCTGACTGACTGGTCGTGAAGTAAACCAGTCAATCAATCAATCAATCAATCAATCAATCAATCAATCAATCAATCAATCAAGATTGATTGATTTGTTGGTTGTATTAGCATGCAGTAATAGTAGTTGTAACAGAAGCCGCAACCAGTGTGGTTTATAGCAGGTAGTGCGCGATGCAATTGAGGTTGCTAAGAGAGAGAGAGAACAGTCTTATTCAAACGTCCTTGCTGGGTTTGAAATGGGAACGCAGGAATATCTCTCAAAGAAGGGGAGGAAACAGCGCCTATGCCTGCGTGTGGGCCCGTAACTCCGGTGCTATAAATATGCGGACTGACTTCGGTTTCTGCCCATACGGTGGAATCGCTGAATCTTGCTTACGTAAGCCTCCGCGCGGTGTCAAGGGCACGCGCCGCCGCCGGGGAGAAGGCAAGGAATGAGGGGAGGGGGTCTCATTGCACCCCTCTCCTCGCGAGTCGAGCTTCCCGTGGTTTCGTAATACGAGCCGCGGCCCGAGGTAAAGAGAGAGAGACGCACGTGTTTGCACCCTGACGAAAGGGTTTTTGGGAAGGAAGGAAGGAAGGAAGGAAGGAAGGAAGGGGGACGCTCTGCCCTTTTGCGTCCATGTAACAACGATGCCGGGTCCTGAAAGCGCGTCGCCGTCCGACAACGGGACAAAAAAGGAAAAAAAGAAATTCGTAGTTCCGCCCGAAAGGCGAAGCACCGATTGCGATAGCAAATTAGTAGATAGCTGTACAAAGTAAGGATTGTAGCTTTATCGGCAGTGTAGACTTGTAAACATTTCCTTACTAACTAAACTAGCAATGATAGAATGTGTAAGCGTCACTCAACGAGGACGTAGTGTTAAGAACGGCCCAGCTGAGGTGCAAGTGTTGCCAGCCAGTTGCGACGACGGCGGCGTCAACTTTCAAGGAACGCCACCGTTACGCTCTAGCCTCGTCGCCTTTGTGATTGAATGAGTTCGACGAAGCAGGCTTTGTGCCGCAACACTACACCGCCAACCGGGTCGGCCGCGAGCGGGGGAGTTGCCGCGGGAACGTCGTCGGGGACCCCTTCCCACGCGCCGACCAAGATGCAGGACAATGGCTACCCGGTCGCGCTGCGAGGATCAGCTCCGAGTTCTACGAAGTCCGTGTGACGTCGGTTCCGGACCGGACCGTGAATCTGTGTGTGTGTGTGGGTGCGTGTGTGTGTGTAAGCCGTCCCGGAGAGAGGCGGCGTATTTACAATGACTGGACGAACGTTTACGTCCCCTTGGAATCAAGGGGGGGACCGAGTGTTTATAAACCGCTGTTGTGCGGATGCTCGACACACTTTCTTGAACAGTCATGTTAGACTGAGACACTCTCTCAAGCAGGCATGTTAGACTGACGTACTTTCTCTCGCGGTCATGCTAGACTGATGTAGATACTGTAAGTAAACCCACATTCCTCGTTCTCGATGAGAAGCAGTCCTTCCCTTCATCAACGTCCTCAGCGTGGATAAGTCGGACGACGGCATGGGCCAGCTGCCTTCTAATTCATGCCCGACTCCAATCTTGACAATGGATCACGAGCGATGGTATTGAGCCCCCAATCCTGAGAGTACAAAGAAACAGACACACTTAGACAGCGTTGTCTTTGTGTGTCTGCTTCTTTCTACGTCCTTGTTCACTTGCGCTTACGCATTCTATCATGGATTCGAACCAACCAGCCCGCTTACGCGTTTTAACCAACAACCAGCACGGTGTCACGCGCGCACAGGTAAACC
This sequence comes from Dermacentor andersoni, assembly GCF_023375885.2. Taxonomy (NCBI): domain Eukaryota; kingdom Metazoa; phylum Arthropoda; class Arachnida; order Ixodida; family Ixodidae; genus Dermacentor; species Dermacentor andersoni. The sequence continues at coordinate 147,512,111 of NC_092820.1, forward strand.
TGAACACATCTCGCTCGATGAGCGGGGAAACTCGCTGTCAAAATTCTGGAGTGAGGGATCGCGGCAGCAGCGAGCGAATTGACCTTCACCCATATCTCGTTTCAACGCGAACGAAACGACGAAAGCACAGCGCCTACGAAGCTACCGGCCCCACTACGCGCATTCTGCAAACATCGCAGATCGCTTTGAAGATGAGGCCCGTGCCAGCGCGCACATTGGCCACGTCGCAGATCGCTTTCAAGACACACGAGCGCCGGCAACGCGTCCCTACGGCGTCCGCCAAGGGCGTCTACTACGGCGTCCGCGTGGCCAACGCCTCGGTAGACGCCGCGGTTGTCTCCACTCTGTGTGGAGCGGCGGGCGAGGAGGACATTGAGGCACCCTAGCAGCTGCGGGAGAAGGAGAAGAACGTTCTCCTCCCTCGCCTGACCCCGAGCCTCGCGCGCGGCAAGAGAGGGCACGCATCCGGGCTGTCTCCTCGCTCGCGCGCGCGAGATTGAATCGCGATCGCCGACTCACCCCCACACGCTTTCACTCATACGGAACCTCACGTTGACGCCGATGGCGACGGCCTAAATGCGCCTGGAGTGTCCATATAATGGCTATCGCAACAAAATAAGAATAAAACGGGAGAGCGAAAGAAACTAGATAAGCAAGCACCTGGAACGCCGACAAAGAGAAGGCGGTGCGAACGCCGACGCGGGTCGCCATTTTGGGCTAAGATATTCGACCGTAGGATCGTCGTTTCAGCACCGAGTATACCTGAAACGACTCTGCAGCAGAAGCTGTTCAAGAAGCTCGCAATCAGCGAAACCACTGCGGCTTCACGCGAAGTCTACCCTACGCAAGTAGCATTCAGGTTCTGTGTTCGTTCCCCAGTTGCTTTCGCCTGCCACGGCGTGAGAAGACCTCAATAAACAAACAGAAATCCACACACACGCACACACACAGGCAGTTGCCTTGAATGAAGCAAAGTTGCAAATAACAAACAGAGCTATTTTCATCGCGTGGAAAATTTAAACATTTTCGAAAACCTGTTCTTACCCTTGTGTCTGGGACCTCTATAGGTCCGAGGTGTGACAAGGTAGTTCAAGAGCGCCTTACGGCTCCCGGAGCCCACTACCCGGATTCCACAGGTGTATGTGCCATTGCACTTGGACCCTCTCTGCACTATCACCAGGATCGGCCCGCTTTTTTGTTGACGCGGAACTAAAACAAAAAAATTGCGCAGAGCCCTAGCTACAAACAGCTTCGCTGTAAAAAACCAGTGCTCAGCTCACTCCGTATATGCGTAGATGCAGCCAAGTTTGCACGGCGTGGTTATTACGACCGCGCGCTATTTCAGGCCGATCGCTATTGATTTTTCCGGCCCTGCGTTCCCTCTTTCCTAACCGCCCGCGTTTTTTCTCTTCGCCGTATACAGCCTTCCGGTGCGCCCGGCCTTTTAATTGCGCTGTTTTGGTTAATAGCGCCATTGCGACTGCCCTTATTAATTCTTTATGCCTCTGGGCACCCGCGGTGAGGTCTTAATCCCGTCGTTGTAAGCACCGGTGCAAACAATCGTTTAATTGGACAGTCTGTGTGGAGAGTCAGTATATAGAAAGTCTAGCAAAGCGCACACGATCGCAGGCAGGGAACGAGGTCGTGGGATGAAATTAGGAAATGTGCACGGATAAGATGGTCTCAGTTAGTGCAAACTGATAACTGGAGGTCGTCGAGAATAGTCTTCATCCAGCAGTGAACGTAAGTAGACTTGCTACTACTACTACTAACTACTACTACTACTACTATTAATAATAATAATAATAATGTATACTACTATAGAAAGTGTGAAAGAGACTTAAAGCGACAGAGCTTTATCGAGGTGGAAAATTTTGCAAACCAATCGACAATGATTGCCAGCGCAAGCGAGTGGCGAATATCTGAACGCTTCTCGGGAGCTACTTCGCATTGTTAGAAGGAATGGCGCGTGGCATTCCCGAACTCCTTTTCCTTCCGCATTGGAATGGCCGACAGCCCTATATACTTGCGACACCTGCGGCTGCGAGGAGACGAACGGGCACCTCCTCTGTGGCTGTGCCCGTTACAGTGTGCCAAGAAAAGTGCTCGTGACCGCGCTCGAAAAACTGGACAATCGCCCCTTCACAGAAGAAAAAGTTCTAGGACGCTGGTCCAGACGTGTTTCGGCTCTCAAGGCCTTCAGGGCTCCGCTGAAGTTTTTAAGGACATGCAAATTGTGCGACCGTCTTTTAGTGTTGCGTGTAACATCGCGTTACTGTGTGAATTTTTCTCGTTCTGTTTTTTCTCTCTTCTTTCTCCTTTTATTCCATTTACCCCTTTCCTCAGCACAGGGTAGCCAGCCGGTGCTTACACTGGCTAACCTTCCTGTCCTTGCTCCCCTTTTCTCTCTCTCTCTCTCTCTCTCTCTCTCTAATGGAATGGCATGATCGAAGGCGTATCATTCCTTGCTTGTAGCAATGAAAATACCGAGGAAGTGGACCCTCAACTCAAATACCAGCCGCGAATGTAGACATTTCCAAAGGTGCCGAGACACTAAATCGTCGACTGCGCTTTGGGGGCAGCGTATAAACCAGACATTTTCCATATATCGCATAAAACGGGCTTCTTCCCCGGCTTGCTCCTGTGGCCGCGGCGATGAGGATGTTCGCCATCTGCTCCTCGAATGCCCCAATACGCGGCGCTGAGCGAAAGGCATCGAACGCACTTGAACATTTTTCTTTTTTTTTTTTTGAGAGGACATGTGCATGCATTCTTAACAAGGACAGCATATCGGACACAATAGTCACACGACGTAAGTGCAACTTGCTTCGCTTGTTCGTAATTATTAGCGCTTGTATATTACGCCTCACACTGTTTCCTACTCTCATCTGTTTACATGCTCATCGCAGTCTGTATCACGACCGCTTTTGTGTGTTTGTGGGTTGGTTTACAAATTCATTGTGGTGCGACTTGCCTTTGCCTTCTATATTTATATTCTCACGGGTGTATATGACTGCGTTGCGTGGATTTCTTGCCCTTTGACGTGCTTCTTTTTCATTTCCTTACTACACACATCTTTTTTTTTTATATTGCTGTTTCTGCTAAGCGAAAAGGAGTAGGCGTCACCATTGTAGGGCGACTATGTATACATCTCTCTTATTTTGATTTCAGTAATGAAAAAAAAAGCTTGTTTACATTTATTCCTGGCCTGTAAAAATCGGCGGTAAATGTCCTACCGCCAACCACCAACCACGAGAACAGGTGAAAGGGCCAACGTAAGCTATGCACCTTTAAAAACTGGGCTGTAGTTTTCAGGCGTTCACATATCGGATAGAGGGAAGCATCACGGATGTCGAAAAATTAGTGGGGAAAAGTGGCCACACTGTAAAATGACTTACACACTCCTAAAAAAAAAAAAAAAGAATGTTTGCACACTTTGGGGCGTGTGTTTGTCCCAGAACAATAATCGTCGTCTACCGTTCTTGCATTTCCTTTCGAGAATGCCATGCCACGCTGATCAACGCACATGCCGTTCCTGATCTGGCAGTATACCGGTCTCGCAGGCGTTCAAGAAAGGAAATGCGGGCAAGATAGATGACGATTTTCTCGTTGTGGGACAAGATAAGCCCCGAAAGGGTACAAACTTTTTTTTAAGAGTGCACCCTTAAATTCAATAAAGACGTAAATGTGCCCATGACTCACACCCTTACACCCCCTTTTGGGGTGTGAGACTCCCGAGTTACAAACAGGTTTGCACCTTGCTTAAGTTTGAGGGGTGCAACTTACTTTATAGTGCATGCGTATGATGACGCCAACACAGCAGACGACAAGACTGGAGTCAGGGAAACAGTCTTAGGATGGTGCCTACAATTTGGGCCACATTTACCTCTATCCCCCTATAGTGGCAACGCAACCGACACAACGAAAAGGGAAATCGGGAAGAAGCACGGGAAACTTGCACCCATTTTGGACCTTTGGCCCCAAGCAATCGAACTTGTGTCTTACGTGCGCCATTCTCTAACGCTGCATTTGTACTTACACGGGACGAATAGCTTGAGCTTGTACCGGCGCGCCGCAGCATTCTTGACTGAAAAGTAAGCGTAAGGCGTTAAAGAAAGGAAATGCAAGCACAATGATCATTCTTCGGGGACACAATTCGGGGAGACAATCAATCTTCAGGGAGACAACAGGGAGCTTAACGAAAAAAAGAAAGAAGTTTCTCTTTGGAATGTGTAAGGCACCAACAGAACAGACGACAAAAAAGAAAGGAGGGGGTGGAAGAGGGGGAATCGGTAAACGCTGCTGTTGACGTCTGGACGCCTCCGACTATTCCGTTATATATTGTAATACGTGCGCATCATACTGACAAGCTAAAAAATTCTCGGGCGCAGCCGTAATGACAGTGGCAGCCACACTGGTCCGCTAATTCGCGTCAAAGCCAAGCTCGTCGGTGTCATTATTAGCGTTCCGAGTAGACGTCACCGAGCTAATTGCCGGACGTTTTTGTTTGCGTGGACGAACCCGACCCCGTCTGCAGACCACGTATATACTGCATGCTATTCTGGGAAGGCGCCTGTACGTTTCCTCTCTCACGTTTTCCGGCTCTGCGCAGACGGCATTAGGAGGCCGCGGCTTGTATCGAAGGGCAGTGGACTGATTTTTCGAACTTCCTCCTCCTCACTTCCTCCTCTCCCATACGTGAAGCCACGCACGTTTAGCTATGCCCTCATAGAAAGGTCGCGCTTATATATATATCTATATATATATATGCTCATAGAAATTCGGGGCGTATCGGTTGAGGCTTTACATTACGCGTGCGTGGTGGCGAGCCAATAACTGGCGCGAAACCACTGAACCACGCGCGTGGCATTGAGACGCGCGCGTACAACTTCCCGCAATTACTAGGCCTTATTAATTCCCGTATCATTGCTTGACGCAGGCATTCTTCGCAATCATGCAGATCGGATACGTATATGCGTGTGTATGCCATTCGACTGTTTCGCGGGTGATAAAGCGATGTGAGGGAGCCCGTCCCTGTGGTTACGTGGCAATTGGTTTGTTTAACGCGGGCGCGTTTATGTGACCCTGGTTCCATCGTCGAAAACGCGACCCACGTCCGTATATAGCCTTTGTCGTGAGAAAAACGAGGCCACTGTATAGTATGACGAGTGTTGCCGAGTCCACTGCTGTTGCATTTCCCGATCGCGAAGCATCTCATGTATAAGGAAAAAAGTTTCGCTGTTGATGCTATGTAGACTTCGTGAGAATGTCTACTTTGCGTGCTTATCAGTTTTCTTTTTTGTGTGTGCGTGCAAGGTGGCCAGATCCTGTCCCAGACCACTGTATGTTTAGCGAAATGTGACTGAGTGATTAGGACGATGACTTACTCGGTATTTGTCTTCTTTGTGTTTTAGTTATTCCTGTAGACGTGTTCGTTTTTTTGTATTATATTCTTGCTATCTTTTTTACCTTAGATAAAAATCGTCTCCAGCGATGGCCATTCAATGGGCGGACTCTGACGAGGGAAAAAGTGACCCCGATTTTCTAAAATGGTACAAGTTCTCGAGATTTTGTCTCTTGCTTATAGAATAGCACCTTTGATGCACCCGGAACTTGTTAATAAACTTCAGACGTCTACTAGAAGTGGTATTAAAGAAATTATGCAACACCTTGTGCGCTGCTGCCCGCGTACTTCGAAAATGAACGGATATATAGACATCCGCGCCGCTCTAAACAAGTTAGACACAAGCGCCTTCTCGTATAGATAGTTTGCACAGACGTCATCGCGGCCGCCATCTTTAGGTACTAGCAGGTCGAGAAGGGCTGTGATCAAGAAACGTGGCAGCAGGACAGCACGACGCGTCCATCTTGTGTCGAACGGCAAAGCGATAACAGTGGTAAGTCGGTGAAAAACAGTCTCCGTCAATGAGCAAAACAATGTGCGCGTGATAACACAATGCACTGACGTCATCGTGGCCGCCATGTTTGGGTACTAGCGCAGTGAGAGCCGCGTCTTTGACGTCACATGAAAACTATCTCTAGGACGAGATCTTGGGGTATCATGGCCTCGCGCATTACAGCCGCAGAATTCCGACCGCGGCGGTCTTGGGTGGGACCAGGTGTTGTTCGTTGCTTCGAAGTTTCAATCGCCACTATTAGTTCCGCCATGCTGAAAGGGCTGGATATTTCGGATTTGGAAGTTGTGTCAGACTCATCAATTTCGGGGCAGTTTATGGGTGACGCGTGATCGTATTTCGGGAAGAACGCTCTAGCAGCGTGTTCTGCAAATTGATGTGGGTGGAAAGGGGGAAGGGGGAGGCAATGTGAAAAATTGGAGGACGCTTAAGCTTCGCCTTCAAGAGTGGAACGCGACAGCGTTCTCGTCGACCCACCAAGGGGTGTAAGACAATGCGCTACGGCAGCAGCGATCATTTATGAGGCGGCCCGCATCGGACTTTGCACCCACCAATCACGCGGTGAGCGTCGAGCAACGCAGCGCAACTTGTGGCTGAGTGGTAGCGTCTCCGTCTTACACTCCGGAGACCCTGGTTCGATTCCCACCCAGCCCATCTTGGAAGTTGCTTTTTATTTATGAAGTGCCTGCCGTAATTACGTTGACTAATGTTGACTACAAGGTTTTCATGAAAGTTCTTGCAGCAAGGCTGCAGGGAGTTATACGGAAGTTAGTTGGGCCGCATCAGACATGGGGCATCAGAGGTAGGAAAATATTTACAAATATTCATACAGCTAGAAGCATTTTAGAATATTGCGATAGCGCTCTCCTCAAGGTAGCGATGCTGCAAATAGATCTAGCAAAGGCTTTTGATATGGTACCACATAGTGTTCTCTTGTTATTAATTAATTATGTAGGGCTTGGTTCCGTCATGTGTAAAGGCATCAAAATGGCATATCAAAGCTCATGTACCAATTTAATTGTTAATGGTGAACTATCACAACGCATACAAGTACTTTCTTCCGTTCGACAGGGTTGCCCGTTAAGTCCTTTACTTTTTGCTTTATTTTTGGAACCGCTTTGTAGAAAAAGTTAATAGTACAGAAATCAGGGGGTTTAAGATACAGTCCTGTGAAGTACGTGTTCTAGCTTATGCCGATGACGTTGCCCTATTTGCTGCAGATAGGGAGAGTGTTAGCTCATTATTAAGAATTACTGAAAGGTTTTGCGAGAAAAGCGGCAGTGAAATCAATAAGCAAAAGAGTATTGGTCTCTGGCATGGCCATTGGAATGCCACGCCCGGTGTTTTTGAAAATATTCGGTGGCTCACGACACCTAGCACTTACCTGGGGGTACCTTTGGATGGGTATCGTGAGAACGAGTCACTTTGGCTCGAAAAAACTGATGAAATGCGTGCGATGGCCGAAGCATGGGGTGGCCGTGAGTTGTCGATTTTTGCACGTGCCACTATTTGTAACGTTTTTCTCGTTGCGAAAATTATGTATCTTCTGCAGGCACTGTATTGTACACGTAGGCACATTCAAAAATTTCACCGAATATTTGCCACGTTTATCTGGTGTTCTACGTGGGGGCGAACATCAAGGACAAATTTGTTTCGTCGAGTAAAGAAAGGTGGTCTGTCGGTGTGCCACTTGTTTCTTCAGCAAGTTGTATCACGTTTCATATTGATAAGGGACGAAAGAGACCCGTTTCTGTGTTTTTTTTTTCAAACCATGTTAACAGTTTCTATGCCTGATTTTTTTGTTTCTTCAGCCATTGGCCCTCACTACACAATTTCAAGGTTCTTGCGTGAAGTTGTAACGTCCTATCGTTTCCTTAGGGCGAGATTTTCCCTTGAGTACCTCTCCAATGTAAAAAGAAAGCGTCTTATGAAGGATCTCATTGAAAGTGTGTTCCCTGTTCCATTATATCGGTTAATTTTTCAACGAGGGCCTGGGCAAGACGTACTTAAAAGGGTTAAAAATATGTGTATACCGGCGAACGTTAAAACATTCTTCTTCAAGCTTCACACGGGAACCTTGCCTGTTAAAACGTGGCTAGAGGAAAGAGGGATGTATGTGCCATGGGGAAGCAGATGCTTTTTGTGCAACAAAGCTGAAACGATTGAACATGTTTTCATCGATTGTAATAATGCCATATTCTTTTGGGACATATTACAGAGAACGTTAAAGATAGACCTACCCCTCAATCCACATGGCATTTGTTTTTTACCCCCTGAACGCAATTTTGAACAGATGGATGTTATCTTTTTACTTGGACTACACGCAGTATGGCGTAGTCTGTTGGCATATAGACATTGCGATGTGAAAGGCCGAACTGTGTATGAATATTTTGTGGAAACGGTTGTGAAGGTGCGTGACGTGTACAAGATGAATGACTGCGATGAAGATGTGGTGTCAATGCTTGATACTTTGACACATATAAAACGGGTGTGATCTATGATCACAAACACTTTTGAGGCTTGTAGCCAAGCTGGAAATAAAGAAAAAAAAAAGCCAACGCCGCCGACACCGACGACACCGGCTTTTCTGCGACACGAGCTCCTTAACGCTATCGCGTTAAAACGTCCGTGTGCCGTGCATTGGATGCACGCTAAAGAACTTCAGGAGGTTTAAATGAATCCGGAGTCTAGATCACCCGCTGTGGTGTCTCTCATAACCACATCGGGATTTTCTTTTAGTTTGGGCACGTAAATCCCCAGTATTTAGTTCAATTTCATTACCTCGGTGACGTCATATAGTGTGCGCAAAACATCTTGACTTTCTCTCTCTTCTCTCAATAATGAAGTGGCTAACTGCAGCCTGTTGGTAATCCGATGCTGAACGCGAGCAGCGGAAAGGCAACACGGAAAGGTAAACAAGAAGGGGACAAGCACCGTCTTCCCAACCGACATTTTTTATTGCCAAGTATATGTGATAAACATGTACGCATGCGTACAAAAGTTTACGCGTAACAGTTTGCAGCGCTTGAGCCGCCTCGTTTACCTCTGTGTCGCCCATTGCACTGTTCAACGTTCATCTAACCCTTGCCTTTCCTTTCTCCCTTACACCAGTGCAGGTCAATATATATATATATATATATATATATATATATATATGTCCTAGAAGTAGCGATAAATGGAGGCGCATATAGCAAATAGCGAGTCAATTGCCCTGGTAAGATAGTTCGCGGGACTTTGGCTGAGTTCATTGCATCGGCTCCATTTCATCACAAAGGGAATATATATATATATATATATATATATATATATATATATATATATATATATATATATATATATATATATATATATATAATACAATAGACGAAGTGAGTGATAGAGCCAAGAAACAAAGGAGCAATGGAGCGCTACAACGCAAAACCTTTCGCGGACACACAGAATGCTATGTATAGTCTGGCACTGCGGGCGTTTCTCTTTTCTCGTATCCTCGTCTTAGTGTGCTCGTACAGTGTTCTCCCGACTGCCTGCCTTTTTGATGGTGTGTAACTTAGACGCTGGCACGAACGAGTTGAACGTCCCGCGAGTGTACGTCATCCCGCGGTGACGATCTCACTCGGCCTTTCTTTCTTTCTTTTCTTTGTTTCTTTCTTTCTTCCTTTCTTTTCTTTCTTTCTTTCTTTCCTGCATTGTCGAACAAGAGAGGACGCTGGGCTTTCGGTTTCTTTATCGCTTACCTGGACAAACAACTCCGTCACGTTGGTCGTCGCGTGACACTGGGGGGCGATCGTGTCTCGTGTTGCGCGGTGTCCGAAAGGCGGCCCGGCCGCTTCAGCTTTCGCTTCCGAGATATCTTGAGACCTTTAGTACGAGCGTGCGCGCGAGCTTGCATGCACAGTTCTCAGCAGAACTTTTTGTTGGGCTAGTTGGTGCATGTTACTGAAGCACTAAAGCGCCTGACAGACGACGCAAGAAGAGACACGGAACTGTTACTGAAGCACTAAAGCGCCAAACAGACGACACAAGAAGAGACACGGTGCGTGTCACTTCTTGTGTCGTCTGCTTGGCGCTTTAGTGCTTCAGTAACAGTTATCAGGTCAGGCGAACAAGATTATTCGTATTACGGGATGTAGTGATAGCATTAATACACTTTGCATGTCTGTGTCTGTATGTGGGAAGGGGGAGGGGGGCAGTAATCTCGAGTGGGCGTTCATCGCTCAGTCACGGTGTGTTCTCTGCGCATAAATGAATTATGTGCGTCGCTTAGTTGTTACAGAGATGGCTCCGTGGCTTAAAAGAAGAAAAAAAATTCCGGTATAGGGTGGTGGGGGTGGAAGATGAGGAGACGAACGGCTGGTCGGTGCCAGAGTATCGAAAACCAGCGTTTCCTCTACGGAAATTCGTGATGTCCTTAATTGGAGCTGCCGAAAAGAAGTGCCCTTTGTCGAAACTCTGGGGCCAGCGAAACGAGGTTCTAAAGTTGTCCAATTTTAATTATATAGCGAGGCCTCTATCTCGTTGTTACCCTATCTTCCAGCCGTTTTCTTCGTCATCGTCTTTCTTTAAACATTTTTTTTTATCTGTGCACTTTCGTTGAAAGCGTAAAGCAAATTCCCTTTTACTAGAGCCTTCGCAAGACGCTCGCATCCCCCTCTTACCTCCGTGGTTTCGACATAGGCCCAGTCGGCGTATTTCTCTTCCTATGCAGTCGTAAAATACGACGTTAATTTCAATATCGGGCTCCACTCCGCGCTGCTCTTCTTCCTTGCTTTCACCTAGGGTTAATAGTTGGTAGCTAGGGTTAGTTACATATAGATAGTTAGTAGCCAGGCTTAATAGTTAAGGAGCTCGTGGCTGCGCAAACGCAGGAGCCTGAGCGGCAAGAATGTCACAAAAAAGCGAGAGAAAAAAATTCTAAGCGCCAATCCTCGACAGTGGGTATGAGCCACTCTCGAAAGCAAACGAGCAGGCAAGCAAAGTCTAAGCGCACGTTGTTAGAAGAACCGGACTCGGGCATGGTTTCGCTCACCGACGAAAAGATTAAAGGAAAAATGAAACGCGTCTGCGCAATGGCCTGCCGCCAGGAACGTTGGGAAAGCTTGCTGGTGGAAACGTAGGTGGCTACATACTCCGCGAATTCATGCATTGAGCGGATTCGGCGATTTTGAAACAACCGTCGGGCTTGTTACACGAAGCAGCTCCAAGAGTGCGGGCGCCTATGTCTGGAAACGTTTTCTTTTTTGTTTTTGTTTTTTTTAAAATCGGGGGTCGGTCGAGTCGGTCCGCTTCGCGAGCGCTTTCGTAAGATTACCAAAGAGCGCGCTAATCTCGCCTTTCATGTTTTTTTTACGTCTTTGACGGGCATGAAAAGGCCGTCTTTTATTGTCTTGACTTCGTAGTGCCTTCATTTTAGCATCGCTGGAAAGGACTAAAGGGGCAAAAAAGGTCGCATGGCTTTCGCTTCTTCCTTCTTTTTCTTTCGGCTAAAGCGAGTATATTTTTCTTTTATTTCCTATAGCTTCGATACCGCTCTCTTCCCTGATTTGTCAGCTTTGCGTGTGCTATACCCGGCATTTGGTTTAGGGATGCGTAATGGAGTATATGGAAGGCCTGTGCCAGCGCTATAGAGTGTTTCCATACGCATCATCTTTTATTCTATATATATTTCTTTCTGTTGGGAAAATTGGGGAGCACACACTATTTGATGTTTGTAATTCCTTCCCCAGTCTCCCTAACGTAATGGTTTGCCAGCCTCGCACGCACTGCATGGAGAGCAGTGGGTTTAGGGAGGCAAAGCCGAATAATAGGCCTGCTCCACCGTTACTAGCTATAACAACGTAGTGCATGTCTCGATCTTTTATTTTTAATCTTTTAGGAGGAGGTATGTGAGAGGTTAGGTATTGCATATTTCTTTTTACTCTTTTTTGTCTCCTTCCCCAATTTTCATTACGTGCGGGTTTGGCCAGACTTGGCCATCATGTACACCGCACTGGTTATTATAGGAAGCGACATCGAATAGAAGAAAAGTCTGCGTTATAGTGTTGCTCGAACCACGGTATATACACGCCTCATCTCGGCATTATCTTTTTTTTTTTCGGGAATGCTGGCATTTAGGAAGTACTCAGAGTTATGTTTTCACTCTCTGCGAGTCCGTCCCCAACATCCCTTGGGTACTTTTTGTGAGCTTTACTACACTGTAGACCGCGCTGGCTTTAGGGAATTGAAACCAAATATATATAGGGAAGGCTTGCGCTCTTCGCCGCTTTGCCTTATTTTTCTAGATAAGTAACAGTTACTGAGCTAGGGAGTGTCTTTTGTGGTTTCTCCCACCCTCCACGTACCGTTTTCTTTTTTGGCAGACCGCGAACAGCGCTAGCTGTAGCGAAGCTAAACATAGATTGGGGAACGCCAACGTTTCTAGGAGGAGAATGGGCCGTCGAGCCAGTCCGTTCTTTCTTTTCCTTTGCGTACCCGTCATCATCACTCAATTTTTTGTTCGCTTTGCTTACGCTATAAGCACGTAAGGCGCCTGCGACCTATAAGCCGCTGTTTTCGCGTTCAAGTGCTGTCCGTTCGTCGCTCTTCGCAACAGTGTTAAGTAAAAGAAAGCGAATGACGATGTTTAGGGAAATGGGGATGAATGTCGGGAAAAGGATGACAGCATCACGTGGACAGCTCTTTACGAAAGAGCTGCACATGCTGAGCCCTTTGAGAAAGCTGTCAAACCACGTAGCTTGTGCGGGGAAAGCCGAGAAGAGAAGGCGTCAATATACCGCGAACGCAAGGAGGCAGCTATGTCCCGCGGACTCGTACTACAGGGGAACACTAAGCCTACGGGCTGCCCCTCCACTTCGTTCTTTATTTTTGTTTCTGTCGCGTTTGTCTGCAGGACAGAAAGTCGACGAACGAGGGAAGGGGAAAGAACAATACTCTTACGCGTCAAACCTATATATAGCGTGGTGTTCCTTTGCCGCTCTCGCTTCTGGCTTATAGGATTGTGTCTATTCTTGGCAGTGCTCATGTTCGACACGTGAGGGAGTCATCGGGAACAGGTCGGGTACGAAATGGGGAGCGAGAGTTGAGAGGAGAAGCCGCGTGATGCGGGCGATGTCCTGGCGGATAGCGAGAGGTGGCTTCAGCCCATCGTTTATGTCGAGCCTAGATCGGTCTCTACCAAATGAGCTGCCCTAAAGCTTTCACGGCGAGGATTCCGAACATCCGTATCGCTTTTTTTGTGTGCGTGCTTTTGTTATATTGAAACTCGGTGGCGGCTGTTGTCAGCAATCTCGTACTTTATAAAGCCTTTCTTCTGCATTTATTATCGGCCCTTAACCAATGTGGTTCGAATGAACAAAGCGTCAAATCTTAGAGTATATGTTGTTGCCCTGAATACTACGCAGATTCAACTCAAGTTTGGAATCTGAATGAGTTGAAGTTTGTTTTGCGTATCGAGCTCAGAAAAACTATATTGCGCCACCAGGTGGCTGCACCGTGCAGGTCGTTCGCGTCTGCGCCTCCGCTCATCCGGTAAAACGCCCAGTCCGCTTGCGTTCACCGAAGTACCGGACGCGCTAAAACTCTCTATTAGAGTTTTAGCGTGTCTACGGCACTCCGGTATACGCAAGGGCGCTCGTAGATCACCGGAGGCGTAAACGTGAGCGGCCGATTGAGGCCCGAGGTTAAAGCTTGCTCTTAAATAAATGAAAAAGAATCGACATAAATGGCGCAGAAGACTACACGAAATGGGAGGCCTGCCTGTTGTCGTGGTGTTCGTCTTGAGACTTGGTGCCTATGTAGTTTTGTGTGTGGTCTTCTCTTGCGTCATTTCTCCGAAGGCGTGTTATATACAGGGTGTTTCAGCTAACTTTAGCCAGAGTTTACAAATATGCCGATGCACTCTGAGACGACGCGACCAAATGCATGTTGCTCGCTTTTGTATGTAGTGCGTATGTGTGTCATGGTATCTTTTGTATTTTGCTTAGTTAGCTGATTAGTCAAGATTAATTAACCAATTTCTGAAGCAACGAAGTTAGGCAAGAAATTCGAATTAGAAATTTGTAGTGCGCTTTGCAAAACGTCCGATTTGACAGTTTCTAACTTTCTATCTATTAGGTATCAGTGTTTTCCAGCCTACTAGCAGAGCGCGTTGCCCCTTAAAAGGCGACAGGGCAGCGACGAAGGCGTTGGCTGTGCGATTTACGCCAGCGATGTGCTTCCCTCGCGGCGGTTCGCGATAGCGATAAGCAGACGCAGCGGCATCACACCCGCCTAAATGCTGCGTTTGTTTGTGTGTGGAACGCTTTGAAGCAGTGCAATCACGACGCGCAAGCGAGCATGTCACATGGCGGTTTTCTTTCTTTTGTTTTTGTATTTCGCGGGCATCCGCAGTAAGCTGAAAAACACTAATACTTAGTAGATACAGAGTTAGAAACTGTCTAATCGGACGTTTTTCAAACCGCTCTGCAACTTTCTAAGTGGTATTCTTTTCGTAGGCGCGTTGCTTCAGAAGTTGCTTAATTAATCTTGACTATATTATGTGATTAAGCAAAATAAAAAAACATAGCGGGACACACTACACGCAAAAGTGAACGACATGGATTTGGTCGCGTCGCCTTGGAGTGCATCGGCATATTTTTAAACTGCGGCTAAATTTAGCTGAAACAACCCGTTTTATACGTTTGCTCGCATATCTCGCGAAGAGCATAATTCTGCGCCCGCGTGCTCGCTTATGCGCCTGCACGTCGAGCTACTATACAAAGGCGCGGCGAAAATTAGAATGCGTGGGGTGCTAAGTGCGAATGTGGTGGGCGGACGAGCAGTACGTGTGCATATTTAGTCGAGAGGCTGGTGTTCGAGTTTTTAAAACAAAAACAAAAAAAGAGCAGGAAGAACGGACCGTGACGGGCCTAGACGAAACGACCGTTCCGCCGTGAAAAGGAAAGAATGAAAAAAGGAAAGAAAGGAAGAAAGAAGGAAAGAAAGGAAGAGAAGGAAAGAAAGAAGAAAGGAAAGAAAGGAAGAAAGAAGGAATGAAAGGGAGAGAAGGAAGGAAAGAAGGAAAGAAAGAAAAAAGGAAAGAAGGATAGAAAGGAAGAAGGAAAGAAAGAAAGAAAGAAAGAAAGAATGATATACTGTAACATGGAACGACGAGGTGAAAAAGTGTTATGTGTTTCTCCGAGTAACGGTGAGGAATCGCGGCCCATCTTGCCCGACTTCCCGTCTCGCCGCTTTTGTTCTGCGTTGCCATCGCCTGCAGCTGCGCATGTGTGCGTCTCGAGTGCGATGGAGCTAACTTACTTGCCTCGCGATGAGATTGAAAGACACCCCCCCTTCCTCCTCCTCCCCCGGAACGGTTCTTCTGAAGGGGGCAACCGGCCGGGTTCGCCCATCTGTGCTCTCCTGCGGACGTTGAGTGTCCCGTTAGCTCGCAGCGCTGTTAACGCGCGGTCGTTTAACCATGTAGCGTTCGTTTGTGTACACGGTATACATAACCACGACGCAGTCGCTCGCACTGTTGTTAGGCGCGCGGCAAAAAAAGAGAAAAAGATCGTAGCGTTCTTGCGACACTGCCTGCGTTATTACCTATCTGTGTCGGCTGCGCGTAAACTGCGGGAGAACTTGCAATAATCGGAAAACGCGAATGCTTCCTATCTTAATAAATTGAAAAAAAAAAATAATGGATTCAGACAGCCATTATTCGTACAGTGGACTCCGGATAAACGCAACTCGCTTAAACGGAAACGCCTGACGAGCGGGACGAGGGTACCAGTTTTGGTTGGCCCACCCGTAGGAACGCTGTACGTGTACCCGCCGTGGTGGCTTAGCGGCTGTAGTGTTGCAATGCTAACTAAGCGCGAGGTCGCGGGATCGAATCCCGGCCGCGGTGGCCGCGTTTCGATGGAGAGCGAAATGCAAAAAAAAAAAAAGCCCGTGTACCTTGCCTGGGGGTGACGTTAAATATCTTCGTGTAGTCAAAAGTAACCCGTAGTCCCCCCCCCCCCCCCCCCCGCCCACTGGTATGCACCTGACAATCAGATCGTGGTTTTGGCACGTATCAAAACCCCCAGAGAGAGAGAGAAAGAGAGAGAGAGAGAGAGGAATGGGGAAAGGCAGGGAGCTTAACCAGAGAAAAAGATGCGGTTTGCTACCCTACGCTGGGGAGAGAGGGGAGGGGGAGGTAAAGTGGTAACAAAGTAGAGATGAGGAAAGAAAGGAGCATAGACACACAATCACAATCGGTCACGGTCACCGCACACTGTCATCGCACAGCACAGTGACACTTGCAGCACTATCAACATCTGTTCAGGCTACAGCCGCTTGTCCAATTCTGTCGCCCTCAAAAAACCGCAACCCCCAGAATTTATATTATACGCCCATAGGAAAGATGTTAACAAACTTCGTTTAAATGGAAACGCTTCTCCTTGTGAACTCTGGTTATATAAAGGGAACTGGAACCGACGCTGCACCTAGCTAATCGGAGGTCGTGCATACTTCATGTTGAAACAAGATTAAGGTTTACAAGAATTTCAAGTGGCGATGCCATATAGCCGGGGAAACCGAATTCATTAGTCATCAGGCATTACGTCGCCTAACATACGATGTAAGGACATGTGGAAAGTGATAACTCCGAAAAAAAAATATTCGATAGATAAATTATCCGACATAATGCCTACGCTACTTAATATGTGAAAGCTGGTATGGATTTTCTGCAGTGTACACTTATCGAATTGCGAAAGCTGCGTATGGTAGGTTTTTAAATTGCATTGCTTCTCTGGTCACCAACTAAGATATATATATATATATATATATATTATTGCTCTATGTTGTATGTTATTGTAATTGCCGCTGCTGACTATTTGCACAAAGGTAGCTGTGGGCCTTTGTCAAGCTTGCCCTACGGAGAGCAGCTTTTACCTACAGCTTCCTTCATCATTGTGATGATGAAAAATAAACATTATTATTATTGCTCACGCTGTCGAGGCATCAGCGGCTGCAGCTCAGCTGCGTTCGCATTGCCTAGTTTTCGCTTTCCTTTGTGCGTCGGGATGGGTGCCAGCAAAAAAAAAATCGAGATTGCACGAACAAATGTCTTGGGTGAAAGAAACTGTGATGCTCCAAGCAGAGTACAATAAATTATTATTTTTTTCACCGCAGCGAAATTAAAACTATCGAAGCGTTTGAATAAAAGAACCTTTCGTAATTTCTGCGCCCTTCGCACGAACGAAACTTCTCATAAACGGCACTCTATTTTCTGTGCCCGTTCTTGTTCCGTCTAAGCGGAGTCTATTGCAGTTATCTAAGGGATCGACGCAAGAAGAAGCTTTAGCTCGGGGCCAATTATTGCGGTGCCGTCTATTCAAATAGACGTAAAACGCAGAAATGCTCTGACAAAAACAACTGGAACGCATTAAATAAAAGTTGCTGTATTTGAAAGAAAATGTTAAATTCTGGTGACTGTAGGAAGCAGAATTCAATTCTAAGTTTTCCGGAATTTTTCAAAATCACCGGTCGCAGATAACATAATTCTAGTCCCTGAGCTAGAATATTCGGGGGCGCACGGACATTACTTGCACGAGAAATCGAAACTCGTAATTACCTAATTAACAAAAGAACGATAATTAACTTATTATTTGTTTACTCTATGGCACGTATTGCAATCCACGATTTGTAGCCGGTGAGTTTGCGAGACGTATTCAATCAGAATGAATGTCCAGAATGACACCAGTTTGGAGATACATATGCGCTGTCAAGCTCACCGTAAAGAATGCACTGTTGTCCCATTTACTTATTTTCATAAAACGCTCTTTAATGCATTGAAGCACAAAAGCAACTGGAACGCCCGCGTATTTCCTGCCACATCATGGGAAATATTATCTCGAAAGCGGTGTCATCCTATAGATTCATTTGACGTGGATACGTCTTGCAAACTGTCCTGCTAAAACCTGCTAAAATTCGTAAATTGCAATGTGCTGTAAAGTAATTAAGAAGATAGATAGTGAATTTCTGCTAATTCAGATATTTGTTTCGATTTCTCGTGCTAGTAATGTCCGCCTCTTCGAGTAATCCGGCTCAATGACAAGAATTACCCTATCTGCCACAGGCGATATAAAAAGTAACTTGAGCCGAGGATTTAAATATGAAAGGCGCGTCGGAAGCGAATTGAACCGAACGCATACTATTCGCAATAGCCTATAGTAAGTCAGGCAATTATATTGTTTTCCCCATATCATCATCATCATCATCATCATCATCATCATCATCATCCTATTTATGTCCACTGCAGGACGAAGGCCTCTCCCTGCGATCTCCAATTACCCCTGTCCTCCAATGACCAACTCACTAATGAAGTTTAATTACCCATCTTTTTAATTATTTGCCGAGGACCCCAAGCATGATACGCAGATTTGTAGAGCGCCTTCGGGAAGAAACCACCGATCGAGTTGTTTCCTTTACGATAAGTCTCCCGTAGTCCTTTTTTCCGTGTTGCAAAGAAAGCACGCGAAATATGAAAAAAGCTACGTGATGGAGCGCTTGGCGCAGCGGTATCGTGCTGCTCTCAAGTGTGCGTTCGGTGGACAAGGTAGCTCCCGTCGGATGACGGCGAAAGTGCATGCTGTTGGCCGAGCGCTGCCGATGAGATAAAGAATGCCCTGCCGCTTCCTCGTCGCCGGTCACGATAGAGCCGTGGCCTCCGCGATCAGCTCCGGCGGAACGGAGCTGATCGCGGAGGCCACGATGGAGCCGACCTTGTTCACCGAACGCCCGCTTGAGCGCAGCACTATACCACTGCGCAAGCGCTCCGTCACGTGGCTTTTTTCATATTTTGCGGGCTTTCTTTGCAACCCGGAAAAAAGGACTACGTGAGACTTATCGTAAACAACTCGGTCGGTGGTTTCTTCCTGAAGGCGCTCTACAAATCTGCGTAACATACTTGGGGTCCTCAGCAAATAATTAAAAAGATGGGTAATTAAATTTAATTAGTTAGTGAGTTATGGGGAAAATTAAAAAGAGTGTCTGAGTTACCATAGGCTATTGGGAATAGTATGCGTTCGGTTCAATCCGCTTTCGACGCGCCTTTCATTTTTAAATATCTTGGCTCAAGTTATGTGGGACATCCCGCATACTTTCATTCACGTGACCAGCGCAAAGTCAAACAGGTTACAATGGCAGAAACAACCAACCTAGTGCGGCGTGTCACATAGGCTCTCCTTCGCATTGGGGCACTAAATCAATCAATCAATCAATCAATCAGTCAATTAAAAGGGCGCTTGTGGTGCCTGTGTTTTCTCTTTATAACCAGTTTGACTCAATGCTGGTGACGCAAATCAAGAAAGAAAAACTATATTCGTCTACTCGACAAGGTTTGGCCCGGCTTTTTCCACCGTCCGGTGTGCTGCCAGTCCGCTGGCATTCGTCGTTCGGAATGCCGCGAACGTGCCGTGCGCTGCCTGTTAACTTTGCTGGAGGCGATCTGTGTCACACAGACTCTCCCACGAGAGTCTCCTCGTATAGCAAGGTCGCGGAAAACTGTCATCAGCCCGTGTGGCAAGCTTTAGAGTCGGAGATCTCGGCGACCATTCGTAAGGGCCTTGACGGTGCGAGTCTCGGAAGCCGGGAATGAAAGGGAAGTGCTTTCCGTGACGCCTAAGCGGGAAGCTCGCACAGGAAACGAGGAAGAGAATCTGCGCGGTAATCCCCAACGGGGGGGGGGGGCAGAGATTCTTTATTACGGCGCTGGGCCTGCGGGGTCCGTGTCCCTGCGTGGCCGGTGTTATTGAGCCACTGGCAGTCGCAAACACTGTAGACGTGAGCTGCATTCGTGGGAGGCCGAGAAGTGTTGCGCAGCATAGCCCAGTTGCGGTGGGTAGTTCTGTGACGCGGCTTCCGCGCACTTCTGCTTTAGCGTGTTCGTATAAGACCTTAGATTTAGTGAACCGTCAAACGATAGGGATGAAGCGTTTATTCCGAACAACCGTTTTATCTATCTATCTATCTATCTATCTATCTATCTATTCTACGGCGTGATGCCGTCGCGCTCGTTTCTTCAACTGGGCAATATCGAATAGACGTGGGAAGAGGGCATGACGCATGCACACATAACATGAATGACATTTCATGAGATCAATGACATTGCATATTTGTTATGGCATGTATGTCGTGACATGGTGTAAATGACATGAGGCGTCATAGTCGTTTCTTTAACTCTTGTCTGGGTATGCATTACATGACATGCGTGCATGACGTGACATGATGGCGTGCGTGTCATGACATGACTGGCGCGAACTGCGTGACATGTCACGTCATTTTTGTTATTTCACGTACGCACGTCTCGTCACACATATCCTGACACATATACAGTTAAAGAAACGACCACGACGCCATCACCTCACGTCATTTATGTCATTCATGACAATCACGTCGTGATGTGCATGCCATGTCATTCATCTGATGTATGTAATGTCATTTCATTCATGGACATCCTGATACCTAACGTGTTAAAAAATGGACTTTACATAAATGAGAATCATGGCACAAATTTCATAAGTGAGATAACATTACTCGATTGAATGACATGACCCGCACTTCTTTAACTGGATATATTCTGGATATGCGTGTCATGACATGCCATTCACGTCACACATGCCTATGATGACACGATTGGCATAAATGCAAAGAATGCATTCATTGTATGTCTATGTCGAGCCATCGCATGATTCTCATGACGTCATGACATGCATGCATGACATTATTTCTCACTGCAAGCTCCTGTAAGCTTTTTTTTATCTGTCATATTCGAACGGAAAGAATGTTCGACAATTTCGCATCGCATAGCCTTCGAGTATTCGCACACCTGCACGTTTTTTTTGTTTTTGTTTTTTTTTCAAAAAACAAACGAACAGGACATACGAAGAAGGTGCATACTTGTCCTTGTCTTCTGTTGCGCTGTACAAAGTTCAAACTGCTCAAGCTGATCCACACCCTATATGTGGTCTTATTAAGCTTTGAGCTTTCCGTCGTTTGAACGGTGCTTTGTCCGCGCCGCCAAAAACCGCCCCTACTCGAACTATCCGCTGCGCCGTCTGCCGTCTGGCGCACAAGTTGCGTCGTCGTCTGCTCTTCGCTGGGCGCCCGCCATGGGTCGCCCCCATCGCGCGAAGTGGAATTTTAAACCGTCGTCTGCCAGCGCCAACGTCCTGTGTGCTCTGGAACGCAGCCAATGCAGCGTAAGCACCGGCGGTCTCAATGCTTTCCAAAGAAAAAGAAAAAGTCAGTTTTGCAGAAGTTTTGAGATCAACTCGCGGAGCTAGTTGAAACCGCTTTGCAATAAAGAACGGGTGAGATTGAGTGTAGCGTTAGCGCTGCTACGCAGAAACCCAGAGGAAAGGAGGAGGGGGGAGGGGGGTTTGCAGTGCGCTGTATTCTCGGAACGGCTGTTAGTCGTAACAGAGAAATCGTGTTCCGGATACTGGTCCTTGTATGTGCTTCCCGACTGGTTCTGCGGAAGTACCGCGGCATGCACTGCTTTCGCAAGGTTTTGAATGAGGAGATTGTTAGGTGGCCGGTTTGAACTTGTCTTTTTTTTTTTTTTGTTAGCGCTCCATTGCAAGGGAATCAAATTTCTGGGGAAAATGGGCTGGAATGCGGTGAGTGAGCTTGGTGCCCTACTGCAAAACGGCTTTTCCTACTCACACGCTGCTGTGGGAGAGGGTGCCGCGATACGCGCCGTCGAAGTTTTAATGAAACACATTGTAAAAAACTTTACAAAACGTTCGCTAGTGCAACGGCCGCGCCCGCGTGTATGCGTTTCTTAGAAAACTTATTCATAAAGTTGAGTTAAGCATGCAGAACTGCCTTCGATACATTTATGAAGGTGCGAAGGTAAAAAAAAGAGAGAGAGAGAGAGAAAAAAAAAGATGACGTTGTGCAGCATGCTGCAAGTGCTGCGAATGTACATTTTCATTTACAAAAGCACAGGCTCGCCCTACCTCCATTGACTGTATGCGTGTGTCATCTTTTTCTTTTTTCTTTTCTGCTTTCGTTGCAGTCTTTATGAAAGAGGAAGGTCGAGTGTTTTGTTTTGATTTTCGCCTGCGAAATCATTCTTTCCACGAATTTCCGGATTTCGATTTTCTGTTTTCGACGGCACTCTCCGTGGACCGGGTTATAACGTAATGATTACGCCGCATACTTCAACAATACTGGTCTGGAATTATTAAAAGAAAATTGGAAGAATCGAGAGAAAATTATAATTTTTCCTCACCAATACAAACACAGGAAAAAAGAACACAATTGGAGAAAAAGCTACCACAAGTCTCACCATCGCAGGCATAGTATAGTGGCATAATATATGACAACTTTCGTAGCGGGGCCGCGGCTCTACGCGTCGCTCACGCAGCCACCAATATCGGCGTCGTAGCGTCTGCGACATTCTCAGCTCAGGCTCTCTGCGTGCGCGCGCGAGCTCCCCCTCTCTTCCTGCCCTCCCCTCCCTCTTTCTATCTTATCTTTCTATTCTCTATTTCCCTTCCCCCATAGTAGGGTAGCCAACCAGACGCAGTTCTGGTTAACGTCCCTGTCTTGCGTCATCGTATTCCCTGTCATGTAATCGCGTCCTCTCTCTCTCTCTCTCTCTCTCTCTCTCTCTCTCACACACACACACACACACACACGCACACACACACACACACACAGTGTGCGCGTGGGTGTGTTCTTATTTTCCCTAAGACGTTAAATCCCGTGGGTGAATTACGAGTCCGTATTTCTCGAAACAGCAGCACAGAGACAAATATTGCAAAAAAAAGTCTTGCTTTGAGTGTTGAACGACTGCTCTGATTCAGCGGTCACAACATGATCCCCAAAAGTCAGTAATTGTTGTGTTAATTAACGAACTAAAGAAAATATTCGTGTACTGGTGATTATATCGTGCCTATACTCCGTTGGTCTCTGCTGCTGAGATGCGTTGGTCAGCATTACTTACAATTTCATCTCGACTCCCTTGACCATCAGAAAACTCTGACACCAGCAGTCTCAGAAGTGTGTGGTACTTGCTAACTGTTAGCCCGAGCCTCGCTAGAGGAAACCGAGCGTTCCTGTGGCAACGTGGCTGTGCTTTCAGTACATAGAGATGCAAATGAGAGAAAGGCAGGGAGGTTAACCAGAGTTAAAACTTCCGGTTTGCTACCCTGCACAAGGGGAAGGAAAGGAGAAGTAAAGACGAAAAGAAGAGCGTGACAAAAATAAAAGTGAAGAAACATATGAAAAGGGACGGAATGGGTCGTTATAGTCTGTCTAATAGGCCACTGTCATGTAAAAAGGTCAACAAAGCCTTGACCTAATTTTGCTGCGACGACAGTTCATGTCGGCATTCCAAGACTGGCTGTTCTGAAAGTGCCCTGTCGTCAAGGCGTGCCAACGCGGTGGCTAGTGACAGCCGGTGCGCGCTATATCGAGGACAGTGGCAAAGTAGATGTTCTATGGTCTCGCCACCGCAGTGACTGCAAGCCGCACTGTCGTCCATACCGACTCGGAAGGCGAAAGATCTTGTGTAAGCGACACCAAGCCACAGTCGGCAAAGTACTGCTGTTTCGAGTCGAGAGAGTCCAGATGGGGGCCGAAGTCGAAGGGACGGGTCCAATCGGGGTAGATCTGTTTGCTTCAAGCTTGGTGTGTTCCATAAAGTTCTGATGGCTTCATTTGCAAGCCCACGAATTTTCATTGCAGCGTCTGTTCTTGAGAATGAAATGGAGTCTTGCAAGCCCTCCTCAGGTGCAGATCGCGCTGCTGTGTCGGCATGTTCACTGCCCATTATGCCACAGTGGCTTGGAATCCACTGTAACGTGATGTCGTGTCCTTGCTCGACGAGGTGATGAAGCATCAGTCTGATTTCTATAACTAGTGGTTCGTGGGATCCTCGGCGTAAGGCAGAAACCAAACAATGAAGAGCAGCCTTGGAGTCACTGAACACGCTCCATTTCTTGGGTAGTTCATCAGAAATCACACGAAGTGCACAACGAATATCAGCGAGCTCCGCGGCAGTCGATGTAGTCTGGTGAGATAGTCGAATCTTTATGGTGGAGAGTTTTGCAGGAAAGATCACCGATCCTGCAGACTCATTCACCGTGGTTGAAGCGTCAGCATATAGATAATGATGCTCTTTGTATGTTTGGCACAGCAAGAGCAGTAAAAGCTGCTTGAGTGCTGGAGACTAGAGTTGGGCTTCTGAATTTCAGTTATGCTGCCATCTGAGTCACGCAAGCCCGTGCTCATAACTCGGTATATAACAATAGCATGAGCAAAGCTAGCAGGTGGAAGAGACGATAGTGCGTTAGTAAAGCTTAGCGATGGGCCCAGACTTTTTTTTCTCGACTGTTTCGTCCCACACGTCATTTCTGAGTCAGCAACGAGCGACGTTACCATGAAACGACTGACATCGTCGCACTGTGCGCATTTGTTGCATCACGACGAGAACTAGAAACCCAAGGTCACTTTTCCGACTCCTACCAGAAGGAAAAATTAATAATAGCAAACAAAGAAAAATTGACGCGTGCGCGCGTTCCAGTGGTCACTGCCGCATTCCATGCGTCACTCGTATCCGTTGGATTATTCGCAATAATTTTAAATTTACCCCAATGGCTATTTGATGTATTAGATGGCATCGAAAATGGCATCGTCAGCGGTGACGGGTGGCCTGCTCGGCAGTATACGTTGTCATGACACGACATCTTTTCACGCGGAACGAACATAGAGCTCGGTGCATTTTGATTCTCTCAGCACTCGTTTTTAACAGTCGCTAAACAATAAACACAAACGTATTTCACATTCGTAAAAAAATGTCGATGAAATACGAAATCAAGAGTTCGACGAAAACTCGTCTGGTCGGGTATTGCTCATATTCAAGGGTAACACGGACGTTCACCAAAAACATTAAAAAAATAAGAAACCAAGACGTTTCGGCTCCCATACAGGGACCTAGTTCACAATCCAAGAAAATTAGATATGCCGTCGTCGAAGAATCACCACTCGCCGCGACGATCGCGATAAGAGACGGGTACTTGGCATCGAAGGAAAAGGTGCCTTACGCAATGCGACGCCCCAGAAAAGAGGCAGAGCGTAATGTAAGGGGCGTCCGCGACCTTCAGTTTTCGGCTTAAAGGGACACTAAGCATTTTCCTCCTGCAACCAAAAAAATGAAAACGAAAAAGAAAACGCGAAAGAACAAGTGAAAACCCCAATTTTTACCCTAAAGCAGAGAGCTGGTATGAGCCAGGAAACGTGCAAATATAAAGAAAGAGAAACGAAGCAACGAAGAGCGGTTGGCGACGCCTCTTTGAATTTCGTGCACCAGCTTTCTGTGACGTCACGGATTTTGAAGGTGCTTGCTCGTGGGCGCATATATATTTTTTTAATCGGTAAGGGTGGACCACACTGTATTCTCAAAGGGCCAGGGACTGGATGCTGAAAGTTTCATTTTTGATTTTCTTTTCTTTTACTGATCCACAACGATGGATTTACTAATTTGACCCCATATCCGCAAATACGAAACTATACGCTTTGAAATCCATGACGTCACACTGACGTCTCGGTGCCATTGTTTCCGCGTAAAATTAAAAGAAAGGAATGAAAGAAATGTTGGCCTTTATTTTCTGTTTAAATAATCAA
This sequence comes from Dermacentor andersoni, assembly GCF_023375885.2. Classification (NCBI taxonomy): domain Eukaryota; kingdom Metazoa; phylum Arthropoda; class Arachnida; order Ixodida; family Ixodidae; genus Dermacentor; species Dermacentor andersoni. The sequence goes on from NC_092820.1 coordinate 147,537,682, forward strand.
CCTATTTCCGCGAAATGAAGGAAAATGGAATGCTCGATTAATACGCATTGTTACGTTTCGCCTACGACGCGCGGTATAGCCGGCGCGGATGCAACGGACGCCGGGGCTTCGTTCAAAGCGGCGGACATTTTGGCCCGTTCGGAGCTGCCGCAAAGCCTCCCCGCCAAGCGCGTCCAGGCGTGTTTCAGTGCCACGTGTCTTCGTGTGTGCGTGTGTGTGTGTGTGCCCACGCTTGTCAAAGCGCGGCAGCCGGGGAGAGGAGCTCCCCAAGTGTGAAGCGAGGAGGTCTGACCGGCGCCGGCTTAGCGGATGCGTCACTACACTCGTCTCAACGTGTCTCTCAGCCTGTCCGTGCCCCGCCGTCACGTGGTCTCGTCACGAGGCCTTCCTCTTGCCCTCGACTCCGAGAGTATAAGAGCAGCTGCCCCCGGACGCCAAGAGGGAGGCTCCGATTTCATCCGTTGAGTTACGTGCTCTCCCGTCTCTCCACTTCGGTCGACCTGACCGCCCGCTCTTTTGCGATGTTAAAATAAACAAGTTGTTCTGTTACCAGTCGACTCATGCTTTGCCGGGACCTTCGGATGCTTCCAGTTGTACCCCAGGCCGCCAGGCCAACGCTACCCTTGGGGCTTGCGACCCATTTGCAATAACGGGCGTCAGCACTGAGATTCCAACAACTCGTGCCAGCGGTGCGATTGCAGCAGCATATACTTCATTCTCCTAAACTGGTTGGGCATCTTTCATTGCGAGATGATGCCGAGATGAAAGGCTGACGTGACATTGGCTACGCACTCTTAAACAAATGTACCCCTTTGGGGTTGTATATTTGCCACACAACAATAATCGTCATCTGTCTTGCTTGCGTTTCCTTCCTTGAAAACGCTGCGCCCGCTACTTTCCTGTCGAGAATGCTCTGTCATGCTGATAACGGGCATGCCGTTCGTGACTATGAAGTACCCGGCTCACCGCGTTAAAGAAAGGCAATGCGGACAAGACAGATGACGATTATCGTTGTGTGGCAAAATGGCGTAGTTTTGCTTAAGTGTAGGTGCTGAAGCCCAGTTTAGAAGGGGCCGTTCTTGGCGTTATATGTAGTGTGTGCACAACTTATGTGGTTAGCAACACTGTTATTTGGGGCAAGGGGAGGCGGTAACGGGAGGTTAAGAACACTGGATCAGCTTGATGGTTGCGTGGCGACAGCTGTAGGCAAGGTTCGTCGAGCCTGCAGCATTGTCTTAAAACAGCACGGTTATGTCGTGACACGCAGTGACACAGACGGTATTGAGCGCCGGGAGACGCGTCTTGACGCGTCCTGAGGTGACGCGCCGTGACGTGACGCGTCGCTCGCGCGTTATGTAATCACGTTAGCCCCGTCTGGCTTAATTACTGCTTCGTGGCCACCGCGTACCTGTAGCCTTCATTACCATGAAGCGTATCTCAAACGGAATGGATCAGTCTATCCGTAACCAAGCAGAATACGCACTACATCAGAGTTATGCAGTAGGGACCCCAGAGCTCAGAATGAGTTTTGGGAGAGATCCCTTTGTAACGTGGGGGCTCCACAGATAGTCCTTTTAGCAAAATCGGATAGGTGCGCGTACGCATACTAACAGTTACAAATTATACAATTGGTCGAATACATTATTTACGCAGGATGTAATTGAACAGAGCAGGGGCGTAACCAGGGGGGGGGGGGGGCATCATACCGGGCACGTTTCACCTACCCCGAAATTTCTGAGCACCACGATGCCGTCTGCTGCTGCCATTCCCCTACCTCCCCGGAAAAAACTTCCCGGCTGCGCCACTCAAGCAGAGAGAGAGAGAGAGAGAAAAAAAAAGAAGAAAAGCAGGATAAAAGTTGTTTGTCAAAAGAGATAAAGAAAAACTATAGATTTAACCCTCCCTGGCTAAAATTTTTTTTACTCAAGTGTAATTTTCATGTTCACGTGCATATGAATGACAAAGTCGGGGTAAAATACAGAAAAGAAATTCCCACTGGGAGTCTTTTTATTTGTATTCATTTTTTTTACAATGAATCGAATGCTTTTCTCTTTTTCTCGTGAACTGCCAGAAACTCAGTGTGTCGCAAGCAACGCGCGACTCTTCAGACTTTTATCAATTCGCAATCATAACGGTGAGAAATAGGGCCACAGATTATATCACGACCACTTTTGTTTCGCGAGCGGCATATTATAAGTGCCTTAGGCAACAGGCTCCAAAAATGGAGCTGTTGGGCTGATAAGCACGAACTCCAGGCCACGGCGGTCGCATTTCGATGGGGGCGAATTGCGAAAACACCCGTGTACTTAGATTTAGGTGCACGTTAAAGAACCCCAGGTGGTCGGAATTTCAGGAGCCCTCCACTACGGCGTGCCTCATAATCAGAAATTGGTTTTGGCACGCAAATCCCCATGATTTAATTGTTACTAAAAATGGAGCGCAGATGCCTGTGCATAAAACGGACTATAGTATATATAGCAGATCTAGGCCTCTACGGAAAAAAATAGAAAGAAAAAAATGAAAAGTTTTTACGCAGTAACTGTAGTTACACCTAGAACAAACGCCAGCCAATCGTGACGTTTGGCATATCATTAGCGAAGGCGGATGACCAATGGCAAAAAATCACTTACGAAGGAAACGCTTCGTAAGTTCAGTCTCTGAAATCCAGGCTGCCTGCCCGGGCTGAGAACAAATTTTTTTTTTTTCGTCTGAGATACGGCGCTGCGTGAACTTTTCACACCGACTCTATACGTTTGTTCTTCTGAGGCCATATTTCGTAATGATCCATTTCGTCTCCCGTTATCTCACCTCCATGTCGAGCAGAATTGGCCAAGCGGCGGCCCATACGAAGTCATTATAGATACACTGTCTGTGTTTCGATTGTCTTTCTGTCGAGTTCAATAGAATATATGTTGAGAGGCAACTGAACAGCCAAGGACGACGGGCGAGAAGAGAGAGAGAGAATGAAGAGAAAAGGCAGGGAGGTTAACCAGATATCAGTCTCCGGTTTGCTATCCCCTACCCTAGAAAGATGACAGAGAGGAAAACGCTAAAAACAAAACAAAAAAGAAACACGCACACATCGAGACACACACAAACACACAAAAGGCGTTCCAGTTAAAGACGTTCGCAAAGGCCGATAGATCGCAAAAAGCGCAATAGCGCTTGCACGGCCTGCTTCTGTGACGTTAGGTTCGCTTCGATGGTGACAAAGTGTGCAAAAAATTCGGGCCCTGGGCTCACTCTGCTTCCGTTCAGTTGATTCGTCGGCTTGCACTAAGAGCGCAATCTTATCGGCTCCAGACAATCTGCCGACGCGCTGTATACACTGCGCAGTGGTCGCCATAGTTTCTGTTGCTCGTTATCGCGAGCTAAAGGAAGCTTAACGCGAACCGCCGTCAGCCGGACTGGCGCATGACAGACGCAAGTAGACGCTATAATGTCCTCGAAGAGGCTGCTCCCTGCTAAAACAGATATCTGAAGTCGCGGCTGCGTTAAAAATCCAGTGGCTGCATGCGCTGCGATAAGGCGCCCGCTTTGTAGCTAAGCGAATGTGCTGTAATTATCACCCTTGACTTGCGTCTACGGTACTTGCATTCTTTTATAGCTTGCGGTAGGTGCGCCTTGTTGTTGAAGTTTTGAACTGACTATGGACCGCGCTAAGAGCGATGGAACGAAGCTTGCTATAGGCATAACTTTAAGAGACAGAAAGAGAGCTGTTTGGATCAGATAGCAAACGGGTATAGCCGATATTCTAATTGACATGAAGAGAAGAGAATGCAGCTGGGCAGGCCATGTAATGCGCCGGTTAGATAACCGTTGGACCATTAGGGTTACAGAATGGGTACCAAGAGAAGGGAAACGCAGTCGAGGACGGCAGAAGACAAGGTGGAGCGATGAAATTAGGAAATTCGCGGGTGCTGGTTGGAATCGGTTGGCGCAGGACAGGGGTAATTGGAGATCCCAGGCAGGGGCCTTTGTCCTGCAGTTTACATAAAACAGGCTGATGATGACGATGATGATAAAACGTATGGCAGATTACGGGATACGGAGTCGCCGTTGACGAAGTTGTCAATTAGGGCCGGCGCGCAGACAGCGTGTCCTCCGAGATGCCGCCGGTGCCGCAGCGCCGTCGCAGTCTCGAAGGCCACGCACGAATTATGAGTTGCAACGACCATATTTCGTACGTGGTGCCGTGTTGCAGAAGCGTTGCAGAGATTTAACCTATCTTATAGGCGTATTTCCTCTTCACGGAATAATGGTCGGCTTATACCCGAGGCGTGAACTGCATTTATTCATTCATTTCTATGTTTCTTCGTTAGACTTTTTTCTTCACGCTAATTGCGTCGTGACAACATGGTATACCCTAGCTGCGGGCTAGTCGGGGACGGCAGAATAAGTGTCAGTGCAGTTAAGTGCAGTACAGTGCGATACAGTTAAGAAATAAAGGCGTAGTGCAGGCAGTTGTTGAGAATGTACCCAAACGGAGACGCAGCTTTTGCGCAATAAAACGCGTACATTCTGTCGTCATATGGGAACGCGTAACGCACTTCAGTGAAACTCGGCCTTCCAGCGAGTTTCGATGTGCAAAGTCTGGCTACAAGGTCTCCTCCCCGGCCTTGCACTTACAGATACGCGCATCGACCCTGACGGCTTCACCGGAGATGGGGATAACTGACAAGCACGAAGTTTCTTGCTTTGTTTTTCTTCTTTCTGTTCTTATCTGCCGCTGACCGGCGGTTGACCCTGATGGGAACGCACATGCGGCGATCGAAGACCGATAAGCCACTCGAGAAGAAGCTGATATCATGCCGTGTGGTCGCGCAATCCTTAGAGCCCCTCGTTGTTGATCGCGTAATGGCGCAGTCCCAGTGACAGTGTTTCTGTGTTATTTCCGGGGAATTGCAGATATACACGTTGCAGTAAGGAAGTTACGATGAAATCGGGGAAATTATAGTGTTGAGCATTTGAAAAATGTCCTTCCCCTCTCTCCTTCCCTCCCCCCTCTCTCTCAGCACCCCGGATTTTCACGCAACTGTTCCACCACGGCCTCCGAGATCACGCGCTCGCGATCTCGGAGGCTATTGTTGTTTTATCCCTAGAACTTCTCGCTAATATTACTAATCTCACAAAGGCTGTTCTTCGTGCTTGTGACTTCCGTCATTTTTGTGGCTTTATTTATGCAATGCTTTATTTTTTCTGGTTAACCTCCCTTCCCATCTCTCTCTCTCTCTCTCTCTATCTATCTATCTTTCCAAATTTCCTAGCAGTCAGTATTTTAAACCCACCAAAGCAAAAGCCCTTGCTCGCGTAGATTACCATTTTGCGAATAGTCTCACATCTATAGCAATCGGTTGCTCAATATTATCGGTATTGCAAAGGTCACCAAGCCGTTCGAAGCCAGAAGGATGAAATTTAGACGAATCTATCCATTCACACGCTCACTGAAGCACGCCATACTTGTAAACTTCTGTTGCAACCTTGTACTGACACAGACAGCGTGAGAATTCCCTGTGGGAATATTCCGTACGAAATGCTGTGGTTCGCCGCATTTCGATGGGGGCGAAATGCGAAAACACCCGTGTGCTTAGATTTAGGTGCACGTTAAAGAACCCCAGGTGGTAAAATTTCCGGAGTCCTCCACTACTGCGTGCGTCATAATCAGAAAGCGGTTTTGGCACGTTAAACCCCATAATTTCATTTTTTTTAATGGTGTGGTTCAACTTCTACTCTTCTCATCATGACTCAGCGCTGGTCTGGTTGGTGTCGATTCCATCATATCAAAAACCGCGCGCAAAAACAAAAAAAGAAAACGCTGACTGAGTCATAGTCCTAAGTCCCAACTTACACCTCGCTTATGAGGAAAACCATGGAAGTGGTTATCTTTTTCTTGTTTTTACGTAGTTGAAGTATACTAATTATGTCACTCGAGCGGATCGATCACCTTGTTACGACTGGAGGTGACGTTATCTCCTTCGAAAGTGCGTGCTTGCGTTTTGATGGTATAACTAGTCAGGGCTTGTCCTCGCGTTCTACGTGCCGGCACCCAGTGTCACTCTTTGCTAAACGTGTATCTTGGCGGCCCCTATGTCTGCGATCTTTTTTTATTACTCGCGGGTTCTCTCACGCGTAGTTCATGTTTCTGGAATAAACGTTTAGTCGCGAGTCAGCGCTTGTGCTCGTCGTCCTCTAATTATTTTTTGCATTGTGCACTGTTTTTCGCGTTAGGGATTCTATTTTTTTCTCTTCCTCTCCTTCTTTTTCTGTTCTATATGCACCTATGCGTGAAGACCGTTGAAGGCCTCACTACCCTTTCCCCCGACTCCCTTGCCGTCAGTGTTGTGTCAAGCTTGCGAGTCCGACGCGTTTCTCTCCTTTCCCCTTTGTGCAGTGAGGTTGAGGTGTCCTCTAATGAGAGGCAGTTACCGCGCTGCAGTTAGCCCCAACGTTACTAGTCTAGTAACGTTGGTTAGCCCCACCTTTCACCCCCCAATCAAGAATCTCTCTCTCTCTCTCTCTCTCTCTCTCTCTCTCCAACGCGTTGTGCAGGGTTGGCTCAGACCTTGATCGCTGCGGCAGCGGGGAAGAGTGCCTTCGAACCTTGTGTAGATATGCCTTGCAGATTTTTTTACTTGTGCTTAGACTCCGCGCTCGTAGTACAAGCAACGCGTCGCCGCGGTGTATGTATACGTCTCTTCGAACGGCGTCTCTCTTGGTGGAACGAAAAATCGGCATCTTTTTCCGCATGCTTGCAGCGGTACAGAATGCACGGGCTTGCATTGTTAACGTGTTGGCTCAAAACCGTGCTGTCTCTTTTGCCGCACAGTGCACCGGCATTACCAAGGCGAAAGCCTTGTATCCCTCATCAGACGGTGACCTTAAAAGGTAGCGTGCGGTACAGAAAGTCTTGTCTTGTCTTGTCTTGTATCCTCGACAGTGGCGCACACCCACTAAAGTCACGTCCTCGCGCAGAGACGTGCTCGTGCCACTGCTCGCGCGTTCTTCGTCTTCTTCCACAGCTGGCTTGTATGCCTGTCATCATGCAAAAAAGGCAAAGTTAATGAAGATAGAGATTTCTGTCTCTTGAACACACAACCTTTAGTGTTAATTAGGGCGAAGCTAATTAAGTCACAGTTAATTAAGGTAGCGTCAGTTAAGGCACTCGAACCCACGACCTTTGGTGGGAGAGGACAAGTAACAAGAGGTAACAGCGCTTTCGAATCAGAGCATCAGGTAACTTAGAGAATGTCTCTTGAGCGTGCAGGCTTTCGGCCTTCACCCTTGTTGGTATATGCTAAGGTGACTGTCAATTTTTGATGTATGTTTATTTGTATTTCGTTGCGCCGTAGGCTCGTTCTCACTCCTTTTTTATGTATTTTTGTCTGTAAATACGCGCTGAATGTGTTTATCTTACGTGTACATTTATGCGCAAAACGTATACAAGTGAGCCGATTGATTTTACATAATGATCGACCGATGGGTTGATGTGTTGATTTATTTATCGACGCATGGACTGATAGGAGGAATGACCCACCGATAGATTAATAAGTGTATCAATTATTTAACAAGTAATGTAGACATCAATAAGTCAATATATCGCCTACCTATCAATCAGTTAATCGGACAGCTGAAAGCCCATTCTACCCCCTCCGGAATTTGCTGTAGCTCTGTCAATGCCCAACAGACCGCTCCTACAATCTGGTGCGACTGTTGCGAACGAATGATCAATGTCTGCGCTGCCGGCTGAATTAACTTTGGCCTCATGTGGTGCGGAAAGCGCTTTGTCGCATCTTTCTCGGACGGTCCACACTTTGACACCTCTATTTAACTTCTGCCAATCAAACCACAACTCGCCGATGTCGCGAACTAAGCGTACGTGGTACGTCTTCTGGCGCGCGTACCAACACCTTCTAGCTTTCTTTCCAAAGACCATTGGACTTTGGAATTGTTCACCGGGAGTCATCCGTATGTTGCAATTAAAGAGCTTTTTAGTCTAATTGAGAAATTAAATAGTCAATAAAAAGAACGTCCTTGGCAATTTTTTCTTACCTTCTTTCAATCTCTCAATTTTGTTTTGACTGTTACTCTCTTTCCTTTTTTTATGTCTATTTTCTATGCTTGTAATGCCAAGCCTACCATATAGCCCACTTAGGGCTACACCGTATGTAAAAATAAACAAACAAATAAACTTTCGAGGTAACCTTCTATTCTTCGCGGGCCCCGAGCATTACTGCGATTCATTTGTTTCCAGGCTTCTGTGTCGAGTGAACTCACATGCGTATATAATCTGTATATAGAATGCTTGGGCAGCATTACTCTTTCCCGGTGGCTACCCCTTTACCCGAAATAAAGGTCTCGCCACATATCGCTTGCTCCGAACGTGAGATCTGTTATCGCATGCCGATATGGATGCCACACGTGTACATCGTTTAACTCTCAATGTCTCAGCACACCTTTCACGGCTGCTCTCTTCTGTTTCTCACCTTATCTACGTACCTTGGCTTCTCGGTATGTTTAAGAATTCTTTATTTTTCTTTTGCTCAAACGTCACTGTACGGATGCAGACGTCTCGGCTAACTTGCTGCCGCGATTTCTCCCCGTCAGATGTCTTGCACATTTGCAAAAAAAAAAAAAAAACTCACAAGGTCACTTAATATGATGACCTCACTTTTCCGTCTGCGTAAAGCTACATATACTGTATACTGATTACTAGTCCCTGCGTCTTTCGCAGGGTTGTGCCACTTTTACCACTGATAATATGGAGAGATGTATGGACGATAAGAGGAAAAGCCTCGCCGCGTGTTTTTTTTTTTTTTTCTTTGCTGTAGCCCGCGCGAGATAAAAAAACAAGCGTAATATCTGCGCGATGATCGTTCTCTCGGCGCGAGCCTCTCCTTCTCATCTCTCAGAGGCGAAGCGCACCCGTGTCACTCCGCTCCTGAAAGTAGTCCCAGTCTCATTCGCTATTCTCCGTAAGCCCGGGAACAGATCTTGCTTGCTGCGGCACTTGCATTGAAGGAATGCAAACAACAAATTCTCGGGTATAGATCTTTTTTTTTCTCTCCTCTCTCTATTGGGTGATACACAACACCTAGGGGAATGTACAATAACTACCGGCATGTGCACCTTCTTATCCCATTAGTGAATTTAATATCGCACGATTTTAATCACGTAGTGCCAGTTTTCAAGATTCGCCCCGCCGACGGGGATGGGCCTCGGGCGATCCTTGAGTGACGTAAATCGGGAGCACCAGACGGCGACGCGAAGTTCGCGCGAACCGCCAAAGCGCTGACGTCATGCATGGAACTCGTCCGTCGTCTGCTCGATTTCACGCGTGCGCTCGCGTTTGTCGTCATAAGTGGGAGATACGCACTAGCGTCTATGGCGTCCGAGATCTCGGAGGCCGTGTTGCGTCTCGTGTGTTTCGGCAAGCAAGCGCGTGCGTGCAGCCGCACTGAAAAATGCGCTGCCAGTCTGCGTTTTTCAACGTCGCACGGTTTACCTCTCGAGAATGTCGTCTTTGTTTTGTTTTTTTCACAATGGCTATCGCAACGAGTCCGAAGAAGGGAGCGCCGCTTCGTTTCTTTATGTTAAAACTGAAGTAAATTACCTTTCAGCCACCTGCTGTCAGTCGTGCTTCGGAATAGCGTTTCTCTTAAGCACGCAGGCCTTATGCTACACCCATTGTAGCTTGTGAAATTTGTGCCTCCATTCCTTTGAAGTATAAGACATAAAACACGCTATTCAGTGTCGTACTTAACCTTTGTTTTTCTCGATTTGCTCTTCTGGCGCTTTGGCAAATGAAAAACCGCCGCAATTATACTTGCGGGCAACTTTCTGTGGTAACGGAAGGAAAGCTGTGGAGGCAAGTCGTGCGCAAGTACGGGCGCACCTGAATATAGTCCCACATGCTTATCGTGGCTGCATGCGGTAGAGGAACCATAAGCATCGCACTTACTAGAGGAAAAGAAGACGAAATACACCATCTGGCTGCTCAATATTATTTATTTTAATTGTTTCTTTTTCTATCTATTTCTGCGTTCGCTCCAATGCGAAACCGCTGCACGTGGAAGCTACGCTTGTTCAGTGTCTGTTCGCGGGAAACAAGATCGCCGTCAAGCTGCGCCGGACTACTTGGCGCAGTAACACATTGTGCAGAAGCTCCGCCCCCGTAGCTTTCCCTTCAATGACTCCCAGGAAAGTAGTCCGCTGATCCAATTGCCTGCTCCGAGAACAGCAACGGAATACTCCGCCGGACTACTTGGCGCAGTAAGACATTATGCGGGAGCTCCGCCCCTGTAGCTTTCCCTTCAATGACTATCAGGAAAGTAGTCCGCTGATCCAATTGCCTGCTCCGAGAACAGCAACGGAAAACTCCGCCGGACTACTTGGCGCAGTAACACATTGTGCGGAAGCTCCGTCCGTGTGGCTTTCCTTTCATTGCCGCAGTAAGTTGTTCGAGAGTATAGCAGAAATATTCTTTCTCTCTCTCTCTCTCTTCCTCGGCACATCACCGTTCTTGGGTAATCGAAAACGCATTTCAATTTTTCACGTGGCGTGTTCGGCCAGCTCGCGATTTTTCGTATTAATGCCGTCGTTTGTGATAATAGCTGCCCGCTTCGGAAATGCAGCGAACCTGTATTGCTTTCGCGGGCTGCTATTATTTATGCACCACCTTGAGCCTCAAGTATATTACCCCGCAGTAAAATTTTATGGTTTCTTCGGCTGGCGGGCCGAGCAAGCTTCCAACTTAACTTTGGTCGTCAGACTCCTTGTTCCGGTGTCGTAATCTGTTTTTTTTTTTTTTCCGGCGTTATAAAGAGGCGAGCACTATGTTTCCTTCGGGTAGCCAGTCGTTATTAACCTTGTCGAGACTGTAAATTTTGCTACGCTTACAATATCTAACGACCTCCAGAGCTGTGAAAGTTTTGCATTTGTAGTTGATGGCGCTCGGTGCTTCTTCGACATTTGCGTTCGTCCTTCTTCGCCATTTCGCTTTCCGTAAGGACTTCCTTTTTCCTGCCTCGCAGACATTTTCGTTGCCGCAGCTTTCAAGGCGCGCTAAAGAAGAATATTAGGAAGTATTAGTAAATTACTTGCACACTGCAGCAATCTCCTCTCCCTTACAGAGAGAGGAGGAGGGAGAGGGGGCAGGAAACACTCAAACGATACAGGTGGCGACGCTGCCTTCAAGGTCCTGCACTATTCCTCCGTGACGTCATGGATCCTCACAGGGCCTACTCTAGCCTGGATAAGTGCTTTTGAAAAGAACGACTGCATTGCATTCTAAAAGAACCTAAGGCGAACCGCATAATGTTCCACGTTTGAAGGGTAGGCACAATGTCACAACGAACGACGACACTGCGCGGATATACGTCCCGATCGGATTCTATCGTCAATGTGATGCCGGGGCGTACAATATCGACGCCGTGCTGTTGTTATCTCGTTTAAATACGTCACTAGCTAGGCAGACGTTACTAATTATGCACGCTATAAGCTATACGTTGTACGCAAAACCGATGAGGTCGGGTCTGCCTGTCGGATCGAGCGAGCCTCGAGTCGGCTGAGTCGGCTCGCTTTCCGACTCGACCCGCTTGCGTCGCGTTGACGTAGACGAGCCTATGCAGTCTCTGTCGTTCCCTCAAATCCCTACGCCAGCGTGAAGATGGCGGGCCATAGGCACGTACGTCGATCCCTGAGGCCGACCTTTCCGCCCATTAAGGTTCCTCACACTCTTGAGCTAAAAGAGAGAGCCATGGAGACCGCATCTAAGACCACCATCATCATGGAAAGTTTGCTTCCGAGTTGCAGCTGCAAATGTTAGCAAAACTGCCTGCCGCGTTCGGATATATCTTGTAAGCTGCATGTGCGCTGTTGTTTTTGATCGCAGGAGCCGGACAAGCTCCTTATAGATACACTTTGCCACTCATTCATTCATTCATTCATTCATTCATTCATTCATTCATTCATTCACGTTTTAAACGTGGGTTGACTTTCTTCGGCATGAACTCGGGGCCGTTCCCTCCGCATCGTTCGGTTCATGACCGTTCCATACGCAGTTGGCTTCGAGTCGCAGGAATGACTAAGTAACACCTGCGCCCCTTGTGCGTCGGCGCTCAATCACCTACGCATTCGTGGCGGCTTTCCCGTGCCGATGTCACGGTGTTACGTTTATTTGTTTCTTTCTTTATGTCAGAAGGATTACGCATGCGCGGCTGTTCCGGACCCCGCACGCACCAACGGAAACGAATGCGTACGCATGGCACGCACGCACACTCGCACAGATGAAAGCGCACAACACGTATATATATATATATATATATATATATATATATATATATATATATATATATATATATATATATATATATATATATATATATATATATATATATACTGAGTTCCACTTGCGTACCCAATCCGGTTGAGTCCGATGAAAAACCGCGCCGACTTGAACGTTCCTGGATACACAAGCTGCTCGCGTTACCTACAATCTGAAGCTCTCCACAACTACACAGTTAGTACACTTCGACACAAACGCGTTAACGGGCGCAAACACACATTAGGTTTCAACAGATGAAGCGCCAATAGCAACGGCACACAGCAAGGAACAAAGACAGGATAGCGCCTTGTCCTGTCTTTGTTCCTTGCTGTGTGCCGTAACAACTGGCTCTTCATCTATTGAATGCTATGCACCAACTAGCCCCACAACGTGTTTTACTGCAGCACATTAGATAACGCAATAGCATACGCATGTGCACTCACTATATAGCACGCAGATGTACGCGCGCATGACCGATAATGCACGTTATACCATACACGTTGCTGCAGACACAAACACACCCTGCAGCATACGAAGCCCCAGCTGGCGCTTCCAGCGAACTGGCATTGAACCTCCGGGGTTACGCGGCATGGGCGATGCCTGCAGGCCAACGGCTTGACGGTGAGACGGCGACTGTCGACCGTGGGCGACGACGTCAGCGAACGTTGGCCTTGCTGCGCCTCTATTGCCAGTGAAGTCGCAGGACTCGGCCGATGATTCCTGCGCCTCTTTTCTCCTCGATAGTCGGGGCGAAAAAACAAAACAACAAGAGCAGGAAGAAAAATAAGAAAAATTAACGAGCTGTGGAGGATGCGTGGGCCAGACGCTAAGCGGCGCGGGCGCGGCTTCTCTTCGCGTGGGTGGCGCGTTTGTCGTTCGAGGAAAGGATACAAAGTATGTGTGCACGGGCGAGTAACACATACGCCCTCAAACTTGTATGTATACCTTAACTTAACCTCCCCCTATCCACTCCACGCATGCAGCGTCGCGATCCGTCGGGTGTTTTTTTGTTTCCGTTTTAATAAGCCCCTGCAAATACTCGTCACGGCTGCCTGTTATTGGTCGGGACCATGCGCCTTTCTACGAAAAATCACCAGATGGAAACCTCAGGCTGTAGTATTTACTGGAGCGGCGAGTGGGACTGGTGTTTTGGCCTCCATCGGAACGAAGGGGGTACGGTATACATGCGCATTTGCCTAAACTTCGTCCTTCTGGCTTCACGTGATTTTGTGGCCTGGTAAGTTGCTTCTCTTTCTCTTTCTTAACAAGACGCAGCGTTACAAGTGCAACAATTCAGAATGACTACGCGTGCACACACAGGAGCATGTTGCCTTCCATGCTTTGTTAAAAAAAAATATATGCTTGCTTAGAAATTTAAAAACACACAGCGCATTAAATAAAGCAACGAGAACGTTCAAAACCGCAAGCATGTTAGGCGAGTCCATGGTCGCACTATATTCCATATACCCGTGGTAGACGAACAATCGCGTCGGCAGATTTACGTCTAGTAACCTTACTAAGAAACTCAGTGGGTTGCAACATGACCTGCGAGATCTCCCTGCGCGCCACCCGATTTCGGAGGCCATGCTTACAGTAACCTCCACATATATATAATATAAAGCGCAAGCATTTCTATGCTTACCCAACGAGGAAACAAGTCCGTCCGTCTGTCCGTCCCGTGAGACGATCGCTTTCAATATAGGACCCGCAGCAGCGAGTGAATTCACCTTCGTGCTGCTTCTCGCTTCAGCGCGAACTAACCGGCGATTGTACAGCGCACACGAAGCTATGAGCACTTGGCGCACTATATCCCCATCGCAGATCGCTTTCAAGTTAGGGCTCGCGTAACCGCGCCATACGATAATGGTTCGCCGGGGATGGATAAGGCGCTAAAGAGCGATAACGGCTGATAATAATCGGAACGTCATCAGTGCATCTGGCGCCGCCGCCTGCAGTAGTTTGCTTGCGTCATCAGTTCACCTTACGCCGCCGTCCGCAGCAGTTCGTGTCGCCGCAGCGCTGTCGCTTATACTGGATCGATGAAGTTTGCTAACATCGATAATGACACCGGGCTGCGCGGAGATGAGCAAGTGGTACAGTGCTTGCGCATACGTTAGACAACTCCGAGATCAGTTTCTCCGTAGATTTCATTTTCTTTACTTTTTCTGCTAGTGCTTCGGCTTCGTCTCCATTTGGCCGGCTTTGCTCTACGGAGATCGCCGCGCGACGACATCGTCGGGGCAGTTCTTGCACAGGCATGTCACGGAAGCGGCGGCCTTGAGAGGGCGCGCTTCCCCGCAACGCCCGCTTATCTCCGTTCAGGTCTCTCCTTTTCCTCGTGCGCGCAATGTCACATAGTTCGGTGACCGGTGCGCCGCGGTTGCGTAATTGTCGAGTCGGTCATGCGACGGCCGTTTGTCCGTCTCGAGAACCCGGATGGCGCGTTTACATGTGTACCAGACGAGCAGGTACAATGCGGGTCACATTCGCAGCGCGACGACCTTATTAGTATTTCACCAGCGCGCGCATACGTCTCAGGTTATCAAGGCTGTGCAGCGGTGGGCTAGTTTCTCTTGAATACACTTAGTACGCCTGGCTGTAGCGCCACTAACCCTTAGTGCGCCGGCGAAGGAAGACTGGCGAGATGCGACGGCAAATTTCTCTCTAATGCTAACGTATATACGCGATCGTTCAAGCGTCGCCCCGTATACCGTGTATTATACGTCACTCCGTTTCATACGACGCCGCGGATACGAGAGTAACGTACGTCTTGCGCTACCCTTCATTCGCGGCAAAATAAGTGAATAAATGTTACCTGCAACGCTACAGCGAGAAATAGAAATGTTGTAAATCGGCGTCACGTTGATACGTTGAACAACACACGTTGAACAACACACGTTGAACAACACACGTTGAACACATAATCAGGTTTAGCTCCGTAACATATCCTTTCAAAACTCCACGTCCTCTTCCATTCGAAGGGAGGGAAAAAAATTATATTACTCGATGAAATGGAGGCAAAACTCCAACTTAAAAAATATATATTGCAGCCGAAATCTCCGTGCGGCGAAACGTCCTTCCAGTGATTAAACCGCGAATTAACGAATTATGTTGCGTCAGTCTAAACTGGGTTGTGTGTTCTTCCTATGTGTCCATTTATGATATTCCTTTTTTTTTTAAGTGTCCCGCTGTAAGGGAAACCCTTCAGGCGCGCGAGTTGAGTCGCACGGTATCTCTCTAGTTCAAGGTCTTAACTGCGTCGCGCAAGTCGAGGAGCGACCCCGCGACGTAAGCTCGGTGCGGACGCCAGAGCTTATAAAGACGAGGGGGAAAGAAAGGGGGAGGAGAACGAATTGAGAGTCAACGCCCGAGCACAGCATGCGCATGTGATGAACGTTCACCACACAATTATAATAGAGGGTCACACAGTATATAGTCGTCTTTTTCTGCTTTCTTTCTTCTTTTCTTTCTTTTTTATTTCAAGAACCGGCGCACGCTATCTGAATTGGAACCTTGCAGCACAAATGACGGGCGAGGCCAAGGCGGTACATAATGTTTCACTCTCGCACACGGGACGCTGAGGGGAGAGAGAGACCCTTGCGCTGTTACGGCTCTTATACATCGCCTAAGCGCGGGCGTGGATAAGGAAAAGAACGCAAGCTTGCGGTCGTCGCGGCGAGTTGAACAGCGATTTCAGAAATTCCTCAATATTACCTCAAGCGCGCAATCGATTTAGTTCCACTTTTCTTAAGACCCGCTAATGAATATACTTAAGCGAATGATTTTCACTCTCCTGGGTTTGGCGTGGCTGTCACTGTCGTCCATACTGTCTAATGGAACGCGTTCTGCGGCTTGGTTGGGTCAGTATACCTACACTGTAAGATTACTTACACTCCTAAAAGTGAATGAGAGTGTAAATTGACCTATAACTTACGCCTTTATTACACCCTTTTTTGGGCCCATAGTGTTGGCCGATATATCCGTGAATATATATGCAAATGTTTACATGGGCGCCGCCTGTAAGTGCGAGACAGCGGGCCATATAGGCTGACGAAGTATGTTCCAGTAAGCGGACCTCTCTTCTGCTTACTTCTACATTAAACCTGAGAGAGATAGAGAGATAGACAGAGAGAAAGAGAGAGAGAGAGAGATAAAAGAGATGAGAAAGGCAGGGAGGTTAAGCGGAACATAGATATCTAGCGTGCTACCCTGCGCTGGGGAAGGGGTAAGGAGAGACAGAGAGATTAAACCTGAACATGTATTATCGGCTTATGGGTGCATACTAATGGCATAGCACGTTATGCTCAACGGATTGGTTCGTTTGTTCGATTTTGTTTTTAGTGGGCGATTCGGCATATTTGCCGCTGGGTGCGTTTGCGCGTCTTTGGCCAATCCTCAAGAATTTATATTTGCCACTGTGACGCAAGCGATGCAGAACCTTTAAATGTGGCTACAGATACATGTCGTACTTACACGCATGTGTCGTCGCCATACATTCCCCGACAAGCAACAAGCATTTCCTTCGTCCTCGCACGTAGATGCGTAGACGTTTGACACTGGACATTCGCCGGATTTGTGCGTTTGCATTTCAGCGAAGCTATAGCGAGTGGTGTAGGGCACAAACGCGATAATTTCGTGAGATTCTAAAGTTGTGACCTTTGTAGGAATCAACGTTGCACTAAATTAAACGTTGCGTAGAATGAAAGCAAATACGATTGTGTATGAACCGGTGTTAGTCGTATTAATTAGCATTTAATTAACCGCTTCACCAAAGCCTCACTTAGCATAGACTCCAACGTGTGTGTTGGGACCGCATTTCTTTTTGTTATGACGCGATATTATTGCATGATATTACACTTATTGCGTGACGTGAGAAGGAATATCCAAACGCGGGACGGAATGCCCATCGAGACGAGATGCCCGACGAGGGGGAAGGTCCAACTGAGACGGAACCTTCAACGAGCCTGGATGTCCACTATTGCGCACTGCGGAATGTCCAGTGAGAAAGAATGTCCAACGAGCCTGAATGTTCCCTCTGACATTCCGGAATGTCCAATGAGACGGAATGCCCAAATGAGCCTGAGTGTTCAATATTGGATATTCTGGAATGTCCAACAAGAGGGAACGTTCAACGAGCCTGAATGTCCACTACTGTTGGACATTGCGGAACGTTTAATGAGACGGAATGTCCAATGAGCCTGAATGTTCGCTATTGCACATTCCGGAATGTCCAGCAAGTCTGCTTGACGCCCCCCCCCCCCCCCCCCCCCCCCCCATTGGACATTCCGGAATGTCGAACGGTACAGAATGCTGAACTAAGCTTGAATGCCCCCTATAGGACGTTCCCGAATGTCCAACACTACAGCATTTTCCAACTGAGAAAGAATGTTTCAGCGAGTGCAATGTCGGCTATCGGACATTCCGCCTCGTCGGGCCACATTCAAGCTCGCGCTGTCGACACTCGGCTCGCGTTCGCGTTTTCGCGAGAATCGCGCGAAAAATCGCGCGGCGTGCGCGTTCGCACTAGCGCGCTTGTTTCCGAAAGGCGGCGGCCGCGGCGGAGGGAGCCGATGCGCACGCTCGCGAATCGCCCGGGCGCGAGCGACGCCTATTGGTTCCGCCCGGGCGTCGTCGCCGATCTACCCGGTTGCGTGCTCGCCCTTGGGGATATCGCCGCTCGAGGTAGTAGCGGTGCATGTGACGCGACCGCCCGCCCGTGAGCTGCCCGAGCGACCCCCAAGGACGACGGCGCGGCATGCATCGACGTGCGCAGGCTGTTGCCTTCCGCGCGCTGCTCTTAGCGCACGAATCAGGGTCGCCGATCGAGCCGTGCGAAGGCTGTGCGGTTCGGCTCGCAAGCAAGCCCGCGTGTGCCCCGGCGCTTTCGGAAGGAAGTACACGGCGATCCGTTACGAGTGAACGGATTGCGTCTGTAGTCGTTCGCGGCTTCGGGGCGATACGTCTTCTCGTTTCGACCCTGGACCGCATGTGCTGCCGTGATTCCGGCTGTAACTCTGCGTCGGAAGTGTGGTCTCTTTTGAACACTTCGACCGGCGGCGCGGATAGACACTCCGCGGTCTCCTTGGAAATCTTAAAGGCGTCTTTTTTTACCTGTGAGCGAGAACGCTTGTACCCTGGTCCTGCCTTTTGTACCGGCTGTTGCAGGTACCACGGAACGAGATAAATAAATGCTAAAGTAGGTAAGGGAATGCATCTACTTAGAGCAGGTAGTGACCGCGGATCCGGATCATGAGATTGAAATAATCAGAAGAATAAGAATGGGCTGGGGTGCATCTGGCAGGCATTCTCAGATCATGAACAGAAGGTTGCCATTATCCCTCAAGAGAAAAGTGTATAACAGCTGTGTCTTACCAGTACTCACCCACAGGGCAGAAACCTGGAGGCTTACGAAAAGGGTTCTGCTTAAATTGAGGACGACGCAACGAGCTATGGAAAGATGAATGATGGGTGTAACGTTAAGGGATAAGAAAAGAGCAAGTTGGGTGAGGGAACAAACGCGAGTTAACAACATCTTAGTTAATATCAAGAAAAAGAAATGGGCATGGGCAAGACATGTAATGAGGAGAGAAGATAACCGATGGTCATTAAGGGTTACGGACTGGATTCCAAGAGAATGGAAGCCAATGGGCAGCAGAAAGTTAGGTGGGCGGATGAGATTAAGAAGTTTGCAGGGACAACATGGCCACAATTAGTACATGACCGGGGTAGTTGGAGAAGTACGGGAGAGGCCTTTGCCCTGCAGTGGGCGTAACCAGGCTGATGATGATGATTATGAAACTAGACAACATCACTAAAACAGTTCTGTGCACATATCAACGGTGTGTGTGTATGTATTACGTACACACACACCGTTGATATTATGCGCAAAGAACTGGGTTAGTCATGTTGTCTACTTTAGCATTTATTTAACTCGTTCCGTGGTACCTGCAACAACCAGTACGAAAGGTATATATATATAATCATCGGATGACGGCGAAAATGCATGCTGCTGGCCGAGCGCTGCCGATGAGATAAAGAACGCCCTGCCGCTTCCTCGTCGCCAGTCACGATGCAGCCGACCTTGTTCACCGAACGCACGCTTGAGAGCAGCACAGTACCACTGCGCAAGCGCTCCGTCACGTGGCTTTTTTTTTTTTTTTTTTCATATTTCGCGGGCTTTCTTTGAAACCCGGAAAAAAGGACTACGTGAGACGTATCGTAAAGGAAACAGCTCGATCGGTGGTTTCTGAAGGTGCTCTACTAATCGGAGTGTCATACTTGGGGTCATCAGCCAAGGATTAAAGAAGTTGGGTAATTAAACCTAATTAATTAGTGAGGAATGGGGGTAAATTGTCTGAGTTACTGTAGGCTTTTGCGAATAGTCTGCGTTCAGTTCAATTCGCTTCCGCCGCGTCTTTCATTTTGAAATTCTTGGCTCAAGTTATGTGGGACACCCTGTGTGTGCATGTTGGTCGCAACCGCCTGTTGAAGCATGCGGCATTTTTCGTTCCTTATAAATGAATAATCTGCACTGAATAATCAGCAAAAGTGCGTAATCGTTAAGCTTGTGGAGACAAGGTATTGAATACGAGGTTTGTGGAGCACATTAGAAAACATCGATTTCAGTTGTTTGCGTCGCCTTGCAGCTTGCTCAGCTATATATATCGTGCTTTAAAAGAAAGCGCCCGTCGCGTTTCGGGCCACGTCGGCTTATTTTGCAGCAAAAAAAAAGAGAAAAATGAAAATTGAGAAGAAAAAGATGTACTGTAAAGTAAGGCTTTCAAATGTGCTCGGCAAACCTTGTATTAATATTGCGGCCATCAAGATAGTAATTAAAGAGTGCCAGTTACTCAGTACTAATTACGCTATCGGTAAAAGCACAGAAAAGTATACCATAGGCTTCGGCGGGGAGGCAGCTGACGATTAACACGCACCAAGGCGTTGCCTTTTATTATTCTTTTGAACTTGTTCTGTGTTATCTAGGGACAACCGATATGCAGGTAATTTACGGATTATCGTATGAAAAAAAGAAAGAAAAAGAAAACCTCAGTATAGTATATAGCGAGTCGTTCTGCTCTGTTCAGCTTCTGGCATCGCGCCGTTTCGCAACGCTATCAACGCGTAGCGCTCATACAAACGCGTTCCAGTGCAATGACCTTGACACCGAAATGTCCCTCATCGCGGCGAACCCCCGCACTTCCCCTTATCTCTGCTGGGCTCTTTTCGTATCTCCTGCACGATTTACCAGCCCGCACGGAGACAGAGATAGAGAGAACTCAGATTAATATGTGCTGTACGGTGCCGTCGAGTATACTACTATACTAACGTCGCATTGCCACGCCTCGAAAGGCGCCAAGGTCTCCCCCGTCGCTTCGCTTGCACACAATGGACATGTGACACGGACGATCGCGGTGCCATTGCCCTCTCCCCCCTCCCTGTCACCCTCCCCTCCTCCTTTCCAGAACGTACGTAACTGCGCGCGCAAGCCCCGAATTGTATCAGTATCGTGCAGACATGGCGGTAACCTCGACAGTGCGGAGAAGTGCACAGAGACCGGTTGTAAAATTTCGGGGGCGGCATTCTCGGAGTTCCAAAAAAAAAAAAAAAGAGACGTTCCTTAATGACGCGAAGCGGGTTACGTGAGCAGGCTTTCCCGGCTTGGGGGCTGGCGGCAACCGCGCTTGTCTTTGCCCGAGGGAGATGGTTTATTTCCACGAATGTGCATGCTCTAATTGTCAGCCGAAGTTTTAGAAGTGGGCCTCTGCCAGGTTAACAACCCCACCCGCCCATACCAACATCTACGCCGCCACGAAAAGCCTATACGCTTCTTCCCCGTCGGAATGACCTGAAGTCCAGAATGTGAAGTTTGTGGATGCGAAGAGGCGATCGCGTGGTGGCTTAGTGGCTATGACGTTGCGCCATACTAAGCCCGAGGGCGCGGGTTCGAACCCCGGTCGCATTTAATGTGTGCGAAATCCCGGCACGCCCGTGCACCGTGCATTTCGCCGTTCTGAAACCGCAGTAGGCCGTAATTTGCTAACGTGTATGTATCTGAACTGCACCTTCCTCTCGATTATCCGACAGCAAAATGGGACCCGCCGCTGTGCCTTAGCAGCTATGGTCTTGCGCTGCTAAAGAAGCAAGACGTCGCGGCATGACATCCCGGCCGCGGCCGAATTTCGATAAGGCCGAAATGCAATAAAAAAAAAAAAAGACGCCCTTGTCCTGTGCATTGGGGGCACGTCAAAGATGCCCTGGTGGTCAAAATTAATCCGAAATCCCCCCCCCCCCTCCCACCCGCACTATGATGTGCCTCATAATCGAATAGCGGTTTTGTGCACATGAAACCCCAGAATTCATTCGTTCGGCTAAATGCGGCTCTCTGTGCAGTGTTGAGAAACGGCGCGAGACGGTAGGCGCACGGGTGCCGCCTGGAACGCTTCGCTTGCAACGTGACCTCCGAAATCTTCGCAGTGCATAAGCGCGCCCACGGATCTCGGAGGTTACGGCAATGAACTGTGCTGCTTTTTTTTTTTATCTTCTTTATCCCCCCCCCCCCAGTTTCGACGAGTCAGGTGGACCTTCGGCCTTTGTTTCCCACAGTGCTGACGACGTGATCCGCTTTCAGCCGCGAATGAGATAAGGGAAAAGGAGAGCGTGAGAGGTGCATGTACCCAGCACACGTCGCGGCTTTGCTCTGCGCTCGTCTGCCTTTTTACCCACAGCAGACGATGTTCTCTGGACTTCTGCGAGCAGACGTGCAAAACGATGGAGAGGATCGAATTTGTAAAGGAGAAAGCAACGTGTCACATGTGGCGTCTTTTAGCTGCCGTAATCGGCAACTCCTGCAACATGGCAGAGGTGGACGAATAAATGAGGGCGCAAAGCTCTGCCGCTTGCCACCTTTGCATGGAAGACGACAAAAAACAGCGACGAGGATGGCAGCCCGACGATGAGTGTGTCGAGATCGAATACCTGGGCGACGACCGAGTTTTCGTTTCGCGAGCTCCTCTGCAAGAATTGTAAAATTGCAGATGATGTGCATGTGACCTAAAAAAATAACACGATGATATTCATGGAAAGGTTGCTTATGATAATGATCAAATACTCCCTGCCAAGAAAATATAATGACGATGAAGGAGTTGATAATTTCCGCGCTGGGTACTCTTGCGGAAAAAAAAAAGTCACGATACGATGATTTCATTTGTTCATTGCTGCAAGCGTCCAGGGACAGCACAGCGCCTCGGTAACATACGGACATCTTCAGCCGAAGAAACATAATGGCGACGAGATTTTGTGAGGATTCTGGCATACCTTTTCCGTAGAAACATGATGATGATGATGATGGTGGTGGAAAGTTTGATGGCAATGATGACGAAGACAAACACGTGACGCAGAGAGAGGTGCCACAAAAGCTAGAGCAAGAACACTTGCGAAGTTGCGAGATATCGCTTTCAATTAAACAACGAGAACTGTCATCTTTTTTTTTCTTGTACACGCGCGAACCTACGTAGCCCAGAGGCCACTACTATACGGAAGGGTAATAACGGATATGAACAGATAACATTGTACGTATACGTAAAGATCAGAAAAACATATCCCAGGGAATATTTCCTAGAACGACAGAAAGCTGAGCTAGTTGGTAAGGACCCATAATGCAAAGAAGGGGTAAGGAGTGCAGAAACGGACACAAGCAAAGCGGACAACACGAACGCCGTTCGTGTTGTCCACTTCTCTTGTGTCCGTGTCTGCACTCCTTACCCCTTCTTCGCATTATATTTCCTACGATTTCCCATATTCCCTATAGTGACAATTTATTCATCATACACCGTCATCTGATACGTTCAGCTCGCGTTTCGGCAGAGAAAGAAAGAAAAACAAAACACCTGTATGCAGAGCGTGCTGTTTAAATATTGTCGTCTTATAAACTCACGTGAAGCCGGCGGAGTGTACACCGAGAACTGCGGTATCTACCTCTTCTATGCAATGAAACGCTTTACTAGTCTCGCGCGCGACCTTTTTTTTCTGTTTTCCCCGTAAGACTTCAGTCCAGTTCATCGTGGTCCGTTCGTGAAACCTTTGCAAAACGGTTTTTTTTTTTCACTCGTCTACGTGAGAAACGCACGGACAAATGCACCTTTGTCGCCCACGAACGTTTTTTACAGCGCGTCGAGCTGTATAAGCGGTCGAGGCGGTGTGCATGCGTGCGAACATTGCGACACGACAAGCGCCCGTTACAACGGCGAACCTCGTCGCATCCGCCTGCCGACAACGCGAGAGTTTCGTAATGAAATTGCTACAGGGAAACGTGGCGCGCTGCAGGTCGTTCAACCGCGATGCGAATGACGGGTGGTATGCATGGATTTCATTCAAAGACTTGACTTGGCTTCGTTGAGAAAGTTTACTTTGGCTTCTTCGATTGGCAAGGGTGAAATCTGCAGGTGCATGTCGTTCGCTCACTCCGGTACGTGGACTTTTAAACGCGTTAGCATTTCATAAGTCTGTCCGTCCCTGCGTCCGTCACGTAAGACGATCGCTTTCAAGATAGGACCCGCAGCAACGAGCGCATTGACCTTCGTGCTGCCTCTCGCTTCAACGCGAACCACAGGCGACGAGAGCACAACGCACACGAAGCTATCAGCTCTCGGCGTACTATGTCCCCATCGCAGATCGCTTTCGAGATAGGACCCGCGATTCCGCACCGTACGCAGCCGCGTCCGGAGTACGGTTGATCACGGTTGATAATGGTTCGTCGCGGATGGATAAGGCGCTAAAAACCGATAACTGCTTGTAATGATGGGAACGTCATCAGCGCACCTGGTACCTCCACCTTGCCTCATCGATCCACCTTGCGTCGCTGTCCGCAGCAGTTCGTGTCCCCGTAGCGCTGTCGTTTATACCGGTCCGATGGAGCTCCATGACATTGGTAATGACACCTGGTTGCGTGGAGATAAGCAAGTGGCACAATGCTTGCGCATATATAGACAACCCCCAGGAGAGTTTCTCCGTAGTTATTTTTCTCTACGAATTCGTACGGCTTCGTTGAGAAAGGCCTCGGCTTTTTAATATTATTATTATTTTTAATTGCTTTTTGTGGCTCAAATGTTTTGTGTGCTCTGTGGGAAGTGTTACGTTGAAAACTACTTCTTCCTTCTTACGCAGTTTTGAACTCGTAAATAAGTCACCATACATCTAATTGTGCTTGACGTAACATCTGAACGGGTTTTGGCAGTGACGATTACCACGGGTGACTACATATCGAGATATCTTCAATAGTTATCCTTGTTTGTAACGGTTTGAAGACAAAGAGTTGTTTCAAATTACAGGGTGCGCGAGGCTAATTGTTGCCTTGCAGAAAATTTGAGGCGACAGTATCGGGCTACAAGAAGATAAAGTCGTTTCAAAGCGAGATGAGTTAAGTTTAGACAAATCCACGTACTGCCCATTATTGTTTACCAATTTCTTTTTTTTTTTTTGTGATCTGCTGGAAAGAACATAATTTTTCTTCATTTCCTGCCGCCGCTTCTCCTCCCTTCCTAGAACGTCTCTCGTACTTCCAATCGGTTATGTAGGTTTAACTCTGGCAACATCAGACCTATGCAGTTGTCCTTTGGCGCGTTCGCGCTAAAATCTTAAATACTGCGGTCCAAAGGGGGAGCACACCACTAATAAAAATTACTAAAAAGTAACCAGCACAAGCGCCGTATCAGTTGCTTGCATCATGAAGCATCAGCATCAGGGCATTCAAAAGCTATATATATATATATATATATAATGTTTTCAGTGAACAGAGGGAACAAACGCGTGTCTACCCGCATGTTGGCGCACAACTTCAGGGAATCTCTGTGCGCGCCACTGCCGTGACTTCACACTGAAGGCGATAACAATGCTTGACAGAACTGGGAAAGAAAAGCAGGTCTTGAAGACCGACGTGCATTGTAAAATAATTTACACCCTCAAAAGTGACTAATGGTGTTAATGTTTCCAAAACTCTCTTAACACCGAAAAAGTGTAAGGGTGTAATATTGCGCTTAGTGTTAAAACTGACAAACGTGAAGGACAGGACGCGGACGTACGTAGCGCAAGCTACCAACTGCTTAATACAGTTAAAGAACGTGCTTATATGCAAGTGGATTGGGTGCGGGTGGGGTGGGAGGAGATGTGAAAAGATATGACAAGGTGACGACATGTGATGATACTTTGGGCCGAAAATACATCGTTCACTTGCACCCGTTCGCCCTGTGTCAGGATTGGGGGCTCAATCCCATCGCTCGTGGTCCGTTGTCAAGATTGGAGTCCAGCATGAATTAAAAGGTAGGTGTCCCATGCCGTCGTCCAACTTATCCACGCTGAGGACGTTGATGAAGGGAAGGACTGCTTCTCATCGAGAACGAGGAATAAGGGTGTATTTACAGTATTTACATGCAGTTCATCAGTCTAGCTTGACTGCGAGAGAAAGTACGTCAGTCCAACACGACTGCTTGAGAGTGTGTCTCAGTCTAACATGACTGCTTGAGAAAGTGCATCAGTCTAACATGACTGCTTTAGAAAGTGCACTGAGTAACCGCACAACAGCGGTTTATAAACACTCTGTCCCCCCTCGATCCCAAGGTGACGGAAACGTTCGTCCAGGCATCGTAAACAAGCCGCCTCTCTGCGGGACGGCTTACACACACACACTTCCGCACAGGTTCACGGTCCGGAGCCGACGTCAGACGGACTTCGTAGAACTCGGGGCTTGTGTCAGGAAAGGTGCCTTTTATTCCCCGAGCTGACACCCGCAGCGCGGCCGGGTTCCCATTGTCTTGCGTCTTGGACGGCGCGTGGGAAGGAGCCTCGAACTACGTTTCCGCGAGCACTCCCCCGCTCGCGGCAGACCAGGGCGGCGTAGACGGGCTCAGTAACAATAGTTGGGCCGCCGATCGCATTCAGTCACAACGGCGACGAGGCTAGAGCGTAACGGTGGCGTTTCAGGAAAGTTGACGCCGCTGTCGCAACTGGCTGCCAAACTTGCACCTCAGCTGGGCCGTTCTTAACAGTGTGAAGGCTGATACCCGGCTCCGTTGCGTACGTCGGACACTGCGACACCGAGCCTACCATGTTGGACGCGTCTTCAAAGGCAGCCACTACCTATTATAGTGCTTTCGAGTACTGTCAAGCAGACAGACGGCCGAAGTGGCAAGACCCCCCCCCCTCCCCCACTTAATCAGAACTGCAGCGCAGATGAGGCATTATAAGGTTTTCGGCTCGCCGGCGCTTCCGAAGCAGCCGACGCGGCCGCTGTGTCCACGTGATCCCTCATACGACGTCAGGCCGACGGAGGCGCCAGCTTTATCCGGTGGTGGAGCTCGCACCCAAGTGACCCGCTTTAGCGGGCTTGGCTCCACATGGATTCCAGCGAGTGCGTTGCATCCGCGCAATTTTTCAGTGAAAGTCGTACACGACGTAGGTTGTTTTCAACTCCACACGATTTTAGAGCGAAACAGCGAAATTAAGGGAAAATATTTAGGGGCTGTATTTGCCCTTGCTCTGACGGCCTTTCGAAAGGCCCGTTTTGGTTACGAAGTTCTGTCGCAAATAATGAGAAGCAATAAAAAAATTTTACCTAAATTGCTACAGCGGGCGACCCATTTGCTATCGTTCGCGTACATAGAAGCCCCCGGCAACCAGTTCGTTTTCCCTTAATCGTGTGGATGTTTGTATATCGTGGGACAAAGCGCACGTATTCTGGATTGTCCTCTTGCTTGCCGTCGATAAATACTCGGCGCATGGCAGTGCAAGGGAAGTTTTGCTTCTACATTTTATAAATTGGTGGCGGCCTCGTGAGCTGATCTCGCTGTTGTCCTTGCAGTAATAAGCGAACGTTGATCCTGGTATGCGTGCCTTAGAAAAATATTTGGCGAAGTTCCCTGCCAGCAGTTATGGTTAAGACCTTAACGAAATATACTTGCTCTCATGCAGCGGTTCCCGCGGTGTTTCGTTATAAGACGTTATTGCGTTTATTATTATTTTTTTGTGACGAACCAAGGGATTTAGATGCGTGTGTTTGCCCACGTGTTCGTTACAAATACATCTACCGACTTTGAACAGAAGGTTGAAGCGGTAATAAGGGGGGCTAAATGAAGTTCAGCTTCTGGAATTCTGCACAATATCACTCTTATCGTGAGCGCCGATATGGCAAGAAATACGCGAAAGCGAAGCACGGTCCCTGATCGCCCCCACTGGAATCGCCGCACCACATTTCCGTGACGTCACCGATTTTGACAGCGTCTCCTGTACGCTTTACGTTATTGTTTATCGACTAAGAAAGTTTTCGTTGTGTTCTAGAGGAATCGAAGGCTATCAGTCTAGGATGTTTGTAGACCACACTTTCCCATGCTGAAACGGGGTCTGCCCTAAACTCTGTTCTGCGTTAAACTGTAATCCGTTTACGGACAAAAAAAGAAAAGCCGGCAGATCCCACGCCCTGTGGGAAACGATGTTATGCGAAACAATGTGCGGGGAGCCTACCAAGATAACGAAACAACCATGGAGCACCAGGACGTAGGCGGCTGTTACATCACCTACATGGCACGCATGTCGTGACCGACCATTTATGCTCGTCATACACTCTTGTTATACTATGGCAATGTTGGCACATACGAAGTTAACGAAACGACCATGAGAGCACCAAGACGTAGGCGGCTGTTTCATGACCTGCATGACACACATGCCATGACATTCATGTACATACATTCATGACAAGTGTGTATGACGAACATAAATGATAAATCGTGACATTCATGTCATGATTTATCTATTATGTTCGTCATACACACTTGTCATGCTATGCCAATTTTGGTACATACCAAGTTAACGAAACGACCATGAGAGCACCAAGACCTAGGCGGCTAGACAGACAGACAGACAGACAGACAGACAGACAGACAGACAGACAGACAGACAGACAGACAGACAGACAGACAGACAGACAGACAGACAGACAGACAGACAGATAGACAGATAGATAGATAGATAGATAGATAGATAGATAGATAGATAGATAGATAGATAGATAGATAGATAGATAGATAGATAGATAGATAGATAGATAGATAGATGCTGCCAAAGTGGCAAATGTTCGCCAAGAAATGCTTCGCATTTCAACCTTGGCCGCACGTGTGGACGTTCACCTGAACGCGCATCCGGCGTGCGCGAAATAAAGATAATACTAAAGCAGCCTAACTTGCTGCAGACAAAGGTGTTGACACCGTTAAATATCCACCGCGCACGGATTCAAAAACAGCTGGCAACCAACAGCGAGCTTCGCGACGCACCACATTCGCCGAGTTCACGCAGGTGACAGGTGTGTGTATGTACGCACACGCAGTATAAGCTCCTGTCGCACACGCCGTAACTTCAACGCGCTGCGTTTGTAACTGCAGCGCTTATTGTCGTGTCGAGCTGCAGAACTATGGGTTCATTCGCCTGGCCCCCCCTCCCCACCCCCCGTGTGTGTTCTGTAGAAATGAGTCGTATATTTAACGCATTGTGTGTTGCGTACGTCCGCGGATGCAGCGGTAATTGGCCGGCGTTTTCTGACCCGGTGACGTCACGGGCAAAACATGTTATTACGACTAGTAGCCTGAAGTTATTCAAAATTTGAGACGTGCAGCTTACCCGGGCGTTCGATCCTATCTATAGATACGCGGGAACGGAGATGTATAGTTTTATTCGGCCTCACACTCCACCGAATTTGATATAGTTTGTTGCATTTAAAAGAGCTAAGGGGCCTTAAACGCAAAAGCAATTCCGAACTTTTCTATTCCAATTCTGCAGTGGTCGCAGGATTGAATCCCGGCCTAGGCGGCCGCATCCCAATGGGGGCGGAATGCAAAAACACCCGTGTACTTAGATCTGGGTGCAGGTTAAAGAACCCCAGGTGGTCCAAATTTCCGGAGTCCTCCCACTACGGCGTGCCTAATGATGAGATTGTCACGTGACGTCACAGAAACGCGAAAGTTTCACTGAGACGTGTACGCTGTTACATCTCAACACAAAGGATTTAGTTGGACATTTGCCACGAGTCAAATCACCACCAATCCGTCAGCGCCTATCCAGACGTCAACGCAGCGTGGACAAGACTGTTGACGAGTCCCACAGAAGGCCCTCCTCACCCCACCCTTTACCTGGTAGCCTGAGCAAAGGATGAAAAGGAGGGGAACAACGACGACGACCTGAGATTATAGCAGCTTGCTTTCTTGCCACATATTCGAAACCAGTCTCTTCGGAGGCGGAGTCACTGCGGGTTATTGCGAGCATGGGCGTGGTATCGCCACGAAGTCGAGGAGTGTGATTTGCTGCTGGACATTCTTCAGATTCCCTAGTCGACTCTCCTAGGGAAGACGACGGGATTAAAAGCGGGGACTTTTCGAGAGTGAGGACAGAAGGTCCTGATGTGAACTGAGACGTTTAACCTGCTTCTGCATGGAGTGGGCTTCCGTACCGGAGCCGTGTAACTAACTGGAAGAATAGCACGGGAAGGACGATCGGCAAAGACTAGACAGGACAAGAGCTAAGGACTAACGCTTGTCCTGTCTAGTCTTTGTCGATCGTCCTTGCCGCGCTATGCATCCAGTATAACTGTCTTACGAACCAGCCCAAGCCTATACCCTTCCGTGTAACTAAGCCAGTAAACCTTTTTCCATCATTTTCTGCAACCTGACGCAGCAGTCGATGTGCTTGCTGGATTCCTTGCCCTAGCGCCACCCTAAGCCGCAACAACTCGTTAAATCTGCATTAATGTGCCGAACAAAACTGGATTTTTTTTTCTTAATTGCCGGAGACCGCCCTGTCACAAAAGGAGCAGAAGAGGGCTGCCCGGCCGATCGCTCAGGCACTGGCTATTCGCACCTGCCGGAGAGCATGGGTTTATTTGCGTATAGTTAAAACTTTTTGCGTTGCAGTACAACGTTATCGAGCCCTTTCGGCCCGTATACGTCATCATTCTGCCGACTCTTCTTTGCTGAGGATCTGTTTTAGCGGCACTTCTTACTTTCCGTTGCACGCCGCCGCGATTTTCGACCAGCCACCGCAAGCTGCGCAAGAAGTAGCGCACCAATCGCAGACGCCGGCACCACCCTCCTTACCCGGTCACCTATTTTCACTGCGCTGGCTCGGCCTCATCGCAACCCTCTCCACTTGAGCTTGCTCCTCGTATGTTGTCAGCCAATCAGATGAGAAAAACCGCTCAAATAAGGCAATGTTATTCGTTCTTAAAGCAAACGCAAGTGACTTCCTATAAACGAGGAGAGCGTTTGATTCGGCTGTTCAGACAACGCTGCGGGTCAGCGTTGTCTGAACAGCGTCAGCGCTTACGTAATTTTGACGTCAGGAGGCTGGAATAAAAGCAGATTGGAATAGTTTTACTTTATATAGGGCCCCGGATCCACTGATTGCATGTAGAAAGAATGTTTTTGATTTAGGACGTGAATTCCTTATTTTTTTCTAACAAAGACTGTTGAACTTTGCAATATTGAAAACTATTAAATAAGGAAGCTTACAAATCTCTGACCCAGCATACAAGAACACTATCACAATTCCGTAAACTGAACCCGATTGCGACATCTAAAGCAGAAGAAATTTTTTGAGAAGCGAGTTTTGCAGAACTCTTGCTCCCATACTCCTATATATACGTATGCAGGAAGGCAATTTAGACTCCCTAATACCCTCGCAAAAATCGTTATGTGAATTTTGTTGCGCTTTTATATACTTTGTTTCGCTCAGTATAGAACATTTGTGGAGATTCACTTAAATGTCGAAATGTAATTTTTGTGAGGGTAAGAAACGGGAGATACTTTGCTTCATCCCATCGTATATGCCTCGATATCCCTCGAAATAAAGAGGTTTTGTCTTTTTCAGAACAATTACACAGATGCTTCAGATGCTTTAGCAAATAACAGTGTGCGTTTGTCCTGTCTTCTTCTACCTCGGTGCCTCGTCCCTAGCAGTTTAAGTTCACGCACACGCGCGCGCGCGCACACACACACACACACACACACACACACACACACACACACGCACACGCACACGCACACGCACACGCACACGCACACGCACACACGCACACGCACGCACGCACACACACACACTGTTTTACCAACTAGCCTCTCAACACACTCTCCTTTGCAGATGAAGTTTGGACAACTGCTATATCTGTTGTTGTTGCTGTCCCTTTTGCTACCAAGTTATGAATTTAGTGCGCAAGTTTTTTCTAACCTTTTTTGAAACTTGCAAACCTTGGACAACTTCTGCAAGGAAAAAAAATATCAGGCCGTCAAACAATTCTACAGTCGGGTTAATTCGGCTCTCTATAGTAAATGCAACGAAATTCATTCTCACACGACGCTACCTCACATTCTGCCACCGATGTCGAAAAGCACACCTTTTTTTTTTTTTAATTCTGCACCCTCGCCGCTAACACAACCTCGGTCGTTTGCCTAGCCCACCCGCATTGCCCCCTCTCGCCTTTAGAAGAAGCGTACCTATATATACTGTGCGGGTGAAAGTATGTGTCGCCTTGAAAAAGATAAGTCCACTTGTCGAAACGTTGGCTCCTGCTTTTCTTTTTGCTTGCTCTCGTTTTGCTCGTTGTCTTGAATTTTTTCTATATCCCGCCTTCCCCGTGTTTTCCATGTATACTACTTAGTGGCACATACTCAAGTCGGTGTCAAATAGGTTCACTGAAGAGGGGCACGCACTCAGTGTCACATAGCCAGTGCATCAAAGCTGACGCGATGGCTCGTTTCGAAGCCCGTTCGCTCAACTTAGCAGGCCGATTCCGTAGCCATTAAACGATGAACTACTCAGCGGTCCAAGTTATCCGGAAAATGGTTAGACAGACAGACAGACAGACAGACAGACACTTAAAGGTGCATGAGGTTCTCAAACAATACTAATCGCATTAATAACGACTCTGGGAGGGGGGGGGGGTGCATTCTGTATTTGCAATTGAAGACGTGTCACTAACCGAAGCGCAACCTTTAAGCGTGCGTGCCAAGCGCGATGCAGCGGTACGCTCGGTCACGTAGGCGCTGCGTGGCGGTCTCAAGACCGGTGCGCTCTTCTTCTCGCCTATGCTGGCGCGCTTGGATTACGTCCAGCTTTTGCCAGCCGCCACCAGCCGTGCAGGCAACAGCCGTGCAACAGTGCGCTACCGCCGCTGCCGGCATACGGCGGCGACGCCGGCGCGGCGCGTCCGTAGTACAGTGACCCAGAAAGCGCGCCAAGGCCGGCCGCCGCCAGAGCCTCCCCTCTCCTCGAGTTCGAGGTGCCCTATGTACGCGCGGGGGCGCTTGCTCTACCTCCTTCGTATCACGGGAAGAGCACATGCAAACCATGCGCTACCACCGGCCCGCTCGCTGCTAGCTGTGTGTGTTCTCCGGGCCGTCTCTCTCTCTCTTACTCTCTCTCTCTCTCTCTCGCTCGCTCGCTCCTCGGAAGCACACCGCAGCTCTCCCCAGCGCTTCGTTTACCAGTGCATGCAGCTGTGAACAAAGCTTCGAAACTATTTTCTTTCGATAAAAATTCCGGCATATCTCTCTCACACACACACACTCTCTCTCTCTCTCTCGCTCGCTCCTCAGAAGCACACCGCAGTTCTCCCCAGCGCTTCGTTTACCGGTGCACCTGTGAAAAAAAGCTTCGAAACTATTTCTTTCATTGAAAATTCCGGCGTAACCGGAATATGGTTAATGTCAACGTTAATGCGACTGCCGTTGAAGCAATGTATGGCGACGCACCGCCGAAGCCTGTCATGCATGGATGCGTGTGTGCAGCCGGGCTCCTCGTCTGGACACGTTGTGCCATCTAGTGGCGCCGCCGCAAAGTCCGCCCGCCAATATCTATATATTAAAACAATATTATCTGAATATATATATATATATATATATATCTGACGGGGGTTCGATACCGCTCAGCACCGGATAAATGTTAAAGTATTTATTTTGTGTGTGTGTGTGTGAGTTTGAAGAGTGGCAGATACCTGCAGTGACCCAAGTTTTTGTTGAAGAGCATCATTGATGAGCGGGAGAGGCCCAATGGAACATACCCATCGATTCATGTTGTGGTCCCGCGGTTGGTTTCGAAACGGGACCATGGTCTACCCAGTGACCCAATTAGGCGGGGGAATGGTTAGATAGATAGATAGATAGATAGATAGATAGATAGATAGATAGATAGATAGATAGATAGATAGATAGATAGATAGATAGATAGATAGATGCCGGATAGTGTGCGAACTGTCTTATTATTGCAAATCGCATTAAAAGTTTCTTTTTTCTCCGGCGCGTGTTGTTGGGTCCGCCCGTGCTTAATGTCACCAAACCTCGCCATACCGTCGTTGTGAAGTGCTTCGACGGCATGACGTTGTTGTTGCTGACGACGACTTGAGCATCCCCTTTGACATGGCGCTGTAGTACATGACAGCAGTCTGACTCCCTTTTAGTTTTCGCGCAGTATCTTACATTTAAGCGCTTCTATATGAAAAAAAAAAAAAAAGACATCAAACTAAGCTAGAATGTTCAAAATAGTTCGCTTCTTTGCAGCTTGTCGCCATTCCTTTCGCCACCAGTCCCCCAGCCATCGTGGTTGTCGTTTACCTTATTGCCGTTACTGCATTTTAAATATCGCGCGTACAAACGAGAGAGAAATTGACCAAGACTCTTATTAGAAACAGTTGCAACGACGATCGTTGCTTACGTGTTTTCGTCGTTGTCATTGTGGCTCTTCTTGAGCAAAAATAAATAAATTAATAAATAAAAAAATATGCAAACTTGATATTTTCTTTTAATGCATTAGACATTGGGAAGAGGCAAAGGGACTGCTATATAGAGACTCTCCACCACAGATCCATTGACGTGTGCACCTCCAGTGTCCTTAAAATAAGACGCGTCGGCTTGGATAAATGTGCGTCCACACTTGTTGATGGTTGGGCCGACATTTTAAAATCTACCGTCTGTAGGAAGCGTATATAGGCTCTTATGTAGGAGGCCGTCAACATTCTCTTAGAGGAATTGTTGAAAATCTCTAAGTGAAACAGCACTGAAGCACGAAGTTTAGCAGTCTATAACTCAGTAAAAACAAGCGACGACAAGATTCTGTAAACTGCACCTAATAATAGTTGTATATCAGACAAATCTGATATATTGCATTTCTCGTAAGCATACTACTGATCTGTGAGTATGGGACGTTTGCAAAACCCTCGCGAACATAGCGATGCATTCTCGTAAGCTGTAAACCTCGTATATCTAATTTCTCCGCTGTATCTGTTTTCGTTGCAGAGTTTCGAATCCGTTAACTTCGCGCTCTAATGTTGGTGCTTTTTTTATTTCCTTACCAACTTACGCCACTTCTCAGAAAAGAAAATTGAGGATCTAAATCATATTTTGCTTCTTACGTTAGGTACAGTTCAGCTTTTCTTTTGAGCACAACAAATTTCGTCCAAATCGGCTCCGTCGACGCGCAACGAGAACATTTCTTCGTTTCACGTGCATTCGAGTAATGAAATCGCAGGTTTCCCCCCTCGAGCTAAAGCCTCCCTCCTAATTTTCGTCAGTTTTCCAGACGCCGAAATGGCGGTTGATGTGCAACGGTGATGTAACGCGCAATATTCGGCCGGGAGCACTGCAGGTGTCAAGGTCATGTTTTGTCTCGCCTCTATACGCTTGCAAGAGGAGTGAGGGGGGGGGGGGGGGGGGGGTGAGGAAAGAGGATAAATGGAATGATGCAACGCCTCTCACATCGCAGACGAGCGACCTCCAAACGCAAGGCGTTGGTTGCAACTCGGGCTTGATGGCCATAATATGCAAGGAGTACACATCCGCGCGCACACTTAAGCAATTCGAGTGTCTGAAAGGCTGCAATTTCGAGTGCGCTTATATACACGCTATATAGCCGACTGTCGCTCGGATGGAGCTTCGCGGATCAGGCGAGCAAGTTTTGCGGAGGAAGTTGTCCCTCAGGTTGAGCGAGGCTTTGCCGAAGAGTTATGGTGGGTGCCTTGCGAGAGGCTCCTGCGCAATCCAGCGCGCAGTAGCACGGGCCACTTGAACACGCGCACTGACGTACGCACACGTGCGCATGCACTAATACGTCCACGTGCGAACTAACACAAGCATGCGCGCTAAGACAGACACAGGCACTGTAGCGCACGTGCGCTATGTATGACACAAGAACGTGCACTAATGCACACATGTTTGCTAACACGCGCGCGTGCGCGCGGTTCATTGCCGTACACTCAAAGCGCACGATTGATTTACACCTCTAAGGGTGCACAAGAACGCATTTACAACCTTGCGGGTGCGAGTGTAAATTAGTGCATTGTGTATGCGAGCTTTTCTGCATTCCGGCACCCCGTCGAGATGCAGCTATATAGCACATCCGGAAATAGAACCCACAACCTCGTGCTCGCAAAAAAAAAAAAAAAAAAAAAAAAAATCTCGAGGACCACCCGCGCAGAAGAAACGAAAATGCTCTTTATAGGCGTCGTGTTCGTGTTACTCCTGGTGTTAAAGCACACTGAGGCCGGCAAACGACACATGCTTGCTAAAAAGAGTTTATTCGAAGTGCGGTGTATGCGAGGCGGACAGAAACAAGGCTGACAAGGAAACAGAGAAAGATAACATGGAATGGATCAAGTGCCGCCAAGGTACGAAAATTAGCAGCCTATGGTAAGGATATTCAAGGGCTAACAGTATGGCCTCTTCGCTTGTTCATCAGTACCACGAATATCTAGCCATTGTATATATATAGCCCGGTTGTCCATTCGTCTATGTTCGTGTCAAATATGACGGACGCTGTGGTAAAGGCAGCGTGCTCAGATGTTTCAAATGTTTCTGACTCTTATTTTCCCCTTGCACCTCTAGCTGCTCTCTCTCTCTCTCTCTCTCTTCTGTGTTGTCTTCGTCCTTTTACTGCGTGTGCTGGGTGAAGAATTCGTTGCAACACACGCTGCTGTGTTCGCTGAAATTATGTATCAGAGCTCCATGCAGTTTACTGTTCCATTTCCGCAATATTTGTTTCTGAAGTTATCGTATAATGCATGCCTGTATGTCCTCCTTACGTGATGCCCTCCGCGAACTTAAGGATGGGTAAATGAAGCGAAATGAAACATATATGCGATACCGTTTAACAAGGAGGAGGAAGAAGGGGGGGGGGGAGGGGGCGCACCGTTATGGTTAATTGATTGTTCGCGCAGACTTTTAGGTGTTGCAGCCTGCAATAAGCCGAAAAAGCCGACAGCAGGTAACGAAAAGAAAGGAAGATCTACCCGGGTTTGCGGACCGGCACAGCCTCCGTCGCATGTTTGAAATGCGCGACGCTCCGCGGATCCTGTCGGTGTACGGGCGCGCACAGAGGCACCGACGAGGCCGGTTCACAGACCCCCCGAGATCGCGCCTGTTTGTCTGCTGCGGTCTGTTCCTCCGGATCGGCTCACACTGTTGTCGCCGGCTGGTAGCTCTCTCTCTCTTTGTCTCTTATCTCTCTCTCCCTCTATTGAATCGGCTCGCACTGTTGTTGCCGGCTCGTAGCCCGGTCTCTCTCTCTCTCTCTGTCTATTGACTCACTCGCGCCGCACGCCACTGTCAGTTAAAAGACTGTTTTTCCTCCTATGGCGACGCAGCGTGTGTGTACTGTGCACGAGACGGTACTGTTGCAACGTGTGCCTCTACGTGTACGCGGGCGGTTTCGCTCGATGGTCTCTCGCAATAATTTACTCGGCAGGTCCACGAAAGGCAGCCTTCTCTTGTCTGATGCGTGTTACCGCCTCGTGATTTTGCTGGCCGATTTCCTTTTCCCAATCTCATTTTCTTTCTTTCATTCCTTCCTTGATTCCTTATTTGGTTTCTTCCGTGCAGGGTAGGAAACCAGGCCTTTTTTTTTCTGGTTAATCACCCTGACTTATCTTTCCTTTTTCTCTCTCTTTCAGTTCTTTATTTTTGTCTGAAAACCCTTATCAGTCATATGTGCCTCCGACACATATTTGCTGCAGATTTCGAGTACTCGTTTCTCGAGACAATGCGCTGAGTTTCGAGCAAGAGGTTATGCTTTCGGTATACTGTATGACTCTAATTCAGCATTCAGACCGTGCACCGTAAAGTCGTTACTTAAATAGTTCATTAGTAATCGTGTCGGCGATTATCGCGCCAAATTCTGATGTCCGCCGCTACTGTGTGAAGCGTTGCCGGCGGAAATTATCGATCTGCTCTAATCGCACTACTTCCAATAAAAGGCAGTCGTCTCAGACTCACACGCGATAAATGACGTCATATGCAGAGCGCACTAGGCTTCGTTCGGGTTATACGGAATGTCTTGGGTGCAAATGGTCTTAAGAGGTAGATTAATCTCGGTGCCAACCCCGATTTTCCTATTCAAAAATGTAAAAACGCCGAGATGTCCCGTAATTAGAAAACCCCTCAACCTATTCGAATGAAATGTGTTGCCTATAAGCGAAAACTCTGTTCTACCGACTATAGGAAGGATAATTTTTGTTTCATGGCTTCGTAGTTATTACACGGAATTTTCAGAAATGCTGTCTGCCAAAGAAGAAATGTTAGAGCACGAAATTTGCAAATCCTCAACTCTGAAACGACAGAGACATCGCAGCTATGTTAGTTAAACTTTTCCGCTAATAACGGGGTCTTCAGAATGCTAATTAACAGAGATATTTATTAATTAGCTTTTCACTCGAGCCTTAAATGGCCCCTAAGGTACGAATGAAAGTAATAAATTGTCTCAACGACAAATTTGAAGGCAGTTACATTTTACTGCAGCCTCACTTTCTTTTTTGTATCAACTTCAAGGTTGCACCTGTAAATCGCATTTCAACGGTAAATCCAAACGATATCGAAACCGAGAACCGCGGGAGCCCCGGAGAATGGCGGCCCCGCTATTCTATACCAGACTGAAACGCCCGTTGACGAACAAGCGCGAGGAAGTTTAAAACGGGCGAACGTCTCGGCCCGTCGCGGCAGCTGTGCTGGTACGGCACCCTCCGTGTGGGTCGGGTCAAGATTGTAACTCGGGTCAGGACTGTGTTGTCGGGTCGGGATTGCCGGGTTAGCACGAAGGTATAAAGTCGCTCGCTGCTTGGGGCGTTTATCTTGAAAGCGATCGTCTTACGGCGACGGGCGAACGGAGGGACGGATGGACGGACGCACACTTTTAGGCAAGCATCGAAATGCTTGCACATTTAAACAACGATTTCTGCGTTCCCGCGAAGCTGTTGTCGGGTCGGATTGTCGGGTCAGTACAAAGGTAAAGTCGCTCGCTGCTACGGGCTTTCATCTTGAAAGCGATCGTCTTTCGGGGACGGGCGAACGGAGGGACGGAATGGCGGACGGACACTTTTAGGCAAGCATCGAAATGCTTGCGCATTTAAGCAACGATTTCTGCGTCCCCACGAATGTGTTGTCGGGTCGGATTGTCGGGTCAGCACAAAGGTAAAGTCGCTCGCTGCTACGGGCTTTCATCTTGAAAGCGATCGTCTTGCGGGGACGGGCGAACGGAGGGACGGAATGGCGGACGGACACTTTTAGGCAAGCATCGAAATGCTTGCGCATTTAAGCAACGATTTCTGCGTCCCCACGAATGTGTTGTCGGGTCGGATTGTCGGGTCAGCACAAAGGTAAAGTCGCTCGCTGCTACGGGCTTTCATCTTGAAAGCGATCGTCTTGCGGGGACGGGCGAACGGAGGGGCGGAATGGCGGACGGACACTTTTGGGTGAGCATACAAATGCTAACGCATTTAAAGAAACGATTTCTGCGTTCCCACTCGGGACATATGTGACGCTCAGCTTCACCTTTCACGACGAGCACGCGCACCGAACCGCTGCTGCAGCCGCGGTTGTCGAACTCGACGGTTGTTGTTGTCGACGTACGCGTGCAGTATAAGAGCTCGTGTGCGCTTCCCGAGTGATCTCTCTCTCTCTCTCTCTCTCTCTCCTTTCCTGCCATGCGGGACTCTGAACCAGCAGTTCGAAAGCGCCGATACAGCAGCGGCGCGATTCAAAACACGCTTCTCACCTTTGGTGCCCCTTTTACGAGTTGCTCCGTCCCGCCTACAACGGTACGCGTGTGCGTTCTCGACTGTAAAATTTTTTTTTGTCGCTTCCCGCTTGGCAGAGGCGCGGGCATACAACCCCGCTTATGCAGACGGGCGTGGCGAACAGCTGCAAGCTGCGTGGACGCCGAGGACAACTCCACGAAACGCTGTGTTTGTCCTCCTTCAAATGCGGGGTACATATGGTATGCTCGTGACACTTTCTGCACTCTCTCTCTCTCTCTCTCTATTTATAAGAACACATTATTACAATTATTGTTAATGTTATTGTCATCATCATCATTACTGTCGTTCCTGTGTTCATTTCCTGTGTTTTGTGTATACGTCGACGGTTATGTATGACTAACTCCCATTTACGTCCGCCTCGTCGTATTCTGTTTCCCCTGTCTGTTTGTGTTTCTCAATCTCGCATTGTTTTGTCTGCCGATTTTGTCTCGCGTATCACTTTCTTAAGTGCACCGGTGTGAAGGCTCCGTAGCTCTTCATGGGCACTATAATAAAGATTTCATTGATTGATTTATTGGATTGATTGATTGATTGATTGATTGATTGATTGATTGATTGATTGATTGATTGATTGATTGATTGATTGATTGATTGATAAAGCGAAGGTTTATTCGACTCTTTCGCATACTTTTCGTGAGTGCTTGTCTGGCCGAGTACACTGGGTCGATTCCGGGCACGGCGTCATCAACGATGGTGGCGTGGATGGCTGATTCTGCAGATAGTATTTGCGAATCCGCAAAGCCCTTTGAAACCACACACACAAAAAAAAAGCCCAACTTTAGACAAGGCCCCGTGTACTCGCCATCATTTCCATGCCGCGGTTACATCGCCGTTGAATCACCGTTTGTTGAAACACTGTCGCCAAAATTTCCTCTAGTTATTTTTCGATGAGTCTCTAGCTGTGCCACGCCCGGAGTTTTCGTCGACTGTGTACTACGAGCAATCGGTGTGGCTTGCGCGCAGGGTTGCGGTCCCGAGCACGCTATTCGGGTGACATTATTTATTTAGTTTCAGCCGACGCAACATGTGGTAGATCCATCACGGCCGCCGATGCTGTCGGGGAGAGGAGGAGGGGAGAGGAGGTAGTGTGAGCGATGCTTTGACGTATACGCGACCTTGCTGCCTGCGTATGTATTGAATGTGCGCCTGTGGCCGTGAAATCGAAACAGCCGAGCGCCGTTGCGAGTTCTAGCTCAACCGCTTCCCAAGAATCACTATAGATACAGGAAGAATACTAAGTCACCCTGGCCTTCTCCTTCAAAGCAAGCTTTTATTTTTCTTTAATTAAGGAATTTCCCCTAATTGACAAGCTCTACCCTGTTTAAATCAACACCATCATCTCTGCCTAACCTGCACATGCCATGATCATAAATGTTCTTGCTATTCAAGCTTTCTTTTTCTTTCCGCCGTCCTCCTCCTAGGGCTCATCTGTCCTCAATCCTTCCCTATGCAGAGTTGTGTATAGGCGCCAACATATGAGCAAGCTGTATCCTCTGCATTTAATTAAAAAGTTTTCTCCCTCTCTCAAACGCGCGGATTAGAGCGTCGCCTCTGAGACATCCAGCGTGCGTGCTGCGCTAGTCGTAGATATCGGAGGCTCTGCTTTCATTTTTCGGTTCCTGCGTCGTCTGCAAAGCTGGCTTTTTTTTTTTTTTAAGCGAGAGCTTTACTGGCCGCTAACGCGATTTCGCCGTGGCCCTGCTCCGAGGAGGCACATGACGTCACACCGCGTTCCTCGTCGTTGCGCTCGCCTCCGCTCGCCTCCGCTCGCTTCTCCAACTGCGTCGCATGCCTGATAACATGTGGGAGGATTGAAAAGGGGAGCTCGCGTGCGCCGCAACCAAAGCTGAGGCGGCAGTATGGACGGCGACAATTCTGATAAGCAGGAGGAGGCCTGGAATCGACATCCGAACGGGATGAAGAGGAAACGAATGGCCCAGGAAACAGACGAACAGCGTCTGGCTAAATGCCGCAACATAGCTAGACAACCAGGCTAACCATGCTATGCCTTAGCTTTCGCTACGTATATCCTGGCATAGCCGAGCTAAGCCACTGCCAATTTTTTTTTTTTTCGCCAAATGTACCAAAACCCTATGTTTTGCGCTTCCGTTCTTTAACATTGAGTACGCACGTTACTTCATTTGTGACGAAAAGCATTACGCGTTTTCGGTGCCTTTTCGTTCGGATTTTCTATTGCGATCGATAACATTACGCGGATCGAAACTCGGCCGCCGTCGTTGTAGCCGTGTTTGTAGCGTGCCCGGATCACGGAGTCAATGTCTGATTGGCGGATTAAAGTAGCAGTGATCGTATCCCTCTAATCCAGTCGGTCCGTACCTTTCCGGATACGACAATATAGCGGGAAGATCATCGAATGATCCCGTAATGTAATCGCATTGGAGTCACTCAGGTGAAGCATGAATATACCTGTCAGTCTTCTTTTTCTTCCTCGTTCGTTTTTTTTTCTTGTTTTATTGCCTTTAATTCCCACCTTATCTGTAGGGAAACAAAGCAAGTAAAAAAATAAATGCCATAAAAATTGGAGGACTCTTAAGCTTCGCTTTTATGAGTGGAACGCGATAGCATTCATAGATCCCTGACTGCTTCTC
Source organism: Dermacentor andersoni (assembly GCF_023375885.2). Lineage (NCBI taxonomy): Eukaryota > Metazoa > Arthropoda > Arachnida > Ixodida > Ixodidae > Dermacentor > Dermacentor andersoni. The sequence goes on from NC_092820.1 coordinate 147,579,719, forward strand.
GCGTTTCCCAGAAGCTTCAGTTTATGTAACAATGTTTACCGGGACACGCTGGCGGCGAACGCTATGCCCGAAGGCGAGCTTTCTCGTAGCAACACGGGCCGATCTCGGAGGCGTGGGCCGATCTCGGAGGTAGTGCACAGTCGCGCCAAAAAAAAAAAATCATTTTCAGGTTTCTGTTACTGCTTCGCACTTTTAAACTTTCAGTCTGAGAAGGTTTAATCTAATAGGCACGCGCTGTCAATGTTTTGTTTCATGACACTTGTTTGTGGGCTGTGATTCTCGAAATTCCGAGCAATTTTGCCGTCACCCGTATATGCGAAATGACTGAAGGTGGTAGTGCTTGGCTTGCGGTGTGTGGTTTAATACACCGCAAGCCAAGCGCTACCGTCTTTACTACTTTGTAGGTGTCTAGGTTGACGGCCTTGTTTTCTGCGGAATAACTCGGTGACAAATTACACCTAAACGTCCCAAATGCAACAAACATATATCACCAAGAGCGCAATTACATTAATAAAGCAAACCTTTCTATATCGGCTTTTTTTTTTCTTTTCTTTAAGCCAGTAGGCTGCCATAAAACGGCAAAGTATCGCCATTTCGCGGAATTCCGTGATGAGTCGTAATTTAGGGTTTATTGCGTTATCTCCGGCAGTTCTGATGGCGCGCACTACACTTCGACTGGGTCAGTATGGTCAGCACGGTATACGCAGGCCAGAAATGGACCTTTATCCCGTCGTGCGCGTTTATCAGCTGCGCGTTTTATCACGTTTTGCTGGACCCAATAAATGTTTACTCACTCACTCACTCACTCACTCACTCACTCACTCACTCACTCACTCACTATCTATCTATCTATCTATCTATCTATCTATCTATCTATCTATCTATCTATCTATCTATCTATCTATCTATCTATCTATCTATCTATCTATCTATCTATCTATCTATCTATCTATCTATCTATCTATCTATCTATCTATCTATCTATCTATCTATCTATCTATCTATCTATCTATCTATCTATCTATCTATCTATCTATCTATCTATCTATCTATCTATCTATCTATCTATCTATCTATCTATCTATCTATCTATCTATCTATCTATCTATCTATCTATCTATCTATCTATCTATCTATCTATCTATCTATCTATCTATCTATCTATCTATCTATCTATCTATCTATCTATCTATCTATCTATCTATCTATCTATCTATCTATCTATCTATCTATCTATCTATCTATCTATCTATCTATCTATCTATCTATCTATCTATCTATCTATCTATCTATCTATCTATCTATCTATCTATCTATCTATCTATCTATCTATCTATCTATCTATCTATCTATCTATCTATCTATCTATCTATCTATCTATCTATCTATCTATCTATCTATCTATCTATCTATCTATCTATCTATCTATCTATCTATCTATCTATCTATCTATCTATCTATCTATCTATCTATCTATCTATCTATCTATCTATCTATCTATCTATCTATCTATCTATCTATCTATCTATCTATCTATCTATCTATCTATCTATCTATCTATCTATCTATCTATCTATCTATCTATCTATCTATCTATCTATCTATCTATCTATCTATCTATCTATCTATCTATCTATCTATCTATCTATCTATCTATCTATCTATCTATCTATCTATCTATCTATCTATCTATCTATCTATCTATCTATCTATCTATCTATCTATCTATCTATCTATCTCGTGCCGATCGATACGGGATGAAATGATTAAAAGTAATTTATAAGTTGCAAGGACAACGTCCCAGCCCTGTCGACGGCTCGGCGTTGTTTATCGTGAACCCGAATATACGTGCGCGAGTGTTTTTCTTGTTACGCCCTTCATCGAAATAAAGTATAATAGATTACCATTGATGCACTTACCTATGCAGCAGGTGCAGGAGGGAGCGATCGACGTCCTGCATTCTCTGCTTTATTTTCAACTTAAGAAAGCTGCGACCGACAACGAGGAGTGCTTCAATAGCGGTGTGTTGTGATTAGAATTTTTATAAATCCTAATTGCATAGCTCGCAGTGAGTGCGAGTGCGTGTGTGCGCGCTCGCATTTGCGTGTGTGTTTCGTAATCTTATTCAAGCAGAAGTTTTTGTTGGGCTAGTTGGTGCATGTTACTGAAGTATACTAAAGCGCCAAACAGACGACACAAGAAGAGACACGGACGAGCGCTTACTCTCTCTTGCGTCGTAATCTTATTCAGGCAGAACTTTTTGTTGGGCTAGTTGGTGCATGTTACTGAAGTACTAAAGCGCCAAACAGACGACACAAGAAGAGACACGGACGAGCGCTTACTCTTGCGTCGTAATCTTATTCAGGCAGAATTTTTTGTTGGGCTAGTTGGTGCATGTCACTGAAGTACTAAAGCGCCAAACAGACGACACAAGAAGAGACACGGACGAGCGCTTACTCTTGCGTCGTAATCTTATTTAGGCAGAATTTTTTGTTGGGCTAGTTGGTGCATGTCACTGAAGTACTAAAGCGCCAAACAGACGACACAAGAAGAGACATGGACGAGCGCTTACTCTTGCGTCGTAATCTTATTCAGGCAGAACTTTTTGTTGGGCTAGTTGGTGCATGTTACTGAAGTACTAAAGCGCCAAACAGACGACACAAGAAGAGACACGGACGAGCGCTTACTCTTGCGTCGTAATCTTATTCAGGCAGAATTTTTTGTTGGGCTAGTTGGTGCATGTCACTGAAGTACTAAAGCGCCAAACAGACGACACAAGAAGAGACACGGACGAGCGCTTACTCTTGCGTCGTAATCTTATTCAGGCAGAATTTTTTGTTGGGCTAGTTGGTGCATGTCACTGAAGTACTAAAGCGCCAAACAGACGACACAAGAAGAGACATGGACGAGCGCTTACTCTTGCGTCGTAATCTTATTCAGGCAGAACTTTTTGTTGGGCTAGTTGGTGCATGTTACTGAAGTACTAAAGCGCCAAACAGACGACACAAGAAGAGACACGGACGAGCGCTTACTCTTGCGTCGTAATCTTATTCAGGCAGAACTTTTTGTTGGGCTAGTTGGTGCATGTTACTGAAGTACTAAAGCGCCAAACAGACGACACAAGAAGAGACACGGACGAGCGCTTACTCTTGCGTCGTAATCTTATTCAGGCAGAACTTTTTGTTGGGCTAGTTGGTGCATGTTACTGAAGTACTAAAGCGCCAAACAGACGACACAAGAAGAGACATGGACGAGCGCTTACTCTTGTGTCGTAATCTTACTCAAGCAGAACGTTTTGTTGGGCTAGTTGGTGCATGTTACTGAAGTACTAAAGCGCCAAACAGACGACACAAGAAGAGACATGGACGAGCGCTTACTCTTGTGTCGTAATCTTATTCAAGCAGAACTTTTTGTTGGGCTAGTTGGTGCATGTTACTGAAGTACTAAAGCGCCAAACAGACGACACAAGAAGAGACATGGACGAGCGCTTACTCTTGTGTCGTAATCTTACTCAAGCAGAACTTTTTGTTGGGCTAGTTGGTGCATGTTACTGAAGTACTAAAGCGCCAAACAGACGACACAAGAAGAGACATGGACGAGCACTTACTCTTGTGTCGTAATCTTATTCAAGCAGAACTTTTTGTTCGGCTAGTTGGTGCATGTTACTGAAGTACTAAAGCGCCAAACAGACGACACAAGAAGAGACACAGACGAGCGCTTAGTCTTGTGTCGTCTGTTTGGCGCTTTAGTACTTCAGTGTTGTAATCTGTTGGGCGCTGTTTTGGTGTCGCGTCCGAACATTCGAGCAGAGTCAGATGCAGACTACTCCAACCAACCCGCCGGAGAGCCCTTCAACCGTCTGGCCGACTACATGGAGTGCGATATGGAGGTGTGATTTAGGCGCTGATAAAAAAAATGTGATGTACGTTATGTCGATCCCATGTCCAGCAACACCCCCCTTTTGACCTGTACTCGAGAGAGCTATATAGACGTGAGATGCAATGAGTTCCACACAAAGGCGTTGCAGGAAAACTACACCAAGCCCGAGGGCGCGTATATATATATCAATCGTAGCAATCAAAATCGCCAGAGCTGCGTGTCGACGAATGCCTCCAAGTTTGACGAACCGGCCTTATCGGAAGGCAAAGCCATCAGTGCTGCTGAAGTTGGCAGGGTGCGATGGGTTTCTGACCTTTATCGGCCAACGTTGTGCGTACAATCACCTTCATTTGTCACGCCAGGTTTCTAATCTCTCTTTACAGGCGTTGCGGCTCTTTTATAATAATGAGCTTAGGCAGTGAATAGACGTCTCCTGGAGCGCTTCTTAAATATTTGTCTTTTTGGCTATAAGAAACCTGCGTCAACAAAACCTGCCGTGTTTCTTTTTTTTTTTTTGCGTCTTGCAGTTACTGCTGCTTTGTTCGTGCTCAAATTTTGTTCCAAGGTTGTATGTCATGGTCCGGATAGTTCTCCATGCTCCCACCGCAGTGAGCGATATCCAATACATGGGGACTGTGACGTTATCTGGTTGCTCCTGGCGTTGTCAGTATGGCAGACCACGGCCTTAGAGACCGGTTTTCATTAGCCGCTGGGAGGTTCGATGTGGACACCGACATGATCTGAGACGCAGACAACTTAGTGTTTTTATTTTTTTTTTATTTGACAAACCAGGCCAGTAACAGTGCAAACTATTACGTTAAACGATTCGGACCATAAGATGAGATCTCGTTGCGAAACTAGAGCAGGAACGAAGCAGCTAGCGGTAAGCGCAAAATATTTTCTTTAAGACCAGAAACGCATCTCGCTGTACCGAGAGGTGAGTTTTTCCCTGACAGTCGAAAGAAAAAAACAGCGAAAGAAGAGTATTTCGCGCAAACTGCTCTGTTCTTGCTCAAATGTTGTAGCAAGATCGCATTTTATGGTCCGGATCGTTCAATATAAAACTTGGCACTTGTACTTGCCGGGTTCGTAAAAAAAAACGAAAAAAAAAAACGAAAGTACCCGCCGTGGTTGCTCAGTGGCTATGGTGTTAGGCTGCTGAGCACAAGGTCGCGGGATCGAATCCCGGCCACGGCGGCCGCATTTCGATGGGGGCGAAATGCGAAAACACCCGTGTACTTAGATTTAGGTGCACGTTAAAGAACCCCAGGTGGTCGAAATTTCCGGAGTCCTCCACTACGGCGTGCCTCATAATCAGAAAGTGGTTTTGGCACGTAAAACCCCATAGTTAATTATTAAGTAAAAACGAAACTACAAATATGCCTTCGTTCCCGCTTATCGAACAGAGTGATGTCTGAAAAAAAAAATGCCAGCTACGGGACTTCCGGCATCTGTAGCACGCCAAGGCATCGCCTTCGAGATTCGTTTCTGTTAACCGCTTGTGTGTGGGCATCCGAGAGGCGCAGGCGAAGGCACGATACGCATTTTTCTTCTCGACGAGCCAGGGAAACTAACGGTGCCACGTGCTGAATTGAACGATTCGGAACGCAAAAATGTGCTCTTGCATCGAAATTTGAGCAAAAACAAAAGCACCTAGCGGTAAGTGCAAATCGGTTTGTTAAATGTCGTCGACGGAAAGGACACTGGTCAATGTATTGCCGTGCGTACGCTTCCGAAACGTATTGTTTTATGGGAATGAGCGCTCCAGCTGCTCCCTGACTGCGAGTAAGAGCCCGAAGTCAATACAACCGGCGTAGACGCGCCACGAAAAGACAACGTTGGCATCGACAACGACAACACGTTATTATTACAGCGCCCTCTCTTAAACTAATCTTGTATTTCTCGCGCTCACTGAACCGCCATCACCGCTTTTGTTCCAATTGTTTTCGAGCACCTGCAATTTTCGTCTAACACGCGCAAATAAAACGTCTCTCGGGACAATGCGAGGTGACCTTATCCGAGGGTCCGTTGCTCGCTATAATTTACACCCTTAAAATGGAAAAAGTGCATAAAATTGTCTGTAACTGACACCCTTTCACCGAAAAGGGTGTAAGCGCGTGAGTTTTACACTGATTTACACCCTTTTAGGGTGGAAGTGTATGAGTTCTACACAGATTTACACCCTTTATAACTTTTAAGGGTGTAAATTATATTACAGCACAGAGTTCCCGCCGCGCGCTCTACATTTCTTAAAGCGATGTTTTCTTTGGATATTTGTGTAAGCTGGTCCAATTCCTTTTTTCTCGAAATGCGCCAGGTTTCACGTATCGTGCTTGAATGGCCGAAAAGTCGCGAAAGTCGCATGTTTACACCGTTCGTTTTTATACTGCTCATTTATAGCCAGTTTCGACAAAGTTAATGTTTCGTCGTAGTCAGCCTTTACGAGTCGCCTTGTTGTCGACAGTGCTTCATTACCGTCATGTGAGCCGTGAGTCATAACTTCCGAACGGGCACCATCTCTAGCGCAATGTTTACTTTCCATGGCGGTTTGCGATTAGCGAGCTATAGATTGAACAGCGAAAAAAAAAAAACTGATAGAAGGACGACAACAGCTGCGATGCTTTTGCTTTCCGTTCCGCATATTTACACCCACTGGCGATGCTCACTTTTTTACCAATAGGCCAGCCCGGAATAGTGTCTCGCTGATGGTGTGTAGATATCAAGCGAAGCCTAAATGTAACTCGGTTTTCCGTCAGTGTCGATCCTGCGCTAGAAACGAGCGTCATTTACGAGAGGGGAAAGAAATTAAAAATACGAAACAAGAACGAACGTCCTTGTGAAGCCAACACTGTTCGCGGTTTCATTTAAACCAGACCAGAAAAGAAAAAAAAATTTTTTTTTTTGGTTTCTCTTGATAGGCCGCTGAGATATTTCGTCGCACGTCATTCCACCACATCGCGGCTGTTTTTCGAATCTATGCGCGCCGCTGTGTGTTGTGTATGTGTGTTGCATCAGTGGCGTTATATATATATATATATATATATATATATATATATATATCGCACGGTTTTGGATGCCGCAATGTCTCGTCGGCTTTCAAGGACGAGTGTGGGCCGTGGAAAAAAAAATAACGCCTGCAGTTCCTGCAACTTGTTGACCGCCTCTCTCTCTCTCTCTGTGCGCACATGAGAATGGCGTCGCCAGGCGGGAAGGAGGTGTACATACACGTCCGGTACGCTGGCGAAGCGTGAAGATTTGTGACAGCTTTCACGTATACGTGAACCCATTGCAAGGCGAAGGGCGTCCCAAGGGCAACGGAGGTGCCGCTTTCATCGACACTGTTTCTCCGCACGACATGGTGTGACCCCAATCGCATGGTCACGTGAAATGAAGCGGCCTTTGGAAGGGACACTATAAGGAGAAAAAGTTATTTGAGCTGTTTTAGCAAATTACACTCTTTTAGAATACCGACAAACGAAATCTTACTGGGAAAGGAGTCTTTAATAAGCCGGAAAAAGACCCAAGAAGCAAAGACCGGTGGCGATGCCGAATTTCCCGCAACAACCTGCCCTGAATGACGTCATGCATGTAGACGGCTGTCTGCTCAGGCCTGTAGTCAATTTCTGAGTGGTAAAGATTGGCTGCAGTGGGATTCGTTTTTGTGCTCTTCTATTGAGCTACGGTGGCCGGAATACTTATGTTTACGTGCGTGTTGAAGAACCCCAGGGGGTCGAAATTTCCGGAGTTTTCCACTACAGCGTGCCTCTTAATCGGATGGCGGTTTTGGCACGTAAAACCCCATAGTTTTTTTTCAGTGGCCCGAACAAGGTTAAAACACCTTGAAGTTCGTGACGTCACGTCACATCGCTGTACCGTGACTGGTGTCACGGTACCCATCGAATCCCGGCCGCGGCGGCCGCATTTCGATGGGGGCGAAATGCGAAAACACCCGTGTACTTAGATTTAGGTACACATTAAAGAACCCCAGGTGGTCGAAATTTCCGGAGTCCTTCACTACGGCGTGCCTCATAATCAGAAAGTGGTTGTGGCACGTAAAACCCCATAATTTTTTTTCATTGCGGAAAGACAGATGACGATTATTGTTGTGTGGCAGATATACACCCCAAAGGGTGTAAACTCTTTTTAGAGTGTAGCCGTGGTGTTCCGCATTCCACTACACATCTGTGAGTTTTCGTTACCCGCCGGGGCGTGGCTCACTGTCTGTCCCGTTCTGCGGCTCAGCACGAGGCCGCGAGTTCGATTCCCGGCCGCGGCGGCCACGTCTCGATGGTAGCGAAATGCAGAAACGTTAGTGGTACTTAACTTTAGGCCCGCCTCGAGGGGTCAGAGTATTTCGGAGCCATTCATTATAAGGTGGCCCTCGTGACCCACTGTGTGACTTCGGATCGTTTCATAATCACCACCGTTGTTTGATAAGGGAGCTCTTCGTTCTTTTTACTCCCTTAGCTCTCGGGGTGTGCTGTGGGTACTCGTGACTGAGAGTATATATGGGCGATGTTCTTGGATGCAAACGTTGCCGCCGCAACGTTTTCCGAGACGCGCACCGCGGAGGTCGAGCTCGGCGGACTTGTCTACGCCAGCTGTGTATGGCTATTGCTTGCACATTCCATTGCGACGTCGTTGTGAAACGCAGCACTATATATATATATATATATATATATATATATATATATATATATATATAATATTGCCGTCGCACGTGCTAAGCGTGTCGTTTCGTTTAGCGGCACGCGGGTATCGTATTAAAGCACTTTTCTTCGTTCTTACGCCGTAAAAACATTTTCACCCTTAAAAGAGGATAATACGGGGGTAAATGTGTCAAGCGCACAAAAGCTACTCTTTTGTAGCTTTTAGCCTGTGGTGCTCTCCCCTGTTTTGTTGTAGTACAAAAAAAAAAAAAAGATAACGGCAATTTTCAATAAGTGACACCCTTTCTGGGTGTTAAGAGCGTGAGCTAAAGGCGGACTTACACTCTTCTTCGCTTTTAAGGGCGTAAATAATTTTACAGTGTATGCGTGGCTGGCGTGTTCAAACTGTGTCCTGAGCGGATGAAGCAGACGTGTATACAAACGGGGCGCACGGGCGCCTGCATCGATCGGCAAGATTGCCTTTCTGACTCGTGTGTGCGCCACTTGTGTAACCATAGCTTGCGCGCTCCAACGTCACATCATTGTGAAACACGTACTATATATACACGCATACAGCACGTACTATATGCGAACCCTTTTGTTTACAGCGCGGACATCGTATTATATACTGAACAATATATGGTGAACGAGGAGAAAGGGAACCGCGGAAGACAGGTGGGGGGGGGGGGGGGGGGCGGTTTTCCTAAGTCACAGCCACACGAAGCCAACAGACCGTGACAGCAAGCACTCGGACGAACGAAGACTTATGTGCCCTGATTTTCGTCTAGTTCTGTGACTGGACTTTGTGCTTACTTTAGCGCTCGTATTAAAATTAAACTGTGGGGTTTTACGTGCCAAAACCACTTTCTGATTATGAGGCACGCCGTAGTGGGGGATTCCGGAAATTTCGACCACCTGGGGTTCTTTAACGTGCACCTAAATCTAAGTACACGGGTGTTCTCGCATTTCGCCCCCGTGGAAATGCGGCCGCCGTGGCCGGGATTCGATCCCGCGACCTCGTGCTCAGCAGCCCAACCCCATAGCCACTAGGCAACCACGGCGGTTTTAGCGCTCGTATATTACTATGCTTTGTGTTGTTGCTGCGTTTCTGAGTGGACATTGAGTTTTAGCGCGACATTAGTGTACTTATGGGACTCCATGGACATTGTGCGTGCGTTTCTTTTTTTTTGTGTGTGTGGTTTGAAGTTGACTTTCAGTTATACAGTGTGAAATTAGTGTACTTCTCTGACTGGACTTTGTGTTGTTATGATTTTATAATTTTTTTGTTGTGAATTTTTAAAAATCTCTATGCGAAAAGGAGTAGCCGGCACTGATTAAAGGCGAAAATATCTCCTAAGTAGCATACAATAATAGTAAAAAGGAAAAGACGGGGCGCGAGCCCACGCACGGGTGCCTATGGGTATGTGGAATCTTGTACGTAGTGCAGTGTGTTTACGGGACATTCCTGACCTTTCTCGCTTATATATAGTCGAATGCGCGCTGCATACGTAATGGCAGCGTTTGGCGGGGGAATGTTTGTTGCGCGCCCTTTTTCTGTCGAGCTCGCGTGCGAAGGCTTGCGCTGGGCTGTGCAAAAAGAAAAGAAAAATAGGAAAGCGCTCACGTTGGGGGAATGGGGGAGAGGGGGGGCGACGATAGGGAGGGTCGACGACGTAGCTATAGGGGCATCGCCTTTCCTAGCTGGGTATAAATATAGCGGCGGCGCCTGTGCATGTGGAGACCGGCGTACACAAACTAGGGGTATTTTTCGACGCCCCTCCCCCCCCCCCCCCCCCCGCCGCGGGCTGTTTTCGTCCGCACGGTTCGCGGCCGGACTTTGGAAGAGCGAGAGATCTAAAACAACGGACGAAACCGAGAAAGTAAATAAAAAAAGAAAGAATAACTCGCGGCAGTTGTTCGGACGTTGAGCTATAGTGATTTCTAGCGGACCCTTCTTGTGTGTTCCGATCGCAATTAGCCTTATTGTGTGCCGGCGCGGACAATAGGACTTAATAGAGAGGGTTAATTACTGAGAGTTCAAGCGATGCTGTATTTTACCGTTCGAAAAAGCATCCGGCCCGAACGGTAATGTACTATATAACCACTGCAGATAGGCTTTCGCTATGCCTATAGCGTCGCTGTATTACCGTACGGAAGCTCGATCACTCTGCCAAATGCTAACGTGCGGTAAATGCACAGCAGTAAGCTTTATCTATGCGTGGCGATGCCGCATTTCCCTACGTAAGAGCACCCGGCCGAACGGTTATGTAGAGTTAATTCGCTGCAGTAGAGAGCTTTCGCTATGTACCTATATCGATGGTGTATTACCGTACGGAAGAGCAAACCGGCCGAACGGAAAATTGTTGTAATATGGCGTTGCAGGGTGTCTTACATATGCCTGTAGCGATGCTGTCGCCAGTCAGCCTCTACGATCTGTGCATCAGTACGTTTATCTAGGTCGATAACTCACAGGGGACTCTGACTATGAGGAGGAAATTTGCGGCAGAATCGAAATGGGTTGGAGCGCGCATACGGCAAGAATTTCCAAACCATGGCAGCGGGCTTGCCACTGTCGTTGAAAAGAAAAGTTGAATATCATTTCGTTGTACCGGTACTAACGTATGAGACAAAAACTTGGAGGATTGACAAAGAAGCTCGAGAGCAAGAGAAGGACCGCGCAACTAGTGATGGAACCGACAGGAAGAGAGTGGTGTGGATAAGAGAGAAAACGGGGGTAGCCGATATTCGATAGTTGACATTATGAGATAAAAAAAAATGGAGCTGGACAGTCCATGTAATGCGTAGGGTAGATAACCGGTAGACCATTTGGGTTACAGAATGGGCGCCAAGGTAATGGAAGAGCAGTCGAGGACGGCAGAAAAATTAGGTGGGGTGACGAAAATAGGAAAATTTCAGGCGCAAACTGAAATCAGCTAGCGCGAGACAGCGGTAATTTGAGATCTGTCCTGCAGTGGACAAAAGAATAGGATGATGGTGGTGGTGGTGGTGGTCGTGATGCTCAATCACCGTACTTCCAGAAGAATAAACGCTACTTCTGCGTTTCACGGGACGGAAATACGGGTGAAGTGCAATACAGAAAGACCGTACGGAGACAAGATGCATTGCCGTTCGAACCGTGGCGATCGTACGGCAAAGCAAAGTATACTGATATACCACCAGCCTCCTTGTCGCGTAACAGCTTGTGAAACTTACGAACATACCAACTTACGACCATGCAGGAGCCCTGTAGTGTGTGTGTGTGTGTGTGTGTGTGTGTGTGTGTGTGTGTGTGTGTGTGTGTGTGTGTGTGTGTGTGTGTGTGTGTGTGTGTGTGTGTGTGTGTGTGTGTGTGTGTGTGTGTGATAGATAAATGCAGGAGGCAACCTCAAGTGTCGAAATTTGGAAAGTAAATAAGAGGCTTTTTTTTGGTACTAAGTATATACAAGGCCTCTATATTTTCCGAAATGGGGAAGGATATAAGCGACGGCAAACAGGATTTCCGGCCGGTTTCCTGTTTCTAAAGCTATTTTACGCAGATAGACATGTTTCCCCGAATAGGCAGCAAGCGGAGTCGGATGTTAAAACAGTGAAGCTTCGTCATTCGCACAAAAGGTCAGGCCTACTTTAGATGTGGACAAACGAGTGGAGTTTTCCAGAACAAACACAGCATAAGTACTCTTTCGCATCTTTAGCAAAGAACAGCGACAAGTCAATGACAAGAAAAAAAGGGTTATTTGCAGCGAGTCTGATGGTATAAGCGCACTCAACTTGGAATTTCAATATAACATATTCCGTAAACGGTCCTCTCTCAAGCGCAAATTAAACACGCGCCAGCGAAGCCAAACTATTAGCCATTATTGCAGCCCAATCGCAGCTATGCTTCCGTTGTGTGCGACGCTTATGCTAACGGTAACATTGAGGCACTGAAGATGGTGTAGCGAAAATCAGCTCCGTATATTTCCCTAAATATCGTCAGGCTGAAACTTCAACTCATCTAATCAAGCTTCACAGAATGAACACATTGTAGTCACAGCGAATGTTCGAAGCACTAAAATTTCAATTTCTATTCTAGCGTCACAAGTTATTCTGAAGTCCTGACACAGCAAACATCGCGAAGTACAAAACACCGGTGTAAAGAGTAACAAACACCATATATAGCTCCACAACCAACCTCTTCAAATTGTTGTTTTTCTTTTTCAGTGCACGATTAATGGTGGAATTGCCTGCCTGTGTTATCTCTACTCAGCACAAAAGTGATTGAAAATCTGGGTGACTGTCTTTGTGGTGTATTTGGCTATTGTATTTGGCTGTGTTTTTTTATCTGTATTACTGGTGTTGTATTCAATTAATCGTCTGTTGTTCTTCTAAGCGTTGTAATGTAAACTTTCTTTTTATTGTGTGTCTTAGTAACTTTTAAGTGCGTATACATTATGAATTTACTGCTATAGCCCACATTAGGCCTGAAGTGATCTTGTAAACAGAAGAGCAAAATAAAATAAAAAGGGAGGAGCTCGTTTTACTAGGAACGCCGATTTCACATCCTATCACCCCAAAGCGTCGCACACTTGTCGAAACGCTCGTTAAGCCAGCATCGATTCATCTAAACTATATAGTCTGTCACACTCTTCACAGCGCGAAATGACAGTCGAAGCCAACCTCAGGGTGAGACACACCTGCGGCCCCGTATCGTGACACAATCTTTCAGCGTTTATTAGCAAAGGACGCCTCAGCCCTGAGAACGCACGCACCATCAATGGCACTTGTCTTCGCCGGGGAGAGACCTCTTACGACAAGCCTCCTTGTCGCAACACTGTTTCCCTTATTCGCCACTTCGAGCTTCCATCTCTCTGTGAATCCGTTATCTTGTCATCGACCCTCCGACTAAAAACGCCCGAAAAACTCTCAACTCAATCGCATTTGTGTCGCCGTTCTGGCATTTTCGCAGTGATGTTGCAACTTTGTGTGACGACAGCTTGAGGAAGTTCGCGCGATGCGGGCGCGTTCCCTTTCATAGCTTAGTAAAACATTTTCCTCGGCAAGTTGGTTCATAACTGAAAAGGAAAAACAGTACCGCGAAAAAAAAGACAAGGATGAGATGACTACGTGTCTGGTGCCGCCCTTTTTTTTTTTTCAGTTTCATACCGTGGTCTGCTTTTCCCTTGGAACAAACAGCAGACGTCGTCTGCTTCTTTGTCTTCTTAATCTGTGCGTATATGCTGCTGTGAACGCTGGAATGAACAAGTGTGTGCATTTGTACGCCCGCTGTTCCCACTTGCATGGTTGACTGAAGTGGGAGTTTTCGTTATTTTACTGTGAAAGGGTTATTACTTGCAGAGAAAATGAAGTTCACAGTTTCATTTCTTCAATTTCGCCGCGGAACCTCAGCGCCAGTACGTCAGTGGGACGTCACGGATTTCAATGTATTTCTTATGCGATCAACATTTTTGCCTACTTCAGGCGTATGGATTCTATCTATCTATCTATCTATCTATCTATCTATCTATATATCTATCTATCTATCTATCTATCTATCTATCTATCTATCTATCTATCTATCTATCTATCTATCTATCTATGTATCTATCTATCTATCTATCTATCTATCTATCTATCTATCTATCTGTGTAGCTAGCTAGCTCGGTAGATAGGTCACTGGGTCACCTAGGTCAAATCTAGTTCACGGGAAAAAAACTGTCACAAAGACAAAAGACAAGAAGGGAGGTTCACACCACAATGACTGGGTCACTGTGTAAATCTAGGTCTCTGTGTAACCCATGGTCGAATGGTTAGAGCGTCTGTCTGTCTGTCTGTCTGTCTGTCTGTCTGTCTGTCTGTCTGTCTGTCTGTCTGTCTGACTGACTGACTGACTGACTGGACTGGACTGGACTGGACTAGACTAGACTAGACTAGACTAGACTAGACTAGACTAGACTAGACTAGACTAGACTAGACTAGACTAGACTAGACTAGACTAGACTAGACTAGACTAGACTAGACTAGACTAGACTAGACTGGGCTGGGCTGGGCTGGGCTGGGCTGGGCTGGGCTGGGCTGGGCTGGGCTGACTGTGACTGACTGACTGTGACTGACTGACTGTGACTGACTGACTGACTGACTGTGACTGACTAGGTTTGTGCTCATGGTCGTGCTGCCGTCGTTCCAGATTCATGATCTGACTCATCATACCGTCGTGGTTGCGCCTTCTTCACCGGCACAGTGGCCAAAGTTGAATAATACCTTGGGACATTAGATATGTGCTCGTAGTCGGGATGCCATCGGGGTCGTTGCATCGTCGTCATTCCAGCTTTGTCATCCGACTCTCCTCATGCGATTGTGTTCACGCTGTCGTCGTAGTCATGCCATCGTTTTCATACAGTCGTCGTGCATTCGCTGCTAAACCGCCGTCGTGGGCCTTCCATCGTCGTCGCTGCAGCTTCGTCATCCGACTCGTCTTATTTCCGTCATCACGCCATCCTCGTCATACAGGCTTTGTGAGGCAGTGTTCCTCAATCCATTGTCGTCGTACCCTCGTCGTGCCATTGTCCTCGTAGCGTTGCCATGCCGTCGTCGTAATGCGTTCGTTGTCATACTGTTGCCGTGGTGTCGTCGTGGTCGTTCCATCGTTCGTCATTCTGATTTTGTCATCCAACTCTCCTCATGCCATCGCCGTCACGCAGCCGTCGTCGTGCCGTCGTCCTCCCACCGCTTTTGTCTTTCTGCCGACGTCGCTCCTTCTTGGCCGTTCTACCGTAATCAAGCGGCCGTCGTGCAACGTGATTATGCCGCCGTTGCGGAATTATGCCGACGATGGCCTGTAAGGATTGGAGTCGGGCATGAAATGGAGCGGTAGCTGGCCCATGCCGTCGTCCAACTCATCCACGCTAAGGACGTTGTTGAAGGGAGGGACTTGTTCTCATCGAGAAAGAGGAATATGGGATTTATTTAGAATATATACATGAAGGGTGGAGAACGTTATGATTCGTCAGTCTAGCATGACTGGAAGAGAATGCACCCTGAGCAGCCGCAAAACATCCTTTTCCAGGAGTTCTCTTGCTCCAAGCAAATCGTGAAGGCGACAGCGAATCGACTAACAATACTCGGGCCGCCGAACGTGGCTAGACGTGCCGGCGCCGCTGGACTGCTGAGTAGGCGCATTGTTGTTTTTACAAAGCGAGTCGTCGCAGCGGGCCGCAAAAATTTTGCAGGCTGGTACTTCTGCAGGCCGATCGTAACAGGGCGCTGAAAAAAAGTATTTATTGATAATGATAAAATAAAATAGAGTTGTCTTTTATTCGTCACGCGCGTATAAAATTCATTAGGACTTCTATTTTCATTGGAAGAATCTGTGTCTCATTTTCTTTAAAAAACGCTTCTTTTTCCCAATGTTTGTTCCCTCCAAGCATAGTCGCGCTTCAATCGCTAAATAGCTCGAATGCTAATGTATTAACGTTCACACTCAGTGTGAGATGAGTTCTGCCGTAATATTTTTTCGGGCGCTTTGGCTCAGTGTTTTCAAACCACGGCTAAGTTCACTCTGGCTACTTTGGAATACAATCTAGTCCATCTTAACCAATATAGAATTAGCTATGCCGCGAGCCGACTCCGTTTCAATCCATCATGTGCACGGGATCCTGGTGCGGCCGGGGAAATTAAAGGTGGCCGGCAGCTTCGCTAACCGTATTTAGTTTTTTTCGTATCTTTTTTCTGGCTTACTAAGCCTTTTCCCACGGATAATAGCGGCTTTCTGAGTATGTCAGAAAGTGGTAATTCAATGACACCGCTCGACGCACCAATTACGTCGAGTTGTGAGGTGTCGGAGCCTCGTGGGTTTGCCCTGCATTGAAATCGACGAGGCTCCGGCACCTGGACTCCAGGGACCATATCATCGATCCCTCTTGCACTTCATTAGATCCGGAAATCCTTTTTCATTCATTTAATCGTCCTTATTCGCCCGCATCCCATACCTATTGTATGCCCTGAGGCATTTACCCTCGCATTAAAAAAAAATTACGTCAACATGTACCAAGTATAACAACGTTCCTCAGTGTCCGATTAACAACGGTCATACCCGCCACAGCAACATGGCTCTTCTGAGTATTTCGAAACATTGATACGCGCACTGTCGTTGTATGCGCAGATGAGTTACGCCGGCTTTTTCGTCGCGTCTTCAGCGCGCTTTTGACGACGGAGTGTCGCAACGATTGCCTTGCAAAATCCGTAATTTCGTTGCGCAGCCGCTTCAACTATACGCTGCCACGAGCTGCGCAGAACTGCATTCCTCGAATTGAAACTGTGCGGAGTGATTGAAAGGCAGAAGTCTCGAAGGCAACGGCGAAAGATAGAGAGTAAAATGCTTGTGGCAGCGCTGCGTAGCGTTATCGATCATGCCCTTGCCTTCCGCGTACTGCGCCCCCCCCCCCCCCGCACTTCCCGCTCTTTTCAATAGCGACGACCACGTGTCGATACGCTTTCCTCCCGAAAGCTAATAACATGTGCTGATCGCACCGCACGCATGACAGTGCGGCTGTACACACGTGTTGCTTTAAACACCGTGATTGAAGGCTTGCTGGGGGAAGGCAGGTGATTGCTCCCGACGCTTTTCGTCTGTCAGCCGCCTCAGCGACACAGTTCTATTTTCATGGATGAATGAATGACACGTAGTGTCATGGCCGGGAAGGGTAAGTGTTCATTCATTAATAAATGAAACGTAGTGTGAAATACGAAGAAAAGAAAGCAAGCATGCGAAACAGGAAGAGATGGAAATGAATGCGCTCGCGAACTACGTTGAGTCTGGAATCGACCACGTCAGAGGTGGCCGAACGAAATAAAGTGTATAACAATGATACGTCGCGCAGCGAGGTTCGGGTCAGATACAGCCGCTCAGGCCAGAGGGGGAAGAGTAACTATGTGCTACCTGACCTTCAGAGCGTCGGCGGCGGCTCGATCAAAAGCGGTACGGGGTATGTTTGCTCGCTAGCGCTTGCTTTATTTTTATTCCATGCAGCCGTCGCCGGAGACGGGCCAATCAGGCGACGCTACTCGCTCGCGCACGTCCGTTGCTGTGCGCCGTGCCGCCGCTCTCGTCCGCTAGCGTGGCCTCCGAGACGCTGCGCGCCGCGCCGACCGTATCGGAGGCCATTCCGTCAGCGGCGCGCGGCAACTCCCTGTGCGCGCGCGCATTTCGGGCGATCGATGCCAGCGGCACGCGCGATACCGTACCACGCGCGTTTCGCTCTCCACATCTTCACCCCTCCCCCCCTTTTCTTTTTCTTCGTTCTTTCCGGGTAAGAGCGTCACTTGACGCCACGCGCCGAAGTCGGCACGTGAAGCACTCCCTCTTACGCGCGTTTTCCTCCTTTTTTTTTGTCCTCGGTGCTCTCCGTTTTTTCGCTCCCTTTTTACTCCTCTCTTCTTCTCCCTGGTCTCCTTTCTCGCGGTGCTCCTTTCCCGAAACGGCGCCTCGTTTACTTGCTCATTCTTTTCTATGCTCCTCGCCGTCTCTTGGCACTTTCTCCCCAGTTCCGCAGCTTCTGCGAAACCCTTATTTCCGGGATTCCCCGCCTCTCCATTGTCTCGTGCAGGGGGGGCAGGCACTTGGCGCCGTCGGTTTTTGCGTATTGCATACCGATCACGGCCCCTTTCGTCCATGTTGCCGCCGCGTGCGACATCGGATCGCTTCCTGTCTTTATCTATCCTTTCTTTGCTGTTTGTTCGTTTGCTTTGCCTATTCCTCTATTCGCTGTTCCCTTTGCATTGTGCCTGTATCGCGCACGTTACCTTTTTCTTTTCTTTACCCTTCGTCGCCTGTCAGATTTTACTTTTCGACCTTTTCCTACTGCTCGAGTGAATTTGGCGAACAAAGAGATTTTCACGAGCGCGACACGTTCAGTGATGGAAGTGAATGGAAAAGCTGCACGTCTTTCTTTCTTCCTATCTTTTTTTCTTTCTTTCTTTCTTTCTTTCTTACTTTCTTTCTTTCTTTCTTTGCTCGCTTCGTCGTTTTTGCACACTGCTGGCGGCGTGCGGTTATCGTATAGGCGCGTATTATGGCAGCAGGATATATATTTTGAGACCGGTGCTTGCTGGCGGTCGTCAAATTGGTTGATTAGCATAAAACGGACTACAGGTTTCTCCTCGCAGGGCAGTACCCACAGATGTCTCTCGCCGCTAAGTCTATTCGGAAATGATTTTCTAGGATGCGCTGTCCTGGAACGTTCGTGTAGAATATGTAGCAAGTCGATTCAGATGCAATTTCGTTCAGATTTGGTCATACGGTAAACTGGCGGGCAAAAGTTTAAGGTAAACATCATTTGCGTAGCTGCGTACCTTGACTAGTACAAGGCAGAAAAGGACAAAATCAATACACTCATAAGGAAGCGCTTTTAAGCAGGCCATATGCTTACCCGAAAGCACCAGTACTGAGAGATTAATGCAGCTGGGCATGCATAACACCTTAGAATTGATTGAAGCTCAGCAGATAGCTCAGTTGGAAAGACTTCCCAGCACCCGGACTGGCAGAAGTATGCTCGATAAATTAAGAATTAATTACCATAACCAGCAAGGACTCAAGGTTGCGTTGGCCGGAGAGATTAGAAGCGCGATTCAAATCCCAAATTTACCCAAAAATATGCACCCGGAATTCAATCACACCCGGAGAATGAGCAAAGCTAAATCTCTACTCAAATAGTACGGCAATGACGAGGAAGCGCTATTCGTGGATGCCTCGGAGTATTCAAATCGCCAAGCGTTTACAGCAGTAGCATTTAATACAAAGCAAGAAAGCATACACACGTACTCAATCATAACCAGGGTATCTGAGGTTACGGAGGTGGTTGCCATCACTCTGGCTATCGCTTGTCCCAAATATATACATAATTAGCGACTTTCAATCGGCTATATGAAATTATGCCAGAGGACGGATATCAGCTGTGGCTGCAAGAATTCTAACAGCAAAGCCAAGCTCATATCATCTGAGGAATTTCACGATAAGAAAATCAGCTTGTTCCCAGCCCATACAGCATGCGAAGCCACCCCCAACCTTAACGAGTCTGGCCCATCTTGTTGTGCGAAGACTCATCAACCACGCCCGATTAAGTGGGGGAGGCTGTGACCGAGGAGGAGATGGAACGGAAGGATAGGGATAGATTCTTATTATTCAGTGACATTACCCAATTCTATAGAAAGGCGAGGTGTATATATCCACCTCGTAGCCCAGAATTGGACAGGTCTCAGGCGGTTGACTGGAGGCGCCTTCAAACCAGAACTTAAACTAACCCGGTATATCTTAACCGCATGTTTCCGGAATTGTACCCTGATTCCAAATGTAAATTATGTGGTGATAGAGGAGCCACCCTAGAGCGTATACTCGGTGATTGTGCAATAGTTCAGAGGAGAATCACAGTCCCCCCCCCCCCATCGGTTGAACTAGAGGCGCGGTGGAGAGCCGCACTGACTATAGTTCAGTCAGATCTTCGGGACCAACTTTGGGCCATCCAGCAAGCCCAGGTGTCTACCGAGAGACAGGGTCTCTCTGCTACCCCCGGCGCGGCGTAGACGCAGGCCATCAATTGAAGGATAATTAATAAAGTTGTCACATACACACAATTGTTAAGTATGGCGTGACCGGCTTAACCTCTCGATATATACAAGAAGAAGAATTACTGCATCTTCGCAAAAATTGGGGCTTCAATCACTCCTGGAACCGCATATCACGATGATCATATGTTCTGTTATGCATGAAAAATATTTGAGATGCTTCCTGTGGCTAAACCGCTCACGTTGTATGTCTTACACAAATATTCTTTTTTCGTTGTGTAATATTCCGGATCTAGATCAATGAATCCTACGTCTAGTTTAATTTTATTTTCTCGTAGAAAATATAGTGACTACAAAAGAAAAAGGACTTGTACGTTTTGCGCACCACTTAGCGTGATAGATTAACTATATACCCGATGCCAACTACGTACCATAAAGCAATTAAGAAAATTCCACGTGTTATGGAAATTGTGTAATACAAATTTGATGCTCCATGGTTCAGCGCTTAGCTTCACAGGTTAACTACGTACCCGATACCAACTGTGTACCATAAAGCAATTAAGAAATACGGCACGTGTTATGGAGATTACGTAATACAGATTTGACGTTCCCCGGTTCAACACTGTGTCATTTATTATCGCTCCCTTCGTTCTTGACGTGTATTCTGGCCTTGTTACATTTGTCGAGTTTCTTATTGTCTTTTTGTTCTCATATTCGCATCCGGAAAGACAGAGCTTCTTTTCCCTTGCGCTTGATTCCCATCCTTGCACACAAGCACTTGCGCTTGTATTCGTTATACTCTGTGCACACCTGTAAAAAAAATTAAAATTTTGATCTTGAGAGCATTTGCGCGAAAGCATGCGTCGTGACGCCATTGATCGGGCAGCAGGGTTGAAGGTCTCGGTGCCCGATTTGTGTGTTAATGTTTTGTGAGTGAAAGAGTATCGTAATTATGAGTCCTGCGAATGGCGTCTTAAAGTTTTTTTTTCAATTCAATTCAATTTATTTGGACATACATAGGTGGTACAGGATGTCCACGAGGCGCGGCAAAAGGAGGCGACAATGCCTCCTGACAGGGCCTCCACCTCGGATATCACACATCATGACGGCACGTCGGCATGACAAAATACTGTGCTACATTGAGAGATCAAAGCAATCAGTGAAAATTCAGCATTACATGCTGTTTTACATATGACAAACTATCCTATGTCTGACATTATACATGGATTACATCGTTCTAACTCACGGAAACAATGACGTAATAAAATCATTCAAATTGCACTTGCTCAAGACAAAAGAAAGGTGCAGTTGTAAGCAGAAGAGGCTGGAAAAGAAAGCATCAATTTCATTCTTTTCCTAACTTGAGAAAGGGTTTTGCAATCCTTTATGCAGTTGATGATTAAAGGATATGTGTTACAGAGTGTAACTATTTAGTTGTCTATGATCTGAGTACCATAATTTTTGCTTTTTTTTGCTTTCATAGCCGCTATGAGGGCCGTCTGCCTTTGCTTAGTGTGTGCTTTAGCAGGGACAGTGAAATATGCATTTCTCGGTTTACTGGCGCCTCCATGAAATGCCTGTGCGTTTGTCCCGTGTCATTCAGTTTGCACGTCTCCACACGCGTGGGACATCTCCTCTCCCGTATATAAATATGTTCATTCCCTGAAAACTTCTTTGAGTGAGTTGGTGCATACTCGATTTGAAAATTGTAACAGCGCTAACACGTGCAACCACTAACGAACAAGGACGAGACACAAGCACTGTTGTCTCGTCTTTGTTCCTTTGTGGTTGCATGTGTTAGCGCTGTTACAATTTCCAAATCTTTATTTCGCTCTGTTCGAAAGAATGTAGAGAGAACTCCGCCAATTCGCCCTTTAGGAGTTGTTCTGAGACTATTAGTTACTCTTCTGCTGCAGCTGTGTAAACAAAAATAAAAGAAATAGAAACATGGCGAACGCGTCTCACGTGTAAAAAAGATGTCGAACGTATAACTTGTTTCCCTATGCTTCGTTCCAGGTATCGCGCGCCGTTGTGATTCCGATCACTTGCGTTGAACGATGAAATAGCAGTAGCAGTAAGTTCGCAGCACGACGCAAACTCGGGCCTTTTTTTTTTCCTATTAAAGATAAACAGTGTCTTGTTGGAATAAGTTGTTATGTCGGCCGCGACATAAGCGTGGCACGTGCGGTTTAGGCAGTTTCTTTTTTTTGTTATTTAATTATTATTTTTGTAAGGGGAAGAATCGTGGCAGCACGAGAACGCTTCTAACCCGTTATGGTTGATCGCAACCATCACGAGATGTCGCTACCTGCGCAACCTATTCCCGGATTTGTGTTCGCTTTATTTCCAAGTGCGTAGGTGCACCTGCGCGTTAGTGCGCATGCGCAAGACAGGGAGCACTCTGTAATACCACTGCGGTCACTGCCGCGGCGCACATTCGACTGTAATTATCGTTCCCGTTCTTCGCAGCCTGCGATCGAGGCCCTTTAACGCTGTACACAACCTACGCCGACACTTGCGAAGGCTGGTGCGGGAAGTAAAGCATAACAAAAGAAAAAAAATCGAGCGGCTTTTTCCTTATATATTCGTCGAACAATTTCTTCCTTGTTTTTCTTTTTTTATTATGAATGTTTCCTCAGTTGTAGTGACGACAGGCTCCCGTGAATGACTGTGAAATGTGAAGACGAGCCGCACAGTTTCTCCGCCGTGGAAGAAAGGGTATTTCTTTTTTTTTTCTTCTAAAGGATAAGGACATATAGGGGTTACATCTACCGAGTAAATGTAATCGTGCATTCATATATATACCTCGCCATATACAGATGTTCTTCAGTGCGCTGTTTAGCATTTAGATTCTGTTGCCTCGTTAGCGCTTTCTATTTATTCGTTTCTTCGTGTATGCATTATCTACACGTACGAACGCTCGAGCACCCAATCCATGGTACACCAGTGCTTTTTTTTTAAGATAAGCTTTCTCTACCTCTTCCTTCAACTTTTCTACTGCTGCTGCTGCTGCCTTCCACCCACCGTCGGTGGGTGATCGAGAGCTCACGGTAGGTAAGCGGGAGACGAGATAGGCGACGTCGACGACGTTTCTATATAGAGCGGGCCCACAATGCCCTCTCACGCGCCTGAACGGAAGCCAAGATGCCCACTGGACGCCGTAATTAGGCATGAAACCCCCCCTCCCCCTACGCATGAAACCCCCTCCCCCCTCCGAAGAAGCATTGCAGGAGCTGCCGCACTTTCCTCCGTGTTCAAGCGCAACAACAGCGACAGCCCAGGGAGGCGGTAGGGAGAGAGAGAGAGAGAGAGAGAGCAAATGATAAATGGAAGATAGGGAGGTTAACCAGGACTGAGGCCGTTTGGCTACCGTGCACTTGGGAAAGGGAAAAGGGAACGGAGAGATTAAACGAAGAGAAAGTCCACTGAGGATATCATTCGGTCAGAATGTTAGAGAGGGAGTAGGGAGAGAGGGGTGGCAGGGAATGGGTGCAAGCGGATCCCCCTACCGCCGCAGTCAGGACACGGGTGCTTAATCTTACCCGTCTGCTCTCGTGGCACTTCACCTGACGTGACACGGGAGGAAGAAAAAATGCGTCATCAGATAGCGTTGCTCATTTGGGCTCCCTTGGGTAAAGGAATGAGTGACTGAATGGCACGTCTCTCTATGTTCTTTGTACTATACGTGGACGAAACACAAGTGTTGAGGGCGAGGTAACATTTAAACATCACGTTTAGACTCGTATGCCGTCAACATTGCCGTCAGGTACCGCCAGCGAAAGCAAACAACACCGAAAGCTTCGCTTATATCGCTTCCTACAGTGCGTAGGATATGCAAACCTTATTTCTTTAGGGTTCTTTTTGTCCACTCCATTCACATTTATAAAGTATCATATTATTGAGAAACTCCATTTTTGTAGGCCCCGCAGGGATAGGCTCGGAAAAGCAAGATCAAAGCTTTTCTTTTTTTCGAACTTCGCGCCAAGACCCCCAGGGGGGAGTAAGTGAAAGAACTTTAAGAACTTTATAGGAGGTCCGGCGAGGACGCGAACTCGTCGCGCACCCGGCTAGTCCCACGTCGGGACCGGGCAGGTCTAGCCGACTGGCCCGGTCGCGGGCACGCCGGACAGCCAGGATCCAATAAATCGTCATCATCATCAGCTGTCGGGCGTGCAGGTGTGCGAACGGAGGAGACGCCCGCGGAAGCATTTGAAGTCGCGCACGTGTCAGCTGTCGGGGGAAGACCGCTTCGGAGTAAGCTTTGGAAAAAAAAAAATGACTCGGCGACGATCTGTCAGCCGGGCGCTTGTCGTTCCGAGAACAGGAGTGGAGATTCCGGGGAAGCTCGGTTGGGTGGCGTCTGACAATCGTTCGCTTTGTTGGGGAGGGGGCTCCTCGCCTGAAAAGGGGATGATATTGAACAACGCAGAGGAACACCACCTCACAAAGGAATTAGAAGTACTACGTAAGTCTATTGCATTCTAAACACTGTTGTTGTTGTTGTTGTTGTTACTGCTGCTGCCGCCGCCCATTTACACAAACAACACACGCACGCAGGCGCGCCATGCAGCCTGGGACGACAGATAGGAAAGTAACGTGTGCATGCTCCTCGAAGAGGAGGATATCTGTTTATGCGATGACCTTCATATATATAAAAAAAAAACTTAAACCGAATAAAGTGACTCGGCTAGATCTTGTGTGCCTGCGTGTGCGTTTGTGCGCAATGAATCACCTCTCTAGCCCGCTCCGCCTTCCAGAATAAAGAAACGGTAAACAAAGGTCACGAAACTGCCGGCGTTAATCTCGTTTTAAGCATTCGTTAATTTTTTTAGATGGATGGATGGATGGATGGATGGATAGATGGGTAGCATTTTACCTACGACGTGGTATTCGTGTGATGCATGCAAACGTACCGCCTGCTCATGTATGCGCGTGGCCGTCGTCGCACGAAGCGTTCGATTGGTCGCTCACGCTTCGAGCAGGATTGGTCGACCCTTCACTGTAAAATAATTTACACCCTTAAACGTGAAAATCGGTGTAAATGTGTGTATAACTCGAACATTTAGGGTGTGATTTATATAACTCACAACCTAAGAGTGTGAGTTAGACACATTTACACCCTTTTTCACTTTTAAGGTTGTAAATTATTTTACACACCCTAAGGGTGTGAGTTATAGACACATTTACACCCTTTTTCACTTTTGAGGTTGTAAATTATTTTACACACCCTAAGGTTGTGAATTAGACACATTTACACCCATTTTCAGCTTTACACTCTAAGAAAAGTTTACACCCTTTGGAGTGTATATTTGCCACACAACGATAATCGTCATCTGTCTTGCCCGCATTTCCTTTCTTGGAAACGCTGCGCTCGGTACTTTCCTGTCGGAAATGCTATGTCATGCTGATAACGCGCATGCCGTTCGTTACTGGGAAGTACCGGGCTCGCCGCGTTAAAGAAAGGAAATGCGGACAAGGCAGATGACGATTATTGTTGTGCGGCAAATATACACCCCAAAGGGTGCAACTGTTTTTAGAGTGTAAGTGCGTAAATTATTTTACAGTGTAGGAGTCTGACGTGCGCTTGCAACTTCGCTCGAATCACGCGAGAAAGAAAGCAAAAAGATGGCGGCGACTTGGGGGAGAGAGAGAGCGCGAACGCAGAAGAGACAAGTCTCATTATCGCGGTCGGCGTAAATTACGGAGAAAGCATTCTTAATATGAAATGGTCGCAAATGTGTTTCGCGGAAGCCTTGCGATGATATTTAAATAGATTAAAATTTAAATATATTTACATGCAAGACGCCCTACAGTTTCCTAGCTTATATAGTTTGTACATTTAGTCGGCTCTATGTGCATACACTCCCCCCCCCCCCCCGCCCAACCTTCCTTTTCTTGTTGTCCACGTGCTGTAGCTTGAGATAGGTTATGGAATTTCGAAGTAATTTGAAATGTTAGGAGCATGCTGTAGGGATTTTTGACATTGCGATATCCAAACTTGTTCAACTACGGCTGTTGAGCTTTGAACCTTAGTTGGGTTGACCAGCAGCGGCATACTTCTTCGGGTGTATATATGGGGTGATCGTATCCTAAGTTTTCTTTTTTTTTTATCGCCTGTGGCAGATAACAGAGTTCCAGATAACAGACGATTTGAGCAGGATTATTCGGAGAGGCGCGCATTACTTGCATGGCAAATCGGAACTCACATGCAACTGATTAACCAAAATTCTGAAATTAACTTCTTAATTAATTAGTTTACGGCACTTATTGCAATTTACGAAATGTAGCTGGTCAATTCGGAAGGCGTATCTACTTGGAAATAGTTTACAGAATGACACCAGTTTGGAGATATGCACCATCAAACAATCCATTAAAATTCACTCTTGTTCCACTTAGTTCTTTAACAAAACGTTATTTTATGCATTGAAGCAAACAAAAGTAACGACCGCCCTTGGTGCACGTATTGCGCCCCTCACTTTGGAAAATAAGATCTAGAAACTGGTGTCATCCTGAAGATTCATATATATATATATATATATGTGTGTGTGTGTGTGTGTGTGTGTGTGTGTGTGTGTGTGTGTGTGTGTGTGTGTGTGTGTGTGTGTGTGTGTGTGTGTGTGTGTGTGTGTGTGTGTGTGTGTGTGTGTGTGTGTGTGTGTGTGTGTGTGTGTGCTTTGCTATATTCAGGAAGGCCAGGCCGCGAGAAGCGTCGACGTAACAAACAGGCGGTTGAGTTTAAGAGGTTTATCAACATCTTAATAATGGCCTCGCGGCAACCGAAGATGCTTATTCTATCTTCAAGTCTTGTATATATAACGGGTGGAGAATTTAAAAAAATTTCGGGGATCTTTAAGAATTCTCAGTGGCACGTAGCACAATTCTTGCCCTTGACCTGGATTATTCGAACAGGCTGACATCACTAGCACGAAAAAAGAAATCGAAACAAGCATTCAACTAATTAACGCATTCTCTAATTCCTAATTATTTTCTTTACGGCAAATATTGCAATTTACGAGCTGTAGTAGCTAGCCAGTGAGATTGCAAGACCTGTGCACTTGAAATGAATCTCCAGGATAACACCACTTTATGGTCATTATTTTCCAAAGTGTCGGGCGATATACGTGGGCTTTAGACGTGAACGGAAAACGAGGGGTTCGATTTTTATGAGAAGCGCATTTTTGTGACGTCACGCGTGGTCTTTGTATACCTTAAGCTTCTCCTTCTAGATGTCTGACGTTCTAAGTAAAGGCAGAGCGCTCCGAAGAACGAGAGGAGTTGGAACAAAGACGACTAGGAAGCATGCGTTCTCCGCGTCTGTACGAAGCGACCTTTCAGGCCCAATAAAACACTACCGAGACGACGTTGTAAAAATTCTTGACGTCAGGAGTGTATATATAAAGTGCGTGTGCGTGTGTGTGCGTGTGTGAAATATTTTCTTTTTTTTTTTTATCCGAACGGGAAGGTATGAAGGGAAGCTTTTTGGGAATGATCTCCTAAGCATTTTAGCAGTAGATTATTCATCTACGAACCTTTAAGTTGAAGGGGATGTCTCATATGGCTATGTTTCTTTTTTTTTTTCCTGCTTTTTCAAAGAAGCCTGGATGAGAGGAGTTGGTTGACAGGCTCGCCTGTGTGATGCCTCTCTACTAAGGTCGCGCATCCAGCTGTTATGCATCGACCGACTATTCAGGGATGACTCAGAGATGACTTCTACTCTGATCTCTGTTCAAGAAGAGAGAGAGAGGGAAAAAATGCGAGGCTTTCTCGCCTTCCTGCTCGTTACATACTTGCGAACTGTTTCCTGTGGCAATGACACGAAAGCTACGACGGTGGGCGTTTCTGCACACATCCCGAGCAGTGCCGTTGATGCGCTCGTCATTGACTTCAGCACTTTCGCTACTTCTTTGCTTGAGTACAACGAAGGTCGTCACCTTCGCGAACGCGTTCTTTCAGGGTGAATGGGTACGAACTTGCTCGCTGAATTAATTATCCTTTTCGGGATTCTTTCTTACTTTTTAGAAGGAAGCCTCTGAATAAACGCGCTGCTGGCACAGCATTTGGCGTCAGCACGAAGAGAAAGCTCGTCGTGTTAATTTGCGACGAATAAGAGAAGTACTACACGTAAGCTCGCTGTGGTTCACTGTATATCATTTGGTATTTGATCTGATTCCGCGAGGTTGCGCAAGTCTGCCGATTTCTTCGCGATGTCGCACTGTCAACACGCGCGCTAAGAAAATGTAAAGTTTACTGCGCACACACTGTCTTACTGAATATTCGTTTGTGGTTACAAACCAGTTAAAAAAGAAAAAAAAAAGAAACAGAACACGTTCCCAAATTGCACACACAAACACAAGGAGTTCGTAGGCTCCCACTTGTCCGGTTTAATCTTCACCGTCCACAGAAAACATCTTTTTAGCTCTCGGAAATGGAAAAAAAAAAATCGCGGTTTATTAAACACGGCGTGCGATTTTGCGCGCGATTCTTCGTAGGACCATTCGCACCAACAGCCGCACTCATGACTCACAACAGGCTCCGGCAGCGCACGGCCTCGGTCAGACGGCTACAGTTATTAGGCTTAGGCTGCAGCCGACCACAGCGCCGCTGCGTGACCATCATGGACACGTGGCAGCTCCGGCGAGGCCAGGTCGCTGTCTTGCACGCCGTGTCGGGGGGGTGAGAGTTGAGAACGTGTACAGCGGTGGGGACGAAGGGGAGCCGTCTGGGACCCCTTTCCTGCGAGAACTTCGGGGGTGTCGCCACAATGCCCTCTGGAGCTCTCTGTTCGGCTGTCATTAGGCGTTAGCCCCCCCCCCCCCCCCTCCCTCCTCCTCCCGAAAAGCACTGCAGGAGCTGCTGCGCTTACCTTTATACTCAGGTCCAGCAACCCAGAAGGGAGACAGTGTGGTGGAAAGAGGGGTCGCCGTTCGCTCCTGGCAGCTAGCATACACGAGATGAGAGGGAGAAATTCCGTCTCATCCCGCGTATGCAAGCTTAGAGGGAGAAATTCGGTCTGTGAACGAGAGTTCGTGTTTGGAAAAACACCAGGTGTCGTCCGGTATATTGCAAATCGTAAATTGGGGACGAGGGTGCAGCGGGCGTCAGCGTATAACTCGCAGAATCGAAGGCCGAGCTAGCTGCAGCAAAACCTGCGTCGCCATGGTTGCAGGTAAGCTTGGTCCTTACACCTTTGGCCGCGAATAGATTAACAGGTGTTTGCCGTTGTGATTGTTAATCCATTGCGACTTGCTTTTTATCTATTTTATTTATTCATACTGCAGGCCAACATACTGGCCCATGCAGGAGAGGTAATACAGTTGACAAGGTAATAACCATGCAACAAAGGTAATAAAAAAAAAATGTATTATAAACAGTGCATGAAAGTGATGCAGCCCATAGCCACGTTACAAAAATCACAATGCTTCCCTTAGCACAATAAATACAACAAAAAGAATCGCACATTTGAATTTATATGTGGATAAAAACGCTGTGCCAAACAGCAATCGGGCACTAAACATAACCAAATACATGAAATTTCACATAAGAAAACGAGAAAAATAGTGAAAAATACTGTTTATGATTGTGTTATATTATGTGAAAAATAGTTTTCCAGCGCATTTGTGAAGTTCCCCGATTATAGTACATCAACAGGGAGAGAATTCCATTCGTTTATAGTACCCGTATAAAACTATTCTTGTGAGATTTTGTTTTAGCAAATAATGGCGTAAGGGAAAAGTTGTGTCTATGTCTTGTTTTTTGTGCATTAAGAGGCGTTACATAATGAGGCATTTGAAGCCAGATTTTTCCATTTATGATGTTATGTAAAAACTGGAGACGACTAACTTTACGCCTGTGTTCTAGTAAAGTGATTTTATTCATAAGCATTAGTAAGGACGGGGAATCCTCTCTTTTATATTTTCCAAAGGTAAATCTAACGGCATTTCTTTGTACACGTTCCAAATTCATGATGTCGTTTTTGGTATGAGGATCCCGTACAACCGCCGCGTATCCAAGTTTCGATCGCACGAATGTGTTATATGCTAAAATTCTTGTGTTTATCGGTGCCTTTTTAAGTTTCCTTTTCAAGAACCATAATTTGCGCAAAGCTGCTGAACATGTAAGGGAATATGGTCTGACCAGGAGAATCTGTTAGTGAATGTGACGCCTAAGTATTTGTACTGTTCA
The DNA here is from genome assembly GCF_023375885.2 of Dermacentor andersoni. NCBI lineage: Eukaryota > Metazoa > Arthropoda > Arachnida > Ixodida > Ixodidae > Dermacentor > Dermacentor andersoni. The sequence continues at coordinate 147,609,964 of NC_092820.1, forward strand.
ACATCAGTTATTTTTGTGTCGTTTAGAACATAAGAAAATATACTAGGCTCCTTTTTTTCGTGTTACTCGCAGCAAGACTGATTTATGTACATTTAATTCCATGCCCCAAAGTTTACACCAATTGTAAATTGCGATAACAGACTTCTGCAAGCATGCGTGATCGTTTCGTGAAGCTACTTTTTTAAGTATGACACAGTCATCCGCAAATAAATTAACATGCACATCATCGTGGTCTAATATATCATTAATATAGATCAAAAATAAAAGCGGTCCTAATACGCGGCCTTGCGGTACGCCCGAAGTCACCTGACGGACACTTGAAGAATATTTATAAATTTTTACGAACTGCTGCCTGTGTCGGAGATAGGCTTGGATCCGTGATATAATATTTATTGGAAGACCAATGCACTCGAGCTTGTAGATCAATTTTCCGTGGGGTACCTTATCGAACGCTTTGCTAAAATCTAAAAAGAGCATGCCAACTTGTCCGGACGGGTCAAGTACTTCAGAGATTTCATGAACGACTGACACAAGCTGAGTTGAAGTCGATAATCCCTTTTTGAACCCATGCTGTAGTGGGGATAGGACATTGTGGTGAACTGATAAATAAAGCCTGCGACAATGTGCTCTATTAGTTCGCTGCATGTGCTTGTAACAGAAACAGGACGGTAATTTGACACTGTGAGGTGATCGCCCCTTTTTATGAATTGGGACAACTGTGGCCTTGCGCCGATCTGATGGTATCTCTGCTAAACGTAACTTGAAAAAAATCTGTTAAGAATGCACATTGTACTTGAACCTGCATTTTCAACAATTGACGCCATTCCAGCGCACGCGAGCTTTCTTCTTTTAAAATGTAAGTTCAGGAGGGAAGGTTTAGGCCACCACAACGACGTCAGCATAAATTTCAAATATGCAGATGGCTCAACCGTGCAGCGTGATACGTTGTGACGGGTGAACTCGAAGGCGTGGACTGTGTACCACTTCACTCATCAAGCTAGCTTATAGGCAACGGTGTGGCGCTGCGCTGCTTAGCTCGGGTTTCGCCAGTTCTAACCCGGCCGCGTTCTCATGAAGGTGAAATGCAGAAAACGACCCGTGCACTAATATTTAGGCACACATTAAAAAAAAAAAAACGCTGCCTGCAACAAAGGCCTAAGGCGGCCGACCAGTAAAGCGACGGAAGAAAGAGCTTTCCTTCGGAAACTAAGCAACTCCCGTATAATACGAATGTTAGATCTGTCCTCGATTATGCTTGCACTGTATGGGACCCTTGGCTAAAGGTTGACATGCAAAAGTTAGAACGAGTGCAAAATTTAGCGGCTCGTTTTGTGTTCCGTAATTACTCTAGGCATTTCAGCGTATCACGTGCGAAAGAGAATCTTGGCTGGGAACTATTAGAGGAAAGAAGAAAATCACTCAGGTTAAAAAGTTCTTTCGTAACATATTTCATTCTAGAACTGGTATTGAACGCGATAAGTACATACTTAGGCCTGATTATGTATCTTTACGTCTAGATCATGTGAATAAGGTAAGAGAAATAAAATGCAAAACCGAAATGCTAAGAATGTCCTTTTTCCCCAGGACGATTTCGAACTGGAACAGGTTACCGCAGGACTCTGTAACAATTCTGTCTAATGATGTATTTTTTTTTCTTCCTTGTTATAACGTGTTCTTTTGATGAATGAAGTTGTGCTTAAGGACCAATGCTGTCTGACGATGTATCTTTCTTTTTCTTCATTAAGATAACATATTCTGAAGTTGTGTTTCTCAGGATGTATATGTTGTGACGTAAATTATTTTGCATTTATTATGAAATGACTTGTACTGATTGTTGTATAATCTATATGACCCCCCCCCCCCCCTGTAATGCCACACTGGAGCTGTGGGTTCTGTTATAAATAAATAAATAAAAGTAGGAAACGCGTTGCTAAGCTTCGTCAATGTTACAGCAGACATTTAAAAAAATAATAATAATAAACGCAGTCGTCCAAATGACGATAGGAATAACAGGGGCGAGGCGTGCAGACAGGACGCAAGAGTAGAGAAGTGGACAACACGAACGCCGACTGCTCTTGTGTCCTGTCTGCACGCCTCACCTCTTTTTTGCATAATGAATCCTTACCAACTAGCTCAGCTTTCTGTCGTTCTAAGGCATAGCAGGCTTAACTTTTGAAATACCCTGGCCGGAAACTAACGAAGCGCAGTTGAGGCAGCTCTATTTCCGTCTTCCGCTAAAGCTCCGTGAAAAAAAAAAAGAGAAAGAAAGTGCATTCTTGTTGAGCGACTCTTCACAATAGCCTTGAACCCAACACAAGGAAATGGCCGAGGACGAGTCAAAATGGCGACGGCCGGGGCAAGTGCGCCCGCGCCGTGAACATTATGAGACGGTCCCCTAAGCGAAGTCGTGCAGACGGAAGGCCAACTGACGCGCGTCCGGTTTGCTACCCTACGCTACGGCAACGGTCTCGAGGGGCGAAAACAAAGGACAGGGTTGGTCATCGTGCGCACCTGCAGTTGAAGACAGCATGGGTTCGCAGCGTGCCCACACTGAATGAGCAAGTTAGTTCCGCTTAAACCTGAGAGCGAGGAAGTGTCGTTGAAAGGAAAAAAAACCCTGCAATGGCTTCGTGGCATTCTCTGATGGATGACTACTCCCCCTTTTCCCGAGTTGTTTGGCGAGCAGTTCGCGCTCTCTTCGTTTTTTTTTTTTTTTTTTTTTCACGACCGCGCCTAATCTTCGAATCCACGCAAGGACAGTCCAAGCCGCGTCCGGCTTGACCTGTCAAAAAAATGCAGTGTCAAAAACCCACGTCGCCATTTGTTCTGCGGGGTGAAGTTGTGCCGGAGAAGCAGCCCGCGTAGTGGGACGTTTTCGGTCGGCAGGTGTGTTCCAGGTTCGTCATTCCCTCCAGACGGTGCACTGAAAAAGAAAATACTCGATAAAGCATGGCGACTTGTCTTGTACGGCCGAAATCGTTTATTTCGAGTTCCTGGAAATGGCCAAAGGGTCGGCTTGGGGGCTGAGTCATGCCTACTTCGAATGTGGAGGGTTGACGGATACGCGCTTGGCGACATGGTCGGTCGGGGTCAGCTCGACTTCAGAAGGTTTTTTGACACAACGTAACAAATGCTAACGTGCACTCCAATTCAGGCAGGGATCGTTGGTCGGGAACTTTTTTTCTTTTTTCTTTTTTTTTTTTTTGTAGTTGCAGAAGGAGAATCACTGCGAGCCAGCCTAGTTGGAATTCATGAAACTTTGCGCTAAACAAACGGGGACAAAGAAAGATGCACCGGTTCTTAGAAAGCGCTCGTCCTTGTGTATCTGTCTTTGGCCCCGTTTGTTTAGCGCACTCACTGATCCCTCTCTCGCTCTTTATATTGCCCCTTTCCCTTACCCCCAGTGTAGTGTAGCAAACCGGACGCTCGTCTGGTTGACCTCCCTGCCTTTCGCCTTTATGCGCTCTCTCTCTCTCTCTCTTCACGTTGGAGGAGACGCACAGGTGTGGTGCCGGTTTCTCTCCCTGTTTCACAAACAGGTGGAAGTTGTTTACTTATCTCACAATAAGTACACTGCGGTCACATTGCACCAAGCTGGTGAGATTTTATACCTACTAAATACACAAGTACAAGCACACGTTATACGTATATCTAGCTACACGTGTAGTTTTACGCACTTAGTTTGTGTAGAAGATATGCACAGATTACAACGTCGTTCCGTAGCACTCGTGCTGCAAGCTTTTTCCTTTTTTTGCTGTGATCTTATACATATGGTGCGGTGCGCATACTTCCATCACCAGGTCTGGCCATATGGCCGAATCCTCACCAGGTCTGGCCACATTGAGCTGACAATCGCAGTGCATGCAATGCGCGCTAGCGAACGCAGGGTCCTTAAGGAACAGGGAGTTTTAGGTTAGGGGAACACAAGCAGCTTGGGTACGCATGAAGTTTCTGCAGGTCACCAAGCTCGACGAGGGGCTCTAGCAAGGGAACTGTCTCATGTACATAAGCACTCACCACTTCTCTTATCAGCATCATCCGTCGCAGTACTTTCACTCCCCTTCCCTCTTCCTCGGTGCAGAGGACCCAGACGTAGGTGTCTGCGCATGCGCAGTTACCGTGGCCCCTAGTTCACGCGTACCCAAGCCGCTTACGGAGGCTAGGAGGGACTAAAGCCCCTACATCCACGCGCCACCGCCGACCAGGTTGGGTGGTGCGTGGATGCAGGGGCTTTAGGAGGGACAAGTTGCGAGTGTCCGTGGTGGCGGCGAAGCTCGCCTACTGAAATCACGGGTTCGCGGCGCTGAAGGATTTCAGTCTCGGCTATTAATGAACCAATTTAAAAAAAAGATTGTGCGATAGAACGGTCCCTAGAGGACGCGTAACAACGTGCCTTTAAGCTGACGCTAAAGAGAAAAGTAAGCTAAGCTGTATCATTAAGTTGTGCTTCCACGATACACCTTAAAAAAGAACAACAACCTTGCCCTGAGGTGAGAATTGAGAAAACTAAAAAAGTCTAAAAATAAAAAGCAAACCACGAGTGGGCGACGCCACCTCGAAATTCCCGCACTAGTTGTGAACAGAAGATGTGAACAGAAAATAAAGCACCGCGTTCTCAGAATCCAGATTTCTTTTTATTATTGGTCATTTCCTTTGTGGTCCAGGCGGGGAGGAAACGATGTTCGATTATTCCCGCGACGAGCCTGCGATTTCAAGCGCGAAACGTTAATGCCGTCCTGAACGCAAATCTAGCCTGAATGTGAGGGGCCGCCCACGGTGCCAAAGTACGCTGATGCGAGCACACGCGTTACTGTGATTGTCAGGCAAAAAAAAAAAAAAAAAAATGCAGCATGAGCACAAATTCGAGGGCGAACAGTAAATAACTGTGGAGAATGCCCGTTTACGCGTAATTACGCGGAACTGCGACTGTGGCCGGTTACTAAACATGAATTAGTCTCAAGTGTGTACGTTTTGGAGTCTGGATTTAGCCACTGTTACACGGGGTGTACTAAGTTATCGTTAAACAATGTGTGTGTTTTTTTAATCACCAGCGACACGTAGCTGAGTTCTACTTCTTTCATTGGATCACTTCAATTGTATATAGCCAGTTGCTTTTAAAGTCATATCCACTGCGAACGAGCTCTGAGAACGGCATAAGCAGTGGCGTAGCAACAGGGGGGCCGGGGGCCCCGGGTGCAAGGGGCCAGTGGGGGGAGGGGGGGGTGTGTCATATACGTCTGAAGACTTCCGGAAATTGTCGATATCCTCGCCTTCCTCGACTAAACCCAGGGGGCGGGGGGGGGGGGGGAGGTGACAGAAGACCCATGGGCCCCGGGTGCCAGACGACCTAGCTACGCCACTGGGCATAAGTTTCGAGATATGCGTTCACAAAGTTTGCGACAGAATGAATTGGTGTTGGAGTAACTCTCGATTGATTGATTTACTTTAATCGTGCAAAAGCCAGTTCTAACCAAAGAGTGCCAGTAACCTTTGAACTTCGTGAAAGCGTTCGCTTTAATTCGTGCATTGCAATATGTGCGCCAAATTAATTAGTAAAAGTTGGTTAATTAGACGGTTATGTGTTTTGATGTTTAGCGTAAGTACTGTTGACCCCTTCGAGTATTTCAGCTGAGTGAGTATATTTGTACCGAATGCCACAGGTGTTTTTTTTTTTGTAATTCTGTTAACCTCAAATAAAGCACCGGCACATGTTCCGGTGAACCTGAAAATGGAACAACTGGTCGGGGTGATTTGGGAATTGTTCGCAGTCTAATTTATGCCCTTGGTACCTCATTGTGGGGGCATGTCATCCTGATTTCAATGTATTGTTCTTTGCGGTCGCACCCACTCCTCTGAGAGGCAGCGCTGAGTCCTCTTGCGTAGTTCGCGATGCGCCCCAGCTCTTAAATCTAGCGCTTACGAAAAAAAAAATGAAAAAAAAGGACGTCGGCATTTGCTCCTGAACCGGAGAAATTATTTCCGCCGCTCCGAGACGGAGGAAAACCGTTATGAAACCGGGAACAATGAAAAGCGTGCCAGCAATACCCCGAGAGGGGGGGGGGGGGAGCGGATATGATCTTAGCGCCGTCTGTCGCCGAGCTGAGGCACCACACGGCTTTCTTCGAGCATGCCATCCGTGATCGCCTCCTCGGAAAGCGATGGTCTCTGAGGCCACGGCTTAGCAGCTCGCGCCGCCCATTTCAGAAGCCACGTCTCTCCGCGGCCCTTTCATCCAAGAAGAATACGCAATGCTAGGTGCGCGGCGTCGATCTCGGAGGCTACGTTACGGCCGAGCTTTCTCTCTCTCCTTTTTGTTTCTCGGAGCAGAAGTTATGGATGGCGTTAACCCTTACGCTAGGGAAAGGACGCGGCGCCGAAGTGGTCCGTCGCCGAGCGTTGACGGCGCCCGGGCAACGGAGCTGTGTGTGCGTGAGACGTTCCGAAAGCCGCGTGGAGGAGCTTCCCCCACCCCTCCTGCTCAGCGGCTTACCTCTCTTCTCCCAGCCCTTGTCGGTCGCGCGCGCGGACAGAGTGCCAACGGAGCAAGGTCGTTGGCTCCGCCGAGGCTGCCCGGGCTGCCGTCTCTCCGACTCTCTCTTTCTCTCTCTCTCTCTCGCCCGCTTCGTTCTCTCCGCGCGCCTTTCTTCTCACCTGCCTCTCTTTCTTCTTACTCTTTCTCATGCCTCTTCTCCTCTAAGCTCTTTCTCTCTCTCTCGAAAAGACGCACGGCACGCCGCCCGAGCGGAGATTCGTTCAGTTCGCAGACAACCGCCCGTGCGCGTAGCAGCAGACGGCCCCCGTGTGGAGCACGCGCAGTTTAACTTTCGCAGTCGCACGCTTGCGACTCCGCGTCGAACGGCAGCTGCAGCTGGTCAGCTGAGTGATGCGTGGCATTCCCGGATCGCTGCCGCTGCGCGAGTCGTCATCTCTCTGTGTTGGCTGTCGTCGTCGTCGTGTTCGACGCCCGGCGAGATTCTCCCATCGCGGCCGGATATAAGTACTTCCGCGGGACGTTTCTTCTCCTCGGTGGTGAAGCGGAACTAGACCGAAAGTCGACGTTCTCGCACCTACTTTTTTTTTTTCTCTCTCTCGCACTTTCCCTGGAGTTTGGCCCGATTTGTGGACGTCCTCCCCGCGTTTGGGGAAGAAAAAAAAAAAAAACTTCCACGTTTATTTTTTGACATCGGTGAAGTGCTGGTTTCTCGTGCGGAGACTGTCTTCAACGTCCTTCGTCGCTGTGTGTGTGTGTGTGTTTCTTTTTTTTTTCTCTCGCGCTCTATTGACGTGCGACGCGTTTGTATACGGTCCGTGCGGATATTTCTTTGACGTTGACCATACCTGTGTTCGGAGAACAAGAAAAAAAGAAAGCGCATCCGTGGGTGTTGCGAGAGTTGTTGCAGCTACTGAGTTCTATCTCCCTTCTGGTGACACCCGGTGTGCTCGAAACAGGAATGCGTTTCGAAGAAGCTCCGTGGAGTGACACCCGTCGCACCACTGGCTACGTCCTGCGCAAGGATCCCGGTGAGCCTCTTTCTTTTTTTTTTTTTTTTTTTGTCGCCATTCTTGTACGCCGCTGGAATATAAAGCTCGATTTAATGCCGTCATACATTTAGGTTCCCGTGATTAGCCGAACCGTTGTGCAATTTGCGTTTCCCTTGCATCGCGAAAACTTTGCTCCAAATCGCATCGGCGGTTGTTGCAAACAAGCTAAAGGACAGGTGACATTTTCGGTGGCGTATCAGCTACGCTTCGCGGATGCGTGATAAAATTACCGCGCTGGCGTGAGCAGACGATCGTCAACCGCGATTCTTTTGCCGCAGGCGCCCGGTGCCGTGACGTCCTGCCTCGACGTCGCACGGACGCGTATTGGAGACGCAGGTTGACGCGTTTCTAATCGAGCATCTATTTCTACGACGCTGTCGTGTTGACGTTTGTGCCGATCTATCGTCGCACACCTGTTGCGCCAACAGTGAAACAGTTGTTACCTTAGCGTGCGTACAAAGGTGGAGGCGGCGGGGTGGGGAGAGTACTGAAGCGAAGGCTCGGTGAAGTTCGCTCTCTCCGGTATCGTGCAAGTACGCCAGACGCGACCGCCTTCCCTCGTGCAACTGTTGTTTTTCGCGCGTCATGTGAAACTGTCGGGGTCAGGCAACCGGGTGTTTTCGTCTATGGCGCCGAGGAGGAGGGGGGCTGGGAAGAGTTGGCTGATTCTGTTTACCGCGTAAGCGCGTCGATTGGCTAGCAGTCGGGAAACAGCAAAATTCAAGGTCTTCCTTGCGGTTCGTTGTATGCATCCCCGTATAGTGAGAAATAACGCAAGATGTTAAACCTTGGCGCGAGTTCCCGTTACAGTTACTCTTTGTTTTGCCGGTTGGGACACCGGAGACTCCAAAATGCGTGCGTTGAAATTGCGTTGAAAATTATTTTACCTTTGAGTAAGTGTCACGCGTGCGCTTTGGAAAACTGGCAGTTTGACAGCCGTGCTAGGATATAGCACTACGTGCGTAGTCTGCCTTTCTTTACTATAATTTCTTGTAGCTCGCGTTAAGTATTATTTGCGTGCCGCCTACGTTATGTTGTGTTTGTGCTAGGAGGTCGGTCGTTGCCAGGTGCGCCAGCCAATCCCGCTAAGCAGTGTCGCAACGACTTCCAGAGAACCCTTGTTTTCGTAGGTGAAATCGACGGCGCTATGTTTGCCTTGGCTTGCGTTTCGCAAATCGAGTCGTTCGCCTTGTCTGGTTCCCGCGTGCGTGTCCAGTTATTGTGATCGCGCGTGACTCACTCTAAGCTTGAAAAAAGCGCCGGTGCGTATTACGCTAATGTATGCACGTTTGCGCTGAAACCGACGCGATCTATGGCCGCGGGGCGTGCTTTCTGTCGCGTGGTGTCTGTCGACATCGGCTTGACTGTCACTGATGCCTTTTTAACTATCTGCGTCTTGCGGACGTCATCATTGTTAGCCTGTCCTTATGTTCACTGCAGGACGAAGACGTTGTCCCAGCGATCTCCAATCAGCCCTGTCTTGCGATAGCCGATTCCAACTTGCGCCTGCAAATTTCCCAATTTCGTCACGCCACCTAATTTTCCGCCGTCCTCGACAGCCCTCCCCTTCCCTTGGCACCCATTCTGTAACTCTAGTGGTCTCCCTGTTATCTGCTCTACGCATAAAATGACCTGCCCAGCGCCATTTTTTCCTGTTCCTGTCTCTTTTGAAGTTACGCCTAACATGTTTCGTTCCTCGCTCTTTGCGAGGTCCTTAACTTGCTCTCCAGTTCCGTTGTTAACCTCCCAAGTTCCTGCCCCGTATGTCTGCACCATTAGAATGCTATGGTAGTGCACTTTTCCTTTTTAACGACAGGTGTAAGCTCCCAGTCAGGATTTGGCAATGCCTGATGTATCTACTTAAACCTATTTTTATTCTTCTGTAAATTTCCTTCTCAGGGTGAGGGTCCCCTAAGCATAATTGACCTAACTAAACGTATCCCTCTACAGACTCTAAAGGCTGACTGACCAGCACCAATTCTTGTTTCTTTGCCAGGCTTCTAGACATAGCGTAGCTTTGTATCTTGCTTCTGATGTTATAAACCTCGCGGACATCCAGCGATATCTGCTCGCATGCGTTTAGCTGCTTTAATCAGACCTTCGCCTCAGTTCAAAAGGTGCTGATGTACTATTGGCTTTTATGCTTGAGGTAGTGTCTCGTGATACGATTCTTCCACTTCTTGAAATAGTAGCTGAACTCGACGGTTAAGATGTTTTGCCGCCGGCATCGTGTAAATCGAGACTCTTCATGTCTGGCGTGCTTCGACTTACAGAAGTCTGTTCGCTTCACATCCTAATGTAACAGCATAGTTGTCAGTGCAGAGTGTCACTTAGTTGTCGCGTCAATCGATACCAGTGTCACTACCAGCCGCCTCGGTAGAGTGGCTATGACGTCGTGGGTTCGAATCCGACGAAAAATAAAGAAGCGCTCATGCTTTTGGCCAACGTTAAAAAACCCCGTGTGACGAAAATTAATCCGTAGCACCCCTCCGCCCCACATGACGACGTTCCTCATAACCCAATGTGCAATCTCTGGTAGTTAAAACCTCACACGTTCAAGTTACTCTCACTTACAATAACGGTGTTTATCAATCTCATTTACTTATAACAGTGTATATTAGGGTGAGTTACCACATCAGTGCCCCACGCGGAACAGTTGCACATCTAAGCAAACGCACGGATTCGTTTGCTTCCAAGTGTTAAGAGACACGGGTAGGGTCGGAATAAAGGCAGTGACCAGAAAAGGCTTTGCGACCCATCATAGGGTATCGGCCCGGGGCCAAAAAAACAAAAAAAAATGCAGCGCGCGCCGCCGGGGATCACTGTTCTTCGTCGCCCGTCAATGTCGTTCGGCGACCTCCAGCGCTGGCGAAAGTGCGTTGCCCGACTTTTCTCTCTCTCTCTCTCCATTTTTCTTCCTTTCTCCGGCGACCGCCACCCTCTTTCTCTCGCCTTCACCTGCTTCTCTCTCTCGTACTCCGGGCTACGACCCCCTCATTTTTTTTTCCCTCCTCCTCCGTGCTTTCCGTTCGTCGAGAAAGTACGATGCGCAACGAGTGGCGAACGGGAGGAGTAGAAGACGTGGTAGAGGGTGTTCGTCTTCTTTTTCGACTCCCTTTTGTTTTCCTGCTCATTGACTCCTTTCTTTTTTTTCTTTCGCGTTTCTTTCCTGCCTCCCTCCGTGCTTTCCGTTCGTGGAAGCAACGGTGCAGAGCGAGTGGAATGGAAGGGAGGGAAGGTGTTGGTTTTCTTACTCCTTTTGTTTTACCGCTCATTGACTCCGATTTCATGCGGCTAGGCGGTGGCGGTTTTGCAACTTCGGCGCGCTGTCTCCGGCTCGCTTGTTCGCCCCCCCACCCCGGGGCGATGGGAATTCTCTCGTATCTTTATTTATGTCGTTCCCGCTCCATATTTCGTGGTCGTCGTCTTGGACGGGAGTCTGTTAGCAACACCGTAAAGGCCGCCAAACTCGGATCAATGAAAACTGCTCTTAGAGGGCGCTGGCGAAAGAAACAAAAAAGGGATAGTAAGACGCAGTGCGCTGTCGCAACGTCTGGGAATTGGCTGCGTTTCGGGGGAACACCGTTAGTTGAACCTCGCCCCTCCCTCCCCTTTTTTCATTCTCTTCGTTCGATTAGAGGACGTGGACGTTAAGGTCGTGACCTTGCGCTGTGCTGTTCGGCGTTCGCGACTTCCGCAAGTTGTTAGTTCGGCGCAATATGCTCAGATGCAGACGACTATAAATCAGGGGTGTCTTTTGAAGTTGTTTCTCTTCATCAGAGGGCGTCGGAGGCCAGTCTTGATGGCGTCATTAGTCGCGCTCGTATAACTTTTTCTTCCCCGCTCAAGCTTATCGCAAATGCATCTGTCTATCTGCACGCGAGGTTAGGCCAATTATTAACACGAAACACATTTGATTTTGTTCCGTGATCGACTTATTCATTGCTGTGTTTCGACGATGGGTGGACTTCTCCGTGCGTACCACGATAAACACGACGGACAGGCGCGCCGACGCCCTTCATAGATGTGTCGGTGGCAGTCGACCTGGTTTGTCCAGATCAGTGTCCAGCTACATTTGTCCATATCGGTCAGGACGCACACGCAGTGTTCATAAGTGCAAACGCGGACAACTGCGAAACTACTGCAGTGTATCGTGTTGTTTCCAGTTTCACCTGAATTAATACCATTGGCCTAATTAATGATCCAAAGCGTAACGCTAGCGACTGTACTCCATGCTAGGAATCTGGCTAGCGAGCGATTACACGTCGCTGTTCCACGTAATTACTCGTAAAAATCGTTCCGATAAGTTATTTCGTGTTTGTAATTCAATTTAGGAGCACCGTACATAAAGCTCCTAGCGCTCAAAGCTGAAGAAACGTGCCACCGTCCGCTAATCCACATTTAATTTATGCTTCAGGGAAAGGAGGAGTTCGTCTTAGCTAAACAGATATGGATTTAGCCAAGCAATGAGGTGGAATTGTTGAAGCAGGTGCTTCAACTCTTCTGCTTCAGAAAGCTTATTAAAATGAAAAATAATTAACAACAAAGAAGTGTAACATGCCACACTTAAGCGCGAGGTAATAACAGTTCAAACGTACGTACACTGTTAGTAATGTTAGTCTAGCTTGCAAGAAAAACAAAATGTTAATCACAGCAAATAATGCATTTCTGGCCAACGGCTGGAGCAGACAACGACCCAAAACATTGTCTGAAGAGTGGAGGACTCCCCATTGTGTTAAACATGACGCAGGGTGCACCTTCACGCTGACTTCTTATTCTCAGCAGCTTTAATCTCTAAATGGTGGTCCCCTTCAGCTTTGGAAACAGCTGCAGTGGAGTGAACGATCCGACAGGGAATGCAATAACCTCTGCCTCGTCTTCCGGGTTAGAACTCATACGTCGAAGGGGAGGCAGATTTTACATACTCTTCACTTTGGCCGTCTCATTTAGTTCTTTTTATTCGCGTGAAAACAGACACGACGTTACTGACAGGTCGAGTAAGTGATGACGGCCTCGGCTCACGTTGCGACTGGAGGACTGCTCTTTGTCGGGGCAATAACCTGTTCGAAACATTCGCTACAAAGACATCCCTCGTTTCTGTTGGCTCCCCTCGGCACAGGCGTGATGCCTCTCCACAAGTACCCGACTCTCCTGAGCCGAATAACAATTATTACTACTAGGGTTCGTGGTGGTCCTTGAAGCCTTTGAATGTGCGACTCTTGAATGTCAAACAAGGCCCTCAAAACCCTTAAATGGACACTAAAAAGAGTAATGATATCTTCTGTGTGGCTGAACTATTCTACAATATCAAAGACACCACTTTTACCACGATAAGACGCTTGGTGAGCCAGAAAAAGCGCAATCACGAAAGACGGGTGGGGACGCCTTCTCGAAGTTCCCGCACCAACTTGCTGTGACGTCATCGATTTTGACTGTGTTGTGGGGCCTAGTTAATTATTTAGCGGTAAAGATAGATTACATTGGGCTCTAGAGGAGCCAAAGATTGAACATTGTCAGTTTCGGGAACTTTTCCAGAACCAACGCGGCCTAAGTACGAAAAAAAACATACTTTGATATCTGTGACGTCACAGAAACGTACCGGCGTTCGGGGTCCGGCTCGAAATTGAAAACCGAAACTTCGACCTTCATTTTCCTTTCGAGTAATCCACAGATTATTTCGTAATTGATGACTAGAAAGTTTTCAAAGAATGCTTTATCGACCTAAGCTGATTTGATGTTCTACCGTAGTGGTCGTGTTAAGTTTCTCAGAGTGTTAAAAAATTCTTCAATTTCGCTCTAGGCAAAGCTCGCTGGATATTGTTTACGTATTTGACTACGAGGTTTATGCAAGCCGAGAGCCGAGCCTATCCAATGTAATTTATCTTCATGGTAGGGCACCATCTTGGTTGTGGCGGCTGGGGATGGTTTATAGGAAAAAAGCTACCACACTATTTGTTTCCGTGTGTAATAAAAAAAGGCAATTTTGTTGTTGACTAAGACAACAAAGGCAATATTTTGTTTTGTATCTTTCAAGCTTCGCGATTCTTTGATACATTAAAAAAAACGCTTTGCAAGGGCCTAGGAAGTCCTTGAAAATCCCTGATCTTTTTTTTTTGCACGCAATAGCTGCTATAGCTGTAATGCCCGTGGCCTGTCCTCTTGCATTACTTCTCCCCTGCTGCTCACCTTTTGCCGAACACCTTTGACGTCCCGCGGGTGACCGAGGTACGAGAAATGCATCCCACGTCTAAGGACGCGTGACAAATAGTTTTGCATCTGACAAAATCGACGCAAATGTTCACGTTGAAAGAATACGAGTGCTGCAGAATTCAAGCAGGACGAGGTGAAGCGAGGCAGCGCCTCTTGCCGCCGGCGTCGCGGGGGTCACGTCACCGTGCCGCGAACCGTACTGTGCGCGCACCCGTCGCCGTTTCCTTCCCCAACGAGTCTCCCGTACGGTGCAGCAACAGCAGGTCGGCGCACGGCCTTGAAATCCTCCTCGCAAGGCTACGAGCGCAGTGCCTCCCTACGTTGGCCCGTTCGTCGGTTGGAGGAGGAGGGGTACATCGCTCTTGGGAACGTCGTTCTCCGGGCGGAGAGCACAGCCGCTCTTTCGTCATCGGCGGTCTCCTCCTCTCTCGCGCCCTTTGTCTCACGCCTCCTCTATTCTCCGCTCCGGTGTCTGAACCCCGCGCTGTTCTAGAAACGCGGTGGAACGAACGCTGCCTGGCCGCTGGCGGCGTGTATTCGCCTGCCCGGGGCAAGCCCTAGCGTGCGCTCGCTCGCTCGCTAGACGAGTTGCGGCGTAGTAGCGAGTTCTCTTGTTTCTCTCCCTCTCTCAAACGCTCTCGCTTGGCTTGCTGGCTCTCCTCCGGTTTCGAACCCCCGGTGTTCTAAAACGACGTCTGCTGTCTTCGCTTTGACTTAAGGTCTTGCCCGCTTATAATGACGCGTGGCCGTGCTCCCCTGCAAGGGTTGCAGAATATAGTGCCAGCCTTTCCTCCTTTCCCCGCAAGAACCACTTCTCTCTACAAAGCGGTCAGGGGAAAAAAAGCAAGAACGGAGCTTGCCCCGTTGCAAACGAATATGCGTTGGACGGTGGGCCACGTCTAGGCGTTCTCGGAGGATGGTTAGGCACCGCTGCATGGTTAGGCACCACTGGCATGGTTAGGCACCACTGGCATGGTTAGGCACCACTGCTACGTCCGTGTGTAGAGTTCTGCCACTGACGCGCATCACAGGCTACGCCGATCAGATTTATCGGTCGATTTATTTGATGGTACTCGATATGTCGTCAAGTTTCAGTCATCGGCTTTTCCGCGAGATTTTGTCGTCATGTACGAATGAGAATGCTAGAGAAGGAACGTAGCAAATGACGTGGGACGGAACCGATATGCGCGTATATTTGGGTTTAGAAAAAGAATTGCAAAAGAGACGAGAGCAGTTATTGCTGTCACTTTCCTCCTTCTCCTAAGCATGGAGGGGGGGAGGGGTCATGGGGATCTCGCCGGCGTGTCTTCGCCTGCCCGAGGGGCTGTCTGCGAGATTGCACAGGCGCGCCGGTGCGATCTCGGAGGCTACGCACGGGGCAAGCCCCTTGTTCGCTAAGCGCGGTGCGTAGAATGGGAAACAGTTCCGAGGATGGAAAGTGGGCGTGGCCCCACTTGCCGATCAGCTTGCGGTTTTCTTTCTCGCTCTATCCCCGTCTCGATCGTCAGGTTAGTGGGCGTCCTCCTTTGCAACAGCGGCCGGTTCGCTCCGCAACGGTTCCTTGCGGCCATCACTCTCTCTCTCTTTTCACGTTCTTTTTTTGTCTTAAGCGTGTCTCCGGGCCGTCTGCTCCGTGGCGGCTCAGAAACGGTATTCTTTCGCAAGGCTTCTTGAAGAAAAGAGAGTCCGCGGTTTCGGAGAGCGTTGACCCTGGCTTTCCGTCTTTTTTTTTTCTTTTCATTTAAATGAAAGTTTTTCCTCCAGCTTCACTGCAGCACCCTCGCCTCGCGTTCTTTTTATATTTATTTTCTGTATTTATTTACTTTGCTGTTAGCTATAAGTGACGCCGCGGTGTCGTATTTCAAATGCATTCTCGCTGGTCCTTTTAACGGGCCCGATTATTCAGGACGCACCAAACCCAACCGAAGAGGTTACGATGCGCCCACTTTCTCTTCTCTCTCTCTAAAAAAAAAAAAAAAAATTCTTCTCAACATATCACTGCAATTCTCGCTTGTCTTATTTATTTTCAGTAGTTATTTTATTCACTGTTGAGCATTGCCACGAAGTTTATCTTTCAAATGCAGTCTGGCTGCTCCTGTTAACGCTATCGTCGTCGAAGTTAGGGTGGTGTATCGACATGTTATGCCTCGGTGCCTTACATATATTTTTCGTGCCTGTGTGTGCGCATCGCTTTATTTTCTGTATTTATTCACTTTGCCGTTAGCGGAGCAACGGCGGTGTCACATTTGGAACGTGGTTTCCGTAGGTCATGTTAAAGGGCTATGGTCATTGAGACTGGAGTATTGCATCGGCGCCCTTGATGTTTTGCATTCGAGTACTGCCTTAAACTGTCTTTTGCGATTCCTTTGCCGTAGGCCTTAAAATATTCTTTTTCTTGTGATATGTGCCCGGCGAGCCCACGCGAAAGCTATCTTTAACATTGTTTGTTTGTTCTTGTACGAGTTATTTCATTTTCTGTAGAAGGAAGGGAATTTGGTGCGGCAGGCGTGGTATTAATTCGACCTCGACCCCTCCCCATCGGCCCATTTAGAACGAGCGGATCGGCAATGAACTGTCGGCATTTATGGCTACATAAGTAAACCGTATATTCGTTCTCAAATAACTCCGCGACAGCCTCATCTGGATTTTTGCAGTAAACGTCGTTGAGCAAATTCCATTGCAGTCTTCATTGAGCAAACGTGTCACTGTTGTTCAGATTGAAACGTCGCTTTCCGCTGAGTAGTTAATGTCATAGAGTCGCATTGAGTTAAGTTCGTTGTCGTTGAGACTAAACGTCATTGCGATTGAGGCGTCATTGAGTAAATGGCACGGAGTTACTTAGGGGCTTTAAGTTACTTGCCTATCGAGAAGAAAGGGGGTTAACCGAGAGGCCCGATTTTTATTAGTCATATCATATCATACTTCTTATGATATGACTAATAAAAATTGGGCCCCTCGCTTAACCCCCTTTGTTGTCGTTTATTACATAACGAGGGTCCTGAATCCGGCAACATTGATGCCTTCAGTTAGCATGTGTGGGTTTGTGTACCGGTTGCGTTCACCGAAAAAGATCACGTGCTCGTGACGCCTGCCGCAGAAAGGACGTTCCACATTCGCCGCCAAAGTCTGTGAGTGGTGGCGCTGGCTAACACTCCTAGGTTTCTACTAGTAAACATAAATACCCAAGAAAGTGGATGGGGAAACGGCGCCGCGGTAGCTCAATTGGTAGAGCATCGCATGCGACATGCGAAGGTTGTGGGGTCGTTCCCCACCTGTGACAGGTTGTTTTTTCATCCACTTTCATTTCCAATAATTTATCGTTTCGTTATTTCGCTTATGTTGTTATGTTATTTCCTCTATGTTGTCTTTGGTGTCAGTGTTTGTTGGCTTCTTACGATATTGCCTACCCAGAGTACAACGAACGAGCGGTTCATCTGTGACGGCTCTCAATATGTTTCCGCCACGTGTCCGACAGGTTCAGCAGCGTTCGGTGACACTTTTTGAAGAGCACACGTTCGACAAATGGCCTGACGAGATGGGAGGGGGGGAGGGGGAGGAGGGAAGATGAGTCTGCGTACCGTAGCATTTCCATCAAGCATCGTATAGATAGTGGAGCCGAGTCTGTTTCTGTCGTCTCTTTTGAACTGTTCTTTTTCTCTCTCTTCTTTTCTTTGTTCGAATCTTATTTGCGTGCGAGTGTCACTTGGGTTGACACTTTTCAATCTTCGAAAGCGAGGGCGCTGAACTCTGTAGCAAACGTAGCGCTAGAGTACGCGAACTTGTAGCTGGTCACAGTGTCCTCGAGGGGGGCCGGGGGATCACAAAAGAGAAGAGTTAACGGGACGTATAACGAGCTGCACTATATTGTACTTTAGGCTGGTTAAGTACATACACTAATCGATCGATTGTTTAACGTGCCCGGGAACAACACTAAGGTCTGAATGCTGGCGCGAAGGGTGCAGTGACAAAAAGAAAATAGTTCAAAAACAAAGAAACAAGAGAATGTAGGCAAAGAAAAAATTCCAAGGCGAGACACGGCACAAACAAGAAAAGAAAACTTATATAGAAGCAGAATTGTGTGCAGAAAAGCCCAATAATAATAATAATCATCGGTTGCACCGGTAACTTCTGCGCGAGGAACCGCGGAAAGGCAGAAAGTAAATGTTCTTCACACATTACTCGTAAGGTCTGCCTATCGGAAAGAAGTAAAAATAAATATTGGCAATGAACAGACACTTAGAGTTCTACATTATGTCGAAAGGAAAAACCTCAGTAAATAAGCTTTGGCTCATAAAACAGATTACTCGTAAATACGTACATATTAGTAAGGCGAAAAGGAACCACTTTTACAAAGAAAAGGAAAGTTCAAAAAGACGGAGCAATGGCTTAGCAAGCACGGATAGATTGGGGTGGAACTTGCGTTACATGTAGATGGGTTCAAACGCGCATGGCGCGTTTGAACCCATCTTAATGTATTTCTTCAAAAATAGATTTTAATTCATTTTGGCAGAAGCATTAGCGCTGCAAGAAAGGAGGGCCAGACTTCGCTTTCTTGAATTTTACGACAAAAACCTTAGCGTCGTTGGCGCGTTAGTGCGACGTCACAGATTTCGCAGCGGCGTTTGTGTGCGCATTTGCAGCCGTTATACGATACAAGAAGGCCGCTCTAAACTCGCTGGGTTGTTGTCGTCTACGGTTACCTTAAGAACGTAATGTAGGCGCTTCTTCACCTGTAAACTTTGAACTGTAGACACGACAATCCCTGACGTCACTGAGGCGATCCCAGTGCGGGCATTTCACGGTGGCGTCGCCACCTGCCTCACTCCTTCTTGCGCGTTATCGCCAAGACCTAGCTCTTGCGATAAGGTGATAGAGAGAGGTCGACTCGCTGTCGGAGATGCGTTATTTACTCGTGCGACTTAACCCCTCCCCTGTAGTGCCGCATTTGAATGCTTCTCCCTCTCTATTCTTAAATTTACGTTCTGGGCTAGTCCTATTCGTGGCTTTTTTATCTGGAGTTCTAGACGAAATCTCCGCTTCAGTTGTTTACCTCCGTGGAATACAAACAGCGCGTGCGCCGCTGATGCCCACGGTCACCCTCCTCCCAACTCAAGCCACGTGCCAGTATATGTATGCCAACGCCTGGCTGCGTACAAGGTTGGCCAGGCGCTCGCATATATGGCTGCTGCAGGCACGTGACTTCCTTTCTTTTTTCAGGACGCGAGTGGCAATGGCAGCAACAATCCTGGCATTCATGCATATCTGTCGCCTCTTTAATGGGCCTCCTCCCCCGATGTTTTATCCTCTGGCCGTGCGTATACCAGTGTCGAACGCCTGCCAACTCCGAGGGGGAAAGCACCGCTCATCCGAAGGCGGTCGTGTTTTTATTTCTTATTTCTTTCCTGCCTGGCGACTTTTCTCAAAACGCTGCCGCCGACTCATTAGCCGCAGAGAGACGTTTGGCTCGGTTTCCTCGTCGCCCGCCGAGGCGGATTTATGCGAGCTGTTTGCCCTCCCATTCCGAAGTTGCCTTAGAAAGACGCGCGGGCTTCCCCCAAGGTTAATGGAGACACTTTCGCCCGCCGTCTCTTATTCGGTGCTCGCCTTTTTCTTTTCATTTTTACGGCTTTGTTCGAGCACGTGGTAGTCGTAACTAGTTGTTCACTGAAGAACGAAAACACGTGTGACGCATTGGGAAGGAAGGAAACGCACGCCGGTCGCACTGTACTTGTTTTAGCAGGTTTCTTCCGTGACGTCACCGCACTACGGCGGGCCGGGAAATATCGTCTGCACCGAGCTTTTTGGTTGCAAGTTTAGAAGCGCGCAAGGTGGGGGCGAAATCAATTAATCGATCATTTAATTAATTGATCAGTTAATCAGGTGAGATGTTGCGCCCGCAGGAACGGGGAGAAGAAAAAAAATGCGTGTGAGTAAGGAGTTGGAAATCAACCCGAGCACTCCGCTGCGTTTATCATCAATCACGCCAATCAACCAATCGTTTAAAACAGTCAGTGCGACACCACTCGTGAGGGAACGAGGAAAAAGAATACGTGGATGTATGTAAGCAAAAAAAAAAAAGGAAAGCAGCAATAGCTTATATCGTCGACGATAGCCGGCATCCAAGCGGTCTTCGATCGTATAGTTCCAGCGTCCATATGCGAAATGCGAGCTGGTCACGTAAAGGAAAAAAAAAAAACAGGGAACGAGAATGCTAATGGCAGAGTGCGAAATTGCTTTCGCCTTTCCTCGTGTCTGTTTTTTTTTTTCTTTATTTCTTCTTGATATTTGTCCAAGCAGCGCGCGCCACATCTCCCGGGCATTTGCGCTCTGACTCGCGCGATTTACTGAGGGTATTCCCCCCTTTGTCGCAATGGCGAGGGAGATTCAGAAAGAGAGAGAGAGGGGGGTGCAATGTCTTCTCGTTCGATTACGCGCGTCTTGCGTAACAACTACGCTGTGGGGTTCGGCGCAGTCCTGCGTAAAACGTACTCGGGGGTGCAAACGACGACTCATATAAGATTGCTGCTAATACCCGCGTACATACCGCATCTCTCCTTGCTGTATGTGCGCGTTATTTCTCGGCCTGCGAGTGTGATGAAACGGCTGTAACCGCGTTATCACGCTGCCGGCTTTTACGCTGTTGTACTTACTTGCTTTTGTTGTACGGTTAAGTAAATAGTGTTGACACCTGGTATTTTATACGTTCCGAGCCCGTCGGATCTGAGACACTGTTTCGGTTTGTGGGAGGGCGCGCTCTCTGGGGAACACCTACGTCGCTTCTTTTTTCTTTTTCTTGTTCTTTTCGTTCACTCGTTTATTGATTTTCTTTCTAGTGGTCTTTCTCCGCCTCGAGAACCGAGATGCTCTTTCCATAAAGCGAGACGTTCGGGTCGTTGCTCCGAATGGTATTACTCTCCCAAATGTGAACGCGCCGGCCTTCTTCTCTCGTGAATGAAAAGAAGTCCTGTCGTACGTTCCTCCGTAGAGAGTTCAAGGCCCTTTATACTCCTCCCACTTGGAGGTTTTACGCCAATTTCAGTGTTTTTTCTTTTTTTTCAATCAGCCTCGGAATGGTTATCGTGTTTTTTCACCAGGAGAATGTAAGCACTTTACTCCTAAGTGGTGGTTTTAACATGTTTTTACCCGCTGTGGTTGCTTCTTGGCCATGGGGTTGGGCTGCTATAGCACGAGGTGGCGGGATCGAATCCCGGCCACGGCGGTCGCATTTCGATGGGGGGGCGAAATGCGAAAGCACCCGTGTACTCAGATTTTGGTGCACGTTAAAAGAACCCCAGCTGGTCGAAATTTGCGGAGTCCCCCGCTACGGCGTGCCTCACGATCAGAAAGTGGTTTTGGCACGTAAAACCCCATAATTTAATTTAATTTTAATTTTACCCACTTTTTTTTCTACTTTTTGTCTAACTATCCTGAAAGTCCTGAAGATAAGATTGCAAGGCCCTTGACTCCCACTTGATGCTCTTACCACATTTTTACTCTTCTTTTTGACGTCCGGATAGTCGTTTCGTCGTAGAGACAATACACGGATTTTACTCCGAATTGGTGGCTTTATCCTCTTTTTCAGCCTATACTGAAAGTCGTAGTGTACTTTCTCCTCAGACTGTTACAGGCCGTTACATCACCTCTTCACTTGTTTTTGCACCTTCCTTATCCCCGTTTTCGAACCTTTCTCGAAAGATGTGTGGAAATTTTTTGACGGAAAGCTTCGCGAGGCCATTTGCTCCCACTTAGCCGTTTCACTACTTTCTCTACTCGCTTTTGTCAACATCTCAAAGTTGTGTACAGCGTCTTTCTACGGAGTGTGAAAGACCTGTTGCTCCCACTATTTATTTATTTTTAAATTTTGTTTCGATGCTCGTTACTTTTTTCACACGTCGCTTGGTTGTTTTCGCTGGAGCTTTCTTGCCTCCCCCCCCCCCCCCCCTTTTCGTCGTCATTGAAATATATACGTGCACGTTAGACCTGATCCCAAGGCATCGTGGGTCACGGACCCGACCGCTAGTGATACTTTGCTTCGGTGGAATGCCAGATCCGAAATTACGAGGGTGCGGGCTTTGAAATCGTACTTGATATACCCTATTCACTCGACTCCAAGCACACCCGCCTCAAGCCCAGCATCGCTCGGCATTAGTGAGCAGGTAATGTAGGCCGAGGTCTTATAGGACATTTAATTGGTCAGTATTTTGTGTAATGTCGTGCTACCTTTGACAGATGTTGTATTCGTCTTCTTTTCTTTTTTTTGCGGAAATTCTTCATCCAGAAGCTTATGTTTCAGACTGTTCTTCATGGGCAGTTACAAGCCGATTGTTTTTTTTTTTTTTTTTTTTTTTTCTCTCTGACGACTGTCCGCACTCCCGTCCGTTAGTCGTACTTTTTTTACGAGTCCGTGCGGAATTGGGTCTTGTCCTTATAATGGCCCTCCCGAGACATTGCTCGGTGGCGTCGTTCCATCGGGTCCCTTTACGAAGGTGACGCAGGCCTCACTTACCGATAAAAACAAAAAAAAAGTTGGTGGACCCGAAGAGGCCTTGACGAAATGCCGACTTTCGACAAGACGGGAATTTCGGGTAGGTGTCGTCACAGGTCGCTCTTTCTTTCTTTTCTTTTTTTTTCATTTGGCTTTATCTAGCTATTCGTGTGACGTATAGCAAAGGCATTTGTCGACGTCCGCATACAGCATCGGGATTGACACACACGCTTGCCTGTTGTTCTTTTCGGTCGAGCTACTTTCCATTAACAGTTAGTGATCTCTCTCTCTCTCTCTAGCGAAAGATCCCGCAGTTCACGGCTGCGTGTGACGTTGTTAACGACGTATACTTATTACGAATTTGCATATATGTGTTAAATATACTTTCTTTCTGTCTTTTTCATGTGGCTTCGTCTTCGTTCCTGTCTCCAAACGCGCGTTGGCCGTGCCCACCAATCCAGGTAAGAGCAACATCGCACGTCTTTTTTTTTCTTTCCTTATATATATATATATATATATATATATATATATATAATACTGAAAGCAGAAGGAACTCTCGGGTCACGACTTGATTCTCCGGGGACGAAATTCGTTCTAACGGCCGTAAAGTATTTCGCGCAAGCTTCGTTGCTTTCTCCAAGGGAGCAATAAAATCTTGCAAAAAAATTCTACTTTTAATAATTGCGCTTCGCACGTGTACTTCGTATGTGTATACTTCGTATTTATACCGGACAGCCTTTCGTGTAAGAGAGCGATAAGAAAGGTGCAGGTCAGGGATCTTGACCGGGAAAGCGTCGAATTGCTTACCCTAAGTTGAGGTAAGGAATAAGGAAAGTTCGACAGGAGTTTGAGAAAGCCGAGAGAGGAAAGAAAGAGAAAAAGAAAGAAAGAAGCGTGGACTGCGTGCACGCGCCAGTGCCATGCATTTCTTCATTAAAAAAAAAAAATTATTTGAGAACCATGCTGCGCAACCTTTCGTTAACTACATTTACGTTGAAAGAAGCGGCACGGGTGTAAAAAAACAGCGATGCCTCCTAAAGCGCTCGTAAAACTGAGCACCACTCTATAGCCTCATTCCTGTCCCCGCTTTCTCTCAAGGGGGAAAGAAAGCTTCAGCTCATTCCGCTTCTATGCTGAAGTAGATCTCTTTTTCACAGCCTACAGTATACCTGTTATGCGTAGCTAGGTACAGGTATAGGTTAAACAAGCGGGTTTAACTGGAGAGCTTGGACGCAGAACGCCTCCGGCTAGTCCATTTTGTCTGCCATATATACTGCTTCAAGTGAAGGCATAAGGTCATCCTTATATGTGTTTTTCTTCTGTTTCGAAAGTTCTCGACCCGGTTTTTCTTTCTTTTCTTTTCTACGTTCCGTTGCAACTTCTGGTTTCGCTACTCGGTTACTCTGACTTCCTCATTTTTGTATTATAATTGGAAGAAACGTGAATGGATTAAGTCGCCTTACAGTTGTGACGGCGGCCGCACCTTTCACCGTGGCAGTGACTGAAAAAAAAAAAAAGTACTTCCCATGTATTAGCACGGCCGCCGGGTTTCCGTGATATGCATGTTGAATCGGGAATCCCACCGCTGCCACCAGTTTGTCAAATGCAACAGGCATATTGGCTCCGTCGCCTTCGCTCTCAAAATTATTTTCCCCTGTCCTAGTGCACCCCCCGCTATAGTGTGTGTGTGTGTGTGTGTGTGTGTGTGTGTGTGTGTGTGTGTGTGTGAGAGAGAGAGAGAGAGAGAGAGAGAAAAGGTAACGCGGTAACCCTCTTAAATATTTGCATTGGTTGCGACTGCTGCACTGTTTGCCGCCCCGCGCGAGCATGTCTGATGCGTTTCTTGTGTCTCGCCTGTGCATGCGTGGGCTGAGATAAGCAGGCTTATCGGCCGTCCCTGCTCGTTCTCCCTTTTGCTGTCAACACCGATGTCCCTGCGCTCGCCGAGACACGTGCACTGTAAAAAGAAACAGTGTAGTGCTTGCGAGGTAAACATGTCCATAGCACAGCTAAAGTGCATTCCCGTGTGTTCTTTGCGAAAGCAGCTTGGCAAAACAGAAGGAGCGAGGTAGACCGGGGCTTCGATTGATTGCAAAGCCGCTGCCGTAATTACAGTTCCATATTATCTTTTTTTTTTTGTACTTAGTGTGGTTTGAGGTGCAACCCTTTACTAAAGTGTTGCTTAAGTGCTGTCCTTCATTTAAGTGTTTACTAAAGCGTCTATGCTTGGTTTATATTGATCTTTGTTGACATCTGTAGACTTTCTATTCAGATTCGATTACATTTCGTGCATGATCTCTGCGAGGGTGGTAGCAGCTTCTGTACCCTCTGGACAGCAATGATCCAAAGCACATCTGTGCCCCTAAAACGAGGTATATAGGCGCGTTTCTTCGTTCGCGGTCAGAATACGATTGCGGATTGAGGGTCGAACCCGTGACCTCGCGCCAAGCAGCAGAACGCCGTAGCCACTAAACCAGCCGTAGCCACTAAACTATTGTCCTAGCCAGAGCCTCACGCTCGCAAACCTTTATCGTTCGCAATTAAGTAGTCGGTCGGTTCGCCTTCGCCAACGATACACGTCCCGCATAACGATTGGCTCGCGTCCGCTCTTACGAATGTCGTAAGAGCTGCGTACGTGTGTGCGCGTGAAAAAAATAAATAGGCGGACGCTGGTACGTCTTTCGAGAAGAGGCGTTTAAACTCGTTGATTCTCACATCCGCGGCCTTGATCGGCGTCGTTCGGATAAGCAATCGGTCGAGGCTCGCGCGCTTTTGTGCGGCGTCCGACGGGTAAATTGTTTTTATCGCAATTACAGACCGCGGCATGCATTCCTCCGCGAGCGTGTAAATTTCCACTGGGCGCACTTACCGCGACGCCCCGGGAAGGTTTATAGGCACCTGTACATGTGGCCTATACATCTATAGACTCCGATCGCGGTCTTTATTGACCCAGCGATTATTTTCTCGTTGACTAAACGAAGACCGAATGGCAGGAAAACGCGAAATCGAACAGGAGCAATCGGGTTCCCTTCGGACGGCAGCCAAATCGCCTCCCCCCCGCCTTTTGCGTCTGATGGGGTCAAGGAAATGACGCTTGCTTGCGAGTGCAAATAGATAACAGAAAAAGAAGAAAAGGAGAGAGAGAAAATGACATCGTGGGGCCTGAGCGCATACTTTCCGCTACTCTTCTTTTCTCTCCCTCTCTTGTCACGAAATGCCGGGCGAATTATTTTTTGCGCGGGCAGTCAATCGCAGGTCACGGCGAGTGTGCCGAAGATTAAGGGTGGAAAGTTTCGATAACTCTTACCGAGTTTTAACTGCCCGATTATGAAAGAAAAAAAAATCTGAAATTCGTGACGTCACGATGACGCCGCGGCGTAGGCGTTCTGGCGCGAAATTTAACGAAAATTGAAACTCCAACTTTCATTTTTTTTTCTTCTAGTAATTTACCTATTACCGTAATCAGTATTAACCGAAGAAGTTTTGATCTTTAGTGTCCCTTTAGCACCGACCGTACTGTATACGTACGGATCTGATTTAGACGTCGTTAGGGGAACCTGTGACCTTCACTGGCCTACGCTGTGCTGGCGACGCTAAGTCTGCGAGACAGCGTCTCCATGTTAGAGCCAAATGTCTGTCCCAATTACGTTCGTCTGATCGATGACGCCACACCAACCGCGGCGGCTTTCTTGGGCCAAGTCTTCTGCGTTTCATTTGGTTTCGAAAGCCCATGCGGGCCCCTCTCGTTCCACGGCGAAGGACACGAAAGTCTGTGAACTTCCCGGTACAACGAACGTTATCCGTGGCCGCTGTTATCCGAGTTCCTGTTCGGCTGTCATCTCGCTTATCGCAGCCACAGCCGCGCTCCGACCTGAATTCCGGGTCAAGGCCTGCGGAAAGGGTATGGGTTACCAGCTCTAGGCGTTGATAGTGTGCCCTCCGAATGGAGAGGGAGGGGGAGGGAGGGGGAGGGGAAGGAGAAAGAGGAGAGGGAGATGTGGAATTCTGTTTGTTCTGATAACGGCTCCTATCTTCATTTCGCGCTTTTCAGGAGGCTTTGTAATGCACTCGTCGCGGTGTATGCCGCAGTTCCGCCGTGCGATGTTATCGGCGCGACTGTCGGCGATGACATTCGCGAGAACCGCGGCAGTAGTTCCAGCCTGTCCGCAAACGTTGTTCGGTTTACGGAATACTAAATGACCGCTATAGATAGTCAAGCAATCGTCGGCGATCGTTCTATGCCTATCCTTTGCGTCCACTGGGCGCGAAATAAAGTATTACGCAATGACGATTTGTGGGCTCCATGCGTGGATGCGGACAACGGGGGATGTAAGCAGGACGTTTACCATATATGAGGGATGTACCATACCGGGGGATGTAAACAGGACGTTTACCATATATAGTGAGTCGTTACAAATGAGTGGTCTGCACTTGACGATCGCTGGATGCTGGAAGACTGCTGGATGCAGACTAAGGAGCACGGATCGCGATTCCTGCTCACTCACTCGACGGCTGGTGAACTGTTGGACATTGATATATCTCGCGATCGTTTCCGTGTTAGTCGCCCTTTATGCACTGCGCGCGGCCCGCTATGCGCATGCGTAGTCGGCGCGCGATATATTTGATAGTTAGCAACTATGGTGGCGTCTGATCCTTGCAATGCGAGACTGAGGCGCGACATTCGCGGCGTGCGTATACACGGCCTTGCGGTTCAGCTGGGCCATGCAGTGCATTTTCCTCGATCGCCGTTTTCACTGTTGCCTGCGACGCGCAAGGCAGGCAACGCGATGTCGCCTTATCGATATCATATTTCTTTATTTTTCTTTTTTTGCATCTCTCGCTCTCTCACGTCGCCAAGAAAACAGAAGACAGACGTAGACGCAGACCTGCGCACGCTGCGGCTAGAAAAAGCTGGAAGCTGAATCGCTAATGAAACGTGCGTCTCACGACAACGCCAGCAGAATGGGGCGACTGCTTGCGCGATTCCCGCCGATGCGTCTTCTTCAGCGCTGCTTCAAGTTCTGCTCGAGATGAACCAACTCGCCCGAATGAAGTTGTTGCTACTGCAAAAAAAAAAAAAAAAAAAGAGAGAGAGAGAGAGAGAAGATAAAAGAAAAGGGAGACATTTCTCCACGGTGTGCTTGGAGACCGAATATAAGTTAAGCAGCAGTCTGCTCAACAACAGAGCCGAAATAGCGGAAGGGTGCGTCAGCACGCTTGAAGATGATAAGATACGTTCCAAAAATTGGTGGTCGCTTCACAAGCCTCAACGCCGCACTGCTTCGGATAGCTTTTTTTTTTCTTATTGCAAGTAAAATTGATCGTAAACGCTCGACCTTCCGAACGCAGGAGCGCTTGGGGAGGGTGGTAGTGCAGTGCTGCAGGACCGATATAAAAAAAAAAAAAGGAAAGCAGAGGGAACGAAAAGAATAAATAAAGATCTCCTACAAGCAGCTTCGCTCGTAACGGCAGCTCATTGTTTTCGTTGCGCAAGTGTTTACACGAAACTTCGCGTTCTCGGCTCGGCTATCGCCGTCTTAGGTTCTTTTCTTGCTTTCTTTTTCTTTCCCCTCTCCTGCTTTCTGTCTCCAAGATCGCTTTGCGTCTTTGCCCACTGAGAGGCACCTTGAGAAGAACGGCTTCTCGGGTACACGTAGAGGCGTTCGGAAGGCGAAACAATGGGTACACGGGCCTCAATCTCTCCCGCTGCGGAGGCATTATGAAACCTGGTGTTATAGGGCACTGAAGGGCAAAGTTCTCGTGCGAGGTGGAACAGTGTAGCCGTTATTGTGTGCGCGCGCGTGAAGGAAGAGCAGTCGTCCTCTTCTTATGACCACCGCAAGTCTGTTGTTAAGCACATACGTGCGCCAATTTGCTGTCGTTTCTTTTTTTTTCTCGCTGTGCCCTCAGATTTCTCCCTCCGAAACGCCGCAACGCTGTAGTTGCCATGGGATCGACAGTAGCGGGGAGTGGGTGGTGCAATCGCGAATCACGTGGCGGGCAACAGCTGTGATTAGGCCGTGGCTGCTGCCCTTGATACTTGGTCGGCTCGAACGGGGGAAAAATGCTCCGCAGATTGTATTCTCGACTTGGGGGCACAGGTCGCATGCATACATACAAACATGTATGTATGTATGTATGTATGTATGTGTGTATGTATGTGTGTATGTGTGTATGTACCCTCTGTTCGAATACAAATACTGGATCGCGAGCGGCAAGCACTGCTGGCGCCATCTGGATTCGATAGATCAAAGCAGATAATAGATAAGGTGTCTAGTGATAAAATAGTCGGCGCGTTTTGTTTTGCGTGACACTGTTAGCGGCAGAATTTGTCGCGTTTGTCGATTCTTGTGCTTATCTCCGTCGCTGCAGGGCAGTAAATGTCGGACTCGTTCTTATCGTGCGTGACTCGTTGTCCTGCCCTCCGATAAGTGACCTCCTGATATAGTGCTGTAGAGACTGTGCGGCGTCGCTTTTATCTGCGCTCGGGCGGACTGCGTCGAATGCTCGACTAGTTATTGGCTGGAAAAAGAGATGGCGGTAGCTTATGTGCCCTTTGGGCCTCGTTCGATCAGCCGGTCTTCATTTGCATAATACATGCGGGGCCGTGTCTTTCACAGATAGTCGCCGCTATGATAGACTCGCTGCGATTTAAACTGGCATACAGTTATGGCATTTAAAGCACACAGATTCTCTCGCGGAATGTGATGAAGCCGCATTGACGTGAGCAGACGACAAGCTGACGATGAGCAGACGTGTTGCCAAAGTAATGCTGTGACATATGAAGATTGAGTTGTTTATTTTTCTTTTTTTTCGAATATTTTCTTCACATAGTTCTCCGATATTCAGCGCCCGATTCCACGTACGCTCTTTCGTTTACTCTGAGCTAAATATCTGCCCTGTCGGCTTCGCTTTATCATGTCGAGACGGTCAGCTCTACACACACACAGTAAGTACGGGTGAGCAAAAGAAACTTCCTTTTTTTTTTAAATAAGAAAATTACCGCCCATGCACCCCGCACAGATGGCAAACCGACGAAGCTGGAATATGCGGCCTCGGTGTTTATCGCCGGGTTAATTCCGACGGTTTATTAAGGTCTTTCCAATTAATGGTTACGTTTCTGTAGCACAAGAGATTGTCACGAATCAGTTCTGGCTGCGACCTGAACCGAGAGCTGTACATGTGTAATCTGACGTTACGCACTTCATAGCGTCTTTATTTGTGGATCGGGCTGTTAGTTTTATTACTGTTATTTTCGTTGCATCCAAGTTCAGTGAAAGAATTAGACGTCCTGCGCGTTTACTGCAGAGGGCGGGGTTACAAGTGGTGGTGTGCCTTTCCACCGAGAACTGTCGCCCGCCGAACGTAAAACAAAAAGAAGAAAGGAAAAAAAAAAAAGACTAGCGTGGACTGTTGGTTACTTCGCTTGACGCCGTATCATTTCTGCGGGCAGTATTTCCCCCCATGTTACAGACCTCTTCTCCCCAGCAGCACTGTAGAGCTGTTTCAACGAGGTGTGTAATACAAAGACCATTGTTATTGCCGTCAGTACTCTATGCATGTTTCCACACGAATACGTGCTTCACCTGCAACCGCCTTCCCGTTTTCTTTTAAACGAACGGATGAAGAAAACAGAAAAAGCGATAATCCGTGAGTTCACATTCAAACAAAACCCAGCTGCTGCCAAAGTAACTCTTCACAGAAGGCTATATTTGCGTTGTTCATGTTCCCAGTCTATGGGCCTACATAATGGACCTTGGCAACTCAGTCTGCTATACCACCTGGATTATGTACGCTGTTATACCATCTGGATTATGTACCACCTGGTTATTGCTCCTTTCTGTTTTCTCACCCCTTCCTCCCCCCCCCCCCCCCTCCGTGTAGGGTAGCCAACCAGGACTACCTCTGGTTAATCTTCGTGCAGTTCAACAAGCGTTGTTACTTCAAGGAAAGAAAAATAAAAAAATAACTTTATTAAAAAGAATGGTCCGGTAGTTTTGGTTGAGGTGACCTCAGGTGGCGGCTCGAAGTCCTTGGAGTCGGGCAACTTTTTTTGTACGGACCTCACACGCACGCCCGAGCGAGCGAGAAAGAAAGAGAGCGAGAGAATCAAAAGCAACCTACGGAAGAACTCAAATAGGACTTTGAGAAGCTAGGGCCATTCCGTTCTCCGCAAAGCATTGCTCACAATGCCAAGAAAGAGAGAGAAAGGATACGAGCGAGCAAACAAACAACCGGAGGGAGGGAGATCGAGCACGGGACCTTGACTCACATCCGCGGCGATCAGACGTGACTTAGGGTGTCATTAGGTCACAGCGCGCTAAGAGCGAAGCAAAAAAAAAAAAAAAAAAAGAAAGAACGAAAAGAGAAGGTCTCGGCAATAGCACCGAGTGGTCAACAGCTGCCGCTATCCGTTTGTCGAGACTCACTCGGCCGTCTCTACGAGCTTTGTGTACCTACCTGCCCGACTCATAGCTCCTTTATTTTTGTTTTTCCGCGTGTCGTAGTATATACAACGTTGCACTTGCTGTGGTATACGCCGTCTCACAAGCTGCGTGCAGTGCTGCAAATGCTACAGGTGTGTGTGTTCACGTCGGTCAATCGGTGTAAGGGGAGCAGGCTGCGTGCTTCCAAAAAACAGGGAAAAAGAAATGGACCCGCCCGTTGTCCGCTATTAATCCTTTCGTGAAGTTTTTTTTTTTTTTCTGCTTTACTGCGTAAGCATTTCTATGCCTACCCAACCAGGAAACCCCTCCGTACGTCACGTTAAGACTACCGCTTTTAAGGTAGGGCCCGCAGCAACGAGCGAATTGACCTTCGTGCTGCCTCTCGCTTCAACGCGAACCATAAGCGGCGAGAACACAGCGCACACGAAGCTATCAGCTCTAGGCGCACTCTGTTCCCATCGCTGTTCGCTTTCAAGATACGGCCCCCCGCTCGGCCGCGCCGTACACAGCCGCCGGTGGAGTACGGTTCATCACGATTCGTAGCGGTTCGACGCGGATAGATAAGACCGATACCGGTTTACAATGATCGGAGCGTCATCGGCGCACCTGTGGCCTCGCCACCTGCAGTAGTTTGCTTGCATCATCGATTCAGCTTGCGCCGCCGTCCGCAGTGCTGTTTTTCATACTGGTCGGATCGAGTTTTATGACATTCACAACGGCACCAGGCTGCGTGGAGACAAGCAAGTGGCACGGGGCTGACGCTTACTTAGACAACTCCCGGAGGAGTTTCCTTACGAATATTCTCTCTCTCTCTCTCTCTCCCTTTCCAATCTGAAGCCAAAATTGGGCGATCTGTTTCTTTCTTTCTTTTCTGGTTCTCCGTTCTGGTTGGCTGGCGCGACCCGTAGCTTTCTTTCCCTCGTACTGCACGAATGTTCGTTTCGTCCCCGGGCAATTTGTGAGCCGTTACGTGTGCCCGCTCTCCCGAGTCAATCGCCGGTCCGCGCATACACTGTCCTGCGCCTTATTTCGCGGGTTCGGTCGTGTGCGCGCCCCCTGCCGCCCGCCCGGTCCTCCAATGATGATGATTTAAGAGCGCACCTGACGAAGAGACACACACTCGGCGCAGGTTGAACGAGTGCGCGCTCGTACGCCGGCGTGACCGTGACGAAGCCGTCGCCATTGGCCGAAGGTATAAACCCGGCTCGTAAAGAGATCGTTTTCTCCCCCGTCCTCGGACTGTACTCGCGCCTGTAGTTAGCTGTCTTTGTTTTTATTTATTTGTTTTTCCCTTGCGAAGCAGCTCACGGTCGCCTTGGGACCACCCCCTTCTTTTGTTCTCACTCGCCCGACTTGCTCCTGTTGCCGCCGCCGTATCGCGTGTTTCCGTTTCTTTTCCCGTTCTCTCTCTCTCTGTTCGCGTGTGTGCCTTTGCGGGAACATGCTATAGCGCGCAGCTGAGGTCTCCCAGCGTGTGGTTCTTATAAGGGTCTCGCGGTGACCTCTCCGCCCCCCTATGCCTCCCTTCTCTCTCGCTCTCCCTTTTCGACTCGCTTGTTTATGAATCGGGGTGGCGGTGGAGGCGGGATTCGAAGGGGGAGGGGGAGGGGAGGACGGCGGAGACCTTGACGGACGACCGAGCGCCGAGTCATCCAAGCGTGCATTGTGTTGCACGGGCGTGTTGTATTATACATATATCGCGTGCTTCGACGAAGGCAGGAATGGAGGGCCAGCGGTTTTTTGGCGTATGCGTGTGTGCCTCTCTTTAGAAGGTGTGAAACCGTCGAGACCAGTGCATTGTTCGAAGGCTAAGAGAAATTTGAGCACATTAGGAGAGCACCGGCTGAGAAGGAACACACACAGAGGGCAGAGCGCTAACTTTCAATCGGCGTTCACTGATCGAAGTGCGCGATCCTTGTACGTTGAAAGGAGTCACTCGATGCGCGACCGTCATAGTCGAGATGCATTGTTTAACTGTACGTAGTATCCGTCCAATGACTCTCGTTCATTTTCAAGCCTTTCGCTACGTTTTAACACCCTGACGGGTGTACAAAGGGTGCTTCGTGTGCCACACCGACAACACACCGTATCACACCTCTCCCTTCAGAGTTAAACTCGAATTCGCTGATGGGAACAAATTGGGTTTTCTGTCTTTGCGGACCATCTGTTCCAAGTAAACACGGTTATAGCTGCGACAGACGACAAGAAAAGTGCGTGAAATAACATTTTAGATAAGCTAACGCTGTTCGAACTCTCGTGACGGATACTTGTGTGCAAACCAGGTGGTCAGAATCAACTACAGCTTCTCACATCGCGGGTGTAGTTTCAGCTCGGCTTTGTGCACTGTCCTCTTGGGTTCGTTCTCGTCCGTCTTTTTTTTTTTTTTTTTTAATAGCGTTTGTGTATCGCTGGGCCTTCGAATCCGTGCCAACGCTAGCCCAGTTGTCCTAATTCACTGTCTTCCATGGTTCGCCGAAAGCTTGCTAGATTTAGACATCGAGCCTTGCCTGTCAATGGCACATACCCAAACTGGGGGATTAGCCCGGAATAGTGGAATGCAATGCATTAAATACACAAGGACTTAACCACTAGTTTAAGATAGGCAGGTTAGAATAAAGAGAACGCAAAACTTGGCGGGCATACATTAACGATGGAAAAAAAAAAACGTAGGATTATATTGGAGCATCGACGTAAACGTAGCAGAAATGGAACAAAATTTGGCGCAGGTATATAGGTACGTACTTCACAGCGAGGCCGCCCGAGCGCCAAGCTTCCGCGATGCGTTGGGAAAGAGCTCCGCAACGAGCGATCCTCTCGATCAAGGACACCGGCGATAAAAGCGTTCGGAATCCCGCGTATCTGCCACAATGAAGCACGTTGCAGCTGGCGAGGTCGAACGATGATGCCACCGTGAGTCGAAAGGGTGACTCCGACGATCGCAGAACAAACGCGCCGCTCTCAAACAAGCGCACGCTGCATACCGATATAGCAGCGTGACCCTTTAGATTATATATGCACGTGGTCAGTTATGGGTACATAGGTGGGGTGGGGGGGAGGAATAATGCGACACAGGTGAGGTGGAAATCGCTTCGGGCCTGTATGTACGGTGCGTCGCTGCGGGAGTTGGGTTTGGTGCGCGGCTTCCCATTCGCAGCTGCGACGTTATCGTGAGAGATTGACTTTGCCGTAGCTGACTTGCAATTATCCCGATCCTTTTTTGTCTTATTGGTTATCATTCGTAGTTCTGAAATATTGCGTTCAACCTTCTTCCTATTGTGAACCTCGTCGTTGGACGGATCTCCGTGTTGTCAGTTAAACCTGGAAGCCATTTAAATGTAACTTCTTTTTACGAATCATAAATCCTCCGCCAGACTGGGACCTGCTTCAGGACTTCATATTCGTATCTCTGTTGTCGTTATTATTACGAGTAGTAGTAGTAGTAGTAGTAGTAATAGTAGTAGTAGTAGTAGTAGTAGTAGTAGTAGTAGTAGTAGTAGTAGTAGCAGCAGTGTTGAAGCATGCAAGCTATCCGGTCCTCCGTTAGAAGCCATCGCACAGGTCACGACGCCTGTAGTGTTGTGCAAAACCGCGCGGGATACTGTTGAGTGTGCTGCCTTTGTGCACGACGTCTATGACGGTCGGCGTGGATTTCCTGCGTGTTTGCCGAGATCTCTGAGGCTTCCATTAGGGAGGTGTGCGTAGAGTGCAAAGAAGACGTATGTAGCATTCGCACCATGGGCGTCCTCCACTCTTTGCCCTACTACCGGAAGAGCGATCGCCGCTTCCGGAGTATGAACCCTCGACCTCTGGGCGGTGAGTCTTTCGTCTCTCTCTCTCTTTCTCTCGTGTAAAACGTCCACTTCAGATGCCAAATGACCCGACGTAATGCACCAACCGCTGTCTCACATAGAAAAGAATTGGAACAACTTAATCTTGCACCTTTATTTCCGACCGCGGAGACTACGTTTTGTAAACAACTACAATGAAACCTTTATTTCAGTTATAAAGTAATTAGTACAGTACTTCATTCAGTGGTAATTGGTTTTCTGAACTATCCACAACTGGAGGGGGGGGGGATCTCTCTCTCGAGCGTTTATGCGTTACGCTAAGCCGGTGCCGAAACTAGACTATAGAGGTATCAGAACAGCGTAACAGGTGTGCGGGATAACCGTACGTACCTTGTTGCAATGCTAACTCTTATCCACGGAAATCGTAGTTTTAGTGCTCGCAATGGCTTCTGACATGTTGAGGTGGTTTTTAGGCGCGTTCAATTGTACATGCAGT
Source organism: Dermacentor andersoni (assembly GCF_023375885.2). Lineage (NCBI taxonomy): Eukaryota > Metazoa > Arthropoda > Arachnida > Ixodida > Ixodidae > Dermacentor > Dermacentor andersoni. Next base: position 147,644,932 of record NC_092820.1, read on the forward strand.
GTATGGAGCATATATATATATATGTATACATACAAAATTATAACGTCGAGTCACCACCCGCTAGGCGCGGCTTCTAAAAGGCGCGCACAGTCCTTTAGTAAATCCCGTGCTCCTATCTTTTTTCCCTATTGCCGGCAAAATAACAAATAGCCTCCTTGTGCGTGCGCCTATGTGTGGGTGCGTTATAGCGCTTCGAAGAAAAGGAATGTAGTTCTAAAGAAGCCAGCTGAAGCCGACAATTCGCGTTGTCCTTTGAAGTCGTGCGAAGCAGTCAGCTCAATCCTCCTCTTTCTTTTTACCTTCTCCATCATTTTTTTTTTTGTGCCGTTACACAGATGGCGACAAACGTTTCTTAGTGCCTGTGCTTTACTCGATCCGCTATTACATTATGCTGATCGGGAGACATGGAAAACGTGAGTGGGTAACCGTGGAATGTTCGAGAAAAAATATCAAACGAAACCTCACAAAGAAAGTGCAAACAAATACTTTTCGTTCTCTCTCTCTCTCTCTTTTTTTTCGGTTAGAAAGTGTAATGAGAAGGAGAAGTTGGGCGAGTGAGTGGCGCAAACGTCGTGACGAAAGAATAATAAATCGAGAGAAATGCTAGGAGAAAAAAAAAGAAGAAAGAAACGCTGCGTTTTTAGATGATTGCAAACGTCTGTATAGTTTGATGAAGCTGTATGTCAAAAGAACGTTGAAGGCTTAACGTTTGCTTCTCGAAGCGTTCAGTCTTCCGTTATTCGAACATGCGAACAAACTTTATGCCTTATATTTCTTTCTTTCTTTTTTTAACGTTTGCCAGTATACCAACTACCGCACTTATCTAGATTGTCACCATCGATGTATGTGCGACCAGTCGAATACTGTCTCGCAGTTGTGATCGAGATGACATAGAAAAGAAAATGGAATAAACGCGGAACGACAGGATAATAAATCAAGTCCCTAAAACTTGCAACAACAAATAATGTTTTGTAATGATCAATGATGTAATAATAAATTTTGTTGCAACAATAATAACGTTAAACACCAACACATGGTGTTTTTTTTTCTTCTTATTGAACGCGTGTGTAATGAAAGTAGGCATCAAGGATGCTGCCGCTCTCTGAAAAAAGAATTATTAAAAAATTTATGTTAAAGTGAGATGTTAATATATAGTTCCGATACTCTCACGCATTCCTCGTACGTGTAACTGTACTGGACCGTTCGTCGCAAACTACGAGTCTAGCACTGTGACAACAGAAACCATTTTTATTCTTCACTGATTACTAAGGTAAATTTCTTCACTGTTTAAAAAATAACGGCTGTAGAAACCACGCTCAACACAAATACAAGCAACAAGGACCGTAAAAAGCCGGTTATGAAGAAAATTCCTGCAAGATATCGACAAGAATTTCGAGATTTCTCTTTGTGCGCGACGCTAGAGGGCATATCGCGTCAACGCAAGCTCACGCTTTTGCGTGCATGACTGCACTGACTGGACCGCTTCACTGTAAAACAATTTAGGCCCTTAAAAGTGAAAAAGGGTCTATAACTCACACCCTTATAGGGTGCGATTTCTATAACGGGCACCCTAAGGGTGTGAGTTATAGACGTATTTACACCCTTTTTTCACTTTTAAGGGCGTAAATTATTTTACAGTGAATTATCGCAAACGCTTTGACTTAACACCGTGTCAACCAAAAACCATTTATTTTTGTTCAATATATTACGAAGGCAGAATCCTTCGCTGTTTGAAAAGAACAGGCGTAGAAGACACGTGTACGCTGCGGGAAACGCCGGTCATCAACAAAATGTTTATTAAATATCAGCAAGAAAAAACATCAACATCCCTGCTTGCATTGCTCCGGTGTCTTGCGTGACGCTATTAAGTGAGTGTATCTATCGCGTCAAGGAAAATGCGGCGTCTGACTGTCGGTGACGTGCGTGTTGAGAGGAGAAGCGCGACTACAGATCAGTAAATTAACAATCGATCGAATCATCGGAACCCCTGACTTTGTTGGCTTCGCGAAAGAGGTCTCGCACGAAGTTCAAGACGCCGTCGACGTTTCTTTTTTTCGGCGTAACTTCGCATGACGGTTGGGGCGTTGTGAGGATCTAGGAACTTTCGTCACCTTTTCAACGTGTCGTGCCCAGAGCGGAGGAAATCTCGTTTTCCTTTTTTTTATAGGTGCACTCAATCACTTTAGGCTGTTAAAAGGTATTCTTTGAACTCGTATTGTCATTTTCCTAGTAATAGGTTTATTAGTGGAAGAGGAAGCGAAATGAAAAGTTCAATTTCGTGACATTCCGCGCCGGAAGCCCCGGCGTCAGCACGTCAGTGTGACGTCGCGGTCTTAACGTGTTTGTTTGTTTGTTTGTTTGTTTGTTTGTTTGTTTGTTCGTATTTCGGGCCGCTGTGGCTTTGTAAGAGCTCACCAAACATTCCAAATTCGGCCTGATCATTTCGCCTACGCAAGAAAAAAAAAAGAGAGAAAGCTGGTGTACTTAGACTCAGGTGCGCTTTAAGGAACTCCGGTCGGCAAAAAAGTAAATCTGAGTAAGCGTCATCGTAGTAGTTTACTGCCATTATAACAACTATTGCAGCAATTATATTACTACTATACGTTTAATTCTGTTGTTTTCTTTGTTTATATACTGTAACCGCTCCCCTCTGTAGTGTCTGGGTGATTGAAGGTATTGAAAATGAATAAATAAATAAATAAATACAGCGACTACTATTATTTATCGTCGATACTTGTAAGCGGTAGCGGTAGTAGCAGCAAATTTACTGTTACTGCCGTCGTTAGCAATTATAGCTCAAATACAGATATTTATAGAAGCGGTCTACGATACATGTGAAGCGTCGTTTCTCACCGTCGTCGGGTTGTAAAAAATGTTCCTGAACATGAGAATGAAAGAAAGAAAGAATAGTTGGGAGCAAACACCGCTGTGGCGTGCCCGTTAGCATTCGCGAAGCTGCAGCGCGCTTCTGGAGATGCAGAATGCATTTCAAGTGTAGGCGTATCGGCGAATCATCGATCAGCTGCAAGGTTACGAAGCGCCAACACCTGCGGCGTTTGGCAGGCCGTCGGCAGCGAGCAGGTAGGACGAGCACAATGTAGCGTTCTTACGCGACGCTTCCGGGTGTTTTAACAGCCGAGCGCGTTGGTGTAGCATTCCGGAGATGAAGCGGCCACGTAAGTACGTCTTGTCTTGTCTCGACTCTGCGCTCGGCGAAGCTTCAGCCCGGGATTTGCTATTCTGGAACACTGTCAGATAGGTAGGCGGCGTCCCAATCGACGCCCCATTGGTGGCGCCCTCTGGTTTAAGAACGCCAATCTTGAAGGCTTTGCTTTTTGCTGGTTGCGCGAGGCGAATGCGGAAGCCGGAAACACGTCAAAGACTCTGAGACGCGGGGAGGGGAGGGGGGACATCACTTAATCCCCCGTGCCCGCTTGAGACCCGAAGACAGGTCAGGGGACGTAATTGCTTTGCAAGTCGATTCTTAACGCATGTCCAGGAATCGGTGGCGTCCAAGAACGTCACGGCTGTGACGCCTTTCCGACTCCCGCAATCGCTTCCGTCGCATGCAACCGGCAATAGCGTGGCCTTCGAAATCGGCACCCGTTATGCAGGGGACGTTGTCGCTGGGGCGTCGGTTTGGACGCCGCCTATTCTGAACATTGCCCTTTCGGTCATCTGTCGAATTTCACCGCAGTTCACCAGCGTAACCCAGTGCGCACCATTAAAAAAATTACATTTCGAAAGATTGGCCGAATTTCAACAATATTCAGCTAGCGACGTCGAGAATGTACTTCCTTCTAATAACAAACGCATTTATGGCACTTAATCGTAAATGCGTATGTTGTTAGAAGGGAGCTCAGAGCTTCGCTGTTGTGCCTTCGCGGCTTTGTTAGGATTTTTATTTACTGCGTTTCATCTGCCTACGCTTCATTAGCCAAAATATTTAAGCAATGTTGTTGTTTTTCAAAATCGGAAAGCATTAAGACTCTGCGCACATGTGTAATCATTTGTTGCAATTGCAACGCAATATTTTGTAGAACATGATCACGTTACATAGTTCCAAAGCCGATCGAAGCCAGAAGGACGAAGTTTAGGCAAGCCCTTGTGTTACACTCGTGCTAACCATCTTTCTGAACATCCATGCTTGCAGCTCATGTGGACACTAGCCGCCAGCGGTCCCTCTAGAAATTCTTTGTAAGAACCTCTACGTGTCTGACGTCTTTCGCGAAGTATAGTACAAACACCCGGTGCCGGCGTTTACACTTTCGTACGCTCGGGAAGCTCGCGGGGTATCTTCTGCTTCCACTCCTGCGTATACCCCTTGCCTGCTCTCAAGTCATGGAGGTGCTGGGCTGGCTAACCGCCTTAGCAACCAAGCTCGGGCTGGCCTCTCTTCTCACTGTGGCGTGCCGTCTCATTATAGATGCATGAGCAAGCGACTCCCTGCGTCGTTTCCTCTCCCCACGCACACACACTTCTTCCGCGTATCCTCGGTCCTGAGTGTACACCGAAACAACTTCCCGCTGATTTTTTTGTTCCTTTTGATCTCGCGTGAAAAAAAGAACATCATACGTGTCTCGCGAAGGAATGCTATCAGTGCGGAAGGAAGGAGTTTGTTATATAGCCTGAGAAGTGACCCATCTCTTCGCGTTGTCGTTGAGGCGGCCGAAACGGCGGCGCGTTCGCCTGCGTCGTCGTATGGTCGTCGTCTGTTTTGTCGTCTGCTCCGTCCTATCGTCGTCTGCTTCGTCGTCTGCTTCGGCCGCGCGTGCGCGTGGCCTGTAGCAACAGTGCCGTGCCGCGGTGGAAAAGTGGGTCACTTTTGTGTGTTTCTGTAGCGCAGGGTATTGTGTGGCACGGTGTGAGGCGCACTGTTTAATATATAGCGCGCGCCCAGGCGGCGTGGAGTGTGTGTGTGTGTTCTGGTCGCGGTCTAGCTCTCCTGCGCGGCGGTCGTGACAGCTCCAATTTGTCAGCGCGCGCCGACGCGGTCTCGATTCCTTGCGCCGCTTCTTCTTCGTTCGCGCCATCTTTCGCCTCCGAACGCGAAGCCAGCTAGCGGTGTCCTTTATGTGCAGTAGGACGAAAGAACGTGTTTGTGCCTCGCACGGGAGTGTGTGGGTCCTTTCTTGTCTGTTTGCTGGTGTGTGTTTCTTATTTCTTTCTCGCGCCCCATATGGTGCGATTTCTTGTGTAGGCTATGGAAAAGGAGTTGTTGGAATTGCATGTGGCGTTGACGCCTGCACATGTTCGTTTGATGCTATAATTTCCGAATGACTGAGGAAAAGAAAAGAAACGGCTGCGTTACTGTTCGTACTGTATAGCATTTTCATGCTTGATGTTGAAGAAAGGAGACGTCGTGTTGGCGAATACGTTTAATTTTATTTTTCTGATCGAAATGTATTGAAAGTTATGTATTGTATGTTGTATATTGAAAGCCAAACAAGTCCCCATGGTCCCGCCTGATCGGTCCGGCTGCCGATGCGTTTGCTGTCTTTACAGTATGTACCTATTGGCACCTAGACAATGCGTTCGACCCGAAACTACAGCCTCTGGCTACGGGTCCAAACACCTTTATGCGAACCTCGTAAATATTCATGTGAAATGACATTCAAGTCGATTTAGGGCTATTAGTGTCTGTTGGCTCATAAGTTTTGACGCCTGGTAGGCATTCATTGACATATTGGTTGATGTCGGCTATTTGGTTTCCCGTTCTTTAAACGCATCCTCGTAGAGTCGACGTGGCTCGGTAGCTGCGGGAGATCGGTGACTCTGCGTGGAGGGTCTGGGTTCAATAATGAACTGAAACAACGAAATAACCATTGAAACGAAAGTTGGGCCTAGTCCTAGTTATTGAGGCGTAGTGAGCACGGACTCTGGAGGAACGAAAAGGCAATGCAAACGTCGTTTTCTACGCCCGACTTTATTTATTTATTCATTTATTTTCAAACCACGAGTCCGCGTAGAGCGCAACATGCCCACGTAACGCGTCATACTGAACTTTCAACAACTCCGCGCTTCAAACGCACGCTTCGCGACACACCGCCGCTCGTCCCGTCGTCTTCACCGCCCCGGCCCGATTTCGGTAGCGGCAGGCGAGGGCAAGCGCGCGACCGCGACATTCCTGCTCCCATTTTTATCCTTCGTTCATATTTCTTCTTATTTGTCTCTTTCTCGCTTCCTGCTTGCTTTTGGTGCCTTCTCAATGGTCACTTTTTTTTTCTGCTTCTTACCGCTCTGTCACGGAGCATACCGCTGTGTCTTTCGCCAACGCTTTCTTGCTTTTCCTGCCAGTTCTTGCCTCCTGTATTTTTTTTAACAGTATGCTCCACTCTCGTTTCGTGGTTTCTCTAGTCGCAATGTAACTTTCAGGCACTCCGCGCTACTATGAGTTCAGTCGACGTGTCGACTTCGCGCGGCGGCTGATGCCGATTGAGCTGGGGCGACCCAGAACAAACGCGGAAGCAGACGATGTAAGCTTAGTGCCTCGACAGACGCACGTCGTGTCGTGTCGGCGGTATAGTCGATACAGCCGCGAACGTCGTCTGCTCCACACCGCGTGCGTCGTCTGCTGGCACCAGTATACGGCGCGTACTACAATGTAACCCGAACGAAAGCCTCCTCCGTCGTTGCCTTCCTGCAATTTTAACTGCAGGAGTCTCTGTAATGGGCGCACGCTCCAAAGTGTGCCCGTCTGACCCGGTCGAAGTGGGAGTAGGAAGGAAAGGGGGGGGGGGGGGGACTGTGTGCCTCTTCCGCGACCTAGGTATTAGTAGCCCACTGACGCAATGCCCCCGGCCCACCACTGCTGCTGTTTCTTTTTTAGTTTTTTCTTTTTTTTTTGCGTGGCCCAGACGCCGTTTTTCTTTTCTCCCCTCATCTGTCTCCACGTGCTCTGGGCTCGTGGAGACAGATGTTCCCTCGCTTGCTTGCTTTCTTTCGTTATCTCATTCTGTCTCTCTCTCTCTCTCTTCCTTTTTCATTGTAGTAAACGATTGTGAGCTACATGCAAGATTCAATCAAATCGATTATTATTTTTTCTTGATCTCACATAAGCCAAACCTGAGGAAGCGCTGTCGCGTTGGCCTGGCTGCCAGCGAAACCGCAAGAGGCCTTTGAGCGCGCGTGTATAACAAACATTACGCCTATGCGACAAGCCTTTATCGCAGTAGAAATAAACGACGTGCGCTAACTACACCTCCCATTTTTGTCCATTCTCAATTTTCTTCACGCTTGGCTTTGGTGGCCCAACTTCTCTCCCTCTCGCAATCGCTCGCTCACTCGCCCCTCCTACCGCGCTAGCGGGCCCCGCTTCGCGCCGCTCTCCTCGGGCCGGTCTTGTTGCCAGAAAAACCGTTCGCTAACAAAACCAGGTTACGGGCTGACCCCAAACCCCCGCTGCTCCGAAAAGGAGGCCAGCGGGTAGGAAGAGAGGGAGAGAGGGACGGCTCTCTCTCTCCCCCTCCTTCTCGCCCGTCTTCTCGAGCCGCATTGCACGTCGTGTCCCTTCCCTTCTCTCATCCCCTCTCTCTCTCACTTTGCAGTGCGCTACTTTCTCTCTCGCTTCTTTTCTTCCCTTTGTCGTAGGCAGCGCGTGATGTGAGAACCCCATCACATCGCGACGACGATGCGGAGCGGTTTTCGCTTTGCCCTTCTTCCTCTATTCTTTTCTGCACTCTTCTGCTTTCTTCGCACTTGCTCCGTTATTGCAGGAGCCTTTCCTTTCTCGTTGTGTCTGTCTCTTCCTCCTCATCTTGATTTCTCCTTTCATAAGCGCCTTTATTGCTGGCGACGTAATCGTCGCTGTCAGCCATCTTATTGCTTCACTTTTTTTTTCCTCTCTTCCTCAACGTTCATCTTGATTCCTCTTCGTTGCTCCTTCCGGTGAACTTATTCTGCCTTCCGTGTAGAGGAATTTCGCATCCAGTTCCACAACTCCCTAGGCTCACTCTTTCGTTGGCATTGTCGTTGCTGTTGTATATCTCATTCTTTAAGTGACACAAGGCGACCAGCGAGTTAACATAAACTTTCTTTATTGGTCACCGTTCCATCTGAGAGATTCCCGATGCTTCGAACTAGTTAATCCTACAGCTCTTCGCCTCTCATTCTTTAATCACTATTTCATATTGCGATAGCATCCTATGGTATGCGTTGGCGTTGCCCCCTGAAGTAACTATTATGAAGCTTTCCTTTGCGTGTCATATGCGCCTCCGAGATGTGTACTCACGGGGAAAACAAAATTTAACGTGCGATATCAAGCTGGGACGACCCAGAACAGACGCGGAAGCAGACGATGTAAGCTTGGTGCCTCAGCAGACGAACGTCGTGTTGTGTCAGTGGTATAGTCAGTATAGCCGCGAACGTCGTCTGCTCCACATCGCATGTTGCGGTGGTTTGCGTCAACTTGTGTGAAGCCTTCTGTGGGTCACGTGCCTAATCTCGCAAGAAACATAAAAAATGAAGGGGGAGGGGAAAGCTGGAAAAGTAGCAAGGATAAGCGTCCAAGTCTCGGAGAAAAAAAACTTCCATCAGTGGCGAAGTGCGTGCGAGAGCGTCCCAGGTGGCGCCACATTAACGCAGCTCAACTTCATCAACGCGTGGCGCCTGAAACGGCGATTGATATCATCGTTTCCATGCGCGCGAGAAACCAGTAGAACTCGCCGTCGCAATACCTCAGTCGGAGTATTTCTGCGGATAACGTCGTTTTCTTTTTTCGGTATCTCTCCCCCTTTCGTTTCTTTTTCTTCCGTAGGTCACGTTTTCAGTTTCCCGCCGCGCCTGGTGGTTGGCTCCCTTGCTGCTCTCGCATGTGTGTTTCGAAAGGGAATGCGGAATATAACAACGCAGCCTCCCCGCCGATCGAAACAGCGCGCGCGGCCAGCAGCAAACGAGTGCGTCTCGATGTATAAAGTGTCCGCCTGGGAGAGATGATATCGGTGGCCGGTCTCGCGTTTCCTTATTGCCCTGCTGCTTTTCTTCCTCTCCCCTACTGTGTTGTGTGGGAGCCGTTGCTGTACGACCTATCAAGCTTCGACCTCCACCCCCCCAACCCCACCCCAGCCTATCCTCGCCAACCATTTTTTTTTTCTCTGCATATTCGTTACATAGTTCTGATTTCTGTTCTGTGTTTCTTTAATTTTGTTTTGTCTCTTCGAACTATTCGCTCGGTTCTTTGCCAGTTTCACCTCCCCCCCTCGCTTTTGCTCTCTTGCCGCCTTCTTCTTTTCTATCGTTTTATTTACCGGCTTTATTCGCTCTTATATGAGCGTCGGAGAAAATGTGTTCTATACGACCGCGTACATCGCGCAAGGAGAGGAGAATGGGCGGAGGAGGGCAGATGCCGCGTTTACACATGCGACAGTATAACTTGATAGGCCCGAAGACCGAGCCGTATTGATCGAAATGTCGGCAATGCTTTCCATATTTTGTGCGCTCCCTCGTACTTCTACAGCTTGATTTTCGTTATGAAATAATAATTTTAAAAGATGGGCCGCTTCTCGCTATTTTGGCTTCTCCTTCCTGGCTCACCTGCCGCTGAAGCGCAGTTGCTGAGCTGATATGCAGCCGAACAACAAACGCGGGTTCGAAAAGAAAGAAAACTGAGGAAATGCAGCTGACTGTAACGTTAAGGCGTGCCTCGAAGGATTTAATTTCATTTTCAACATCAGAGAGCAATGACGTTGTGGGCAGTGGAAAAAAATAAAAAAAAAGTCCTCGGAAATGAGCTCGAAGGCGCCCAACTGTCCTTCACGTTTGATCCCAGACGGTCAAAGTTCCGTCGGAGCCGCCTCACTGCGACCTATTCCGTGGTTCAGATATCGTTTTAGGATGCCGCCAGTCAAATAAATGTATCCGTAAGTCAGTCGTTCGGTCGGTCATTCGCGCAGTTACAGAATGTACAAATCAATCGATCTGTTAGTGAACCAATCCGTCAAGCTGTATCATCGGTGAGTTAGTCAGTGTTATCAAGAAATTACGAACCAGCCAGTGAGTCAGTCAGCGTTAGCAAGCAGTCAACCAATCAGTGAGTCAGTCAGTGTTATGGACAGACAGGCGAAAGAAAGGGGGAAAGGCAGGGAGGTTAATCAGATGGGAAAGTGCCGTTCGCCTCCCTACACTGGAGAAGGGAAAGAGATTAAAAAAAGTACAAAGGGAGAGGAAAGGGGGCACTTACACACAATCACAGCCGGTCACTATCGCAGGAGAATTGGTCAATCGTCCAAAAAACAACCAATCAATCACCAAGTCAAGCCGTCATTCACTGACGCGCACAGTGAATCGACCGATCACACGAAGAAATCACTGGCTATTCTGCGCTGGCCACTCGGAAGTTGCTCCATACCTCCCCCTCGTTCGAGGCGACCTCCTACGAACGAGCAACGGAAACAGAAACGCGCATTGAAACGTTCTGTTCGTGTATGCGACAGCGGCGGCGATGTGCAACTAATGTCGCGCGACCCTCCCGCGGGCGAGCCCAAGGCCCGTGCGGTCGACCCGGCAGGGTTTCGATGCCGCGTCGTCCTCGACAAGCTCACAATGCCGAAACCTCGGCGGGGGACGGGATCGGACGCAGGCTTAGGAGGAAAACAAACAAACAAACGCGCACACACACACACACGAACACCGCGCCGCCCTTCACTCCATCTCCCGCTGGCCTTTAATGGGCCCGGGACGCTGTTGCGGTTGCACGCCTGTGCTGGTGCGTCGAGGCGGCAGCCACTGCGTACGTGTCTACGCACACGCGGAAAGACATCACCGATGCCCCCCCCCCCCTCACTTTCGGTAGCGTTTACTGCACCCTGGGCGACGCGGCGGGTTCGGCCGCATTTTCAGTGTGGCAGAACGAACCAACTGGAAAGGCAGGGAGGGGTTAATCAGGTTGCACCTTTATCGATGCCTTACACTGGGAGAGAGCGGAACGGAGAGGGGGGGGATGCGAACAGGACGGGGATACGAAGCGATGCGCGCGGGCCCACAGTGGCGTTCACCTCGTAAACAAAGGCGATTCCGGAGCTCGGACTCCTTCAAAAAGTGATGATGATCAACAACGGAGTCAGTTGGCGCGAGAGCCAGATGTTGCCCAAGCGATCCAGGCCTTCACAAAGTGCGGATGAGGGTTGAGCCGATGCTATACCAGTATTCCTATTTCTTTCTTTTTGACACTTTGCGGCCACGGGAAGTGTCAAAAGCTGAGCCGTAGATGAGCCTATTTCGTGCACAATCTCTCGCAAGCTGCACTGCGTTTCGTATAAACTTTGTTTTGTTTGTTAGTGTTCTTGTCAAGCCGTCCGTGGTAGGCGAGCAAGGTGGATATAGAGATAACGTTTTGTTCGGTGCAGTGGCGGCGGCTTGATGGTGATCTCCAAGCTTAGTTTGCCGACGCCTTGCTGGCAGCTTTCTCTCAACGTTCTGCGCAGATAACCGTATATTTATTTTCATTTATTTTCTTCGCGTTCTCTTTGTAGCGCTTTCTCTTTTTTTTCTTTTCTGGCTTAACCTAACCTCTCTAGAACTTGGATAACACTCTTCGTCTTAAGTGGCACGACGATATATGTCTGGACGGGAAAGGACAGCAGCAACGCTTTTACTTCGCAAGCCGTGGCCTCCGGGATTCTCTGCGTACCGCACGGCCACCGCCACTCTCGGAGGTCAGTAACCAGACGAGATAAATCGTGCTTTTACATTGTTAACACTGCGGCGCCAGCGACCCAGTATTTCAATCTTGCTTAGCCGTCCTTGATGGCCTGCGGACACCAGTATAAGTACTCGCCGAGACGACAAACACTACGACCTCTTGGAGACTTCGGATTTGCAACACGGACACGCGCACGCGCGTGCATCTGTGCGCGTGCCCGGACACTCGGTTACGCAAATTCGACTCCATACAAGTCACTCGTTCGACGCGCCAGACCCTCTATGTCGGGAGCCAACATGCGTCTTCAGACGTCCTCTCCAACTAGAGCCAATAAAAATTCCATCGGAGTGTCCACCATCAGAGAAATCGGCTGCTGCAAAGGGAAGCGAAAAGAAAGAGAGAACTACAGCTTCGGACTACTGCAGTCAGTAATTAAACTAATTTGCATTCCAACAGTGGTCTCTTTGCGCTGTCAACCGACTGTATACGCCGCTATCCAACGATCAGAGGACAGGCATGGCGTTCGGTGAAGAGCGAATTAGCTGCCGCACTGCAAACACCGGCTGCTATACCTTGATCCCCGGTTGCGCGCGATCGCAACCGTCGACCCTAATCGAGTTGACATTGGTGAGGCGGTGGGAGTTGGGGGAGGAAGGGGGGGGGATACTTGTGGAGTCGGCCGCGGAGTGGCGGAGGTGGAAATTCCGCAAGGGTAACTTTCGTACACCGCTGCAGTTGCTTCTTTTCTTTCTTCTTCTGCTTTCCCCTTCTGTATGCAAACCCGTGATCGCTCGCTTTCGTTGTTTGATTGCTCGCCCGGCTTGATTGTTTGCTCCTCGCATGCGTGGCACGAGAGCCTCACTGCTCCCTCCGCGAGGCCCCTTTTAAAGCACTCCGTCGAAATCGATCGCGAACCGCCGCTTCGTCGGCCGCCGAGCTGGTCTTCATCCCTCGGAATCGACTTGACCCGGTTCTGTTTTACCGTTTCCGGGTCGCGACCTGGCCTGCACTGGGCCAGCCCGCGCCGCCAGCGGTGGTATAGTGGTGGTGGTGAGAACGCGCAATTTATACGCAGGCTTGCTGCGCCAACCGAAAAAAAAAATACGAAAGAGTTCTCGGAACGCGGTTTCGGCCTTCACGACGGAAAGTTTGACGTCACGCGTCTGATAGTATTTGTTTGTTTTTGTTTGGCTGGAAAAGTATGGGAGAGGCCTTTGCCCTGCAGTGGGCATAACCAAGCTGATGATGATGATGATGATGATGATGATGATGATGATGGCTATATTGACATCTTAGTTGAAATCAAGAAAAAGAAATGGGCATGAGCAGGACATGTAATGAGGAGGGAAGATAACCGATGGTCATTAAGAGTTACGGAATGGATTCCAAGGGAAGGAAAGCGTAGCGGGGGGCGACAGAAAGTTAGGTGGGCAGATGAGATTAAGAAGTTTGGAGGGTCAACATGGCCACAATTAGTACATGACCGGGGCAGTTGGAGAAGTATGGGAGAGGCCTTTGCTCTGCAGTGGGCGTAACCAGGCTGATGATGATGATGATATTCGGCGGTCGTATCGAGGAACGTGGCTTCGTGTGATTAGTAAATGTCCGCCTCGGGCGTTCTGTGGCGGAAGTCTGGCCGGAGGGTTCGAAACCCCGCTGCCACCGGTTACCCACCGGTTGGAGATGGGCGCACACTGACCCACCCCCGAAATGGGCCTCGAACACTTTCGAGCCACCTTTTGTGGCTTTTCATTCTTGAGTTCACTTTCCATGTATGATCTAACGAATAAGTAGGCTTCAAAAAAAGTGCAGTACTCAGTCGAAGGTGGCAAACGTGCGGAATGTATTACTAACGTTTCGGCAGGTGGGCTATACGTAAATTGTGCGCCTACTTGACGCGTCTAGGTCAAGTAACTCTGACGCAAGTAGTGCTCGGTGCCTCTTAAGGTGTACTCAATATCAGCGTCATGCGAGTACTTACTCTGAGGTGAAAGGCGCGTAGACGACGTCGACACACATAAGAGAGATTCACGCAGAAAACAAGGTGCCACTTCCAACGAAGCTTATATACCGAGAAACCGTCGCTCTCTATACACAGAGCGTTGTCACAGTTCATCAGTGAGCAGTCACGTTCGAGTAAAAGAACAGCTCTTTTTGGCGATAATGACGCCGATGCCACGTTCGCGCAACAGTCCGTTGCTTCAGTGATTCTTTTTTGCCTCAATTTAATGATATGACCCATTTCTCATGGCTTATGGCAACCACAGAGCACGTGCGAAAATTTGGCGCGCAGTTAGTTTTCACAGTTACAGTTCTACGCGCCCTGTTTACCGTCCTAACGACGTATACGTTTCAGCGCTCAATTATTCGCATTCGCAGACACAAATGCAGAGAGTTAAAAACAAAAGGAAAGAAAACTCGGCTTAGGATTAAGTTGATGCCGTAATGCTAACGGCTCCGTTGCCTCAGAAGTCCCCATCGCAGAAGAGGGATTGCAAGGACGTCTAGAAGACTGCTATAAGCGGTGTGCTACTAACGAAAAAAGAGAAAAAGAAGGCAACGCCAGAAAAAAAAAAAAAAATATGAGTTGTTGCTTCAGATTTGCAGAGATATTCGGCATTGCAACCATCGAGGCGCCCACATCGCCACCTGTGGCATAAATCACCGCTCCATTTCCCGACGAAGTTATCTCTTTCGTCCGTTCCTCTCGGTTCGTACGTTTCGCTGCTACTGAAGGAACTGCCTTTCGAACAAGGCGTGAAATCCAACGGGGCTGTGCATCTGCCTCAAGATTCTCATTCTCTCTCTCTCTTTCAAAGTTCGCTCGCGGCGTTATTCGGTCCGTTCCCACGCGGAAGAGAAAAGCGCGTCCTTTCATGTTTCCTTCTTCATTTGTTTCTTTCTTTTTTTCTTTTTTTCGGAGTATTACCCCTTCTGATCTTCCAAGAGGAACGCTCTTCCACGTTCTAGCCCTGCGCTGCACCGGTTGAAAAAAAAAAAAGAAAGAAAGAAAGACATCGCAGAGTCGTCAGAGCAGCTGCTTACGGGAACGGGGAAGCGGGCAATTGTAAAGCTTGCGGCGGTGAACAGGTTTTCGGGGCTCCCCCCCAACTTGTATCTCTTTTGTTTTCGAATATCCGCGCCGGACCGATCGCACTTGTGGGGCTTTCTTTCCCAGCTCGGTCCATGGTTTGTGATGGTTTCTCGCCGCCTTCCACGAGCACAAACGTTCGGAGATGCGCGCTGGATAATAGTGATAATAATAAGGATAATAAAAAATGTGCGTGGGGCGTCGCGCTGTAAAGTAACAGATGCGATAACCGAGGGAAAGAAATCGGAAGAGCTAGGCTTACTTTTTTTTTTCTTCGTAAATATGCGTGAGGATATTTCGGCGCTCAGTTTTGACTTCGTCGTCGGACAGGACGGAGCGGCGAGCCGTTTGATCCGTTCCCTTCATGATTTTGCGCGTTGATGTGCGTAGTTGCCGAGCCCATTAAGATAAGTGAGGGACGTTCTTTAAAGTCTGTTTGTGAAAAAAAAAAGAACAGGGAAGAAACGGAGCCGCAGGTCGTTAGAGGCGTAGCTAACTGTATGAAACAGATAAAAATAAAGGTTTTAATGTAGAGACGGGAGATGACTGAGAGATAAGCAAAGTCTTGGACTGCGATAAGGTGTAGTGAAAACCTTATTGGTTCAAGCAGGCTAAGGTGACTGTTTGTCGCCTCCGCGTTTTAATGAGGATGCCGCTAGAAAATGATCAGTCATCGTGGGTATTGTCTCGGTTGCTGTTTCCGGATGATCCATGATCGATGTGGGTGTATATGCGGCGTTACACCCGTCTGAGAACGTAATACCTGGAAAGCGGTCATTAAGGGTTTAATTAATGATAATGAGTGCTGTGCAGTTGAGGAGCTTCTTTTCCTTTCCCCCATCCTTTCTTTTTGTTCTTTGTGAAGGTGTGAAAACGTAATGCGACAATTGCGAGGTGTCTTACGATGTGTTTTTCTTAATGGCGCGAGTGTTGTTGGAACTTATTGACCAGTTCATTCATTCATTCATTCATTCATTCATTTATTCTTTATTTACCACATATTTTACAATATACAAAAGCATTACTGGACCAATAGCCATTGGCTAGTCCCTGGTCCATAGTCAACTTAAGGTACAAAAAACGCAGCACGCGATCAAACAAAACAGACATAATACATAACAATGAAGTTGACATGCATAGCTTACGCAGGAATGTAAATATAAAGCAAGTGTACTTTTATGCACAGTATTTTTCGAAAAATTATTTTCTTAGACCAGACCTAGAGCTTCTTTTACGGGCTTCTTTTATATGTATTGGCAGATAATTCCAAACAAGTGAGCCATTTCCCGTATAGTTGTTGGAACCTTTCGGAAATTTATTTGAAACTTGCTGGAAGCTGTTAAAAATTGTTGGAAACGTGTTGGAAATTTTGGGTGGATACTTTTCGGTACCTGTTAGAACTTGTTGGGAATTTGTTGGGACCTGTAGAGCTTATTAGAAACTTGTTGGAAACGTGCCAGGACTTGTTGGCAGCTTGTCGCAACCTGTTAGAACTTGTTGGAACCAGTTGGGGAATTCCCTGAAATCTCGTCGGGAACGCGGTTTGTTACATTGTCGGACGCGGGCTATGGGAACGCACTAATGGTAAGGAAGAGGAAAAGAAAGGTTGTACCGTGCCGCCTGCTTCAGGGACGAGCAAAAGGAGCTGTTGGCTGACCGTACCCCGCCCGGTGCCAGAATATAAGGAGGTAGGAGGGGGGGGGGGGTAGCTCCTTTGGGCGACCTCCATGGGTCGCCTCGGAGAGATAGATTTTTCAAAAGGGAAAGGGCGAAGAGAAGGTTCTCGCGCGTAGCAAGTCGAGTAGATGCGGACTCTGTTGTGTGCCAAGGATAAGGGAGAGGGAGAGGGAGGGGGGGGGTTGGCGCTGTGGCGCCAGGCTTTCTGCGCGATCTCCGTTGCGCAGACCGTGTCGCTTCTTTCCTTCGTGGCTGCTTGCCGCCGACGCGTAGCGGATTGCGTCCTGCGACGCCGGCGTTGTTGCAGTAGCTATTGCTAGTCAAGGACGGTACGGCTATGGGAGCAGCGCTTGGCTCGTGCTCGCTATGCCGCTGGCAGGTGGCGGGGTCGCGACGATTCCTTTTTTTCTTTCTTTCTTAGTCTTCCTCTTGGCTTCCTCCGCGTCGTTTCTTCGAGAAACGCTTGCACCATCTCTCTCTGTCTCTCTCTGACGGTTTGTTTCTCCGGTCGAACAATCTGCGTTGTTGCAATCCTTTGGAAATCGCTCGGAGTTTGCGTTCCTTTTAACTTGCGGGGACGCGAACGTCTGGCGAGGAAGCGAGCTCTTCCGATTGGCACTCTCGATCGTTGCAACGGGCGAGCGGTTTGTTGCCACGGGAAGTTTCTTTTTCGAGAGAGGAACGCTTTCCTTCGGATGTCGAAGACGTCCGTTCCCACGCCGAACTTTTAACCCTCGCGTAAAACGCTGTTTTCGTATTGTCGGGGAGAGGTTCCATACGCAAGGGAGAGCTCTGTCGTTAATTGCAGCTATGATTTCGTAGACGCCAGTGTGTGTGTGTGTGTGTGTGTGTGTGTGTGTGTGTGTGTGTGTGTGTGTGTGTGTGTGTGTGTGTGTGTGTGTGTGCGCGCGCGCGCGTGGCAGGGGGGAGGGTGTATATGTTTTTAAGGCGGCCGGGAGTCGAACCCGACACATCATGTTCATCAGCAGACAGCGCCGTAGCCGCGCTTATCATTACACCGCGGCGGGTGCATGTAAGGATGCACTGCGTTCTTCTGCGTTTGTCGCAGATACCTATCAAAAAGAAATGTTATTAATTAATAGAAATGCTATTAATTAATAGCAATGTTATAATTAATAGATTTGTTTTAAATGAGACCTCTAAGATTACACCAGCGCTAATGAGCTGTCGTTTCCGCGCACACTGTGACACGTATCACCCACGAGATGGCGTTGGCCACGTCATGTGTCCAGGCACGAGGAAACTCCGCTGACGCCTAAAGAAACGCTAAATAGATAGAGGAAAAGGATAGAGATCTACCCAAATTCCTACAGTACACCGAGACGCTCGAGTACTACCGACAAAGTCGCCATAACTATCCCCCTCCTCATCCTTCCGTTAATAGGGCACATGCCGCTGTCTGGCGGCAACTGCAGACCAATTCATTTCCTTGTCTCCGCATGCTACATATCTTTCATCCCACCCTGTACCCTTCCTATAGTCCCCACTGTGGGGCCAAACCCACGGTGTATTACTCCATATGGGAATGCCCTAACCCTTCAGGTGTTCCTCCTATACCCAACCCTATCCTTTCCTCTTGGGAGTCTGCGCTGCTCAGCACAAGCCAGCAGGAACAGCAACGGCTGATCCAGCGGGCTCGCGAAGTCGCGCATGGCAATGGAGCGCTGGACTGAGGGCCCCACTTATCGAGGAAATTTTCTACTTGCTTTACGAAATAAATGTTTATTCTCTCTCTCTCCTAGCAAAAGAAATAATCTCGTATGACACGTATGCCGCATATTCTATAATCTCGTATGCTCGTACGCGAACAGGTACGAGTCACGCGTGTTCTCGTGCGATCATACGAGATTATAGGACGCGTGTCATACGTGCCATATCACGATCCTCAATAATAATTAGGATGGGCCATGACCTAGGTTAAGCAAGTGTGAAGTGTTTCCACATCCTCCCTTGCAACGTCTCCTCGTGACACTTCAAAGCGTTTGAAAGGACAGCTTTCATTTATTTTTTTTGTTCCGAACAACTAACGTAACGCCCTTTTATATATGTGCCCCCCCCCCCCCCCCTTCAACTCAGAGAAGTTAGTGGTGCGCATTCACGTGACGCAACCGCCACTGTCCCGTTTCCGCAATCCTCGTCGGGAGCGCCCTTTCTTCTTACTCCATCACTTTTCTTTTTTTTTCTTTCGTGCCTGCTTCACGTATTACGTGCGGGCTGGCACACGTTCCCGAGCGATCGTTCTTTCCCATTGCTCTGGCGCGTTTTGGCTGCCGTCGCTGCCACTTCGCACACTTTTGTTTGTTTATTTTCTTTCCTTCTTTCTTCCTTTCTTTCTTTTTTCTTTCTTTCTTTCTTTCTTTCTTTCTTTCTTCCTGTCGCCCCTCAAAGGTGCACGCCGTTAGAGCGAACGTATAGTGGTTGAAACCGGGAGGACAAGAGTGCGGTGGGGTGGTAGGTACAAAGGCGACGACGGTAGATTCGCGAGTTACCTTTTCTTTCTTCTTTTTTTTTTTTCTCCGTGTTATTCGAGCGAGCGCCGATTTGTTGAAAGAGAGCCGAGAAGCCGCGTCCGAACAAACGACAAAATAAATTAATAAAGAAGAAGCACGGAGCGTGAGAGGGCGTGTCGCTTTGAAAGGATATGCCGAAAAGGGGTGTCCCTTCTGAACGAGAAGACCCCGAATGTAGCGATCTCGAAGAAGAAAAAAAAATGAAGGGCGTGAAGTAAAGGACGAAGTGACGGAGAGAGCGACCGTGTGCGTTGTTAATAGATAACAGAGGGTTTCAGTTTACCGTAAACTGGTAGGCGATAGCCGGCGACGTAATTTCTAAACAGAGCGCGCAAAACTAATCCTGCAGCGACTTCAATATTTTACTCGAGTGCTGGCATGCCACTTGATTTCAGCCTTTATACCTAGGTAACCGGACTTTTGCTCTCGACTGTACGTATAGCTACTTTCGCCGACAACGCTGCCGTTTATTGACGAGAAAGTAGCTTTCTTCGTCTTCTTTTCTTCTTTTTTCTTCTCAATTCCTAGTGTGCTTCGTGTAGCCATAACCTGCTTAAGTATCTTTTTTTTTCTTTATACATGTATATTTCGTTCGCACGGGTACGCGTATTGCGCGCTCCCAGTTCGCCCGGTTGCCCTCGGATACTAGCTCGTTGCGAGAACACAAAGAGATGGAGAAGGGGAAAAGAAAAATCGAGAGAAACCCAATCGCGTTGAAGAAAAGGAAGCCGCGCTATGGAAATGCTTGTGCGAATGTCGACAGCGGTTTCTTGGCGCACATCGGTGCGAGGGAGAAAGAGGAGGAGAGGGGGAACAGGACAGTATTAAAAATAAAGAAAGCAGCGCGCCGCGGCCGTTGCTATGGGTTTTGCTCGATTCGGGGGGGGGGGGGGGGGGGGACTGACCTTGCAAAGTCGCCGAAAAGATGCGCCGATTTTTTTTTTTTTTCGTGTCTTCTTTTTCTCCGGACCCTCTCATCTCTTCTCCCTCTCTCATTTTTTTCTTCCGTTTAATCTTGTTATCGCGCTTTTTCATCGCACTGCCTCGCGTGCGGCCTTCGTGGGTCTTATCGATTGCGTCACCCTTGGTCGCTCTCTCCGGCGTTACCTAAAACAGCGTGATGAGGACGGAGGAGAGCGCGCGTATGCGGTAATATCCAATTGTGGGACCGCACGGGTGGCCCTACGAGATAATCGGCTTATCTCTGTGTCCACAGATGCTCATCGCCGCTGCTGTGATAAGTCTTGTGACCTTGAAACGTTTCTCGCCCCCCCCCCTTTTTGTATTTTTGTTTTCCTCGCTCCAGATACAAGGGGTAGCCGCCGAACCGGTCGGTTATGCTGTTCACTACAAAATCCCCTATATTCGCAGTCTCCTGATAACAGCTCGCGATTTGTTTGCGGTTGCGACGATAACGCGTACCTTGCTCGCCGCATTTTCAGGAGACAGTGCACGCTTGCGTCGCACCGTTCGTGATATCAATTTTAACGAGATGGAATTGCAGATTGTAATACGCGTTGTGTGGCGTCCTGTATTGCTCATAACGTTCAGTGAACAATAGCGCGCGCGTGTGTGAGATAGATGAGATAACTGGAGTGATCGATAAGCTAAGCGCTAATAACGCTATGAGCAGTCTTGGGAGCCCTTCGCGGTGTGTATGTGTGCCTAACGTGAATACAGAACTAAGCTATTCCCGCGTGTGTGTTTTGTTCTGTTCGCGTGCGGGGTGTTTCGATGAGCGTCGAACTGAGACGTTATCTGCCACTCGATAAGCGACGCAATAGTTATCGCCGGTGTGTGTCCTTCGGGTCACGTGTCCCCCTACATCGCGTGTTGTTTATCGCTCGGGGCTCATAGCGTGCAGTTCGATTCAGCAGCCCGAAATCCTGTGATGCCGTGAGCGCCAGTAACACTGCGTTATGCATGCAGGTGCCGTTAAAAGAAACAGGTATACGACGAAGGGGAGGCGAAGGGGAGGCGAGTGGGGGGGCGGGGGGGGGGGGGCTTGGAGGCAACCTAAGAATTCAGTAAAGCCACGCTTCCCTCTAATCCGCACTGCACCTTGGCCTATATTGTGCCTGCGCACTGTGAAACGTGGCATCCAAGAGACACCGTCAAAGAAAAAAGAAAAAGTTCGTGGAACGGGCATGGGCGAACGCGATTGGCTGGCGCATGCCCATAAACTTTCTTCGTGTTGGACAGCGATGGCGCTTGCTTGCCACTGCATCCTTAAGTTGTCACCGGCTGCAGTTAGGAAAAAATAAATAAATAAAAGAGCGGGATAGGCGCGCTCTATATTGCAAGGCGGTTATATGTTTGCCATTATGAGTATCACCGCTGACATGGTACTTTGATAGGGAGAAGGTAGGGGGGTTAAGAAGTTCCAGAAGAAACTGGAAAAAAAAGTGTGCCATTACACTTGAAAAGGCCATTTCGAGGGAAGACAGTGTCGAAAAAATGCCAGTGTCAAAACGAATTTTGGCCGAAACTTTCCGAGAAGGCCAATTTCTGACGGGAAGGTACAAGCTGTTCTCTAGTCAGGTGGTAAAATCCACTCCTTTATTTCGCAACTGTGCCTGGAAGTAGGATCCCGCCTGTAACCCTAACGATACACCCCATAAATGAGAAAGTAAGCGAAGCGAATTGGATAAAGGAGCAACGAGCTGAGAAGGATCCGCAGTTCGGTTGCAACATTCGCTTCGCTTCTTCTGTACTGCGCAAACATTTTAAAGGTTCTGGAAGCAATGCCCCTTGCCCGACAGAAAGTAATGCCCGTAAGCCAGCTCCTAGCGAACAGCGACTTCCGATAAAACGGAAGCAACAAAATTCAAACGAATAAAAAAAAAACGTGGACCTGGAATTCTGGCAGAGAAAACCGAGAAGCGAATTCAAACTAGAACTTAACGCGACGAACGAGGCGAGACGGCACATTCAACGTGCAGTACCATATATAAAGGTCACACGGTCACGACTGCGAAACTCTTAAGAAGGCTTAGCTGTTTTATAGGGCAATGGGAAAAAAATTTCAAATGTTTTATAGCTTGCACTTATCTGTATGTAGTACAGTGTGGATGTATAGTAATGGCGCGGAACGGACATAGATTAGACAAAGTACATGAACGCTGTTAAGTGACATTCCAATTCCGTTCTGACGTGGTTGTAGGGAAAGTGGGTTAGCTGCCGAAGGAGCAAAGTGGCATGTGCTGGGGAAATGGGGATACGGAGGTGTTGACTGAGGGCTATAGCCGCGAGGGGGGAGGGTAGCGGAAATAGGATGTCACTGCTGCGATGGGAAGACCAGGAAATCGATAATAAGGTGCGCGGTAGAAAAAGGGAACGTTGAATGCTGCTCGAGGGAGAGGGGGAGAGAAGGTGGGTGGGTTGGGCAAGACGTTGGAAGCTGTTCTTAGGAGACAAATAGAGAGATAGATGCAGACTGGCGCGTTGATCAATAAGCGATGTGACGGATGGAAAAAGAAAGGTGTAAGAGAGAAGCAAGGAAAAAAGGAACGAAGAACGCGGAGGCCGTCATCACTGAAAAGAAAAGCAAGATGGGTAACAGACGTCCCGCGTACATAGATCAAGATCGGTAATGAAAAACGGGAGAGATTCAAGGAAGCTGTTTGCTTCCCGGTAAACGGGTAAGCAGTCAGCCTCGAGATAGAGACGATTTAGCTATCTGCCGAATTCTTATTACTCCACCTTTCCCCAATTTCTTCTTAGAGCGATAAAAAAATGGTTGGGGAAGTCTCTATTTCCAGATAAAAATGTATCTCTCTCTCTCTCTCCTTTTTTTCTTTGCTTTTATTAATCCCGTCTTGGATCTCGGTTGCCTCGGAAAAATCTGCGCTTTCCCGAAACCGCAGATGAACGCCTGTGCAGAGTTCTCGGAAACGGGATCTCGTGTTCGCGCGACCCTAACGCGATTCCCTCGTCCCGAAAGAATTGAGGTCGTTGAGGTCGTGGCGAGGGAGGACGGGAGGGGAGGGTCGGTTCGTAGAACAGTGGGTCAGCGGGTCTCTTTCCTAGACCTGGTTCTGGGTCCCGGGTCAGCTGGCGCTGTCTTCGCGTGAGCGCGGACCTAATATAGATCGTGTCGACCGCGATGATACCGACAGCGGAAGATTTACGGGAAACGCTCGGTGAGACGGCAAGGAGGCGGCGCTACGGCGAAGGGAAGGGTGGTGGAAGGCGCGCTATGTATTTCGACGCTTTTCTATTAAACCAGAAGAAAGTGGGTTAACCGAGGGGCCCGATTTTTTTTAGTCATAAGAAGCCAACGAACACTGACACCGAGGACAAAATAGGGGAAATTACTTGTGCCTAATAAATGAAATAAAGGAGCGATAAATTGAAGGAAATGAAAGTGGACGAAAAAACAACTTGCCGCAGGTGGGGGAACGATCTCACACGCGAAGGTTTACTACCTGTATACGATTTACTATCTCTGTATTACTACTGACGTCACCGACGGTGATGACCTTTTGGTACCATCGCTTGATCACGCCGGATTTTCTGCCTCATGGGACATGTAATGCTTTCGCATTAAAAAAAAAAAAGTCAATCCCGGGACGCAAAGTCTATAAGCCCTTTCTTCTTGCGTGGGCTACCCGGGGAGCTCGGCGTGGTCTAGCTCTGTCGAGACCACTCGAAGACGTCTTTGTTGAGACGCGGAAATGACGTTTGACGTTTATTTTCCCTCTCGTCGGGCGGCCGCTGAGCTCTTTCGCTACAGGTCGTCATAACCCACCTCATCTCGGCTTCGAAATGACATTTGATGGTTTATTACATTTGTTGTCTCTTTCGCGGAGCCAGACTCTCTGGCGAAGCGCTTGACATTTGCGGCCGCGCGCAGGACTTGAGTTTTACGGGTAAGAGCCCGTGGGTCACCGCAGCGGTTGAAGTGCTCGGAGGATGACGTACCGTATTCACTCGGATATAAGCGACCTTCCCCCTCACACACACTTATCTATTATATACCTTTTTTTCTAAATCTCTGATGTCTAGTCATAGGGAAGTGGGATGCTTACATAAATTGGAAGCGAAAGAAACATTGACATGCATGATTCAAAACGCAGCAAGGTGACTTGAGATGAGCTTATAAAACAAAGAGCAGACAAAGAGAAGTGCAGACTTTCAGCTGAGAAATTTTATAATGCAAGTGAGAAATTTATGCGTGTTGTGCAATGACAAAGGGCAAATGAATATGTTACTGCAGGAGCGTAGTAGAGGCGACAGCGAGTAATGTTATTTCTTTCATTGGTTATGTGGTCTTGGTTGCACTCGTGGCTTGTTCTTTCGTTCTTCATTTTAATCGTGCAATGCGTATGTATTTGTTGCTTCTAATATAAAGATTCCCATTTGAAAGTCGGCGCTTGCTCTTGCCTACTCTATCAGTTGTTGTCTTTGGTCTTTTTTTTTTCCAAGTAGCGCTGTTAGATTTTTGATCATTCAGCACCAAGGAGCCGAAATGTTGACTTCAGTAATTTATATCGCTAAACACTTTACTTTCTTTTTCGTTTTTCGCCTGTCCCGCTGTGAGAGCGGCGAGG
Source organism: Dermacentor andersoni (assembly GCF_023375885.2). NCBI lineage: Eukaryota > Metazoa > Arthropoda > Arachnida > Ixodida > Ixodidae > Dermacentor > Dermacentor andersoni. Next base: position 147,669,421 of record NC_092820.1, read on the forward strand.
TGCGTTACATCGTATTTATACGGTGTAAATTGTTCGCAGAAATCGCTGTAGATGCTGTCCGATGATGTTGATGAAAGTCGGGGGGGGGGGGGGTTGCAAATGCCTTAAAGACTCTTATTGTTCTTGTTTTTGTTTTTACTGTTTCTTATTTCTTTGGCCTCCCCCGACTGTTACGTTAGCGAAAGCAAAGTTGTGATGATATTTGCTATTAGCGGGGGAAAAAAAAAAACATACACACGGTACATATATGGCTACGACAGCGCAGCGCGGCTTTGCTCACACTGCTGCTTTTTCTACACGTTTAGAAAGGACGCTCTTGAGAGGAGGAGGCTAGGGAGAGATACATTGTTTGAAACGAGCCTTCGTTTTTTGTACAGGCCCGAACGTGCGCTCTGCACGTTATTGTCTATTGTATCGAGAGAATAATGCCGCCGAACTCGGCAGGGCCATATTTAAGGTCTCCGAGTCCTTGACGCACTCGTTTATCTCTCACCGCTGGAGCTTTTATGCGTCCACTGTAATTGTGCAGGTGGTTCTTAAAACGGGGAGATAAAAAAAGAAATATTAGAGGAAGCGGGAGAAATGTCTGAATAACCATATATCACCCGTTCGAAGCGCGCTTTTCTTGTTTCACCAAAGACGGACACCTCTATCTCTTTGTTCTTCGTTTTTTTTTCTTCTTTTTTTCGGAACTTAAGCGTGGAAAAATCAAGCCTGCAGGCGTTGCCGAGTACGACGCATCCGGCATTTACATGATTAAAGCGAACCGTTTCGCTTGGGCTGCACTGGACTCTCGGCTCAATTCCATCGAGTGGAGGATAACCCGCCGTTGTTGAGGCACAGGGTTCTACATCTGCACCTGCCAAACTGTGACGCGAAGGTATACACAGGGCTCGGTAATCGAAACGCGACGTACTCGGACCGGGTGGCGGTACCTTTCTTTTGCGCCACCGGTATACGATCTGCAGGACCTCAGTGAAGTTTTATTACCATACCATACCATGCCATACCATACCATACCATACCGTACCGGTGGGTGATCGCTAGGGGCCACAATGCTGTCTCGCAGTGCGTCGCGGAAGGTCCTTCATCATACCACACGGTTATTCGATCACCTTCGTGTCCGCAGCGCCTCGCTGTGGCAATATATATATATCGGCGGCAGCCACGCGCTCTCTATACTATCGCGCTTCGATCGCCGAGCACTGTAGTACCAGAGTCCTTTAGTACTTGTTAGCATTAGCATTGCTGTTGGCAAAGTATTAGGGAACTCTGGTAGTACGTTGAGAATACACGATTCTTCGGAAAAGCGAGGCTTCGCGTTCAGGAAGAAATGTTTGGTCCTCCTTCTCCGGAGAGGCGGGGGGGAGGGGGCGCATCGCGGAACCCGGTACCCACCCACCGACGCTCAAAGCGGGGACGTTACGGTTCTCCGAAGTCCGCGAACATCAAAGTCAAGCCGACTGATCTAATCTGACGAGAAATGGGATCAGCTACCAGCCGAAAGCGAACCCGAGTGCTCCAGCGTAAGTGCGTCGATTGCATCACCCTAAGTGTACTGGACGGCAACGTCTTGTGAGACGCGCAAACATCTTAGTGGATTCGCATTCGCGTATGCGCCCGAAGTGTTTTACGTGAACGTCTTCTTCTTCGAGAACGTCTCGCTCGCATTTAGTTTACGGTGCTCAAGTGTGCGGGCAGAGTCTTCGGACCCACAGTGCACCGTAACGGGCGCGCATTTTTTTCAAGCGGCGGGTACCGAAGAAGAGTTGATGCTATTTGTAGTAATAAATAATAAAACCGAGCTACACAACGGCGCAGTGCGTCGATGGCCGATGATGACGGAGGTCCGTCGGGTTGCCGTCATCGCTGCCGATGTTGTTGTCGCCACCGCCGCCGCTTGCTATTTGCGTCCCGTCCCACTACTGGGAAAAAAAAGACAAGTCCCTCGGAGTGGAGGAAAGATTTCTCGCTTTTTCCGACGCCCTTTCTTTCTTTAAGTCGGGTACGGAGAATCTCCGCGTTGAGACGCTGTTGTGCTCGCGGGGTGACCCTACCGATAGTGGCCGGTCGCAGGCAGTCACGTGACTCTGAGGCGCGCGCGGCGACTTGGTGTAGGTATACCGCGTTTACTCGAATCTAAGCACCCGTCCTTTATTTTCATTCTTCTCTTTCTCTTTTTTTTTTATTTGATAGCCGTCAGTGGAGAGAATTCCAGGAACGTGCAACCAAATTCGAGAATTTATTTGGGACCCACCCGGCGATAAGTTCATACGTATGCATATACGAGTCGTTAGAACTCTGATTGCTTTCAATGTTAGGATGGATATACGTGAAGTCGCTGGGACGCAGTTTTTTCGATGGGGGCGAAATGCGAAAACGCCCGTATACTTTAGATTTAGGTGCACGTTAAAGGACCCCCAGGTAGTCCAAATTATTCCGGAGTCCCCCACTACGGCATGCCTCATAATCGGACCGTGGTTATGGCACGTATAACTCCATAATCTCTACTAGGACGCAGTTTCACTAAAAGCTGTGACTGTGCGACCCACAGTCACAATAGTTTTATAATTCGAAACTCTGAGTCATTAAAGCATTGATTTGTTCGTTCGTTCATGAACTTCTGAACTGTGGGAAGCGCTCGTTATGATAGAGCATCGGGTTAATCTTGGCCAACTGGAATTAGCCAATGCGCTCGCGAAAGAAGTTCAGAATGTTCTGCATTCCCTCTGTCTCTTCATTCCCATACCCCCTTCCCCCAGCGCAGGGTAGCAAACCTGAAGTGCGTCTGGTTAACCTCCCTGCCTTTCCCCTCTCTCTCTCTCTCTCTCTCTCTCTCTCTCTCTCTCTCTCTCTCTCTCTCTCTCTCTCTCCAGAAATCGAAGTGCAGCGGCGGCCGCCGCCGCTGCCTTTGGGAAACGAACCCGCGACCTTACGGTGCAGCCACAGTAGAACGGCACTAGCGATTATGCATCCGCGGCAGGCAAACAGTCATTCATAACTTGCGGGAGGGGGGGTTGTTAGGGTAGGCTACTTGTTTTGCTTACTCCTCGTCCTCTCTAACACACGATATAACACGGTATATATAGGGGGGAGGAGGGGGGGGGGGCAAGCTTGCGGGTCAGCCCTGTTTGGCCGGTTGCTGCACACGACCTGCGTCGTGCGCATCGTCGCAGCTACATTTGCGCAAGCGGTTGCTGCGCGGCGCGCCAAACTGCATGGCGACTGCCGCGGCGACAACAGTCCGAGAGACACAAACGCTCACGTGCGCCACCCCCGCATCGCGCGTGCTCCTCCGTCGACTCGGGAGCGTCGCGTTGTCATCACGTGGCTGTCACGCCGCCGCGTCGTCGTCACGTGACGACGACATCGTCGCCGTTCGTATCGACTTGGCGACAGGCCGTCTGCAGGGTTGGCGAGAGCTCTGTTACCCTCCGGAGAACCCCGAGGCGGCGGCGTCAGCGAAAGGATAACACGGGGCGCGATGTGCAGTTGCCTTTAGACCCGTCTCGCGCGACCTCCCCCCCCCCCCCCCCCCCCCACCACCGTTACAGAACTGTCGCGCATGAGACTCCCTGGCGTGCAACTTCCGCGTTTGTCACCCCCCTTCTCCGGCTCGTGTTCACAGCTTGGCGAGGGATTGCGCCTTGTAGCTCTGTTTACGTGAAACTGTCCGAAGGAATGCTTTAGCGTACCATTACCTTGTTTCCATAGCATTCCTGCGATATACCTGCCCCAATGAGACTCCGTGAATAACTTTTGTGTTAATGCATTTGTATTTTTGCGCGTGTTAGTGCATGTTTTTTTTTTTTTTGAATCTCGCTCACTCCCTTTCTTTCATTCCCAACCATTTCAACTGGAGTAGGGTGCTAGGCCCGGGCTAACCTTTCCAAATATAACTAAAGTAACTATAACTAAACCTCTCCAGGGAAGATATAATTAAACTATTATCTCCCTCTCTACCGTTTGCTACCGTTGCCGTGTTTACTGTTGCCGCATTCCAACGCTACCGTATTCTACACTTTTGCCGATACTAGCTGCCTCCCACTGACCATGTGCAGGGCTTATCGCGCATGCGCATTTGGGACGGTGGGGAGTGGCGCCTGCAATTTGTAACGGTAGAACGGTAACGATGCGCTAAAGTACAGTCGGACGCCCTCTATAACGAAGTGTTTTGGGGCCTCCAAAATCGTTCATTACGCAGGTCACTTCGTTGTAAAGGTTGCGCACCGCATCACTCGCAGTAGAACCGGGAGGCAATTATTCCTTCGTTACGCAGGTAATTTCGTTGTATAAACGCGTTCGTTTGCAGATCCGCCTCGACCTGCCGGTCGATGGGATGGGATGAGATGGATGGGATGATAAGTCGAGCCCACATCTGGTCCTCGCGTTCGTGTAAATCTGCCGCAGTTGGTACGCGAATTCTCTTCGTTTCGTAATTGAATTCCTCATTCTTGCCTTGTTTGTTTGTTTGTTTGTTTGTTTGTTCGCCTACTTCCCTCCCACAAACCCTGACTTACTGCTTTCCTGACCGGCAGTCGACGTAAACACGCTATTGTCCACTTCGCGTGGGCGTTGGCGTTCTGTTTCTCCCCATGCATGACCCATGGAGTCGGCTTGGTTGAGAGACTGCATTCATTGTTCTCGATCTTTCTTTCTTTCTTATTCTTTTTATCATGCGGTCGGTCGGTCACGTTGCTCTCCCGAATCGCTCACGCGTTGGATCTTGCTAATAATATGCCCGGGGTAGTCGGGCACGAACTCGAAGTACTCGTGTCGAAAATTGATGCTGCGTTCCAGTGAATGGATGATGCTTTGGTCTGATGGCCCGGATTGTTCGCCTCTTTCCTTATATGTAGCGCAGTCCTCATCGGGCTTGCTGTTTTGTCATTGGGAGCGCTTTCTCGAGGTTCGGACGCTCGCGTGCGAGAATTGACATATATAGAGTACACACGAGGTGCTGGATAACAGTCTACATTAATGCGGTTTGCGTGAAAGTGTGACTTGCTTAATTGTTACCTTTTTTGTTTGCCCGCGCCTTTGATTGCACTTGCGGAAGGCAGGAAACGTGCGATATGTATTTATCGGCACAGAAAGCTGCGAATGTACAGTAAGACCGTTCTGTAGGCTGCTCACCAGATCGATATCGGTGTCCCAGTCTATAGCGCCGATCACTGCGTATAGGTTATGCGAGTGCATGATCGCGTAGCGTTACCGTTGTATCTTCAACTACTGCGCATGCGCGCGTTAGGGGGGGGGGGGGGGGGCGGTACGAGCAACGGTAGAACGGTAGCACTGCGCTAAGCTGCTCCATATAGCCGAAGATTGATGAATGACTGCACAAGTCAAAACTGAATAAGGAGGCCCCCGCTCCTTTGCCTCTGCCAAATACTACGTCAATTTGCGTGTGCCTTTCACTCTTCCGCTGGAAGCGTACGTTTCTGCTTACTCTTCGAATAATTTTTGCTTGATGAATGAATGAATGAATGAATGAATGAATGAATGAATGAATGAATGAATGGATGAATGAATGAATGAATGAATGAATGAATGCACTGTTCCATGTGACTGGAAATCATAGTCGGGCCTGTGTGCCATGGACGTGTGGCTGGAAGAGTCTAGCCCGGCTTGCTCGTTTCCTGCGATGACTAAGAAGGCCGTTTGATATCCGCGAGCGGTGTTTACGTATTACACGGCGGCGGACAACCGGGGGTGACAGCTCGCTTTCACGGCGGCTGACAACCTGGCTGCAATGAACGCAAGGGGGCTATAGAATAACAAGCCGCAGCTCGAATAACCTGCTCTTCTTCCTTCCTTTCCTTCTCTTCTTTTTTTTTTCTTCTTAACGCGCATAGTTAACAGAAAGTTAAAACAAACAAACCACATATCGCAGAAAACAAAGCGTAAAATTAACGCCGCGATTCGTATTCACGTGCTCAACGTTTTAAGCAAACTTATATAACTCTTTTTTATTATTATTCACCATTCTTCTCTTACTGTAATGCTTTTCACGAAGCCGAGGTATCGGCTGGAAGAAAAAAGAAGGGGGGGGGGGGGGGGGCGTCGAGGGAGCGAACGAATAAAGCTAACAGCTCAATCAATTCTTGGCCCATTCTCCATTGTTACGCCCCGTCATGTTTGAAGCATTTGCCAGGGTCTTCAGTGCATTGAAAGAAGTTCGAAACGCTTCTCCGCAACCGTATGTTACTCTGTTGGAACCGTAAATGAAACATCACTCGCATCGAGGGGAAAAAGAAAACATCTCATGAAAACAAAAAACGAAGGGAAATTGAACGTTATCAATGAACGGAAACGAATCGAAAAGGGTCAATATAAGTACTCGAAGCAAAAAATAATAATAAAGGAGGGGGATGCGGAACAAACGTCCGAAGGAAATTGGGGTGAAGGTGCAGGATCCATTTCTGTGTTTTTCATTCTTATTATTTGTGTGCTTACTTTTTCTCACTTGTTATTCGGCCGCGTTCGAGGAAGGACGCTGAAACTTGTGGTCGATTTATATATCGCCGTGTTCTGCTTTTGATCTATTGGTTACGTGAATGCTCTCCAATCTGTCCTCTCTTTGCTTCTGATGCACTTGCCCCCCCCCCCCCCCCCCCCTTCAGCTCTGTCGATCTTTGCGAGAAGTTGTTTTCAAGTCATCTTCGTGAAATGAACGGAGGTGGGGGTCGGTTGGGAACTTCCTCCAAATGCCCCCCCTCCCCGACCAGCAAGACGACGGGTCGACCTTACCCCGGTATTGATAGACCAGATTTCTTCGTTCCGACTGGCTGTTACCTCCCCCGTTTTACACTTTCGTTGTTTTTTGTGTCTGTTTGCCCTTGTAAGCGGTTTTCGCTTAGAAGTATCCTGTCCTCTATACATGGTTATAGCGGTACCGACCTTGAACATCTATGATGGACGTCTTGATATCCTCCAGTTTGATAATGGGTAGTAAGACACAAGATATTTGGCGTGATAGATGCTGGATAGGTAGCGTGGGAAAAAAAAAAGGAAGAGGAGGCATGTATCGTCATGTAAAAAAAAAAAGCACATCGAAAAATTGATTTCCACGGTGAAATAGTCGACAGCGCCTGGGAAAGCTGCGTGTAAATGGGTGAAAATGGGCATCGTATCGGACACTGAATAGTCATATGTCAAGTTTAGGCTTGCTCGGGCTGATTCCACTTCACGAATGCGTATATCTATCTATATATATACACATATTTTGCAATGTCGGCTTGGTATAGTGGTTTATCGGGACTGGAAGGCCGCTTCGGCACAGACGCGTGCTTCCCGGTCTTCTTGTCCATCCGGGCACTCTTTGTCTTACGCAGAGCAACGCCAGACGTCATATGAGGTTTAACGTCTAGCATAGACGACCACGTGTGACGTCATAAAAATGCGCCCGCTCCGAATCGGGGCCGTAAATCGGCGGGCGCTGCTCGCTTGCGAGCCCGTGGTGCAATAATCCGACTCTCTTTGTTGATCGCGTCCCCTTCGTCTCGAGTCGTTAATCCTCGCCGTCATTCGGATAATGACGACACTCGGCGCGTAATCCTCGCGCTCTAATCGTCGTCTATCTTTTTTTTTTCGAAGTCGATTGTGATTTGACGGCATTTCGTGAGCGTTATGTGTGCTCTGGTTGCGCGGCTGCTGTATAGGCTTACTTAAAGCATGTGTTAGCACGAAGTGGCCTGTACCTGTGGATTAATCTGTTTGACCCAGATTATCGTCGAGAGAAAGGGAGGGGGGGATTATGGGAACGGGGCGAGGAACCAAGCTAAGGTGAAGCGCGGTCGCATTTCAAGGTCGCTCAAGGTCGCGGCGAAAGTCGTTTCAAGGTCATGTCGCACAGCCACCGCGTACGAGGAAGTGAAGGTCGAGTCCTTATACGGTAAGCTGTTAGGGGGACTTCATTATGGCAGGCATTGAAGAGTCCGCGGACTTGGGTTACGATGACGTCAAATGCGCCGTGGATGCGACGGCGATGCTCGGTAACCTCGACGACGTTTTCGCGTTTTATCGAATACAAGAGAGGCGAAGGAAGATGTGATGAGTGAAGGAAGATGAATAGATTAGTGTCCATTTACTGGAACACGCAGCCAATTCTCGAACGGAAGGCGTAAGCATGAAGAGATTATGATAAATCTTTCCTCGAGCAGGGGTGGCATAAATGCCTACTGATGTACGCCGGCTATATAGGAGGGTCCACAAGTGGTTTGAAGGGTTTCATCACAGTATGTCTTGCAATTTCATTTGCCATGTTAGAGTTATCGTTGCATTTTCCGTTCTCATCGTGAGTGAATAGTGTAGTTGAAGTTAAATCAGACTGTTAGCTTTAGTTCTACGTTCAGCTCACGTTCTCTTTTCTCGATTGGCAATCGATACGCCAGCGATGTTTTTGATCAATTGATCAAGTTTGATGTCCTCTAATGTGGCTTTATTTGGGTTGTCGATAGGATCCGAGTTTTCACCATCTCGTTTAAGCGTCCCACACTTCGACGCCGTTCGTATTTTACGACCACTTCGGGTTTTGTCCCATGTAAATTATCGAAACTAACCGTCACCTTCAAACGCAAGTGATAGGCAAGATATACGGCGCGGAATTCGTAGTAGCCATCACGACGCAGTTGTGATGGCTTGACGATGGGACACGGAACAGTAACGTTAGACCAGCCTGCAGATTTGTACGCACAAAGTCATCGATGTCAAGACAAGGTGGCGTAAATGATTCTGAAAAGAAAGAAAGAAAAAAAGAAAGAAAGGGGGGGGGGGGGGGAGCTGGAAAATTGGCCAGTTTACGGACACGGCCTCTGAAATCCGTTGGCGCGCTTTCTGGGCGGGATCTCGGAGGACGTTGTGTGGACGTCGTTGCCGTATCAGTTGCGCGCTTATACTTTGCTACGCCGCCTCTTCTAGTCACTAAGGCACATACGGCGACAAAGGGAAATCGATGCAGTGCGATGATCGCCACGTAAAATTTTACGATGGGGTTGCCCTCCTGGCCTGTTATTATTTTTTTCTTCTGTTTACGGCGGAGAGAGAGAGAGAAGCGGAAATGTTTAACGCTCCGTGAACCCGAGGAAGGCACAAAAACCGGTGTCGATTGATAGCCGCAAGAACGGAACGGGACGATTCGCTTTCTTTCTTTCTTTCTTTCTTTGTGCACCGAAGCAAACGGCGTTAGAAAGGAAGCCGAGTCAACGAGACGAACAGCCAGAGAGAAATTCGTTGAGAGCTGATGGAGGGTCGTAAAACGGAAGAAGAGGGACTGCCGTGGGTGTTCAGACGAGATAAACAGCGTAGTCGAACGGGGCGAAGCGGAGAAAAGTATAAAGAAAAAGGCGTAATCTATAGAAGGAGAGAGATAGACGGAGGTGCAGTGAAGAAAAGAATGTTTCCGCGGTGCGAAAACGGAGGTGCTCACCGTTTGAATGGAGGAGGACACCCCGCCATCGAAGTCAACAATAGATCAGAAACAGAAGGCGCGCGAAATCGCCGCATATATTCGCTTGGTCAACAGACAATGAGGAGCTGAAGAAATCGCATGGTGCCGAATTCGAAAAAAAAAAAAAAAGTTCGTGCACACGAAAAGAAAGTCGAGGACGTCCTTCGAGGTCAACCAAAGATAAGGAGCAGAAGACATTCTGAAGGAATGAACGCAAGAATAAAACGTACATACATGCGTGGTCAACAGACGTAGATGAGTAGCAGACGAAATCGTGCGCTACGGGATTCGAAAAGAATCGCGCACATGATACCAAAAGAAGAAAAAAGAAAGAACAAAATAAAGAAAGCGGTGTTCCGGCGCTATAAACAGGAGGGGAATAGCCGTCGACGGAACGAATCCAAATGACCGCTTCGTGTTATGGGCTTTTGGGCTCGACCCCGCTGGTGAAAACGGCTGGGTGAGATTTAGGCGGGAAGTCTCTTATATCACCCATCGCCTTACGCTGATTGCCCTTATTATTTTTGGAAGTGTTATTTTCAGCGCTTTGGCTTTCTTTGTTGTTATAAGCGTACCAGTATATCCTGTGTTGAGGGTCATTCGGGGTTAGAACGGGGCTCTGTACGAAACTACGGCGGGTGAATAGCCGGCTGAGAAGAAACAAGATCCAGACGAGAGGACATGGACTGATGCTCGTCCCTAACTGTTTCGTTTGCCTTGTCGATGAGCACTAGAGAACAAGTTGACGTAAAAAACAAGTAGCATAGGGTCAACTGCCCGTTTAGCTGAGTGTGATGTGTATTCCGCACCAGAAAGATAATCGATTATCGTAAATACTTCGGCCGACAGTGTCTGCAATTGACTACGCTTGCAGAAGATGTTAATTTGGTCAGCTGTTGAATTAGACAAAATAAGTGTACGTGTCTTTTTTTTTTTTGTGTGTGTGTGTGTGTGTGCGCGCGCTGTGGAATCCGATGAGCTTGAATTAAGACGACTTATTGCCGTGCTCGTTGTGCCATTTGAGATAATGCGAAGTGCTGGTATTTCCAAGGACTCATTGTAATCGCCGTCTGTCTTGTTTTCTTTCTTTCTGTCGTCTGCTACCGCAGTGATTTCGAAAGCAGTAGTCGTCTGTTCTCATTAAACGCTCGTCGTTTGTTCGTCTGTTCTCCGTTCTTCTCACGAATCGCTCGTTACCGTGCTCTCACGTTCAGATTAAAGAAAATGGACGGGCACAGCCGTTAGAACGCGTAGAAAAAAATGAAATGTCGACTTATGTCTGCTGGTCGCCCCGTGCGCTGTCTTCTCCCGAGTACTGTGAAATCTTGCACATTGCGACATTCTCACCAACGTCTGTCTCTCTCTCCGGATATTCTCCGCAGTTGTGACAACGTTGCCTCCGAAATGCTGTGTATATATATATATATATATATATATATATATATATATATATATATAATATGCGTGTGTGTGTGTATTTCACATCGTGCTTCCTCTCTTCTCACCCTTACCCTCCCTCTTACTTCCGGTTTAACGTTCCGGAGAGCGGTCGACAGCTTCCGGATTGGGTCACTTCACGCCTGCCCGGAGCTTGAAAAGATAAAATCCTGCTGGTAGAGTTCCGGGCGAAAAAAAAGGTGAAGAGAGATAGGAAAAACGGCGGAGTTCGTGAAAACCCTATGCGCGCGTCCGGAAGCGTAGGGAAATCGCGCAGAAAGCGTTTGCCGTCCGTTGCTGTCGAGAGAGCCTCCCGGGGTTCGAGCTTTTCGAGTAGAGCCCCTGCGCACAGTCCTTGTCGCGTCGAAAAGAAAGACTGGAGGCAACGTTCGTGATCGAGGAAGCAAGTATATATATACCCCCATTGGTGTTGGAGATCGGGAGGCACTTTCTTTTATGTTTTTTGTGAAGGCAGGGGGAAAAAAGGCAAGAAGAGAGAAACGCCGGATAGCTCGGGGGGAGGGGGGTGCGAAGGGCACAATGACTTATTTTTGTGAAGCGATGCATGTCCAGCTCAAGTTTCGAACCCTCATTAATCATCAACGGTTACGAGCAGCAACGATTCGCATCGCTTCTGCTCTCGCTGGTTACGTTGCGAGCAACTATTGCGCGAGAAATAGAGAGAGGCGCTGGGATTCGTCTCCCACGAGAACTTATTTAGGCAGTCTGTAAAGGACGTATAGACGTTATTCTGTGACGTTTATAAGACGTATAGAAAGAACGCGGGTACATCTGTGGCCTTACGCTTTTTCTTTTTTTTTTGCGTTGGCTAATGCACTCTGGGAACCCACGAACCACAGTTAGAGGAAAGGAGAAATTACTTGTAAGCGAATTTCGTCGTCGTGCAGACTTTATATGGCCAAAAAGGGCAAGCCTGTCAACGCCAAGAGGTCAAGAAGAAGTCTACAAGAAGTCGAGAATGTCTGATTCGCTTTTACGACGGGATAGTGTTGTAAATCTTCCCATTTATCTGCTATCTCTCTCTCTCTCTCTCTCTAGAGCTATCAGTTCCTAATCCATCCGGTGTATGCAAACAAGTTGAATAGCCGTTGCATACATTCTGCCTCATTCGCTCCGCGGTGACCAACTTACAACAGATTAGAGGCCTACCTACACACGCTATTTAGCGCGTTTTCGTTTAGTCACGTGCCACTCGGAAGGTTGAACTTGGAGAAAGACGACGCGTAGAAAGGCCGGAAAGAAAATAAAAACGAAAAAAAAGGGGGTGGGGGGGCGTATCTAACCTCAGTGGGTGGCGCGGAGAGCCCGGTGGGCGCGCAGAGAAATCTACAACCGGCCTCGGCGCCGACACGCTTGACGGGCTGTGCCGTGCTGAACGCGTCGCTGAACATCTGCATCTGCAGCCTGCTCCTGCCCCAGCCGGAGTGCGTCGTTCTCTGCACCGCCTGCTTGACCCTCTCAACTGCCGGGCTTCCTTTACCTGGCCGGCAGATCGCTGACTCCGCGTAGCGCGCTCGCTGGCGCTGTATTTCGGCCCGAACCAAACCGGCGAAGAAGAGCGCGGCCGTCTTGTTCCTCCCCCGAATATGAGGCTTCCGCGAACAAACGAAGTTAGAGGGAGAATGAGCGAAGTTTGGAAGGAAGGGAGGCAGCCTTGAAAGAGTGTGGCGTGCGTGTGTTGGTATAAGCCGGAGAAAACGCAGAGGGAAGAAAGAGAGAGAGAGAAGACTGTAAAAAAGAGAAACACGCCGTCAAATAGCGACAAAATAAAAGAAAGAGGGAAAGAAGTGGAGATGCTAACCTCGGGCCAGGTGTCTCCCTTTATTTGTCCCCTTCTCTCTGCTCGACGCTGGCCTCTGTGTGGTTTGCAGTCGACGCGGCTGGCATTGCTCGCTCCGCAGGTGAAAAAAACAAAAAGAGGAGGAGGGCAGTAACGAAAGAGGCGCGGACCGCTCCTGCTTTCCACGCTCCCCGTCGCTCCCATCTTTTTCACTCTCTCTCGCTCTCTCTCGTTTGTATTATTGTTCCTGCCTGCGATCAAACCGCTCATTCTGTTGGGAGAGAGGGGAGGGGGGGGGGGGGCAGGCGCGCCGAATTTCGGCTTGTTCTCGACCCGCTGCGCCTGCTGCTGCGAACTTCCGTTTCTCTTCTTCTTGTCCCCTCGTTTAGCCGACTCGCTGAGCAGCTGTTACCGCTCTGCTCGCTGTGGATATAACACAATATTACTTACCTTTTTTTTTTTTTGCTTGTTCTAGTTTTCTGGCTTTTCCCTCTTCCCCCTCCCCCCCCCCCCCCCTACGCGCAAGTATCTTAGGCTAGAACCCACCCCAACCTGTGACATCCGCAAAGTCCTGCAACTTTCTTCTCCACAGGATACACTCCATGGGTGTCACCCCCCTCCCCCAATTCCCTCTCTTTTCGCTGTCGTTCACCTACCCTCCGTAACCCCTCGCTTCAAATGTGAACGAACTCTTTAGCCTCCAGGACAGACCCTCCTGTGTCCTTTGCACCCCCTCCCCCACCGCCTTTCTTCGCAAGCACACCACTTCGCTTCACGATTACGACGTCCTGTCGCGACATACCCACCTCACTTGTGATGGAACGTCGCAGACAAAAACTGGGGTTCGAACCGCGGCTCTAGTCAAAACGGTGGACCCTCTCTTCCTCCCCAGGGCGGCGTGGGCTCAGGTGCCTTTCTGAATGGCAACTGCTGAGTTCTGACTCGGTGTCGTCGATTCTCATCCGTATGGGTTGTTTCTATCATTCTTTCTTGTTCCTTTTTCTTCTTTTTCTTTTTTTTCCTTCTTGCGCAAAGGAACAGAGGTTAGACTACCACAAAAGCTTCGAAGATACTACGTGGTAGCGTACCGGGGCTAGGTGTACCTCTAAATGTATGTGGAGAATTTATAGAGATAATGTCCCCCTGGCATCGAAGTTCAAATATCGAATGATTAGAACATGGCCTCCGATATTTAAGACTGCGCGCGCCGCTCGATCTCGGAGGCTGTTCCGCGCCTTTTCTTTCATTAGCGCAGTAACTTTTGAACTTTTCCCTGAGGTTGTACCGGTCTTCTTTCTGTACACCATTGGGAACGTAGGTCCCGCCAGGTTGTTCAATTTCAGCTTTTTTCTGTCTGTGCTCCGAACATCTGCTGATTGTTAACGTTGATTGACCTGTCTGTATCGGATCATTTCCTGCAACATTTTGAGTTTGGTTTATGAGGTATATAACGTTCTTCGTGCCAGTGTGCATATGCTCTGACGCGATATATATATGGTCTTCCGAATTCTTTAATAGGAAGTATTTATCGCTGTGCCATTCAACAACGCCCGCTCATTCCCGTGACGTCAAGGCGCAGGCGAACTTTTGACTATCAGCGTTCCTGTGGAGCTATGTCTCTCGTGTACTGTGGCCTTGCGGGTGGAGCTTGTGGCGAATTCTTGTCTTGCCACCGAGTTATCATGCTGTCAAACAAGGGCATAAAAATGGCTATCGGCCAAGTGTGGCTTCTTTCTTTGTTCGACGCTCGACCTCTCTGGTTATGTCAAGGTAACCGGCGGTTATAATAAAGTTTTCCCTTGGCTCCAAAAATAATCTGTACACGTGGACGGGGCAGGAGTGGAGCCCTCTTGTTGCCCGTCGCTTGCCTCTGCACGCGCCCCCAGGATAGCGTCGTCGACCTTCGCCGTTCGATGCAGACGACCTCCGAACCAACGACGGAAGTGGCCTCTCGTTTCCGGTCTTGGAACCGCGCACCCCTCTCTCTCTTCCTCTCCGACGCTCGCGACTTTTACGATTCATCGCACACGTGCGCCCTGTTTGTTTTGTGGAAGATGCGAGGGCAAATCGTACGTCACCTGTCCGTGTCTGGTGGCATAATTGTGCACGCCCGCGGCGTGTGGGGTAGAAATAGCCACGAAGTTTCCAAGATTTCGCATGTACGTCGTCTGCTGGCTCAAGGAGCTAATCGTCTGCTAGCGATCGAGGTGTCAACGGCTTCCCTTCTTCCAGGCTTTTTCTGATCAGGAAGCTCAGCTGGAGGGGAGGGCTTCGATGTAATTAGCCGTATTTCGAGCCTCGCAGACGTCTGTCGTCTGCTGGAAAAGAACATAATCGTCTGCTAGCCGCTGCGTAAAAAGCGTTTCTTCCATTTTTGTTCTCATTAAGTGGCTTAGATGTTTTCCTCTGGAAGTTTCGGTTTATGTGATTTGATTCGTCGCGCACCTCACACTCGTTTCAAAGGTGGGGACCCGTCAACTACACGGCTTGAACGAGGAAGGTTATCGAGCTGGCGTTCATTCGGAATACGGTTTGAGGAAGTAGGCGATCACGTTTGTCAAGGTCATGCGGAATGTCGCGCGGGGAGTGGGTCTAGTAAATGCTACATCGAGAACACAGGACGCGAATGTACAACTCTTTTTCTCCTTTCATTATTTTTTTTTTTTTTTTGCGCGCGCCGGTGGTGTCGCTGCAGACCTTGGGAACGCGCCTAATGGATGCGTTTGTTGTATACATGTGTACCTCATGCGTCGCAACTGTTTACGCACCTCTCATACGTCCGCTGCGTCCGGACAAAAGCGAGCTGGCCTCGCGAGCGTCAATCACAATTAGCTGTTCTGGAATTGTCGGGTGCTCCATTGTTTTGTCGCTTTATGTGCGCCTAATGGGAACGGGACTCGTTATGAGTATACGCGACCATTACACAAAATGTCGCGTTACTTCAAGTATTGCTGACACCTAATGTAAACTAATAGACGCGCAGACAAAGAAATGTATTAGAAGCAAACAAATGGTACCGAAACCTGCGTTGCGACGACGAAAAGAAAGAAAACGTGGGTGTGGGATGTGAAAAGTACAAACAAATGAGAAAATCAAATCGAGCAAGAAGATTTGCAGGTGTAAGAGCACATAAGGTAACATTTCCAAGCATTGGAGATGATTGGAATTTTTTTCTGCTTCATTGTCTGTTTGTTTTTCTTGTTTTTTTCGGTATGTGCTTGCACACATGATCACACTTTTGAAGAATGACCCGATGTCTGACCATAAGCATGCCGTATACTAATGTCGCCCCTTTTGCGCCGTTTTGGGCGCAACAGTCGTTGCGTTTCTTTAGCTCGTAGTACGATAAGTTCAGACTGCAGAGGAGCCGTTTTTTACGTTGTTCAGGGCATTCGCAAAGTTCTTCCCGAACCCGGAACTTCGAATTCTGTATCGTATTCCAGGTATGGAGGACGGAGACGGCTTGCTTATATAGCTCAAGCAAAGTATAGTACTCGTGGAAAAAGAACGGTGGCGGGGGGGGGGGGGGGGGGGGGGGGTTGGAGGCGTCGGTTGGCACTGCACACACGCAAGGACCGCAATCACGTACGCAGTGTGCAGAACGCCCGCCCTAATTTAGGTTTTCCTATTTCGAAAACCCGCTCAGTAACAAAGCTGCGGCCGATCGCGGCTTTCTCACTTTGTTCGTTTCCTTTTCGCTTCAACATATTGTTTTCTCTTTTTTTTTTGTACGGGAAAATGGAAGATCGACCTCAGTATTTGCGAAAGTACGCCATACGTAGAGACGTCGGAAATCGCCAGCGCCCTATACGAAAGCCGACGGGCATAAAGAAAGCGCCTGAGCCAGAACAGCATCAGAGAGAGAGAGCTGTCCATGAGTGCAGAAAAGAAAGGCGAAGTTGAAGCGAAGCGTCGTCGTTGGTCCGCCTCTAAGCGAAGCCAGGTCAGCTAGGTATATACTTCTGCGCGACCGCGCGTAGTTCGTCGGTTCGCTCCGAAGTGCACTCAGTCCGCGAAGTCCGTGCTGCTTGCCCTAGCTCGCTTTCGTGTATCTCAATTCCCCCTTTCTCCCCCTCCCCCTCCCCTCACATTTCGACTTCACCGTTCGTTCGTCCGTCCGTTGCGGGGGGAACACGACAGAAAACGGCTGCACGCATCCCCCCTCTCTCTATCTCTCCTTACATTCCCCTTCTTCTCAACCTCTCCGTTTCACCGTCGCTACCAGCCGGCCCCTTCCACGGCGGTGCTCTCCGTGAGCCGAAACGTCTTCCTGGTTCAGTTCACGGCGGCAGGCGGCGATGTCGACGCGGCGACCACCGAGAGAGCTAAGGAGCGCAAAAAAAAAAAAAAAAAAGGAAGGGGAAGCGCTGGCCCGCGCTCGCGCGCGCAACTCCCTCGCTGAATATCGGGGAGGAGGTGGGGGAGAGAGAGAGAGAGATAGGATTTTGAGAACGGCGGGGTGCACAGTTCTTCAAGGGAAGATGACTGCGAACACGCACGTGAGACCGATCGGGCTGGGATGGAGCAGCGGCAGCCGGTTGCCGTCAAAACCGCGCGCGCGTGCCGGAGTCTCTTCCCCGTTATGTTGCCGCCGCGGCATGTTGCGGTCGTTCGGAAACGCGGCGTCGTTCGTCAGCAGTAGGCCTCCTTCATTCTCCGTCTTGTTTTGCTTCTCCCTGCTTCCTCGTCCCTCTCTCCCGTACCAGCGCCTGCAGGCCGCCTTGCAGTGGGCTCGTCTTCGGCCGATGATGCGGAGCAGGCGCCTTTCTTGAGAGCGAACGTCCATTTTGCTCGCTCTAGACTTCTTGTGATAACACTTTATTGATTCAGCTATTTGTCTGGAAGAAGCCGGTGACGGAACAGTTAGCGACATTTCCGATTACACCTGAATAAATCAAACCCTCCAGTTCTTTCTCCTTTCGATCGGATTCACAGTTATTTTGGCGCTCGCCAGGCGAATAGCACTCGTACGAATAGCACTAGAGGGCGCGCTACAAGAAGGAACGAAACATCGTTGGCACAGTGAAAGAGGGAGTAAAACTTTATTGCGAAAAGGAAAAAAAAAGTGTGTGGGGCCTAGTGAAGGGCCCCATTGGTTTGAGCGGCTGGCTGGACTTCGTCCAGGAGAGTCAGCTGACTGTCCTGTCCCTTGTCCGCAAGCGGTGCCTCCCAAAGTCCTGTTTTGCACATTTGTGTGTGTGTTCGCTTGCGGAGGTCTTCTGGCGCATCTGAGTGTGATGTGTGACAACGTAGGCTTTTCACAATGCCAATCGTATTTCCAGCTAATGTGCGAGTGTGCGTTTATTTTCGTACTGTCTTTGTCTCGCGTTGGTTAATAATAGTAGTCCCGCAATCGGTCATTGAAACATCACGCACGTGCGTTGGGGTTAGGCTGGCATTGACTCGCTTTATCACTTTATTTTCTTTATATTTTCTTTTTCGTCTCTCGGTTGCACCGGGCCCTCTGGAACCGATTGGTACGAAAAAGAAAAGCGAGAGGGTGACCGTCGACAAATCTGTGTACCATTCGAGTCATTCCCAAGGTAGCTGAACGGGCCGCAACGTGGCAGTTCACTTCTTTCTAGTAAGATCGAGTAACAGCGCAAAAGACAGGACGGACAGCCGGAAACGGACGAAGCGCTGCCCGTCCGTTTCGTTCTGTCTGTCCTGTCTCTTGCGCTGCTATTCGATTTTAACTTCCTCGTGTATCTACTAGCCCAAGTTATAGCATTCCGTTGCAGTCCCTCCAGTGATGTTTTGTAGGAAACTCTCGATATTGGTTGGGGCCGCAGCCGGCCGAAGCCGACTGGGACGAAACAAAGAAAGAGTGGCGGAGGGTCGTTCAGATGCTGGGTCGAGATAGGAGAGAGTGCGGGGTCGGAGCAGAGGAAATCGCTTTACGTTCGCTCCCCCTTTCCCCTTCCCCTTCAAACAACACACACACACTCACACTATACGACGGGTGCCTGAGCGGCGGCCGGCCGATGCATCTGACCCCGACGCGGCGGTACCACTCTCGTCGTCGTCTCGGGACGGTGGAGTATGCCGAACAACAAAGGGAGCAGCTGGCTGGCTGCCGCCCATCGCGCGGCCCCTCTGGCATCGTGAAAGCGATGTGCTCGGCGGCATGTCGCACTGCTTGCGGCGGCGGCGATTTTCGCCGTTGGCAGCTGGAATCGGACGCTTCAGGTCGCGCGTGTGCTTCTGCTGCTATCGGTGGGAACGGGAGCGGGTTGGATTAGTTTCGCGGGGCGAGAGTACACACATGTGCATGTGCGGGTCGACGCGAGTGTCGTGTGTGTGGGGGTCGCAGCTTGACACGGTAGCACCTGCCCTCTGGCGGGCGATTCGCATTCGGGCGCCATCGGGCTTTGCGGCACCTCTGTGGCACGTGCCCGAGTGTGACGGCTCCCGTCAGGGGAAGCCGACCTGTCGAAGTTGACCCTCGCAAAATGCACTGTTTGTTTCTGTAAAAAAAGCGGAAATGCGTAGGGAGGTAAACGATAACAAGACGTCCCGTTTGTCACCTTGCACCGAGGCACAGGGCATGGAGAGAGAGAGTTACAAAGGTCGAAATAGATTTAAAATATTCGAGTCGGTTGTGTGGAGAACTTGGCCTCTGTCGAGAGATTGTGGTAGCTATTTTACTGTGACGTTTATAAGACGTCTACAGATAGCTTGATGACAGCGGTATGTTAAGGTGCACACACCGTCGCCGACGCAACTTAGCACCAGTCAGTACCGAAACTGTTTTGCGAGTCTAGGGCATTTAGAAAAGTATAAGAATGCGTTCGTCACCCTCTACTGTAATTTAAGGTGGGGTCACAGCAGGGAGTGAACCGTTCCGAAATGAGCCATTCCGAAAGTGATCTGTGATTAAACGCAGGCTAGCACAGTCGCGAGATATCGTATGTGCCCGCGGTATCGATGAATCAGAACAGTCTGCTCAAGGGTCTCTTCGCCGCCAACAGCCCTCGCCATTGCTAAAAAAAAACGGAGTACCATGGCGTTGGGAGAGTCCAGATGGGACTCGAAGACGGAGCGAAGAGCGCAGGCGGCGCCAATCAAGTGTGCTAAACTCGGCGTCTGTAGACGTTCTGTAGACGTTTTACTGTGACACATACAAGGCGTCTGCAGGCTGCCCATGTATAACGGTGACCTAAGACGCTCTTCAACGTGTTTCAGCACACCGCCACGTGCCTGCGTTCCGTCTGCTCCTTCCGTGTTGTCATCTCTGCCAGTCAATAAGCAAAGCGTGCAGCGTATACCGCCGCCGATCGCAGAAGACGAGCTTGTTTCCTTTGCCTTGCCGGCTCGACGATTGACATGCATCCTCCGGTCCAAGGACCGCTTTTACCGTTGCTGCAAGGGTGCTTGTCCTTTCCTCTCGATATGTTATTGCGGAAAGACGGGCGTACGGTGGGGCCTTTCCCTTTGCTTACTGCGCAGTTGAATGTGTTATTGGCTCGAGGAAAACCTTTTTTTTTTTCTTTTTCTATCCTTGAGATCTTCGCACCCCTTCGCGGCCGCCCTTGGTGTGTCGTGCTCTTCGAACGTCTTCGGAGGGGAAAGCCGCTTCTTTATATCGCGGCCTTACAAGGGGGGCTCTAAGACAAACTCCTTGAGACTATTTCTTTCTTTTGTATCGTGTTTGTGGTGGTGAATCAAGGTAGCTTTATTTATAATGTTCGCGCGCTCTTAAGTCTCTGCATGCCTGGGCAAGTGTTGGAACTACTTCGCAAAACAGATAAGACCGTGAAAGCACTTGGCTCGCTGGACATTTCGAACTTGCGGCTGTAGCAAGCGCTAGAGGTGGGTTATTGGTGGCATTCTAGCGCAGTGTGTTCTTGACATCGGGAAATTCGTAACATCAAGTTTTTTTCCTGTTGTGTCGTGAATGGGGTCAAGGAACACGCTGATCATTGTCCTCCAAGCAGACGTCGGCCATATAGTCTGACAGCTGGCTTCGTTGGTGATGCGTACTTCGGAGCATTGTTCGTCATATAGGGAAATCCGTGACACTGTCCTTTTGCTCGGCCAAAAGTTTGACGATGCGCTAGCGAACGCTTGTAATTGAGACGCAAGGAAAGAAACGAACGGCAATTTGCCTTTCAAGCGTCGACCCCCACCAGCAATGAAGGTCAACTGCTCATTTAGTTGATAAGGATTCGCAAAGGATTGTAAGGTTAACGTAAGGTGAAGTGTCCAGCAAAAAAAAAAAAAAAAAATTTCGCCCTTGTCTGATGTGTGGCTTGTTTTTGAAACTCGTAGCAGAAAACTAGAGCAAAAGACAACCCATCCAGAAGGAACAAAGAACTGAATGAGAGAAACTCAGCTTCAATAAACAAATTCAAAAAATTACAAATCAAGGCCCCGGAAATCAGCATCCACTCATAAACGTTTACTCTCTCTTTCTCTACAGGGCAAGTTGGCGAGAGCCACGCTCGCTTGCCACTTTCTTGCGAGTTTGTGCAGACGTTAACTGCGTCCGTTTCTTTTAGGCACAGCAGAACACGGCACAGCATATGCACAAGCTATACAGAACAAACGCTTGCCCTGTTCGGATGTGTCCAGTATATTGTTTGAGGAAGCATCGCAAAGATGGGCACGGATCCGGCGTATCACGATGTGGCCTCGGAGACTCGTTTCTCGGCACCCTTGGAAGCAGCAGCAGCAGGCAGCTAGCTATGTAGCAACAGTAAATTGCCGTCTGCTCGCGTCTGGTCGGTGCAGCGAGGGCCTGCCGGCGACTGCACTTTGCAGCGCACGTGCGACCGTTGCCGTCTGACAGCTGCGGCGGCAGCCCGTTGTCTCTCTTGACGCGGCAGTTGGGAAGGCTGCGCGTCCTGGCCGTTTCGGAAACTGTTTTCTCTCTTTCCGAGTTCGTCCCTTCTCCTTTTGTGCCTTTCTTGCGCGTGTCAGTAGGTGCGCGTGTGAGGAGGAAAGGGCGAGGCGGCCGTTTGAGGAGGTCCCTCGCGCGTGGGTCCGCAGACCAGCAGTGATTATGAGAGCTTCTCCTCGCTTCTCCGTGAACTTGCTGCTGTTTGCGGGTTACCGGCTTACTGGAACCGTGAAGGGCAGCGGCAGCAGCACTGGTAGAGACACCGGGGGGTGCTTTGTTTGTCCAACTGCAACGCGCTTGAATCGCTTTTTCGTTGCGTTAGCATTCTTGGCGAAGGAAAGTCATGGGCTACGTGTTACTGGTTATGTCGCCGTCAGTGCTTTATACGTTGAAGTTAAGTAGAACACGGTAGGTGACTGCTCTGTTGGCATCGTGTTATCACTGGTTGAAGTCTGCGTCACCAGATGTCGCAGCCTGCGCTGTTGCTGACCGTGGTGCTGCTGATGCGCTGTGGCTGTTGGTGATGATGATGACCGGTAACCCGGTCATCAACATCGGCCTGTGCTTATGTCTACTGCAGGACGAAGGCCTCTCCCACTAATCTTCAATTAACCCTGTCTTGCACTAGCTGATTCCAACTTGCACCGGGAAATTTTTTTATTTCATCACCCCACCTAATTTTCTGCCGCCCTCGACGGCGCTTCCCTTCCCTTGACAGCCATTCTGTAAGGGAATAGTACGGTAACATAAACTCTTCTCACATTCTTTTGTAACTTCTTTTTGCGTTCTACTATACACCAAGCCCACCCGCGTGGGCTCGAAAGACCACAACAAACTATAACCGGTGAGATTAGGCTCTTTGAAATGCACACAACCTGAGCAGGTGCCTACCTGTGACGGCTACCCAGCTACTTACAGAGGCAAAGTGTATGTGTGAATGGCACGTTTTCGAGATCGCGGAACATGCTGGCAAGCAAAAAAATAAAAAAGAATAAAAAGTAGAACGCATTACTGCGACCCGGTGCGAACAAATACCGCGTACCACCTGTGCAGTGTGGAATCGCATCGCTCTTCCGCCGCCGCCCTGTACAGACATTATGCCTCTCGCGTGGATCTTGCTACAGTACCCTTCCCCTCGTGACCTCCGCTCTCCGTTTCTCACACACACACGCGCACAAGCACGTGCCTGTGACCAAAGCCACCTAGATCTGACACGCGGCAGCAACAGCGAACGAAGGTCAAAGCACGCGTTTTCTTTTGCGAAAGTCTTTTTTTCCCCCGCTTCCTGCATATACACGGCTCACCACATGTGCGCGTGTTACTATCAGCCGTATACGTTACGAAAGTCGTTACATAGAAATCCTGCTGCGTTTCTGCCGCTATCTCTTTGTAGAATTGAATTGACCCGTTGTTGGGAAGCAATTGTATATCACGCACGATCTTTTGCAAGGTATGGCCACTGTAGCTGTGCACGCCGGCGCGACTCCTGAATTGCTGGCGATATATCAGCGCGGCCAAGATGCCCGGTTACCAAGTGGCGAATGTGTCGATGGTTGAAACTTTGTTTCTTAATCGCCATGTGGTGACGGGGAAGCTGACGATGCAACGGCTTAACGCCGTCGTCAGACGACGTTACTTAACTTTCAGTTACGTCGTAAGACGACGTAGCGGAAAGTATTACGGGTGTACACCGCAAATCCAGTTTCGAGCCTTTGACTGAGCACTGTCACATCCTCCGCGATCTGGAGGCGCGCACTGCCTTATCTCGAAGGCCATGTTGCTGCCATGTATTGACTTTTATTATCTTCATTGTGGCAGCGCTGTATTTGTGGCTACGCAAAAAAAAATCTTCCGGTCGCGCATTTTTGCTACCATAGTTCACCAAAACAAAACAACTTGGACAGTCCCGCAGGCATAAGTACACGTTTTTAATGCGTTCAAAACAGAAGAAACACGCCACTTGCACTGAGCTGGTCGTGTACGTAGCTTTCTTGTGCTTTCTGGTGTAAAATTTGCATATCAAACGACGCTTTAACATCGTTGCAGTTCAAACAATATCGCAACTCATATTCTCCGAGTTAACCCCCTAAGCGGCGCCATTCCGTAGGGTGAAACCGGAAGCCCTTCTGGAACTCGGGTGTAGACGTTTAAATCGTCGTTAGCAAAGGGGGTGTCGAAGGGGTATACCTTCCGGAACTGGTGTTCTAAAACTCCGACGGTACACCCTTTTCCCCGCTGTTCCGACGCGCTTGTCTTCCACGTGCACGCCTTTGATTGCGCGTCGACGAACGAGAGGTCGGAAGGCTCTCCCGCCCATCGCACGAAGCTCTCTCTCATCGCACACTCGGTTGTCGACCGATGCATCGCTGGCGGCGTCGATGTGACTCGCTCGCTGGCCGCTTACCACGCTCTACATACGACGTCCCGCCGCCGCCGCCTGCTACAACACACACACGCACGCTCTTCCTACATACAGAGACCCCACCTATACCTACCTGCCCACCGTGCCCTCTTTCTCTATTCTACACCCCCTTCCCCTCGCAGTACATAAATATAGCGCGGGCGCACTTGAATGCGGTCCCGCCATAGCGGCGGGCGCAGCTGAGCTGTGCACGCTTGGAAGCACCGCGACAACTGCCGCTGTTGCGTGCGCCATCGCGCGCTTAGTAAACGCGTAACGTTTGTTCGTGCAACCTCCCGCGCCATGCGTGTGTGTGTCTGTGTCTCTGGCACAATGACACCGCCCCTCCCTCCCCGTACCTGCTAGTGTCATTGTGCGGCGGCGTATCCGCTTTTCGTTCCTTCCATCTTTGTCGGTGCGGTGCAGCCGCTCGAGGCGCCCTTACATTGCGCCGCACTTATGCAAGCCCTATCGCTCGCACTGCACCCAACTTATATATAGTATTGATAGATTGTTAGCTACCTAGTACAGGAACACACACCTGTAACAGCGGTGCTTTAGTATTCGACCTTTCGCGGCCTTGGAAGGCTTTCTGCGTGCTTTGATGCGTTCGGTTACGTAAGTGACCGGGACGGAAGACCTTATGTTAAACGGTTTTGCGGTTTTACGGGAATGGCCGGAGACTTATACGAGGGCATCAGCACTTGTGGCGTCACCTCCTTGCGACATTGTCATTTAGAGCGCAAATAGCTGTAACTGCAGCCGACTCTGTAGAATGGCGTTCGTGTGTACGTACTGCAGTTTACGGATTACCGCGGAGAGGCAGACGAGAGCATCAACTCCAGTGGCGCCATCTTGCAACATCGACGTCAACTGCACCACGACCAAGTCAACGGTACAAATGCAACCTGCCTGCATGGTCTGCAAAGGATCCTGTAGCAACAGTCATTGGCGTTTGGTAGATTTGTTTCTGAAGCACGTAGGTCTCTGGGGATGCAAGCACATCCCCTTCACGTTTCGGTGATACGATAGGCGTAATATTTTATTGAGGTTCCACCAAAAACGGAGAAACAAACCCTTTCGCGAAAGCTGCCACTTTTGTTTCGACTGCAGGGTTTCGGCGGGCGTCCGGATTGACTACACAGTGGCGTGTCGCCGTTCGGTGCACGTTATTACGGAAATGCTGCTCGAATAATTTAGAGTTGGATAATTCTGGTCGCCTCCGCACTGCATCCGAGGCCAGTTGTGCAGTATACATCCCAGCGTATTGTAAAAATGTCACCTCGCCTCTCATATCTGAATCCTTTTTACAGAATTCGTTGTTGCAAGCGTTCACTCCTCCCCAGCCGTAAATCAGGATTGGCTTGGCTCTCTGGAGTGCTAGGCACAAAGCCGTCAATGACGTGCACTTCCGGATATATATATATATATATATATATATATATATATATATATATATATATATATATATATATATATATATATATATATATATATATATATATAGTACGTTGCGATTCTCTTACCGGTTTGGTCTGCGCGGGCGCGATGCATAAGAACCGGTCCTCATCCTAGGGCGGGAATGAATCTTTCGTCACGCTGCGTTGGTTGCGAACGGGCTAAGCACAACATCGCCGACAAGCCAGCTGACAACCGCAGCCTCGCATGACGTACATCGCAAAGGACTGTGAAATCCATGAACGCGTTCACAGTTTAGGTTCTAACAGCCCGGAATTCAACATCCTCGTAATAGCAAAGCTAATAAAATCGAAGAAAAAAGCAAGCAAACAAACAAAACAAATAAGGAACCCCGCGGACAGTTATTTATACGCCATTCCAATATCCGCTATAATATCAGCTACAGAGGGCGTTTGGGCCCGTTGCAAGCTAAAACCCCTTAAACTTCGTAGAGTAGCGCCATGCTTTGAAGAATGCCGCCTCCTCCCCGCGCGCTCTAGCCGAGGCCGACGCCGCGTCGCTATTGGCCTAATAGCATCACTTGAGCCTTCGCGCCTTGCTGCAGCGCCATTTTTGTTCGAGAAGCGTCTACGGAGTGGCGAGGAGCTTATTGTTGGCGCCGTTTCTACGCTCGAGCAGTGTAGGCGGCGCCACGGTCGAGGAGGGAGCGTGAAAGAGAGAAACAAGGAGGAGTGAAGGCGAAGGAGAAGAGTGTGGCTACTTTACGAAGTTTAAGGGGTTTTATTGCACGCCCTATTGCTGGCGGATTCGGTTGCCCTCGAAATCAGTTGTGTACGCTGTGCTTCTTCCTGTTCACGTCACAAGCCTCTTTAGTCGCTATTCCGTTACCTGCAGCACCGCCTCGCCTTTGTTGGTAACGTTACGTTCTTTCGCTTTTGTAGCTCTGCGAGGCGTGACGTCATTAAGGCGGCGCTTCGGAGGCGGCGGCTGCGTAATTAAGGAGCCGCGACCGTGTCCCGTTTGAGCTGCGATCGTTAGGAAGATTGTGGTTTTATGGTGCGACGGCGACGAACTGTCCGCAGACGAACGTCTTCGGTCCAAACTATGTGTGGCCCAAACGTCCGTGGCGACTAACAAGCGCTCTCAGTTCGATTCTTTTTCGCTGTTCCGTCGACCCCAACTACACTGTAATCAGTGGCGCAAAAGCGGTGGCGAAATAGTTAAAATTTTATTTATGTTGTTGCTGTGTTGCTGTTATCCGCTATTTCCAGCTGTAATCGTTGGCGGAAGACATTTCTTGTAGCAGTAGTAACGACTGAAAGTGACGGATAACGGAAATGCGTGTCTCAGTGTGCCGTCACTGCTCGTTGCGCACTTCCTCCGTCCGCTCCTCGGTGGCGCGACCATCGCAGACGCTAAATTTTCTTTCTTTCAGTCAATTGGTGCGCCGCCTTTAGGGTAACGTGCTATACTACGTGTAAGAGAGAGCTACTCGAATATTTTCGCATAGCGTTACCGTTCTACCGCTACCGCGCTCTCCCAACTGCACGTGCGCAGTCGATGGTAGGACGTAACTGCCGAGCGGTGGCGCATATAATTTGGTTCAAGACGGCCGCACACTCCATCCCTGTAACTCCCGAAGCAATTTTCAGGCATGCTTAAAGCGTTACCGCATTGCGCAGCGAGGCTGTAGTTCGTTCTCACCGGGTCTGCGCAGACCGGTAGCGGAATGCGATCGCTCGCTCTGCTCGACTCTGCCGTCGCTATTCGCTCGCGAAACTTCTTGTGCCGGCACTTCCGCCATGTTTGAAACGCGGCGCGCGCCGAAGGAATGCGCGGTGTAAAAAACGCTGTCAGCTGTCTTTTCTTGAACGCTGCTTTTCGCGCGCTCTACTTAAAGTCGACGGTGCTTCCGGCTTTCCCTTTTCATATTTTTTTTTTTGCACTGTTATATCTGTCTAGCAGTCAGTTGGTCGATCAGTCATGAATTATGTATGCCTTTATTCTGTGTCTTCGTAATCCGTTCAGCGTATCTTTTTTTTTTGTTGTTGTTGCTTTCTCTTTCTTTTTAATGGGATCCGTGCTTCATCTCACAAGTCGTTCGCAGCACGGTGGAAACTACGGGACTCCTTAGCCAATCGGAAGGCCGAATGTGCCTCGAGATGTGTTCGTCCGCGCCGCGTCGTCTGCTCAGCGGCTACTGAATTTGTGGTGTATGATGTGCACGCGCAAAGGTTTTAACATGTCACTTATCGCTGTAACGTATCATGTGCCGAGCAAAATAAAAAGAAAGAAAAACAACAACAACAAAATTCTAATCTCGCCGCTAACCAGACGGTTACGCCCGGAACTATATTCCGTTGCGCAAGGACATTGCCTGTGCACGCCTCGCACCTTCGGCAGCGCTGCAGACGACTTTTGAGGTGGAGTGTAGTTCGCGTCAGTTATCTTTTTTTTTTCTTTCAGTTAGAAGTCTTACTCCTACAGTTGTTATAATATAAAACGGAAGCAATTGGTATCTTAGGGAGCACTTCACGTAACATATGCTTTAACGATACTGCCCAAAGTCCTCCGTGAACATTAGAGCAACGTTTTAATCGAATTATAGTGTGGTCCGCTGTGTTGACTCAAGGTCATTGGCCTTCTGCTGCTGAGCACAAGGTTGTAGGTTCGACACCCTGCCGCGACTGCCGCACTTCAATGTGGGCCGAAGGCAAGAACGCTCGTGTACGCTTATGTTTAGCGGCGCGTTAAAGAAGCTGAGCTGGCCACAACAATCAAACCGGTATGGAGTTTACTATTTACATAACCTAATATTGAATTTTGATTATATTTAATGTGTTTAATCTTAATTTCATAAATTACGTATAAATGATATCTTAGGTTAAGTGAAGGCAGCCTTGTTACACAAGTTGACGTGTGATGGGATGCCAACTTGACTGGTGGATAAGCAACCGTGAACCATTTCAAGCTATCGTCTATGACAGAAAAGCAGTGCGAATCAGAGAGAATTCCATTTTGTTTTTCGCTGTCCGCCTTTGTCGGGTGTCATCTCATCGGGTAGAAAATTCGCGGCGCGGGAACGAACCGACAAACAAATAAATAAATAAATCGTGGTGGCAAGGCAGATGTTTGAGAAAAACAAGAACTGGAAAAAGAAGCGAATGAATGAACAAATCGATCACTCGCTGACGCTAAATAGGAAGAGTCTAGATAAAAGTGTTTAATTCAATTATACCCTAGTAGCACACTTGTTGCGTAACCTTGCACGGGTTCATTTGGTGCGCGCGCATTGCTTCGTAACCTCTTGTTCTCCTTTTAGTCCTGTTTTTTTAAGCCATCGCCACATTTCCTCCTCTTTCGCGCATAGCGACAAGGGATCAGGGGAGCACGGTCGTAACAGTTTTTCGTGAAGCACGCGACAGGCGTTGACAGGGAAGCCCAACATACCGTCGCAAACCGGTCAGCATCCGCTGCAACCAGTTCGCGGTCTCCATCTTGTCAATCGTCTGTGTCAAACGGGCTGGCGGGCAGACGACGTTCGAAGCGTTGAATTGCTGCTTCTGCTACATCGGGAAACAAAAAAAGGTACGGGGTGTGTGAGTGTGAGGGGAGTTGGGGGGAAGGAGGTGTATGCTGTCTGCTGTAAGCCTGACGCGAAGTAATCTTCGAAGAGGATTGAAAGAACGAAGAACAAAACGCCAAGGAGAGATTGATTGGGGAGATGGGGGGGCGAGAGTATGGCGGAGGTCTCTAGGAGTATAGAGACGCGAAGCAGATTGCCGTCTGCTGTATGGTAGTAGCACCGAAAGGAAAGGAAAGAAAGTTGGAGGGCGTTATTTTTGGAAGGCCCCTCTGTGGGCCCGACTGCGTCATCTCTCTTCCTGGTGCCTTGTAGACAAAAGGAAGCGGCAACAAAGCGAATAAAGGCAGAACGGAAGTAAACAAAACAAATAAAAAGTGGGGAGGAGGGGCTTGCGAAGCGGCGCTTAGGTAACGGCTAGCGTGTGCCAGAGTAACGGCAGTCGCGACGTCTGCGGCGGGCATCGTCTACAGACGACACCAGGACGTCTGGTTGAGGAAAGGAAAGGAAAGGAGTGAAGGCTGGCGCCCTCTTTCGTCGTCTGCTGTCGTTTATTACCGTTCGTCTGGTTTTTGCTGTTGTTTTCGCGAAGATTACGGTCCGCGCAATTTTGTTTCATTGTGGCGAGCACGTCGGACAAGCCTACCGACTTCTGGTTCTGGGCGAGCAGGGACAACTTTGTTTTAATGGTGTCCAACTAGGGCTCTGGTGGGCAGCGTGGAAGCTGACCTCATTTACGAGCTGTAAGGGGGGAGGGGAATAAAGAAACTTTATAAAAAAGATGAAATCGAAGTTCGCCTGGGCGGTTGTGAGCGCGTTCGCTAAGCCTCATCTTTTTCGCATCTTAACCAGATGCATCTTAACCTTCTGTTCGTTTGTTTCTTGCTTGTTTGCCCGCTTCCCGTAATCCGCACTTGAGAGCTCGTTCTTTTCGTGGTTGTTCGCCCGCTCCTTTGAATTCGGGATTGGATCTTTTGAGACTTCGTTAACGTGCCGATTGTTGCCCGTGAAAGGGATTGAAAACGCACCAGAGTGGCTCACAGTAACCACGCCGGCACGCTTCTGGTGCAACAAGCAACTCGTGAAGTTGACGCAACCGAAGATAAGCAGCGTTCCCTTGTTTATGTAGACGCGATATCTGTACTAGAGCCACACAGCGCTACTCTTGATGACCTACCTACTCATTCAAGCGTACTAACTGCGGAAGTCTTGATCAAAAACGGCTGAAGGTCACGCGAAATTCACGGGGGAAAAAAAAACAAGAAAAAAAAATGAAATACGAAATCGCGCGTCTGCTGCGACGCAACGGTTATCTGACAACCGTGCTTTCTGTGTTATAGGCTACGGATCGCTATATTATGTGGGTAGTGAAATAATGAGGTAGAGCAAAAAACGAAATAAAGAACAGAGAGGGATAGAGAGAGAGAGAAAGGAGGGATAGAACATGACGCATACGCTGTTATCTCTGCGTTAAGTTCCTCTCTGACATCGTTTTTTATGTATACGAACTTAATCAATCAATCATGCAATCAATCAATCAATCGTTTATTTAACGTGCCCTGGAACAACCCTAAGGCCTGAGTGCTGGCGCACAGGTAGAAAAAGAAATGAACATAATTACTACTACTACTACTACAGATAATAATGATAATAATAACAATAATAATAATAATAATAATAATCTTACATGACCGGTGTAAGTTGAATGTGAACTACGAAACTGTGTCAGCGCGCGTTACGTAAAGGCAAGCGGAAAATGAGCGACAACGGAGGCGACGTCCTTGCCGCGGTCTTTCTACGTACGCGTTGGCTTCGCCGAAGCCGCTGCAGCGCCTCGAAAGAAAAGGAAAAGGAAAAATAAAAATGCGATTCACGGGTATGGGCCGCGTGCCTATGAGTTGCAGTTCGGGCAAAGAGGAAGGAGCTAATAATAGTCTCAAGGAGCGGAGAGCGGGGGGGGGGGGGGGAGGGAGAGGCGAGCCTAAAGCAACAGTAACGCCAAGCCCCCCGGGCCGCGCGCACCAAGGATGCGATACCACGTGTTTCCCCAAGGAGAGCACGCGCCAGCGATCCCGTGGGCGCTCGGTTTACGTTTAGCGGATCCCGCTTGTCGGAGGTACGTGAAAAAAAAAAAAAAAAAGCATTCCTATTCGGAGACATGCCCGATTGTTCGCGATTGCGTTGCTCTGAATCAGTGCGGACGCATTTCGCTTATTTATTTGTTCTCTCTCTCTCTTTCCACCAAGTTTCTCAAGCAAACAGAAGGTTGTTGTTGTTGTTGAGGTGGAATTTGCTTTTTCGTGTTCCTACGCTTCTGTAGTTGCGTTCTCTAGCGGCAAATAAGTGTTTCGGGATGTTGTTGTCATTGGTCTCTTTATCAACTGTTAACACACACACACACGCACGCACACACACACGTACGCACACATACAAATGGTCTGAATCGCCGCTAAATCGTCAGTCTTTGGTTCAAACAAAGCTCGCATATATTTTAAAAACCCAAGTCCGACATTCTGTACAAATTTGGTCGAATGGGCTTTTTATTTGACGGAATGCAATTAGGTATTAGTAGTTAATTTCTTTAATTGTCGATGGTCGAGTGCAATGTACGCATTACCACGCTATGCAAGTCAGGAAAGCTGCTGCTGCCTTCTTTTTTTTTTTCGCAACGACGCACCCATGATAACCCACATTTGAGCCATTTGTTCGCTTTGTAAAGCAAGGTACCAAGGTACGAGCTTCCAAGAGCTCGTAACAAGTTCCAACACGTCGTAAACACGTCCCGACAAGGTGCGATCAGGCTCCAACACAGCTCGCAACACGTTCCAACAAGTTTTCTTTAGCTAGGTGTGAACGAAACGTTGCAACAAACTTCCAACACGTTCCAACAAGGGTCCCCCACCAGATCACAGCACGTTCCGACAAGTTTCCTCCCCCACAACGTTCAACAAAGATGGCGCAGCCACCTTTTTTTTTCCGACAGGACTCCGGCAAATCTGACGACTCTAACGCACATCTGTTTCACCCGTTAAAGAAGGGCAAAGCTACGCGGCTTCTTTCAGCAGATGGCGGATCACCTCTCTGCCATGGATGGATGTATGGGTGTTATGAGCGTCCCCTTTGGAACGGGGCGGTGGGTTGCGCCACCAAGCTCTTGCTATTGTATTGCCTAATGTCCTACCTAGCTCAAAAAAGAAAAAACACTATGAACTCCCACAACCAAAATTTCTCAACCCCTATTGCTAACTTTGCTTTTGTACTCCGTTTTTTTTTTTTGCCGTTTCCCTGCTTTTCTTCCACCAATCCTCCAATCGCCTTTTACTAATCCCTATTGCGGACATGTTTACTTTTCCACTGCTCTCGCTGAACCCAAGGGCTTCAAGGAGGCCAGTGGTGCCTAACTCGACCGGTGGGCAGACATCTTCACATTCTAAGAAAACATGCGCCATAGTTTCCCTATCTTTACCGCAGCAAGCACATGCTTCTTCTTCCGTCTTATATCTCGCTTTATAGGCGCGTGTTCTAAGGCATCCCGATCTCGCTTCGAAAAGTAATGAGCTTCCCTTTGAGCTATCATAAATTGCTTTGCCATCTTCCCGTCCGATGCGCCACCCGGTGGCCTCCGGCGCTTTCTTGCACTGCGGGCGGCGGCGGGAATGCAGGCCAAGCTGTTCCAGAGTGGGGCCGGGCCCGCTGACGACTTCGCGCTAAAAGGACTCGCTCGGGAGCGAGAGCACCCGGCTTGTCACGAGCCGGCGACGAAACGGGGTCACGAGTTTCGCGCGCCGCTTCGGCGTCGTCGTCTTCTCGCGTCCATTGCATCACCCTTGCAGAAAGTATGTGCGCGCTTCGCTTCTCGCACAGGTATGCACTGTACTAAGAGGAGGCGCACGCCTCTCTTGCTTGCCGGCTTCAGCTGTAGCTTCGAAACATGGCCTCCGAGATAAACCCCGCGAAAGTTCGGGGGTGATCTCGGAGGCCATGGTTCGAACAGCGCGCCTTATCTTTCGTCAGACAGATGGCGCGGACTTTTTTTTGCGTGCGTAGAAGCGTACATAACGATAACGTTGCACGCCGTGGTCGGCTCCAATGGCTGTGGAGTTTGCATGGGCTGCTGACCATGAGGTCCCGGGCTCGACTGCTGCTCGCGGTGGCTGCATTCTGGTGGAAGGGGCGGGGCACGATTCGGAAACGCTTGTGTACTTACTTACACCGTACGTTCAAGGACCCTAGCTGGTCGAAATTGTCTGGTTTTGTTGTGAGAATGTGTGTGAAAAAGATATTTAGGGGTGCTGTACAGGCTCGCCAATCTGTAA
Source organism: Dermacentor andersoni (assembly GCF_023375885.2). NCBI lineage: Eukaryota > Metazoa > Arthropoda > Arachnida > Ixodida > Ixodidae > Dermacentor > Dermacentor andersoni. Next base: position 147,702,668 of record NC_092820.1, read on the forward strand.
AATTCTGACCCATAATTGTATAATGCCTGTCTATTCGAGAAAGTTGCGCGCAGAGATCCCTAAAGAATTTATCCTTGCCCTATGCGTATTTAACGAGTTTGCGCCTCAGTGGCTTGCCGCCTACTTCGTCCACTTCAAAAAAAGAAGAAAAAGAAAACTATCCCGTAGCAACCAAACTGCGTTTATCGAGGTACGGGAAGTTGGCGTGGCTACGGTTTCGGTTGCGTGTATACCGGAAAAAAAATTCCGCAGAGTGCTGGCGTCTTTCTTGCACACGCCTCCACCCCCCCCCCCCCCCCTCCCTTCCCCCATTTTCTTATCCCACCGTCACCACGCAACCGCAGCGCATTCTCGGAGGAGGAAACGACGGTTCGCTAGGAGTTCTGTAACTTCCGCCATCTTTTTTTTTTTTTTTCGCTTTCGCCAGCCCGGCTCGCGCACACGTACACAAATGCGCGCGTGCGCCTGCAGACCGCGTACTCGTAAATCCTATAACGTCCTCGAAGGCGACCCACTTTCCGTGGAGACGACGGCGACGTTTGACCGTCACTCGTACGTCCCTCTTGCGCGCGCCTTGCGTACATGCCCGTTGTCACGGCTGAGAGAAGAGTCGTGGATTCTCGGGCGTGGAATGGTCGTGACCGCTAGCTGAACACGGACGACACTACGGCGACCAAACTCACGCGCGTAAGAACCACGTACGATTGAAGATAGGTAAGATGATAGGCAGAGTGGTTAAACAGAGATATACAGAGAGAGAGAGAGAGAGAGAGAGAGAGAAGAAGGAAGGAAGGTTAGGGAGATTAACCAAGGACGTGCCCGGTTGGATACCCTTACACTTGGGTAGGGGGAAACGCCGAAGAAAATATGAGAAGGAAAGAGAAGCAAAATAATAGAGAACCAGTAATTGTAAACACATTCGCAGAGGAATGTCCGCTGTCACAAGCGATCGTGCAGTCCAGTATATTTTTCGAGAAGCTCGGAATTGTGGTTTTCGAGGCCTCTTTTGCTTGCAAGAATGCATAGGCCACGGTCCCAGTATCTTTTCCTCCGATATCGCTGTATTGTCGAAACGGCTGATAGAGGAGCACAACGTTTCGCGTCAAATGATACGCGGTGGCACAGAAGGTACTCAGAGACTCGTCTCGCACCCGCATCAATTGCACGCCGCACTGTGGAGGTTAACCAGAGACGCTGTACAATTGGCTACTATGTTCAGGTTAAATACTCTTCTCTGGGTGTTGGAAAAGGCACTAACGTTCCAAAAACTCACGCGCGTAAAAAAAACGTACGATTGGAGAGAGATAGAAAAAAGATATGACATAGTTGCCGAAGCGCATAGACAAGCAAACCAAGACTTTCACGCGATAATAGTGCAGCGAGCCTGCGGTACCAAGGACTTACGGTACCGGGCCTTATCAGTCTACTGCGCCAGAACAAAAAGCGTGTCTTTACGTCATTTAGACGTATATGGAAAGTCTACTTACGTTTTCAGGTAAAGGAAGCGCGCGGTGTCTCAAATCTAATGCTCATAATTTTTTCCATAACTAACCGCAAACGTGATTTATAATATTACGATTGTGCACAAGGTGAACCTGTTCAATATATGCGGGCTTCTATTTTCAAGCGTTCCTGCTACTCGCCCTGATCACATTTGATCGCTAAATATAGCAGGTTGCTAAGCCGGCCGGAAGCCTTCTAGGCCCTATGTTAGTAATGTTACGGTTCACTGTTAACGGTTCATGTTATATGTTGCGTTCATGTTCATGTTATGGTTCATGTTAACGGATGCCAAGCGCCTGAAACTCCACGCGTCTAATCGTCACGTTCGTCAAACTCCACGTTCGTCAACGTGTGTTGACCAGTGTGTTGACCCGACGGGACCTACGCACCCCACCACTACTGCCCCAGTGAGTGGTTTCTCTCCGAATTTCCTCTGTGTGGGCTGACCAGTGTGCCGACAAGGCTCTCCACCAGGGAGCAAGCTAGAATGAGGTTTCCCGGATGGTGTAGGGTATAAGAAGGCAAGCGATACGCCACGTTGACATCTCCTCTGCTCTTGCATGCAAGAGCCCGCACGCCGAAAGTTTCCGTACTTTTTTTTTTTTTGTCTTGGAGCGCACTGCTCGCCCGTAACGATGTATTAAACTTCCTTCATTGTTTTTTACAACACCGCGTCTTCCCTGCCGAGCCCTCTTCTATGGCTAACCTGGTTCGGGCTCCAAGCAGTCGCTGTTGAAGGTCGCCGATACCCCGTCCCCGTACCGACTGGTACCAGCTCTTAACAGTAATCAGCGAGAGGGTCTATAGACTAACGCATTAAGTCCGCTGATACGTTTCAAAGCGCGTCATCGCCGTTCGCGTGAGCTACTCGCCCCGTTGGCAGCCAGATGCCGATCCAAAGCCATGTGGCGCGTGGCGGTTTTCATTCTTCGCGTATACGCGCAAGTCTAGTAGCTCGACTGTTGGCGCGCGATCAAGTCCGACGTCGCCGGCGGCGCTGCCTCGCTCGTTTCGTGCACCGTTTAGTCCGGCTAATAAAGGTTTTTATACCGGCGCGTGCGTTTCCGCCAAACCGCCGTCGCGATATGGCCTTCCCGAGCTCGCCGCCGTAAAAACGTGGTAACAGAAGGACGCGGCGACGAGCTCCCCGCGCGCCACTTTAGTTGCGTGCAGCGAACCCTTACGTAGCGGGTAACAACAACAAAGAAAGATGACATTCATTCGTTAACGCCCCAAGTTCCCTAATGTCATTTTTCTTTCTTCCGTGGCGCTGCCACGTGCACACATTTAATGACATATGACGCGGTGATGTGTGTAATCCGCCTTCACGAATAGTGCAAATGTAAAAGTTAAGTGTGCAAGTTAGCTTGAGCTTGTTGCTGTGCTTTTACAACCGTGTGGTGACTTTGGCCATTGCGTGTCAAATATTCGAAGCTCAAAATGAACATGGCGCCTGCCCCGTCGAAGCCGTTGCGGCTTAAAGGGGTCTTGCGGTTAAGTATGGTCAAATATTTTAATCGACGTCCAGCTACATACTATGGTTGCGTTCACTCTCTTCTTTGCGTTGTATTTCCAGTGCCGCCATCGTTTTTCAATCGCCAACTAGCGCGATTGTCGACTTCACTGAGGTGCGCCCAACTTCCGCGTGTGGTTGGCAGCGCGAGCTGGCCGAAGGCGCGCGCAGGCGCGTCAAAGTGGCACGCGCCGCCCCCACCCATGTGGTTTGCCCCCCTCCCCCTCTCCCCCTTCTCCTCTCCCCCATGCGGAGGCCGTTGGGGAGAGCCCGCTCGCAACCGATATATAGCCGGGCGCACGCAGCTAACTTGGAGCCATCCTTGCCAAAGCCGCGCTGCGAGTTCTTTTTTGGTCTCTCTATCCGGGGCTTTCACCAAGGCTAACGACGCCGGCACACGTGACCGGGCCCTCTACGCAGCGCATGCTCCCTTGGGCACGCGCGCGCACACACACACACACACGGGCGCAGGCATTGGCGCGGAGCGCGCGAGAGGACTTCCGTATACGAAATAAGAGCGTCGCTCGTGAACTTTTTTATTTGTTTGTTTGTTTTCTTGGCCGGGACGGCGTTCGTGCGTTGGACACGAGTTGGACGCACGTCTGTATGCACGCAAGCGCCTTAGCGCTTGCTCGCTTCGCGATTCGTGCGCGTCACTTCGGCGAGTTTCCTCCGCTCTTTCTTTTTCGTGAAGGGCGACGTTCGGATGAAAAAAAAAAAAAAAAAAGAAAGGAAAAGAGAAAAGAAGGAACTCGCGGTTTTCGTCGTCGTCTTTTAGTTGGCCTCACGTGTTATTTGTTTCGTCTGCAATCTTTACCGAATCTTTGTTCGATTCAGAAAAGGTGCAAGTGGTGCAAGTTGCGTGGTGTGCCGGGTTGCACCATGCACCCACTGCGAGGTTCAAGGGTTCAACTGCCCCGCGGGCGGCACCTTTCGTTTGCACCCCGTTCAATTCGAGCACGGGAGTGCGCCGTTAACAAGTGCAGAAGGTGCGGAGAAACTTGACTGAATTGAATAGACCTCAAATCTTGCGGTGTGGTGGGACGCGCGGAAAGCCGGTAATTGGTTTTGCGAAGAAAACCGGATGAAAAGAAAAAAAAGAAAGTAAGAAAAGCTACTTGTGCAGCGACAATTTGGACTTCTGCCGTCAGTATTGCCAAGATTAAAGAGAGAGAGAGAGAGAGAGAGCAAATTTGGAGTGTCGTACTTATTGGTCGCGCCAGTTATGCCTGCCCGTTTCTTGTGTCTTGATTTCGTCTCCTTCTTGCGAAGAAGAAGCAGAAAGGGGAGAGGGCCGCGATGGGAGGAAAAGAGGAGGCTAAAGGTGCGAACTTTGGCTGTTCAAGCGCGTTTCCTCGAAGCCGTCATTTTAATCTTCCCCGCCTCCTTGCTTTCATTCCGCTGTTTCTTCCTCCTTCCTCATTTCGCCCGCGTATTCACATTTCACATGAAAATCGGCCAGCCTTTCGTCTTCCTCTCCGTGAGCTGACCACCCCTCGCTTGCTCATTTATTCACGTGTATAGTTTTTTTTCTTTCCCCGGCATCCTTCGTCCCTTCAGTACGGCATCTGTGATCGAACGGCGCTGATCTTAGAGGCCGTGGTTTCTTTTTTCTTTTTTTTTTTTTTATACGTCTGCTTTTCGCCGTCCTTCTTCCTCCCGTTCTCAATTTGTCGTCTGCTTTCTCCCGTGAGACACCAGCGCCGCTACGCGGGTTTTGTTTTCTACGCGGGCGGCTTGCGCGGCGATTTTCTTCGTTTTTGTTTTTTGTGTTTCTTCTCACCGCCGTGAACACGCCTGCATGCGTGCCTAGCGCCGGCATCTACACTTTAGTCGGTCGGTCAGCCCCGCATCGAAAGGACGAAGACAGAGTCTCCTTCACCGAATGGCACACTTTTCTCTCTTTCTTTCATCCCTTCTTTCTATTTCCCAGCGGCTCTGTGCTCGCTGAAGCGGCATCAGTGATGCGTTGTTCACTTCCTTGGTGGCGGGGGCCGCAACCACCAACGCCCCGCTTCGCCGCATCAACAGGCAACCATGGGCAACGACGGCGACGAGCTTTCTTAAAGCGCGGTTCCTCACGAAAGGGGAGTGCTTGCGGGACTGCGCACTTCACTTACGCAGTACCGGCTTGGCTTTGCTTGGTTGCTCGGCCTCTGCGAGACGGCGCGGGAAAGCACTTCTCGGCAGCGCTTTTGTCGGTTGAACCCGCGCTTATTCAAAGGGAAAGTGGCGATAACGGGAGAAGGAGGGGGCGTCGGCGTTGCAACCTGATAAGTGGAGGAGGATATCGAGAAGGAAAGAGAGAGACAGGCGAAGAAAGGCAGAGAGGTTAAACCAACCGCACGTCTGCGGTTTGCTACCCTGCACTGCAGTGAAAGGGCGTGTAACGGGGCGGAAGTGCGGAAAGAAGGAAGGAGCGAAAAAAAAGTGATAATAGTTGCGTGCACACTTGGGAAGTTGCGCACCGAAGTCTATAAACGGTCGCAGAGACCTGTCGACTTGTTTGCACTGGAACGACGCCCGCATTGCTTTCAGCCCCATTGACGCTTGCAGCCATGGTCCAAGGATGTTTGCCTCTGAAAAACACTCTCGGCTCTAGCCCGTTCAAGGGGGTTCGGAGGGGTTGGCGCGTGAACAAAGGAAGGGCCTAGGAGGTCTACACTAGTATCTCCGGTTCCACAAGGCTCGCGCATGGGTGTATGGGTAGCAGAAATAAAGAACGGATGCAGGGAACCGAGGGAACATCAGGGAAAGAAAAGCGAACAAAGAAACGAAAGAAATGAACCAATTGAAGAAAAAGAAGGTTCGACGAAGACGTAATAGAACGCGGGGAAATGAAATAATGGACGAACGAATGAAGAACGCATGGAGAGAACGAGCGAATGCAAGCAAGAAGCAATTATTTGTGAAAATATGGGCGAGAGGGCAATGGGGGGGGGGGGGGGGGGGGGCGTAAAGAAGCTCCGCTGACTAGCAGGCAGCTCGCGGCTTCAGCAGGCACCTCGTTCTTCTTCAGCCCTGGTCTTTTGCGCCTTGCTCTTTACTCATTCAACCTCTCTTTCGTTTGTTCCACATCTCCCCATCAGGAGGCGGGGCTGTTCGTCTCCTACTTCTGGGCCTTCGTTAGATTGCTTCTGCCCGGCGGCGCCTCGTGAGGAACCGTCTTGTCGTTCGTCTTCATATCCGACTTGCTCGGCCGGTCGCTGCGCAGTGGGGCCCTCGCGGGCACTGGGGACTTGGGAAGTCGGTCATGCAGTTGCCCCGAGGAAAAAAACTTCCTTTCTTCTCTCTTCGCTTACTTGTGTGTGTGTTTCCCGACGCAGTGTCGTTATCGCCGAATGGGCTGCCTGCCGTCTTATTGGGGGATTGTTTCTGTGTGAAGGGGACACGGTCGTCGCGCACGCGCGCGTCATGTTTAGAAGCAGTGGACACAGGGTCGGGCCGGCAGCCATCGGCCGCCTTCGCGGCGGGAAAGGCGATTCCAGGCAGTTCTTGTGAACATATTAGCCCAGCCGAGGTTGCGCGGGCTAACCTCACCTAATCTATCCCATCTTTAATATTGGCGAACGCATGCATGCTGGTGCATTTTGCATTACGACGTTTCGCCGCGTGAAGGTTGTAGCAAGTGGGTGCACGATTGCGCAACCGAACTTTATTTAGCCTAGCCTAACCTAATCTGTTGTCTTTATTGACGGCGAACGGATGTCTCCTGGCTCATTTTTCCCCAGTTGATGGTCCACTGTGCGGAACTTAACCTAATATAGTTTAACTATACATGCTGTCTTCAATATTGAACGCACCTGTTCTGTCGCTCTTTGCGAGAGATAAGGAGTGCGCATATAATTAAGGAGCCTGAGTTTAGCACCCTCGCGAACACTTGTTCTGTGCTCTGGACGCACCCTCAAACATTGCAATCGGTGTCGTCGGTTCCCACCATGTCGCGAGTCGATAGGTTCGCGTACTCCAACACACAGTGAGAGAGAGAGAGAGAGAGAGAGAGAGATAGCTTTGTTGAATGTCTCTCTCTCTGACAGGATTATAGGACAGACCTTAGTATACTTTAAACTACAGAGGTAAGCCGGGCGTTCAATCAAATACCCGTCGCAAACCTATTGCTGGTCTTATGATGTTCAGTTGCTGCAACTTGCGCTGTGCTTTATCTGCAGATAACCGGTTGAATTTCAGCCCAGTAGTTGTAGCGAGTGCGGCCCCGTGAAACGCTACGCTTGGTTTGCATCATACTGCGCGCGCCGAAAGCCCGAAGTGGTCGTGCTTTCCCGGAACCTTCTACAATGCATCAAAGAGAAAGCGTAATTAAGGAGAGAAAGAGAGAGAGATGGTGAAGGAGATAATTAAGTATCTGCCATCGCCGAGCATAGAACGGCGTTGAATTATAAGCCTGCGCGTTGGCTTTCACGGCCGCGCACGTCTTTCCTCCTTCTTTCGGCGATGTATTACAAGGTAACTCGGCGCATGCCCTTCTGCGAAGGATAACTTGACGTAGCCCTGAATTAAGGAAGCATAGGCGAAAGCGAAAAGAAAGCAACAGGCTATTCAAAGGAAGGCGCTTGATCGGATTTGAAAGAGGCGGACTTTCCCTAAGAAAACACTTGTTGTTGGTCTCGCGTGGGCCGTCATCGAATGGCCGTCGACAAAATGACTCGGGATCCCGGCCACGGCGGCCGCATTTCGATGGGGTCGAAATGCGAAAACACCCGTGTACTTAGATTTAGGCGCACGTTAAAGAACCCCAGGTGGTCGAAATTTCCGGAGTCCTACACTACGGCGTGCCTCATAATCAGTAAGTGGGTTTGACACGTTAAACCCCATAATGTAATTTAATTTAATTTAAAACGACTTGGGAACAGGGCTGCCGCCTGCAATACTTCCGCTTGTGCGTGAGCTATGTACATTGCGCGTTACTCGTTATGCGTCTTCATGACCGTTGTTGTCATGATCATCACCAGCCTAGTTAAGCCTAGTTCTTTTTCCTAATGCTCCCACCAGTCACGCCTGTTTCCACGCCAGCTTAACGAATCTCCATAACCCTACTTCTCCATGCTATTCTCGTACTCGCCGACGACGTTTTCCTCAGCTTCTGCCTTACATTACGCTACTCTGGTCGACCACCGTGTCGTCTGTTCTGCGCAATGTAGTCTGTACGGTGCTGTCTGCTCTACGTTGCCACCTCTTCTTTTATTCCGTGCAGCACCACGTCGTCTGTTCTGCGCAGTCTGTGCAGGGTCGTCTGTTCTACGTTGCCATCCATTTTTTTTTTAAACTCTGATGGACCACGCGTCGTCTGTTCCGCGCAATGTCGTCTGCCCAGCGTCGTCTGTTCCACGCTCCATTTCGTCTGCCCAATTCTTCCACTTTCTCGTAATTTCGTCTCCTATAGCACCGTATTCATACGAAATTCGCGGATGAAGACACGAACGATTATCTCCGCAACTGCGTCGCCGATCAACCAAGCGATTAATTCTCAAAGCTGCGGATTAACTTCTTAAGGCTGGAGGACTCGAAGCGACTAATCGACAGCGTTCCGGGAAGCCTTAACTTTAACGGCCTCTAAGTACGGTTATTCTTCTATGTACGAAACCTTAGTGCGTTGCAATCATCTCAATAAGGTCGTTTCGTCGCCGCTCTGTCCATCAGGCGTAATGGCTCCAACGTCGCGGAGACTTCCTCGTACTCAGCTTATAGCAGTTTGCTTCCGAGGTTGCGATTAGCTTATCATGACCTCCGCGGACGGCTGCCGCCTTATTCTTTGTTTTCAAGGCCGCGTCCGGATCTCGGGAGCAATCGTGTAATAGGGCGGCCATTCTTTGTGTGCACACACCCGGCGTTTGCCGAAAACGCCGCCAGTGAGAATAAAGCGCCCATCTGAAGAAACCTTCTTCTCAATCAAAGATGTGCACGGTCTCGGATGTTACGCGAGGGAAGCCTAAAGCAAGCTCGTGAGAACTTTAAGGCTTTATCTCAGAATTACGAACATTGAGTGTCGTCACAAGTCAGGTCTACTCTCTTGACTGTTTCCTTTATTTATTATTATTATTTTTTGAATCTTTTCCTTGTGCGTCCTTGACCGAAGTCATGCTCGTGACAAGAATGTCCCCACCTCCGCTCAAACGCCCGGTCTTGAAACATTGCCGCCCCCTTCTTTCTTTTTGTTTCCTGCTCGCAAGTTGTAATTAGTGCCAAGTGAAATGGGATGCTCTTGCTGGCCGACGAACGACTTTCACTAAGGAGTTTTTCCTTCTTTTTTTTCTAATTTGCAGTCAACCTCGCTGGCCATGGCAAAGTGGACATGTCCAACTTCGAGCTTCTCCGCGTTCTTGGCACGGGAGGTGAGTTTTGGAAACGTTCTCTGATTTCATTTTGCATACGGGCGCCTTAGGTCACGTCGCCCACCATGAGAAGCGCTTGACTTTCACCATTAGGTTCTCTGTACATATTGGTGCGATGATTGTACGGTTGTACTTAACCGCGATCTCTTAGCGACTTCTGTAATGCTCAGTCTTTTTTGCAGTTGCTCTAAATTTAGACGATACCAGAGGGAAAAAAAAGAAAGCTAACGTGATTCGAGTCTAAATGAATTTGCGAAAGCAAGTTCCATGGAAACTGAACTTCATATTTCTACATGAACCAGTGCGAGTTCAGTTTCATATGCAGGGGCTCCCAACTATCATGCATCAAGATTTAAAACTATGAATATGCCACGTAGCTGGACAGAACCAAGGTAATGTTGTTTGCCGTCGCTTGGAGATACTCAGATAATGTTTTGCGTTCCGCCTAATTGCACTATTAGTCCTAATTATTTATAGACTTCCCAAATATTGTAATGAGATTAAAAGTATCAATGAGAAAATTGTAGATAAACATAAAAAAACTCTGTGGATACTGCTTTTTGTTGCTCAATATGTGCTTCATGGTGCATGGTATTTGGGACACCCTGTATACACTTCAGTAAGGTCACAGGTAGTCAGTGAGCCATAGGCAGTCAGTGAGTCATAGGCAGTCAGTCGGTCAGTCAGTCATGGGCAGTCACAGCCAGTCCGCCGCGGGTACTCAGACTGTCATAGGCAGTCAGTCACAGTCAGTGTAGCGTAAGCGACCGCTCAAAGGGCGCCTCCGTAGGAGCGCTACTTTGAAAAATCGGATACATTTTTATGGAGAGAAAGTATGACTAAATGAGAAAATAATGAGGCTACAAAACATTAAAAAAAAAAAACGAGAGGCTACAAACCATTTTAAAAAAAACGAAAGAGAGAGAAACGAAAAGAAAATACAGAAGAAAAAAAGAACTCAACGAGCAAATCGCATTTTATCACACGGCGAAGTAGCCAGATAGAACATAAACTCGTACAGGTTTCTTTTTCGGCGCGTTTTCCGTGCTACGCGCAACGGCCTGGTTTACAGAAGCAAGAAGAGCGTGTCCAATGGCGAGCCAATTACTTGCCGAGCAGGAGCTATCACCCCTCCCCCTCCCCCTGCTTCTTTTCTTCCCTTTCTTTCTTTTTTTTTTCGTTGTTGTTTGTACGAGGAAGACGGGATGCGGGTCTAACCTGACAGCGACGTCATCTTACGCTTACCGCCGGACAAGCCACTTAGAGCATATATGTATGCGGCTACATAAAGGAAGTATCAAAAACGGGCGCGTATTGCTGACAGCTGTTGCTTCGTCACAGCGGGGGAAAGGCCGTGCTGTACTTTCGCTCATTCTTTCCTGGCTTTCTTTCGTTTCTTTCTTTCTTTTTTTCTTTCTTTCTTTCTTTCCTCTCATAGCGGCACTTTTCCACGGCGCCCTCCGCTGTCCTACTTTATCCCATTCGCTCCAGTGGTTGCTGCGAGCGAGCGAGCGAGCGTGGATAGAGAAGCCGAGCGAAGCTTGACGACGCGACGAGGACACACAATGCGCCCGCAGCGCCACCTGTCCGTTGCAGGACGAAGCGGCTACGCCCGGACCGACCGAATGCGGAATTTGGAGGCTCCCGAAGTGGCTTTCCCTCGCGAACATTCGTTCGGACGCTCTGTAGACTTCGTCGCGGCGTCGGAGACACCCTCTTTTTGCGCTGTGGCTGCCGCCTGGTGGAGCCGCGTGCGCCAGCTGCCCCCGTCTCGGCTTAATTGAATACCAAACAACCGGCAGGGGAGGGGTTGGCATCAGTCCAGTCTTTGGAACAGGGAGGGGCGGGCCAGCCGTTGAGTTATCTCTTCAAAAGTTTGCGGATATTTTGGCGTGAAGTCTGCGAGGGGTATCCGACGGGCTTCGGAAATTCTGAAAAAAAAAATAAATATAATAAACCCTCTCTCGTAGACTCTCTGCTTCCTTGAGACGTTAAAAGACAGTGGATGAATCAACCAATCAACTGAATGAATCAAGTGAAAGAGTCAATCAACCAATCAATCAAAGTACCTTAAAAAAAATTAGCACGTACCCCTGTGTTGCAATCAAACGCCCGAAAACAGCTCGCGCACACTACAGTGAGTGGTTCCTTTATCCAAGAGCACGATTTCTTTTGTGGGTCGACCGAGTGATGCCAGACGTAAGTTTTGCCACTGGGGAGACGGAAAAATCGCTCATATGTGTACGCGAGTGCTCGAGCTTCCTGTCTAATTTCAATACGTGCGCATATGCCTTCACGAACCTGCAGCGAAATTCAGATCCAAAGGCGGTCGGCACTGCGTGTCTCCCTCCTCCTCCTCCTCCTCCTCCTCCTCCTCCTCCTCCTCCTCCTCCTCCTCCTTCTTCTTCTTCTTCTTCTTCTTCTTGACTACTGCTTATATATCGGCGTGCTCCTGTATACGCTGTTGGAAGGAGCATGTTTATCATCAAACCATTCCCAGTGTTGCGCACTTCGTTGATCGAAGGAGGCCTCCACACGATTCCCTCGCACAGCTGTATGTAGCATCTCGGGTTTCCATGGGCGCCTTGCGTGACCTCACCCAGCGCGCGCATCCGTTGTGGCGTCACCCGCTAACCTGTTTGTTAGGGGCGCGGCCCAGGAATAGCATGCAAACGTGAGACCTGACGACCGAGCGAAAGGAGTCTGGGGTGAATTAAGTTAGCCTGTGCCGTTTTTCTTTTTTAAATTAAGAATAAGTTTCCCGCGTTTCGTTTTCAAAACACGCCAACAGTTAATTTGGGCAGAACTGTACGACACCTAAAATTGTACAGGGTATCTTTCCTTTTTTAAAGGGAAACAGCCGCTGTGGTACATTTAGCATCATGCTGATACCAGCAGCTAAGTTGCACGTCATTTCGATAATAGTTTTGTGCGCTCTGGTTTAAATCCGCTTCACTAGAGGGCGCCACCGGCGCAGCTGCTCACATCTGCGTCAGCGGTATTTGGCTATTGTTGACTTGTATACGGACAAGGTAAACTATCTCTTCCTGGGCAGCTGTACGTCTCGTTTCGAGATCTATCTATCTATCTATCTATCTATGTGTCTGTCTGTCTGTCTGTCTGTCTGTCTGTCTGTCTGTCTGTCTGTCTCTTCTGCGTTTCTTTTCCTTCTTTTTTTCATTTTCCCGTACAGCACTACACGGTTTGCCTTGAGCTACCGGCCCGAGATCAACCTTCTGTCGAGTCCACATCATAGGCACCCGCGATGCCAAGTTCTATCTATCAATCCAGGAAAAGACCTCGTCTGACGCAATGGCCTTCGGATTACACTTACGTGCAGACGCGACAGCTGTGATCCAACCAACTAGCGCAACCCAGCGGTAAACGTTACACGATAAAGCGAGTCGCCGTTCCGAATCTCTCCATCTCTTTCCTCTTCGTATCTCGCGATAAGGAAAGAAGTTGCTGGTATCTATGGCGGCTACGTGCGTGTGCTCGACGTTTCAGGAAGAGAGACACAAAATTACTCGGCGAAAGCGCGCGTCCTTCATTCTTTTCTCACCTCCCCCCCCTCCCTTTCTTTCTTTTTCTTTGTTATCGTTATTGTTCGTATTTCTCATCTCCCGCGCACGTGTCCATTGTCACCCGGCCGTATCGAGCAAGAATTAAAAAAAGACACTAAAACTAAAGCTACGAAGTAAACGAGAAAGTGAGAGAAATTTCCTTGCGTCGCTCTGGAAGCGAAAGGGGTCGACGGAGGGGGGGGGGGGGGGGGGCGATGGGGGTAAGTTAAAAAGTGTGTCGCGTCCTCCCAGCGAAGCAAAAGAGAGACAAACGCCGTCGGCAGGGGCTTGCCTACGTTGCTCGGCCACGCACGCACACACAAGCACTCGCAGCCCCTCCGCAAGTGTGCCAGTGGGTGAATGTCAGCGCGAGGTTAGGCAATGGCGGAGCAACGGCGGCGGAGGAGGAGGACAAGAGGCCTTCGCTTTGAACGGTTCGCGCGCGTGCGCGTTTCAGCGTTATACGTACGGGCCGGTTGGGCGATGGTGGCTGCTTTGCTGCCTGTGCTTTGCGAGCCTGATGCTTCCTGGGTCACTTTCCATTGCTCGATCGCTCGCGTCCTTTCTTCTTTTACTCCCGGGTCTTCGCTTGGTTTCTGGGAGTCTTGGTTCATCTCCCGTTTCTTTTCTGTTTCCTCGGCACCGGAGAAGTCATTAGGCGCAAGGTACCCCGTCGGGGACACACGCATATGTCGGAAGGAGACTTCGTCGTTTAGACGGCGGCCGGCCCCGTACGAAAGAAGCCGGCGAATAAATAGAGAAAGAAAGATGGAAGTACTGGGACCGACGAAACTGCGCGACGCTATATAGTCTTCGTCTTGCTGTCGTCTGTCGTTACTGCGGCGGCGCCGTCACTTTGCCGGCCGTGTGTCGGAGTGGGCAGGATACTTCATTATGTTGTTGTTCCCGAGTATTTCGTAACGGTTTTGGTTTTGAATGCAACAGGGAGATTGAAGAGGCCCCGGAGAAAGTGGATGCGGTTGTTTAAGGCGGTGGCCCTGAGCAGATGGCATTGCACGGCGCTTGCATGCGTTCAAGGCGTTGTACGCCCAGTCGCCGCTGCTTCTTAGAATCGCTGGAAAAACCGCACTGACTCCATGCCGGCGATCCCCGCGTGACTTCGGGTTTCGGGTCAGCGGCGAATGCAAAGTATTTTATTACCGCTGTTATTAAGAATCGATGTTGAATTGGATGGGTTCTGTTCTTCTATCTTGCGGCCTACGTGTGCGCCTGCGCTCTTGTTTCAAAGTAGTGTGAAGTTCTGGAGTGGGAAAGGTGTCTTATGGAGCGCGAGTCTTGAGCAGACGACGTCCTGACGCGGAGGTATACGCGGTGTGCGTATACCTCAGCGTAAACCTTCGCTGGTGTCCAAATAGGTACTATGACGATGTGCATCAGACGAGTTACCGGCTCTCAAGATCGCGTCCGACGCCTTCAACCAGTAAAAGCACAGGCTTTAAGACCCGCATTTCAAATCCAGAGGGCGCCACCCTATGAGGCGTGAATTTGGACACCACCTACAAGTGCGTTGACGCGACTCCTGGTTTGGCATGGAATCGTCGTAATCTTTAGTTCTGACCGCCTTTAGCAGACGACGCCCTGACAGCCTCCGCCGTCAGGGCGTCGTCTGCTCAATACTCGCTTTCCAGGTAGCGTTGTTCTCGCCATAGAGTTTCCTACAAACATTTTTGTAGGAAACTCTATGGTTCTCGCAGCATGAATATCTCGGAGGCCAAGCCAGCCATGCTTATACAGACCGTAGAGAAACTGGCGTCACCGCGTAAAATATGCCGTGTGCGCAATCCTCGCAACTTCTGGCATTTTAAATATTAAAGCGGCTAGTATTAAACGGTAAAGAGGGCAGACGGAAAAAAGAAAAGAAAACGAAACTCACATTCCTCGTAACCGGCCCCCTCCGCTCTCGACCCCTGCGCATTCTTTACTGCTGCGTGTTCTTTACCACTCTCCGTGCATGTTTTGCAAACTTCGCATACCCTTTAACGTTGTTTTTGTTCTCGCTTTGTCTGTTGTCCCGAGTTGACCACCGCACTTCAATCCTTCTTTCCTCCCCTCTCTTCTTTTTTTCTTACGTGTGCGCTCGGTCCTCCGAGATCGTTAGCGCGCGTTTACGATCTCTGAGACCATGGTCTAGTTCAGTTGCTTCCGCCTTCCGTCGCTGTGCGCGTCGTGCTTTCGCTTGTCGTGGCGTGTGGTCTACGTGCCGCGCCGCTTGTGCGTTGTCACGCCGCCTGCAATCTCTCGGTTTCAGCCGGAGGACGCCGAAGGTTGGTGATGAGTCATGACTAGTTGAGTGCCGTACGCATCTAGGTGAGGGCCGTGGCAACTGGGTTACCCGGTAATACGTCTAGCGTGCTCCCCTCTCTCCGCTCACGCTGCTAACGCCCCCCCTTTTGTTGACGGAGCGTCGTTACGTGGTGCAAGAATTCTCCCGGAAAATGGCTTGCGGAAGTTGATCGCAATCACGCCGATAGAGAGTTTTAGCGTGCCGCTACTATATCCACCGTTGCCGTGGCCACGTCGCCTCGACAGCGTGGTGCATGGTGTGCACGTGCCGGCTAAGCCGCTCTGTGCGCGTAGCTGTTGCGGCTTTGCTAACACGCGCACTGAAGCTGGCAGCTTGGCAGCGGAGACGGTACAGCGGTAACGGTAGAGCGGTAGCTATTACGCAACCTCTATACCGTCTACACCGCTTTCCTGTTAGAAACTTTTCCTGCAGCATATACTGATTCATTAACATTGCCCTGGAAAAGAAACCCCAGAAGGCGAGAATAGGAGAGGCAACGGGAGCCGTTCACATGACAGATGTTTAGCGTGCCGCTACCTCGCTATCCGCTACCGATATACCGCTTCGGCAAACTAGCACCTCAATTTGCGCAAGTTGCCTATAAGTCGCGCTACCCGTGTGCCTCTTGCGACTAGCTAACCCTCGCGTGCGCTAAGTCTGCCAAGTAGGTAGTGGATACGGTACACCGGTAATGGTAGAACGGTAGCGGTACGCTAAAACTCTCTAACGTGAGCGGTTCACGCTGCCTCTATCGCACTGAACCGTTCACGTTGCCACGAAACGGGAACCTGAGAACGCGAGAGTAAGGCAACGAGAAAGAGAAATGGTTCACGTTAGAGAGTTTTAGCTTGCCGATCATCGTTACAGTCTGCGCCACCTGCTAGCTTTGCAAGCGCTGGCCGGCGACAGGCACCTGCCTGTGAAAAACAGCTAACGGCTGTTGTTGCGAGTTATAGTTATAGCACGCGCACAGCTGACACAGGGCGGTAATGTTGGAGCGGCATGACGGTATGCTAAAACTCTGTAACGTCGATGGTTATCGTTGCCCCGTCGCGCTGAACCTACGATGTTGCCCCGGAGTTGTGCATGCTACGCATGTAGCATAATGCCGAAATGAATGACAGTGAATGAAACGAAACCTCAGAACGCTTGAATAAAAGTAGCCTAATCTCGCGTTCTTCGAATAGGAGCGATTTTAAAGGTTCTCTATACGTTTGCAACCACGAGAAGCGTGCAGCGGCTGCTAATTCTGACTCGGTGACGTTCGCATATGGTTCATCGACACGTCCACGTTCCCTCCCCCGTCCTTTATCCTAAAATATTTTTTTTTTCCCCAGCCGTTCTGAGGCTTCGATTTGTGCCTGAACGCTGCGTTATTCATCCAAGCTTCAGTTCTACGCACGTAGCACGCTCGAAGAATGGAGTTCTTGTGGAACGTACAGCGTCTTTTCTACAGAGGCAAACCACGTGCCGCCGGGGTGCTTTTTGAAAAATCCGCTCATAGGTCGCCCGTAGTAACGCGGTTACGAAACCGGCCTTATATATATATATATATATATATATATATATATATATATATATATATATATATATATATATTATGGTAAAGAAGTCCGACACGGTTGTGGATGACACGAAGGACGCGGACGAGAAGACGCGACAGCGTAGGCTTAGCCAGTCAAAACCAGGAACAGTGTCTAGCCCGAGCCCCACTTCAGTAGCGCTGGCGATCCGGCTGCGGAGCTCGGCACGGCACACTTCTTCTTCCTTACAACTTCCCCCTTCGCTGAAGACGGAGCCGCACAGGAGGCCTAAGGCGTCGTGAGGACGAAGGGCTCGTGATACGGCTTGAGCCGATCTACGTGCACAATTTCCCGGCCTCGGCGGCGCAGGTCCGTAGGGGGCGTCAGAGGTTCGATAATGTAGTTCACCGGAGAAGTTTGGCGTAGAACCCGGTAAGGTCCATGATATCGGGATACAAACTTGGAGGAGACACCTTGTGTCGAAGTAGGAGGCACCCACAACCAAACAAGAGCGTCAGGCGAAAACTGGTGGTGGGGGCGCCCGTCGTCATGACGAAATTTCTGTAGCGCTTGTTCTTGCGTTGTAAGGGCGCGAGCTAGTTTCCGACATTCTTCTGCATACCGGGCGGCTTCGGAAGCCGGTGTACCCTCTGATAAGTCGGGACGGTAAGGGAGAATAGTGTCAATGGGAAATGATGGTTCGCGGCCATATAGAAGAAAGAAGGGAGAAAAGCCCGTCGTTGACTGGGGTGCCGTGTTGTAGGCGTACGTGACATAGGGAAGGATGAGGTCCCAGTTGGTGTGGTTGGAGGCGACATACATCGAAAGCATGTCGCCAAGAGTTCGGTTAAAGCGCTCTGTCAATCCGTTTGTTTGCGGGTGGTATGCGGTGGTACGGTGATGAATGACGCGGCATTCAGCGAGAAGTTCTTGAATCACGTCGGCGAGAAAGACGCGACCTCGGTCGCTCAGGAGTTCGCGGGGAGCGCCGTGACGTAGAACGAAGCGGTGAAGCAGGAAGGAAGCAACGTCACGAGCCGTCGCGGCAGGTAGAGCGGCCGTTTCTGCATACCTCGTGAGGTGGTCTACAGCTACAATGACCCAGCGATTACCAGCAGCTGTGTATGGCAGAGGTCCGTATAAGTCTATCCCAACCCGGTCAAAGGGCCGCGAAGGGCATGGCAGAGGTTGCATTGGTCCAGAAGGGCGGCAAGGATCAGACTTGCGGCGTTGACATTCTGTGCAAGAGCGAAGATACTTTTGCACAAATGTGTACATACCACGCCAATAAAACCTGTGGCGTAGTCTGGTGTAGGTCTTGAAGAGACCAGCGTGTGCGCACTGAGGGTCGGCGTGGAAAGCGGCGCATACATCAGTGCGGAGCTGCCGAGGTATTACAAGCAGCCATTTGCGGCCGTCGGAACCGTAGTTACGGCGATAGACAATTCCGTCGCGGATGGCGAAGTGCGAAGCTTGTCGGCGCAACGCTCGGGATGGTGGGCGTGCAGGTGAATATATATATATATATATATATATATATATATATATATATATATATATATATATATATATATATATATATATATATATATATATATATATATGTGTGTGTGTGTGTGTGTGTGTGTGTGTGTGTCGTCGAATCTCTCACTGAAATCGCGTGGTTCTGCTGCAGCAGACGTTGCATCATCTTGGCGGCAGCACGTTCTCAAAATGCACATTGAAGAGAGCGACACATGGACAAAAAATAAAACATTATAAAAAAGAAAGAAAGACAGCAAGAGAGGCGCTTGCTGTAAAACTAGTTATTCGGTCAAATCCTATATACGGGATTTCGTAAAAGCAAATGCCGATTCATTTTTTCATTCCTACAGTATACAGGCATATGAAAACTTGCCTATCGAAAAAAAAAGAAACACCATAAGCCCCATATCCAGATAATCCTATACGAACATGTGGAGGTCCCGTATAGAAACACCCGCATGTTTCCAAATAAGGGGCAATTACCATATGATTCGCATGTGAGTGAATGGGGGTTCCACATAAAGAGCTGTATGGTACCATAAATATAATATAGGGCTAGTCACACATGATTATAGGAACGTATGGAGATCATTTGCTAAAAAAGCTTGCATGCTCCCGCACACCATGCGATGTGTAAGGCATATGCCCCCGTGTGATATACGGGAACATGTGTTATCATATAGGGTTAATGGCTACAGGATTTAGGGTTTCTTTTTTTTTTTTCTCGGTAGGCAAAGAGCGAAGTTTTTAGCCGAATTCCCCCAAGCGTGTTAGATCACGGTTCGGTTCAAACTTACGATACACGGTTCGCCGCAGGCGGTATTACTCGTTCGCGCATATATATATATATATATATATATATATATATATATATCCCGTGTATGCCCGATCGGTCCCGCTCGGCCGCGGCAAGTGGATGAAGACATGGGCGAGAGGTTAGAGGGAAAGGGGATCGAACCGCCCCATTCAGTGTCGTCCAATCCAATCCTGCGTGTTATCGGATCGAAGGTCTCGCAATCGAATCTCGGGCTTTTATTTTCTTTCTTTTTTAAATTTTACAACCGAAACGCCTGCTTTTCCCCAACTTTCGCGACGCCGATATCCTAGCCTGGTGGCCGAAGAAGAAGAAGAAGAAAAAGGTGGCGTACAAAAAAATAAAAATAGAGAAATGGAGAGGTAGAGATGATTGCTGGCCGTCTTCTAAGAGCAACTGTGCCGATGCACGATAGGGCGGCCTTGGAATCGCGGCAGAGCATTCATCGATTATTCACCAACACCATTGGAGGTGGCCGTCCCAGGACGTTCAGCGCCGCGTCGACCGCCGAGATGCAATCACGCGTTTCATTTTCTTTTTTCTCGGGTGGAGGAAAAAAAAAAAGCGAGCGACGGGGTCTATTTCTGCACTTTTTTGGAAGGACGCTGCTTCTGCCGCTACGTGTCGCTGTTGCTGCGCGCGAGGGTGAAGGAAATTGTGCTGCAAAAAAAGAAAAGAAGAAGAAAAAGAAATCGTAGGCCATTCAGCACATACTAATGGGATGCGAAGGGATTCACCCGTGTGAGTGAGACCTGGAGGTAATCACGTGCACCTTCCAGATGCGATCGGAGTTAACGGGGACGGAAGCACCAACCGGTCAACAGTCTAGATAAGCAAGAGGCGTTTAGAGTATTGGTGGAAAAAAAAAAAAAAGGAGCAGGGAAGAAATTGATCCATCCGAATCCGTTACAGGCATATGTAGCGATACAAGATAGAGAAGTTTTGAGGGAACAAAAATAAAAAAAGAAGAGATTATGGAGATGTATACAAAATGCTATAGAATGAAAAACGTGCACAGTATACCTGATTAAATCAAGCAGGCTAGGTGACTATTTGTCGCCGCCCTATTTCAGAGGCGATGCCAATAAATAATCTTCATCATCATGAGGTTTGCAGAAGAAAAATCTCGCTGAGCAGAAGACAGATACGTACACGCCTTCTGCGCTGGCAGACTTCTTTCTGTGGCAATGAAAGGAAAGCTACAGGAGCGCAACTTGTTTACACGTGTCCCTGCGCCAAATAGTCCGGCGGCCGGGTTTGGCCACAGAGTTAATATACTTGTTTGGCAGTGCTTTCTTCGGTGCTTTCTGTTTCGGTTTTCCCGAGCAGACATTGAGTCAGCGTAGCATTGATACAAACGCGGAAGTGTAAAGCGAAAAAAAAAAAAGGATTCCAATTTTACACTGAGTTGTGCATGTTATGTTTTGTATCTTAATATAAGTGCAATAGTGAATGAGCAGCTCATGTTTTCTAATTCCCGACCTAAGAAAACGCGAGCGAGACTGTGGAACTATTTTCAGGAGCGCCGTCAACGCGTTCGCTTCGTTTTCGCTGCTTTTTTTGTTCGTTGCCTCAGAAACTTGTCGTCTGCTATTGCAAGCGCTGCCCTACGGCAGTGGTGGTGCATACTGTGGCCGGACCGAGTGCCGGCAATATATCGTGAGACGTGCTTCAAATGCAAACGCACGCACCACTTCACTGCGCTTCATACGTGGTCTGTTCTGAGCCATTTTTTTTTTCTTTATTGCTTCCTCTGCACGTCTGAAGCGATGCTTATCTGCGATGCTAGCCAGATTTAGCTCCAAAAGGAGGCGTGCCGTGTTTACAGTGTATGCTGTTATCGAGGCTGAGCCGTCATACAATGCGTGAGCAATGGACAGCATAAATAAGGCTTTTAGGCTGCCAAAGGCGCAAGCGTGGCAGTTTGCGCACGTTGCTATTCCATAATGTCGGAGACGTAAGAAGAACACACAGAAACAACCGTATGAAGCCAACAGACGATGAAGGCAACTGTTAATTTCCCTCGTGGCTTTCTTTGGCTTTAGTGTCTGGAGGCTTCGTAGAGTTGCTCCTAAAAAATCGAGCCTCTCGTTCACTTTGAAAGGGGTATACGAACCCGAGCGCCTGAGTTATTCTCCATGTACGTGCGTTCGTATTTTAACGCCAATTTAGCCCAGTAGTTATGCAAGTCAAGCTGGCCCAGACGGTGGACTTTCTGAACGCGTACTAACGCAGAGGGATCTGTGGTATGTGGGCGCTGAACCCGTAGCTGAACGGTACATTAAAACAGACGCGAGCAGCATAAAGCCCCTCAATCTCCCAAAGTAGCGCCATTCACTTCCCTCCTCCTCCGCTCGGCGCGGCCTCGACGATGGCGCCGCCGGTGGTGGGCCTGCCGTAGCAGACGACGGCTAACACGCTACGGGAGGAAATCCGCGGAAAAGTTCGTTCGAGTCCTGCGGAGCAGTTTTTTCAATCTAGATCTTGCTTTGTCAGTCGGTAACTGGCCTTAAGAATGTCGTGTCGGATTTGCGGAAGAAATAGAGAAAAGCACCAATATTCAAGGCGTATTTAAGGCGTAAAGCGCGCGCACGTTGAAAGTTCGTGTTGCTGAAACACGACACAAGCACGCGGTGTGCTCAGACACGCGAGTAATTACCAGAGTTTCAGGTTTTGACAGCGTGAAAGTATGTGCACGTGGTTTCGTAGGTTAATTTACGTACCTGCAGGATACTTTTGTTCGGCCGTGGCGTGAGAGATTGCGACTGTCTGCGGTCAGCAATGCCTGGCAGCAGGGCCGTTTCTGTTCCGCGCCTTTTACAGATGTACGTAGCTCATGCACAGGTTGTGGTGGCCATGAGCAACGTTTTCACACATAGGCGGTATAGATAATTTGAACAACGTACCAGCATATGAAATCGTTATTTATTTATTACAGTGCAAATGGTTAGAATCTGATAGAAAAAAAAAAGAAGGAACTTGATGGGACAACTGGAAAGAGGTTCAGAAAATAATTATCCCCCTCCCCTCATTGGCACCAGCAACACTTTTGTTGAAGTGCTAATTTTATCTCTGTATACTACGTGCGTCTGTATTCTTTTGCGTTGTAAGTTTTCACAAGGAAGCAGTGTTGCGTTAACTGGAACAGTCAAGGCACGCAAGAGAGAAAAAAAGTTGATTCTTGGGTTTTACATCCCAACACCACGATCTCATAAGGCACGCCATAATGGGGGCTCCGGATTAATTTTTTTTTCCAGCTGGGGTTCTTTAACGCGCCCCCAATGCACTGGACACGGGCCCGTTTCGACACGGGCGTCAAAAGAAGAGGTTGGAGGAGCCGTGGCACTTACTCCACAAAGCCGCGCGTTCTTTGCCACTTGCTCGAAGTCAGCCCGCCCGATCTTGTGAACCCACACTTTTCTTCGTTTTGCGTTGCGCGCGGCGGATGGTAAAGCAAAAAGCTTTTTGCCGACACTGGGTCTGTTGTGGCAACCGTACGCGCAGCAGCACGGCATCGCAATTAAGCACTAGGCCCTAACACATTGTATAACACTACCGCGCTCCTTCAAATCGCCTGCCGTACTTTCGTCGCGCAGGCCCAAGAATGGGGGTCGCAGCGCGCTGGAAAGAAAAGATATACAAAAGCGCGGCGCCTGCTCTGCGTCGGAAAGAAAAAAATATACAAAAGCGCGGCGCCTGCTTTCACGTGACACCGATTGGCCAATCGGGGAGCGGAGGAGGATGGGGCGACAGGAGAAGTGGAGGAGGAAGCGCCTGGGTGAGCGGGGTGGCGGAAAGATCTAAGAATGGCGCTACTTTTGGAAAATTGAGGGGCTTTAGAGCAGCAGCGCCCGTAGCGACATCTCGCGACGCTATATCGCAGCAACGCAAGCTGAATATATGGCCTCCGCGATTGCATTCCCCTCCCCCACAGTCTCAGAGGCCACGAGTAAATTTCGAAGTTGCGATTACCGTATTTATGTTAAGTATTGAAATGACGCGATTATGAAGCGGGTCTGTGCAAGCACCGTGGAGGCGCGAGCTAATGACTCTCGTTTATATCTGTCCGACATCGTATCCCAATAGAGTGCTCTTACGGCCTTCGAGAGCAATCTGTCAGGTTGGGTATTTCTTCTTTCCCGCATAGGAGGCCAAGTTTTCAGTATCCCTTGCGCACTGGTGCGTTATTATCGCGTGCGTTATCTGCGTAATTGACGGAAGGGCGTCGTTTCCCGCTTGTCGTTCGCCTTTTTCCAGGGTCTCTTCTGGACATTCCGCCTTCGAGACGTAACGTATACAAATGAGTCTGCATTTGTCTCCCTACACTCTTAAGCAAAATTACACGCTTTTGTCACACAACGATAATCGTCATCTGTCTTGTCCGCATTTCCTTTCTTTAACGCGGCGAGCCCGGTACTTCCCAGTAACGAACGACATGCGCATTATCAGCATGTCATAGCATTCCCGACAGGAAAGTAGCGGGCGCGGCGGGGCGTTTTCAAGAAAGGAAACGCAAGCAAGGCAGATGGCGATTATCGTTGTGTGGCAGAGATACACCCCATAAGGATAACTTGGCCTAAGTGTGTGTATATATATATATATATATATATATATATATATATATATATATATATATATATATATATCCAGTCCACTGTCTACGCATCCTGAAATAGGACACCATAAAGAGACAAAAGCGATAAGAAACTGAACTAACTATACAGCCAAAAAAAGGTTTGACCAGCTCACATTATTTCTGTTCACTACATTGCGCATATGGACTGCCTCAGTATACATTATCCCGCTATTATTCCAGTCTACATCAGCAGCACGCGCGGGCTACCGGCGAGAAATGATTAATACAGTAAGGGTGTCCTTCCGCAAGTGTAGGTTACGTAATCCGAAGGCCACATTACGCAAAAGTGTGCGTCTTAATTGTGAGCTCGAATCTGGATGCGAAGAGTGCGCGCACGCTTAAATTTATGCACGTTTTTTTTTACGCCCGCTTAAGTTATAATGAGCCGCGCCACGCTTTTCATCGGCGTGTTGGGAGTGATGGCCTTCGATTCGACGCTGGAATCACGGTAGGAGATCGCGCAGCTCCTTTTTAATTACGTCATAGCTATGCGCGCAGCAGTATATGCGCGTGCGACCCAACAGCGAACCGCCGCGCCAAGCGACCGGGATGCGCCGACGCGATTTTAGCGTAAGGTCCCTCTTTAGCGCGCTTTCGGGCGCCCCCCCCCCCCCTTCGGCGAGTTATGGAGAGCTTTAGGTTAGGGGACGCAAGCGGTTTGCGTACGCAAGAACTAGGGGTGACGCTACTGCGCATGCGCGGACCCCTACGTCTGGGTCAGCGCATGCGCAGTACCGTCGCCCCTAGTTGCGTGCACAAGCCGCTTGCGTCCCCTAATCACTCTCTAGTTAAACCGCAGAGCGAGTGGCGGAAGCGGAAAGGACAATATGCGAAAAGAATGGGGGCGATATGCGCAATTCCTCCCGCAAGCTTTCTCGCGCGCCTACAAGTTTGCCCCCAACCAGCATGGCCCACCTTTAAGAAGCGCTTTTGAAGCTAAGATATTGATAGAGATAGTGAAAACATTTAGTGACAGTTAACTGAAGCCCAGCTCCTTCCTTGTGTATGAGGGTAAAGCTGCCTGTCTAAGCTGAGAGACGCGTTTTGAAAGTTTCTGAGCGGTCCGCGGAGTGAAGGTCAGCAGGGAGGGCAGGGATGACGTCACTCTACGTCCGCCATCTTGGTTAGGTAACGCGAGGTGCGCGCAGACGCATACTTGCGGTGGGTTTTGCATGTTTGGTCTTTGAAACGGACACCAAAGATGGTGCGCACTCTTTAACATCGCGTCTCTGCAGAGGGATGTGTAACGCATAAAGTGTCGCTTTGTGCTCTCGCGCGCGTCTCTCTGCAAAGCTCCGCGGCGCCCCGATTCGAGAAGAATCTCCCCCCCCCCTCCCCCTCCCCGGCGCCCTCGAGAAGCGTGCGTTACGTCGCGACTTTGTGTGGTGCACTGGCTTGACCTCGCACGTCCGTTGTCCCTTTGGAAACCGAAGCCCCCTTTGTGGGCGGAGGCTCTCCGAGAAGAGGCCGCGATGCGACGAGCATTGCGAGCTACCTCCGAAGGGTTTCGTAAGCCGTTCTCCGTTATTCTTCTCCGTTACTCGTTGCGTGGGGCAACTGGCAACGCTAAGACGAGAAGGTGCGCCCGTTCTTCTGCCGCAGAGCCCGGGTCGATGGGCTAGTCTTGGTTCTACGTTACTAAACAAGTTTTATAGCTTGTCTGTATAACCTGTTACCATCAATGGAATGCTGCGCGGATGTTACTTGAAACGTGGGTGACAGTACAGCCATAGAGAAATGGTAGAGCGACGCTGCAAGCGAGGTCTCGTGACGCTGTGCGCGACTACGGGTCAGAAGCGTTTTCGTTTCGTATCGGTGTTCTCGTCGAAGGAAAGTTATAAAGTAGTTTATCTTACCCCTTTAGGACAGCAGCAACTGCAATAATTGCGTGGGCCTACGATTCTGTCTGGTTAAACTCTGCCCCACAAGATGGCACCACCAAAGCGGCTGCTCGCGTCTACGTTTCAACATCATCATCATCAGCCTATTTTATGTCCACTGCAGGACGAAGGCCTCTCCCTGCGATCTTTCTTGACGCCATCAATGGTCGTAGAGTCAGGTTTTCTTTCTTTCTTTTTTCGTTTCTGTATTCTTTGTCTTCCTGTTACCCGGTATACCGTAAAAAGGTAATACGCTTACGGTCACACTTCTCTGTGGATATTTTTCCGTGTCTGAGGCTTATGTGCGCGCGTGTTAGTGGGGAAATGGGTAACTTCAGTGTCTTAAACATTGTCTTTGGAAAGCCGACTCTGCGTGTAGTTAGCCGCCTCATTTATCTAGCAAAGAACAACAAAAATAAAAAGGAACGATTAACAAGCCACAAACGCTTCACTTGTCTTTCATGATGCCATCAATGATCGTGGAGTCAAGTTTTCTTTTTTTTTTTTCGTTTCTGCATTCTTTGTCTGTCTGTTTGGGCATGTGACGACAGCATGGGCTTTTTTAACGTCTCCCTTCAGTGGGAGAGGGGGCAGGCTCATAGGGTACGACCAGTATAGCACGCACCCTCACACACACACACACACACACACACACACACACACACACACACACACACACACACACACACACACACACACACACATATATATATATATATATATATATATATATATATATATATATATAGAAGCACGTAGAAACTTTCACCAATTCACGAGCAGACAGCTTCACGCTCAGGTGGCACATATGTTGTGCCACGAATTTCAGTCCAACAAAGGGTGGTGACCGCATTGTGCAGTGACTCGGGGAAGTGCATGCAGCAGTACGACAGTACCTGCTTTCCTGCTTTTGCGTATGCCACATCAACCGATTGATTGCGATTATATCATTAATCGAAAAATTGGAGCGTTAGAATTGCCCCCCGCGGGGTACTACTGGTAATAAAACTCCAGCGCATATCGAATGGCTACTGCAGGGGTATACAGTTGACCTGTCGACGGGAGGGGGGGGGGAGGGGCAGGGGGTGTGCGAGCTCCTCCTTACGAAATGGAGGGGGAACCCCCCCCCCCCTCCCGGCCTTTATAAGCACTGCAGGACAGCCAAATTCAACGCTTGGCGTTGTGTTGCGAAAACTTCGATGGTGGTGCGTATGTAGATCTGCATCTTGGTGCTCTGTTATCCAAGAAAAGCAGGACCTAAAGAAAATAAAATAAATGCGGAATAACATGGGACGAAAGAGTTATCGGGAACGGAAATGGACTTTCTCCCGTGAGAGCGCCCGCGCTAGTGTTGCCACTATTCGGACAAGCTTATTGTCGTGGTTTATTGCACAGTGGCGTCCATCTTAGTCGGTCGATCGTCAACCGGTCGGGCTGTGTCTGTGTGTGTCTATCGGTCGTCTGCAGCCAGGCGGTCAGTCGCCGAGTCTTGAACCTGGGAAACTCGAACCTCTTCGAGTTCAGTCGGAACTTGAACCCGATACCAGACGATCTGGACCAGACAACGGCACTGAATTCACGCCATATATGCGTCGCATCATTTTTCATTACGACGCAATGCGCAGCGCGTCGCACGCTCGGAGCCGTCTTCACGTTCGCGGCTTTGCGTGTCATTGTTGAGGCGTTCCGTGTCATTGTTGAGACCCCTCCCCCCCTTTTGATATCGTGCGTCAAGTCAGTGGCGCGCGCGCGTGCGGTGTTGCGGCGAGCGTTTTTTTTTTTTTTTCGAGAAGTGGGACAGATTCGCTGCACATAAAAACCCCGCGCTCGCTCGCTTCCTCGCCACGGTGCGCTATCCATCTCCTCAGCGGGCGCCCAGCGCGACCAAAGAGACTGGGTGAAGGCTGTGTGGCACATGCATTCATCCGTGCCCTCGCCGAGCGTGCGTTCCAGCCAGTGGCTTCGCCGCGAAAAGACGCGCGTCGCTGGCTTTGCCGCGCGCTCGGCAATCGCACTGCACGCGTGCGCGTCGCCGGCTCGCGGACACGGACATTCTCGATCTCGCGGAATGCGCATGCGTATCACGGTCCGAGCACGTCAGAGCGCGGCACGCTGTACGCCTACGCTGATGGCAGCTGGTGGTAGCAGGAGGGAGGGGGAACGTTTGCGACGCTTGTGCAGATGTCGGGATTATGTTAGCATGACGGAAACATTCTGGTGGGATGTTACTCTGCGCACTGAAATTCCGCCCTGTTGATTGACGTTTTGGGGGAATCAAACAGCAAGTGTATAGCCACTCTGCGAGCCGGTCGGAACTGACAATGTGGCACTGTCATACGATTCCGCCATGTTGGCTTGTTGAACCAATCATCGCTGACAATATGGCGGAATTTGACAGTTCCGATATTGTAGCGGTTCGGGAAGTGAAACCGTCCGCTTGCACTTCCTGGACAGGTCGGAACCGCAGATTCACTGAGGAAAATGCGATTCTGACCACTCGCACGAGGGAAGCTGGCGAACGGTGTGCTTTCCGAACCGTTACCGAATAGTTGATGACGGCGAATTCGACTATTAGGCGGAATTTGACAGTGATGGCACTCATGGTCCAGCTAAGCATGCATGCCATATGCCTTAATACTGCCAGACATACCACGGTGGTGCTTGGTGGTGACACTAGAGCGTCTTCAGCGTGTTAGAAAATGTATCGTGGAGTCAATATTTTGTACAGATTCTTTTCCTATGGTTCTCTGCATTTCTTATCATCCATTCTGCCCAGTGGCCGATCCAGGGGATAGCGGGGGTGTGGATTCGTGTGAGCTTGTAACCAAAGGCAAAAAGAAGAAAAATAAATTCTGTAGTTACCAAATGCAGTCCATCTTTACCGAACACCTGAACACCAGAGAACTCTATGGCAGCAGCAGCACTGGTAGGGTGATCTCGGGACGCTTTCTCCAACCATCATGCATTAAATGTGTTTTGTGTGGCTGTATTGCATTTGTCCTCGCAGAAGGGGGAATGAAGACCAAAGTTCACTATATTGTAGTTATTGTTGCTGCCAACATTTTTGCATCAGCAGGCACTAGGCAGAACATGGGCATTGCAGTTGTAATTCTGTGTGCCTTAGTTTACACCAGTCATTCGATCAACCATTAAAGAAAAATATGTGGGATGCATACCAGTTCGATAAAATGCCCCTGTGAATGTATTGCAGGCTCACATGGGATTGTTTTCTTTTTGCTTGTCCCACGTTGCAGCCTACGGAAAGGTGTTTCTGGTGCGCAAGGTTGGCGGCCAGGACCACGGTAAGCTGTACGCCATGAAGGTCCTCAAGAAGGCATCCATCGTGCAAAAGCAGAAGACGCTAGAGCACACGCGCACAGAACGGCAGGTCCTTGAAGCCATCCGCCAGTCACCATTCCTGGTGACACTCCACTACGCCTTCCAGACGGATGCTAAGCTGCACCTCATCCTTGGTGTGTTAAATTTTGGGAATCATTTGCAAACTTTGAATTCTTCGCATTTTGTTTCTTGTTCTACCTGCACTTTCTAACAGTTGCATTACAGCTTCACACCATCTGGTGCAGTGCATGTTGACATTGTAGAAAACAAAAATGGCGAGACGCTTTTGTGATGTGGCGACCGCATCCTTTTCTTTACCTTCAAGACTATGTCAGCGGCGGGGAGCTGTTCACGCACCTCTACCAAAGAGACCACTTCACGGAGTCTGAAGTCCGGATCTACATAGGAGAAATCGTGCTGGCTCTCGAACACTTGCACAAGGTGAGTAATGTCATGACCAGATGTTGACCCCTTTTTTCCCAGCTTTAAACGTTCCATCACTTTGAGCTTGGTTTTGTATGCATCATACAGAAAACGATACAGTACAGTACCGTACTACATGCTACACATGCAGCATTCATCCTTCCTCGTGTTCAAGCAGTGCATATTGGCAGGGGGCTTACTCAGTAATTGAATGAACAAACTACTTGTACACAGATTGCTACATAAGCGAGTGAAAGTGTGTCTGTGAACGCTGTTGTACTTCGTAGCGATGACATGTTGCTGGCCAGCACTCCTATAAGACAATCGTCAAGGTGACAGCCTGTCGCAAGCACTCCTTGCGTCATTTATCCAAGTTTATTACTTTTCTTTTGGAGCTTTGTAAAGTACGGAACTGAAAGAAGAAAGAAAGCTTCCTTCATTTTGCACAATTGCAGCCCGCCTTTCAAAACCCAGACTTAGTTAATGATACTACACGCTGAAATACTCTTATCATAACACCGGTCTCCTCCTTTCCCACTTTGCACGAGTGTCTGACAGCTCATCTCGTGAAGACCCATTGTCTCGAAATATGAAAAATGATCACTCTCACAATGCACACAACCTCTCCTGCCTACATGAGCCAGCTGCCACGAGATGCAAAGCATGAGAAACAAAAGGCCACAGAACGTCCTGCAAGAACAGTCAAGGCAAATAAATTAGGGGCAAAGTCCGAAAGGATGGCAGCAGTCCTCCTTCTTTTGTTGTTCTGCAGAGGCGAACGCTTGGAACCTTCAATGCAATGTCGACCCTGTGACCACAGTTATCCGACTTTCACCCAGGAAGGGAGCAATTTGCTGGCGTGGCTTCTTTGCTCATGTCTCCCGCCACATGCCACTGATTCTGCATTGTTTGAACGAGAAGAAAGAGGTGGCTGTCCTCGAATTACTGTTGCGGCAGTAGGGGGGTGTTCAGTGCAACTGCACAGCCTTGCAGTGAGTGGCAAGGTTAGATCCGGGGTGAATATCAAAAAGATATTCTGGCAGGAATAGTCCTTGGAGCCTATCACAACGCCGCCTCTCTTGTCTTCAAATGAGGAAGTGTATCTCGTGCTTTCGCACCTCGAGGGGCCACTACACGCTATCCTGCTAAGGTGAAAGTGAAAAGAACCTGCCCATTTACTTATCTCTTTATTGTCATCCAAGCGAAGTGACTTTGTGTCGCTGTTTTAATGCGCCATGATACGAGTGAATTAAGTGGTTTAACTGCCAGCATTATTCATTTGTGTGATTACTTCGACGTGTCTGCTGCAAGCTGGGGGGCTTGCCTTTGCTCGCAAGCTGGAGACGTTGGTTTTTAGAAAATGAAAAAGCTTGAGCAATGTGTTACCTGTAATGCAGAACAAGATGTACTCAATGTTTTCCATCTAAGTTGATTTTGACTGTGGAGTATGAATGTATATGCTATGTTAGCATGTCTTATGACCAGAGGTTTATGGGAACGAGCTTCATTGGACATATAGGACGGTAGAATCTGCACCACATAAGTTTACTTTGATTCACTCAATTTTGTAGGTTGCTACATTACAATGTTGAGTGCTCTCCAGCAGCCAACCCACAAAATTAAAACATAGGAATCTTCCCTGCTAATGAACACCCAAAATGATGTTCCATCATTTTGTGTTCACTTATCATGCGTGCAAAATTTCAAAAATAAAAGAGAAGTAGTGCCTAACATACTGCGATGAAGGTGTAGGGATTGGTTGAATTTCGGCAATGGGTCCTGTAATTTCGGTTTAAAGGCAAGAAGTAAATTGCAGACCAAAGTATTCTGACTAGTCTACTTAAGCATTAAGCAATTTCCGCATAACATTAGACTTTGTTCTCTAGGAATTTGTGCATTCTTTTTGGTTGTTGCTATTGCCCTTATTATCATGAGAATATATGGCTTCAGCTTGTGGCACTCCCTTATATATGCTTCGCTGTGTTGCCCTCCTTTGTGTCTGCAGCTGGGGATAATCTACCGCGACATCAAGCTGGAGAACATCCTCCTCGACAGCCAAGGACACATCGTCTTGACAGACTTCGGACTGAGCAAGGAGTTCCTTCCGCACGAGAAGGCAAGTGGCAGCAGCCCCTGTGACCCACTTTCGTGGAAACCCACCATGTGCTCCCCCCTCTCTCTTTCTGTCTCTGGATCCCCTCTCCACCTTATTTCCTTCTCTCTTTCTATTTTTCTCCTCTCCACATGCCAGCCTCTCAACTTTTCTCTTCCTCACTGTCGTGCCGTACACTTCCTTCTCGGAAACTGCCCAGCGGAAAAGAAAATGCAGCTGCGATCGGGTATGCCGTGTCCTTCGAGCATCCCGCAGCGCGTTTCTTCCGGAATCTCACCTGTTGAATGCTTCTGTTGCTTTGAGCTGCTGTTGATCGTGACGCAAGGGGAAATTTTTTTGGTGGTTGTTGTTTTGACAAGGCCATCCTGCCTCTGGTCCATTACAACACATTGTTATGCTTTGTTTAAATGGGCTGAAATGACTGTCTTTGGAATTTGTTTTTGCACAGTAGCAGAGCTTTCAGCTCAAGTGAGGTGGTCAAAAATTCTGTAACAAGAAAAAAAGGATTGAAAAAGAAAAAGAAAGGGTCAAGGAGTGAGAAACACGTGTCAACAGAACGAGCACCAGCAAGTGCCATCTGATTCATGGAGCCAAGGAGCCACACTTTCTAAACAAAAACATGATTAATCAGTTTACAGTTAGATTTTGACGAATTCCAATGGGCTTTTTGCTGGTGCTGCTGACTCAAACAGGTTGACAATTGCTGGCTGTAGTGGAAACAAGTTTGGCTCAGATAGGTACCAATTAACGCTTGGTTCTGAAGCGAAAGTGTTGAGAACCTAAACAGTTGATTGAGGTTGATTTATACACCAGACTTTAATAATCTCTGATTCATGTGTCAGACTGAGTGTAACATGGCATTGAATCAAAATGCGTACAATGCTGTGATGTAGAATGCTAAAAAATTGAACCGCGAACAGAAACGAACAGCTTTTATGAACAACTACATCGAAGGGCGGTGTGAAATCACTTTGTAGCTTGTTTCTAAGCATGGAGTAGTCAAAGTGTGCATTTG
Organism: Dermacentor andersoni; assembly: GCF_023375885.2. Taxonomy (NCBI): domain Eukaryota; kingdom Metazoa; phylum Arthropoda; class Arachnida; order Ixodida; family Ixodidae; genus Dermacentor; species Dermacentor andersoni. The sequence goes on from NC_092820.1 coordinate 147,735,169, forward strand.
GAAGTCAGTCTGAAATGAGCCTGCATTTACAAATGCAGGTGAACTTGGAAACAAAACGGTGCACGGGAGTAGGTTTCGGATTGTTTGCGTTTCATTTTTTGAGCACCCTACAGGTTGCTCGTTCGTGACGGTGTTCGCTTCCGGGGGGTTATGTCACGCTCAAACCCCGGCATGTGTTGGTGACTCAGTCTGTCACACGAATGTACCTTTACCAGTTGAAACCATCTGTAGACCAGCCTTGGCTCTGAGTAGAATGTGTTTTAGCCAACTCCGCTCCATTTGGAGAAATTCTGAGGCTGGACAAATGTCACATATAATTTGCTTCACCTTCCTTTGTACCATTCCAGGACCAGAGGGCATACTCATTCTGTGGCACCATTGAGTACATGGCTCCCGAAGTGGTGCGTGGCGGAAGCACGGGCCACGACTTCAGCGTCGACTGGTGGAGCGTTGGGGTGCTCACGTACGAGTTGCTCACGGGAGCATCGCCCTTCACGGTCGAGGGTGAACGGAACAACCAGGCCGAGATCTCCAAGTGAGTGTGGCGCCATGTGCTTGCCTTAACCGGGCCCTTAAAGGCCAACTGTGATGAAATATCACTTTGGCTGGAATGGTTATATGGGAATGAAGCAATATTTGAAGCAATATTGACATATCTTTAAGGCTGGCAATTGTCTTATTAACATCCTTCAAATTGCACGTCATTAGTTGACGGGCAAGCGGACATAATACGAAACACAGACCATGGCCTTCGAGATTTTCAACATGCCACTGGCACCCACCCAATCTCTGAGGCCATGCCCAGGAGCTGTGCTCGTTCGGAATTGTGTGGGTTCTGTGTCATTTCCAGCAAGCATCAATGACAGCAAGTGGTAATCAGCCTTCGGCATTAAAATTGCCTATTTCTTTATGATGCATCCAATCATATTTCAAATGTAAGATTTAGCAAGGAGGCTGGTCTCTGTCTGCAATATCTGAAACTAGGTTTTCTTTTCATGTGGTTTCCTTTGCAGTTGGCCTTTAAACATTTATGCACTGACAGAATGCCATTAAAAACTTTTTACTGAAGTTCGGAGCACTCTTCAGTCAAGGGGCTCCGTTTTGAACATTGGTAGGATCAGTTAGTTTGAAGAAGATATAGCTAACTTGCATTAATTCAAACCTGAATAGTTCAAAATTACATTTAGCTTTCGAACAGACTGGAACAAGACATGTCATTGGATTAGTTATTGATCATATCACAGCAGAACATGTTGAGCACTGATGAAAGACCAGAAACGAGACAGACAACTAAGTAGCGTTACAGAGACAAGTGTTCCCTTGTTTATCTTCTTTGTGATGTTTTATTTGTACTAAACATGTTACGTTTAGACTTCAACACCCTGTTGATCCTTATGCATCTTCGTTGCATTTCGAAGCAGCTTGGTTTTAACAAATTAGTTTATTAATATGCTTGCCACAGCAATACCTTGATTTGGGCAAGTTGGTTCGTCTTGACGGCGTTTATAAAACAGTGCTTAAGACGAGGACGGAAAGAACACCTACAACAAGGACGGGCTTTGCAGTGCCGAGGTACACTACTAGTAAAGACTAATTGGAGGGCATTCTTCAAGCATAAATAGTTGAAATACGCCTGCATTTTATAGGGTTCCTGTGTGTCTTGACAGGCACCGCTATAAAGGGGTTGCCAACGACCAGTTCTCCACAAATATTTCTGGTTATTATGTGCATACGCTTACACAACGATTATTGCCCTGCATTCACATTCGAACATGACCAAGCCTGCACGTGTCTGCATATAAAAGCCACAATTTTGTTTTGAGCCATACCTTGTTCAGCTGATAGCTCATACAAAAACCTGTAGTCTCCAAGTGTTAGAATTTATCTAAGTTGACTGCAATCAGTGATTCATTTCAATGCGGTCTACAAGACCGCATTGGGTCTTGTGTGTGTTGAAGCACACCGAGAGTCGCAGGCAAGCAAGAAATACCTTCTTGACTTTGAAACGGAATAAAATGCCTTAATGAGCTTTGTTTGTCAGTCACAAGTTTTGACGGAAATGGACTGAAGAACTGGGTTCGTCATCTGTGCACGAAAAGTTAAGCTCTCACGGTCATTCCATACAACAGAGCGCATTCTGAAGAGGACCTAGTCATAACAATTATGGCATGACGGTCCTGTCCTACTCATTTCAGTGAGCACACATATTCAAACAGAAGCTTGCATTTCTTGTTCAGTAGTGAATATACTTTTTGATTCAGTGCTATCCGCCTACCAGTTCCAAAAGATGTTGCAGGAGTAAGCGATGTCACTTGGCACATAGACACTGTGCATAAAATTTTTATAATTCGAAGGGGCACTGTCTTGCTTGCGTAAAAAAGAGAAAAAAAAGGAATAAAGAAAAAGAAAACTAAGTTTTTTTTTTAAATGTTGCCATCAATGAAGACGGCTAATGATGTCATTACACCACCGTGGTGGCTCTGGCAGTGGCTACGGCTTTCTGCTGGTGAACATGTCGTTGCGGGCTCCATTCATGGCTTCGACGACCACATTTCGATGGCAGCGCGGTGCAAGAATGCTTGTGTACTTAGATTTAGGTGCATGTTGAAGAACCCTAGGTGGTAAAAATTTAACTGGAGCTCCCCATTACGGCAGCCCTCATAGCTTGTGTGCTGCTTTATGACAATTAACCCCATCTTTTGATTTGATGTACGTCAGTGACAAAATCCATCAGATGGCTAATGCCAGTGTGAAGCAAAGGAGAACCAGAGTGTATACCACGATTGAAACCCATTTCAGACTTGCGTCTCCTGAAAAACCTGAGGAAGAGGGGAGCCTTTCAACAGACGTGTTAATTAGGTGAGCAGGTAGCAGTTGGTATTAGAGTTACTTATGTGCTGCCTACGAGAGCAGAGTCTCGCAAAGGTCCGCCATCTTGCATGCACAATGAGCCATTGTTGTAGGGGAAAGCCACATGTCATGTTTGCAGGAGGCAAACTCAGCCGCAACATGACGATGGTGGGCCCAACCTGCGCTAACCCCCGTGGTCTACCCACATTATCTGGGACATTCAAGGTCCACTTTATTACGAACCCGCGCATATGAGCTATGGCAGTTATTTAACATCTTCGGAACGAATAGAAATATCCTATTACATGTACTGAAACATTCCCTAGCGCTGGATCTTTTGTTGCGCATGGACTGGTGGCGCCATCTGATGAAAGACATGCCAACCAGCAGCCCCGAACCGGTTCGAAATGCAGAGAAAAAAACGTGTTTATCATCTGATTGTTGCATGAAAAAAGGAAGGAAAATCTAACTTTCCAAGGAAGTTGCCTGGACATTATTAATAAATAAAAGAGCCAAACTGCGGTGACCCAGTGGCACTGCCGTTGCCAAGTTTATCTGTGCCTTAATTGTGACTTCTCCCTGTTGCGTGGTTGCTTTTGGAATCATATGCCTGTATTTTACGAATAAGGGCGCGAGTGGCAAATGGAAAACAGGTGTGCAGCTCTGGCTCACTAAAAGGAGACACATACAGTAACTCTGGTTGGCATGTGTTGAGGCGATGGCATGCTTGTGACCTGTGGAATAATTTTTATTGCTTAATTCAAGCTTCGTTTAGCATGGCCACAGCAGAAACTTCTTGAAGAAAGGTTCTCGTGAGAGGCACTCCTTTGCCATCGACTAAGATCATTTGAGAATAAACTTTTAGGCTCGCCATGAGTTTTCTGTCTGAGGTTGAACAAAGGGCAGTGTGCTGCGGTAAGCCCTGCCACATAAAGTTGATAATTTTTTGCAACCAGCGTTAAAATTGAAAACCGGGAGAATCGGTGAGCACTAATTGTGCTGCGACAGTGCTACGCAGACAAAGGCGAAAGTTGTACAACTTTTCTGTAACATCGTATCTTTTGTCTTCATCTGTGTAGCGCTGCCGCACCACTACGCCTGCATCTTCATGTATCTTCTGTCTTCTTTTGTCTTCGTATCTGTAGTGCAGGCACCGCACCATGCCTGTACCTTCCTGTATCTTCTTATCCATAGCACTGCCACACCACCATGCCTGTACCTTGCAATCTTTTGTCTTCATATCTATAGTAATGTCACACCACCACAGCTGTGTCTTCCCGTATCTTCTTATCCTTTGTCTTATCCATAGTCTTGCTCGCCGCTATGCCTCTATCTTCCAATATACTGCAACCAGGTACAAGACTATGTAGAAATTTTTCATATGAATGCCTTTTCATTACTTCCAGGAGGATACTAAAGAGCCAGCCACCGATACCAGACAGCATCTCTGGTGACATCAGGGACTTCATCCAGAAGCTCTTAATCAAGGACCCGAGGAAAAGGCTTGGAGGTGGGCTCGATGATGCCCTTGAAATAAAGAGACACAGGTTTTTCAAGGTTTGTGTAGCCGAATTTCTATTTTTGAATATTCTGCAGAGACATATGAAATGTGCAGCTGTCAGTGGGAGTGTCCAAGCTTTACCAGCTGTGTTTCATGAGCAACGTAATGCATTCTGCTTTCTTGATGTTGTGTGTGACAAATTTGTATAGAGTCTACCCTTAGCCTTATTTTCACACTGAACCACCTGAACCATGATGTGCATATCACGCTTCATTACATGCATTTTGCAGATTCTTGAGAGGTGGCATCAAATCTGAAACCTCTTTTCCTATAATTTCTTTTTCCGGTTTTTATGAATGTCCTCTATTTATGCCTTTTCATATATTTTTCAAGTACGTATACTACTGGCGTTGCAAAAATGCAATTTCTTTTCACCAACCAGAGGTATGAAAACAATAAGGAAGCAGCAAATAATGTTTAAAGGGACACTAAAGCAAAACAATAAATCAGTTTAGACTAATGAAGGATTGTTTGAGAACCCTGCAGGCAGACATTTCCAAAAAATAGTTTGATTATTAGATGAGAAAATGAAGGTCCAAGTACCAGTATTTGAATTTCGCGCCGAAACCTCAGTGCCGGTACGCCAGCGTGACGTCAGGGATTCCAAAGTATCTTTTCGCATTTGGGCTGTGTTGGCTGAAAAAAGGTTCCTGAAACTTGCCATGTTTAATATTTGGTTCCTTTAGAACACAATGTAGTCAATCTGTACCGCTATATATAATTAGTAGGCCCTAGAAGATGCCATCAAAATCCAAGATGTCACAGCCCCCAGGTGCGGGAACTTAAGTAGGCGTCGCCACCCGTATTTCGTACTTGCACTTTTTCTGGCTTACCAAACGTCTTATCGTTGTAAGAGGTGTTTTTGGTGTTGTAGAACGGTAATTTACTGATGCAGAAGAAATCATTTTTCACTTTAGTTTTCCTTTAAGAAAATTATGCATTATGGTCAACTAAATTCTCAAGTACAATACTTTTGCGTGACGGTTCCACAACCGCGGTTATTCAATGCTGTCGTTAAGAAAGGATAGTTGCTCGACGTGTTTGGGGAGCAGCGACACCCTCCTGCATGTCAGTGTTCCTTCAGACACCGAAAAGAGCTGCTCGCTGGATGCACTGGTGTCTGGTATCAGCAGGTATCTCTTAGCAAGCCGAGTTGGCACCATGCTTATACTGCCACTCTCATGGACCTTCTCTCTGGCCCAAAATTTTATTATGCACATACCGGTATCTTTCAACCTGTGCTTACGGCAATGAAAATAGCTGCAGGCTGACGAGCTTATCAAAGTGCAGTGAAGCATTAAAAAATAACAGGGGGCACTGTCACCGGGCCACTGCTGGTGCTTATGTCTACCCGATCGACACTATCGGCTCAAGTACCCATACTGTGCTGAGTCTTCATGCTTCTTGACAGCATCAGCCACTAGGTGGAAGCCTCTGTGTGCAACTAATCTGGCCAAGTGCCTAAAAACACGGTTTCCAAATTGCAAATTTGACTTAGTAGTAAGCTTGGCAATGTTTTTAGACCCTTGTTCTAAAGTACTATTGGCGTACCACCAGGATGCTTCAATGGGAAACTTGATTAAGAGCCTGGGTTCCACAGGGTTGACGTGGAAGGAGCCTCCACAGAAGCTTTCATTGTTGATCTGGGGTCCTTGGTGTAGAAGCTTTCCTTGCATCTTATAAAAGTCAAGTTCTTAATCCAGTTTCTCATTGAAGCATCCTGGTAGTACGCAACTGCTAATTTAGAACAAGGGTCTAAAAACATTGCCAAGCTTGCTACTTAGTCAAATTTGCAATTTAGAAACCATGTTTTTAGGCACTTGGCCAGATTAGTAGCAGATAGAGGTTTCCTCCTGGCGGCTGGTGTTTTGCAGATGCAGCACAGTGTGGGTACTTGAGCTGGTAGTGTCGGGTTGACATTACCACCAACAGAAACCCCATGTCCCTGCTTACTTTTGATATGCTTCACAGCACGGAAGTTATGCTCCACAATCCGTATGCTTCGCTGCATAACGACCTTGTGCGGCGGTGAAGCTAACTTAAAGAACTGACAACAGCAATTTTTATGGGCTTAGAATATCCGGAATAGTAAAAGTGTCTTTCGAATCGAACATATTCGAAGTTTAGAATATTCGCGCGCGACTACATTAGACTTAGTGACAACCTATGAATTGAGTAAAAGCTCAGCCCACAAAACCACACCCCACTGGCCCTCTGTGCCTCACCGATCCAAAACTAGTTCTCAAGAGACACTGTTATTGAACGAAGTTCACTTCTGCCATGAGATCATGGAAATGAGTTACTGTTATTGGCTGGCACATCTACACAAATTTTCTTTGAGTTGGGCAGCAGTGTATTTTCCACGGCATTCTTAGGTTATCACTGACCACGTACATAGCAGTTCACTGCGCATGTGGTAGTTGAGCTCAGGATCTCAATATCTTCGTTTCTGTGACTGCTCTGTTGTCTGATTGGCTTAGGCTAGCATGCAGCGAAATCAAGATTGTCATCACTTTCAGGGCCTAGACTGGGAGGACCTCGCAACAAAAAGGATTGCAGCGCCTTTCGTTCCTAAGATAGCTGGCGAACTGGACGTGAGCAACTTTGCCGAAGAGTTCACTTCCATGGTTCCTGCTGACTCGCCAGGACTGGCGCCCGTCAGCGATGACAAAGTGTTCAAGGTGAGCTTCCTATCTGTGAATCTGAAAACGTTTTTGGTGCGAACGCTGCCGCTGCAATTTCTCCAACTAGTCTTTCTCCCTTCAGCACATCCACTTATTCTTGCTCCTAAGCTCTTTGAGTGGCTTATGCCTATGTAGCTTATGACTGTTATTCTGTCATTACGACAAGTGTGCATCTTTCCAGCCAGTTTCATTGCTGTCTGCCACATTGGCTCTAACTGCATCACCAAACATGCTCTTCAAGCTCTGAAATTTTCGTTGCTGCAGGGTTACTCCTACGTCGCTCCATCTGTTCTGTTCAGCGACAACATCCTCACCGACGAGCTCCTTGGTTGCCCCAGCGAGAGCCGACCGAACATATCACAGCTGCTTGCCGCAAAGTTCAAGGTGAGCCGCCAGTTTGGTTCTGTGCCATTCTTGCCCCTGTCTTGCTCATTTCCAGAGAATTCCTCATCATTGTCACAACTGATGTCCGCCATAGGGCGAGTGCCACTCCGAGCATTTTCCGATTCACCCCTGTCTTGCTTCAGTTGGCTACACTAATTTCACGACAGCACCCATTCTTCAGCTGCCCTTGACTACACTTTCTTTGCATTGTCGTCTGCTCTGTTGCTCTTAATGGACTACCAGTTATCGTCTCTACGCGTTATGCGGCCTGGCCAACTACATTTCATCCTACTGGAGAATTATTCTGCACCAAATGTAGTGAAACACGATTGCATTGAATTGGATTAATTGCATCGTACCTTATGGTGTATTGAACAATTTATTAATGTTGTGGAGCCGCAGTGAGAATGTAAAGCAGTATGCGCAGTTACATAAAAAGAAATCGTGCCCACACTGGGCAGACCAAACCCTGCGCAACAGGCAATGGTCCTGCAAGCTGTTTTTCCCTAGTGGCTGCAATGAAGGAATGAAAAATGAAAAACTTTTCTTTCTTCTGAGGTGTGTTGTGATTGGATTTCCAACGCTACAGCTCTGCACCAAAGCATTCTGTGTCAACAGCCTCTCTCGCGAAAAAAAAATGTATTGTTGGGTCAGCATGATGCAAGCGAGTGTTTGTGCAATATTTAATGGGCACGTGATTTCATGACGTTGGAACTTCTGCATAACAGCTAATCAGTGTATTTCCTGGTAAAATCAGTGTCTTTTGGGGGAGAGTTGGGTGGTTCGACGAGAGAGGGTTTGAAATTTTCACATCATGTGCTCGCGGAGATTTTGACAGCGTCTGCTTGGTGCTGGTTAACTGTTAATAACCAAGCATTGCTTTGCATTTGAATGCAAGTAAAATCTCGTAGGACCAACTTCCGGGAGCTTTCGGGGGCTAATGCCTGTGTGGTGCTCAAACTGCCCCGCATGTATGATGCCTGCTGGCGCTTAAAGTGATAATAAATGAAATGAAGTGAAACTGTTCCTGTGCGAAATAGGCTGAAATGTACGAGGGTATCATGAAATCTATGACGTCTTCCTTCTGTAGCTGGTGTCACACCTTGATTGATAAATTCAAGAAAGGACGCTATGACCTGAATTTTTGTTTAAATATCACAACCAGCTTCTTTTCTGGCCTAAAAACAACGCAACTCAAGTTTTGAAGTAATACCGGTGCAAATCTAGCTCAATTTGTTGTTTCTTGTCTTTCGTGCCGCATTGAATGTGAACTCATGCTAATCCTCTTTTCTTCACGTATTACAGAACTCTGCATTCTTCCAAAACTATGACCTCATTGCACGAGAAGGCATTTTGGGCGATGGAAGCTACTCAGTCTGCAGGTGAGTTTGATGCATATCTGTGCGTTTACGCATTACATTTGTAGGAGCTTTAAACGGGGTGCTGACACAATATTTCCGAGTTTTCTTTCTTCTATATTTTGTTGCTTTAAGTAAAAAAATAAATTGTTAAATATGTCAGGTCAGTATCCCTTTAAACTTAAAGGAACCCTGAAATGATTTTGGTGATCTTGTACAAACGTAATGATTTATTAGGGTAAGTTCTCTGAATATTAATCAACACATCTAGATGCTCCGTGTTAAGCCTGTAATTTATCATAAGGTTTTAAATGTACATCTACCGATCGCAGCACGCCACTCAGCTGAATTTTCAGCTGTCCCTGACCATTTGAGGAAAAGTGCCCTAATGACGCTAGTAGAGGGCAAGTTATCCAATTGGCTGCTCAAGCAACGTCATCAGTAATTTTTCCAACATTATGGTGAAAAAATGTTGTTTGTAATAGTTGGAATGTTAGTTAACTTGTTTCTAAAAACAGAAAGTTAGAGAAAAAGAATGCACAAGGACAATTTCTCACTACACTTAACACTTCTGGCACAAAGCAAGTGTCGTCTGCTTGTGTTACAACGTGCTCCATGTTGATGAGAGCTTCACAGTTAGTGTTGATCTCGATCATTCTTCTTGCGAGCACCATGGTTCGCCCTTGTTACTTTGTGGGCTGCAAACATAGTGACTGGCAATATGTCAAGCTGCAACATCGTGTCCCTCTGCAAGGCAGCAGAGTGGCTGCAGCACATCGGACTGTCGCTATACGATCGGCGCCAGGATTTGCACATTTGCGGCCGCACTTTACGCCGGAGGATTACTATGACAATAGTGTTTCGCCTGTGCGGTATTTGGGTAAACGAAAGCGCGAGCGTACTGGGCCTGGCTGTTACATTGTGCCATTCCAAGGGATAAGCAGAGGTGCAAATGTGAACGATCTGCACGGTGCAGCCGTCTAGTAGTACAGAGCTCAACCAAGCACAGTAGCAGTAACGAGGTGTGTTCTACTTTGCTGCTGGTGTAAATTATTTGCAGGCGTGTAATCATGAACACGTTTTTCTAAATGTTTAAAATGTTTTACACTTGGTTAGAGCAATATTAGCTCTTTGTTTGGCTGGTTCAGCTCTGCGCCACTAGGTGGCTGGACCGTGCAGACCGATCAGGCCGCTCACGTACATCTACGCTAAAGGTCCTTCATCAGCTTGAGTTTATGCCTCCACCGATCCGTTGAAACGCCCAGCTCGCCTGTGATTACTGAAATACCAGACACACTCGGTGTTGCGACAGAATGCCCGCAACGCATGCTGCTTCGATAGCTCTCGCTTGGGGTGGACTGCCAGGCAGCTGGCGGATAGGTTGGAAAGGCTTCGCACGCTCGCTCCTAGACAACCGGAAGTAAATGACACAACGTGCCATCATGGTGCAGTGCCAGTGAAAGCGGAGCTTAGCCCCGATCACTCGGTGAATGTGTTGAGGAGAAAATGCATGGCTATGAAGGAGGGTAACTTGTAATCGCTCATAGCTTTCTTAATATGAGACACTTCGCACAAATACTGGTGCATATGATTAACTGTAGCTGTACCCTACGCGTCTACTAAATTTGTCCAAACCGTTTCAGGGACCCTTTAATTGCAGTGTGAAGGAATGATTGGTGTGAAATGCCTATGGCATTTCACTGCAAGTTTTTAAAAATGCCAGTAGCTTCAAAGAGACATTATATAAGTGGGCATATGGAAGGCTGAATTGATGATGATCATGTTACAAGGATGAATCCAAACACTCGATGGCAGGTCTAAAGTGCATAGTATCGCTGATATGTGCAGTTTACCTCGGAAATTCATTCTAGTCTTCGGTAGTTCGGAGAAAAGAATGACTGCGACAACATATTTTATCTGTCACTATGCAAGTGACCCATTTGACTAGCACACTTGGCGATGTGCTAGTTGAATAAGCTGGCAGTCAAGTGATATGGTTTGAAAGAATCTGTGATAGAGACAGATGCGAGAAATGCATCAACAAGAGGCAAGAGTAGACAGTTGTAGTTTAGATTTTAGTAAGGATACCACAGCTTTGTTTTAATGTACATTTTACATGCTTCAGCACTATTGGAATACCCTTATTATGTTACTACGGCTCATTTAGGGCCATGATGCCTTTAATGCAATGTCGTATAAAGCAAAGCTCCTTGCCTGTCTCCACGACTTCATTATAATGGCACATTATTGTACGTCTTTCAAGTGTTTATTGTTGGCACAGGAGATAGAAAGTGATTCAAGATTTTTTCAATGAAATGCACTTATTTTTCTTTCTTTTGTTCCTTACTCGTACAGCAATTACATACCCAACCCCTCTGTAACGACCTCTGGGATTTGAGGGTATTTTAAATATGAATGTTGTGAGTGACCAGACATGTTTCGAGGAGATTTTAGACTGCTTTTCACATCATTTGTGCAGTAGTGCATAGTGTACTGAACCACTGACTGCACCATGCAGGAAGTGCATCAACAAGAAGACTGGCCTTGCTTACGCTGTTAAAATTGTGAGTCGTCGCATCGACACCACCCAGGAAGTGCAGCTTCTCAAGATGTGCCAGGGACACACCAACGTTGTGCAGTTTGTGGAGGCCTTCCAGGATGAGGTGAGTAGTACACACACACAAAAGAAAGAAAGAAGGACAGGAAAAGAGCGCAACACAAGCGCTGAGTATCAGCTGAGTTTCATTTAGAGAAACATGCTTTCTTTTAGACCTTGCTGGCTGCTCGTGCTCTAATTTAATTGTACACAAAACAAAGCAGAGGAAACAAAGGACCAGAAAGAAAAAAATCTAATTGGACATCAGGTTCTTCGTGCATAATTTCATTGTTGGCATTTTATTTTTTATTTTTTCTAACAGAGTATAGAATGCAGCTATGGAAATTCTACATCATGCAAAGCAGCTAAAGGCTGCCTTTTGTACAATTTCCCTGATTTTCTGATGCAATGGTTTTTGCAAGGTTTGCTATGGTAACTCGTCATTATGCTTGGAAGAAACTGGCACCTGTGTGCTTGTATAAAACCTGTGGAATAGTACTGCCAAGCCTCGAAGCAGCGTAAATAATTCACTATAGAACATTGGACAGTTTCGTCTTTCGGGTAAAGTATTGAAAGCACTAGCAAGTTTCAGTCTTGCCCTCAAGCTCCTTAGACGGTGCTCTAAGAATAAACAGGGCCGACATGTTGGTGTGACAAAGCACATCGGGCAATTGCTTCTGTGCAGCAGAAGCAGCACCCTTGGCAGCTATTAGGCATCACTCCTCATTGGTGCACGAGGTGAGACAGAAAGACAACCGTTAGCATTTGTAGCTTAAAGTACATTGTCCGTACGTACAGTACGGACAGTGTAGCTTGAGTACGGCTAAGTACACTGTCTATAAAGGACATGCTCGTGCTTGTGCACGCAACGCTCGTGCCAGCTGTGCAAGATGGAAAGCCAACATGGTTATGCTGCAGAGCTGATTAAGCGAACGTGCAAATGTAGACTTGAATCCACTCGGATTGTCTCAGGAGACCTTCGAATCCTTCCACATGTGGGTGAACCATGCCACGATTACAGTGACAGCACGGCGGCGGCAGCGCCGATGGCGCGAACATATAATTGTGCATTTAAGTGTACATTTATTTGCTATCGCAATGATGCTCGTTTCTGTGAATCAGTTTCAGTTTCAGCACCCAGCATGCATATGCGGCACGGCGTTGACAATATGTTGGTTTGCTCTGTTCGTCCAATTGCTGTGGCTGCCACATGCTAGCACAGCAAAAAGAAACAAGCACAGCACTCTTGTTTACTTTTGTATGACCAACGTCATCATACCTGTTCTTATCGCAATGCAACATCACCAAATTTTGCTCTATGCAATGATGTCACAATAATGTTTATGCCATCAAGACTAACCTTAGTATCAAATATTGAAAGAGGTTACAAGTACTTACAACCCTCAATACCTTCTATCTGCCACCCTTTTCTGTATGGGAAGCATATGGTAGAGCTTCTAAAATTTTGAAAATGTTTGTCAGTAGTACTCATTCGAAGTTGTGCTGCTCGGGTATAACGTTGTTTCCTAATGTCTTTCTGCAGGCCCACACATACATCGTTCTCGAGCTGCTGACGGGCGGGGAGCTCCTCGATAGGATACGCAGGCGGGCACGCTTTACGGAGAGCGAGGCGTGCCGCATCTTTCGTCGCCTCGTCTCTGCTGTGCACTTCATGCACTCTCGGGGAGTTGTGCATCGAGACCTCAAGCCAGAGGCGAGTTTCTTGCACTTATCTGCACTGAAGCTGCAATCACCGTGAAACAATCAATGAGGCTACAGGACTGTGGCTGGTTCGGTTTATGACACTCATTCAGTCACTTGATTTACGCTCAACACTCATTAACTCCTTCATTTGGCTTAGAGAAATATGAATGGCAAGAATGAACAACTGCACAACTGCTAAACGTTTATTATTCACAAGTGTATGTCAAACATATCAGACAAGTAGGGGATGACACTAGGGTAGCAGAAAATGCACGAAAAAAATAAAGAAAAGAAAGATTGACAGTTTTGGTCTCGTAATGACAAAGATGACTTTGTTTAGGTTTCACCAATGAATCTGAAGGCTGCTTCCCCCAGTGCTACAAATGGTCTGCTCACATGATTCCCCTAATTATTTTTAACGAGAAGCATCCTTCGTCTCATTCTTGGCAATTTGCGAAAGGTAGGTAGCTGGGTAGGTTCCCATCTCGCCTCGCTTTAGTAAAGAGAAAATAGAGTGCAACCAACGGTGGAATCGAACCGCTGCCGTTGAGCACGGCAGCCTGGTGCTTTAACCATTAGGCCACGATCGCATGCATACTTTTCTCGTTCCAAAGTCAGCCAGCTGTTTGAAATGCGCAGTGGAGGTGCTCAGCTCCTTAAAGTGCTCCGAGGCACTGCGTTAGACTGGCACCATCTCTGGGACCAGCCCACTTTCCTCCATGCTTTCCTTGTAGAATGCTACGTAGAATTAGTACCGCATTCGCGATCACCCAGGTTCATTGTACCAACTTCGTGATCAGCCAAGTTAGTCATGCTTTAACATTTCTTCACCGGAGCATAATTGCCATTGCCATTTTAACATACAGCGCATCACGTAGGCATAGATATGCATGATTGCATAACACGTAGCCACTTATGACATTACAATATGTGTTACATTTACTTACGTTTCTCCACTACCTATGCAGAAGCCAACAATTGCTATGTCATAAGCTTGCATTGTACAGCTGGCTTAGAAATGGTGCTATAGCTGGCAAATGATCGTGTTCAATGCAGTCGTCATCGTGCTGCTGCTGTCACAGACACATATGCTCGTGATGCACAAACATAACTGCTCAATTTACACGAACACATTTGCCCACTTGGTATCGCATTGCGGAACCCCGAACACACTAGATAGCCAGGCAACTGCAAAATGCTTCACATAACATTGATTCCTACAGTGCGTGAGATCTGCAAAATCTGCAAAGGTTGCAGGATTTCTCCTGCCTTCTTCTAAGAGAAACGAACCACTCTTCTTTTTTTTTTCTCTTTTTGTTCAATGATAGGAGCACAGCCAGACCGTGTGCAGTGTGCTTCCAAATTCCCCTGTGACCGAAGCATTTCTTTCAATACCTCTGCTCTTTTGACTTGACAAATTCATTTCATTTCACTTTCCTCTTTAAAGACTCAAAGGCATTTCATCATTCCAGGTGGCAATGTTACGTATGGGGACATAAAAAACAGAACATAAAAGATAGGGGAAAAACTTATGAGAGGTACAGAGATTTTGTCAAGTGGATAATTTGGGGAGGAAGAACAAAACAAGGAAAGAAGAGAAGGGTGGAGGCAAAGGAAAAAGTATATTTAAGAAGCCAAGGCTTCTTAAATATACTAATAAGATAATTGTTACCTAACTGTTCCCAGAATTATTTATGGTTGGCGTTTGAAACTGTTTTCTAGAAGGCTGTTCCAGCAGGTTTTCATTCTGGCAGAATGAGGTGTTTACTGCAGGCATCCGGGTGATGATATAAACTATAAGAAGACTGGTTTAAGGAAGAAGATGTTCATAGGTGTAATAAAATTCCTGTAGTTCAGGTGGTTAAAGAAGAATTAAACAGGAGTTGCAGAATTGTTTTATTGTTATCCATCTTAGTGTTGTCTTTCATATGGAAACCAATTTAGTGAGATAGAAAGATCGGCGTCTTTATCATTGTTGAGACTGCAAGACAGAAGCCTGTTCAAGCTATCTTTACTTTAACCCTATTCTGCATCAGTTGACGCAATTCCATATGCCTGCAAATCTCCTAATCTCCATTGCATTATCCGATCTTCTGACGTGCTTGACAGTATTTTCTCTTACCTTGGCATGTCATTGTGTTGCCCTAGAAGACAACTGGTTATCACCCTATGCATTCCATAAACTACCTTACTCCACTTCTTGATCTCTACTGGAATAATGTCTACCTATAGTTGGCTCTCTAATCCATGCGACCTTTTACATCACCCGTGTTGCAATCCTGACCTTCCATACAAGCTTATTTATATATTTATTGCACAAACTCGGTTTGAATAAAGCTGGGGTTGACTGTGTTAAAAAAATTTTAATGTAATGGAGCAGTAAGAAAAACTACGAATCTATGCCCATTTTGACATTAATTAGGAATCCGGCCTTTGTCAACCAAAAATGAACCCAATAGCGGCAGGAGCACTGTGATTTCTGATTATGCCATGTTGCACCTAGGAAAATCACAGCACTACATAGTTTCCGAGGGTGAGCATTCACACCCGTTTCCAAAGCTTTTGAGCAGTGCAGACGTAACTGTAGGCAAAGAACTGTGTTCATGCACATCGTGGCCTTATTTATTTTGTCAAGAACTGTACACATGTTGCTTGATTGAGGCTTACCTGCTCTGGCTTACTCTCAGATCCCAGTGGCTATGACGTTGTGCTGCTCAGCTTGAGGTTGTGAGTTCTATCCCAACCACGGTGGTCGCACTGATTGAAGCGGCTTGCAAAAATGCTTGTGCACACTTTGATTTAGGTGCACATTAAGCAACTCCAGGTGGTCAAATTTAATCCGAAGTCCACCATTACGGTAGGCATCGTAGTCAGATCCTGCTTTTGGCACACAGAACTCCAGAATTCTTTATTGAGGCTTCGAGTGTGCTACTCGGGTAGTGTTTGAGTTGAGAGCTAGGATCTGCCCACTGGGGCTGCAATTGCCGCCGGCGTCGTGAGCAAAGACTTGAGGTTGCCTTGTCTATTGCAAGTGGCACCGCATTGATCAGGCATCAAGTTACTGTCCTTGCACAGGGATCACTGAAACTGATTCCAGGATTCTCGTCTGCACTGCGAACAACCATATTCCTCACTGCAATGCTGGTTCAGCTAATCATGTGAATACAATTTTGTTCCACTTTGCAGAATCTGCTGTTCACGGACAGCTCAGAGAATGCCACCATCAAGGTGGTGGACTTTGGCTTTGCGCGGCTGAAACCTCAGGACAATCAGCTCATGAAGACACCCTGCTTCACGCTAAACTATGCCGCTCCGGAAGTCTTGAGGCAGGCCAGCCCAGGCAACGCCGCTGCAGGCTACAGCGAGTCCTGCGACCTTTGGAGCCTTGGCGTCATTCTGGTATGCACCTCTTCCTTTGGTAACTGTGGTACCTTTCTTTTAGCTCTTGACGTAGCCTACATTTTCGTCGGCAACACTTCAAAACTAGCTACATTACACAGTCTCCATAGTTGCTTTAAATCGTAGGTCAGCACAATAAGTGGATACTCACACTCACTCACCAATATTGTTTCGGAGTACGGTGGTCACTCACTCATGTTCACTCATGTTTGTTGGCACCCACTCGCGCTGCCACTCTCACTTGCATTCATCCTCGCTTTAATTCACTTACCAGCACACACACCTGCGTCAACTCGCACCCACCAGCCCTTACTCACGTTCATACTAGTGTCCATACACACTCGCCGTCAGCCACTCGCATAATTCATATACACGTCGAACCCACTGTCGCTGATATTCATTGATGCTTACTACTAACATTAACCGGCACTCATGCCCAGTCATTCGTAGGTCCAGTCCCATCTTTTGTGACTCGCTCGCACTCTATCCCAAAACTGAATCAATATGGAGCAAGCAAGAGTCAGTGTTCCCGCGAGTGAGTGTGCTGTCCTATGCTTTCAGGTATCCGCACAAAGTTCATTTAGATGATTCTTCAACACTCATAAGAGGTGTGAAGCACTAACAGATAAAGCAGTGTAGTCAGGGTGTGTTCGTTTGAATGTTCTTTTGGCTGTCAGCCCGCTGGCACACCCACATCCCACCAGATGAGAATGTTGCATGTTTAGTCAAGGCACCTTTTTCTGTGTAAACAACAGCGGAGGTACCCAAGAACTGCGCTAGAGAACTAGCATTACTGTACACCTTTTGTCTTGTGCTAACTTTCATTAACAGTAAACTACAAGAGTTCACCACTATTTGGTGTGCATCTCATGAATGCAGAGTTAGTGCTCTTGCTCTCTATGTCTTCCTTCTGATCCCTGTATTTCCCTGACTCCTGTAATGGGTGGCAAACCGGACGTGTGTCTGACTAACCTCACAACTTTTCCTTTCTTTGTGCCCTTTCTCTCACGAGGTACTAATTAACCATGACTTTTTCTTCTTTGTATGCAGTACACAATGCTGTCTGGGCGGGCACCTTTTCAAACGCCAAGTCGCAACGCCAGCGCTGCTGCACTGATGCAGCGGATCCGTGAAGGCGAGTTCAGCTTCAATGGCCCCCAGTGGGAGCCCGTCTCGGACCAAGCCAAGGACGTCATCCGCGGCCTGCTCACCGTTGAAGCACCGCGCCGTCTCACCATGGCCGAGCTCCGTGCGCATCCGTGGGTGCACTCTCGAAGTAGCCATTGGTCGGCCTCCCTCATGACACCAGACGTCCTCAGCTCATCATCCTCGCCGCGCGCTGCTGAATCGGCCGTGCGGGCAACCTTTGACGCTTTCCACCTCGCCACCCGCGGCGGTTTCCGCTTGCTTGACGTCTCTGCCGCGCCCTTGGCTCAGCGCCGGAGGCTCAAACGCAACTCCGCAGACGTGCGGAGCGATTCTTCAGTCTCGACAAGCAGCGGGAGCTCCTTCACGTCTACGTCGTCTTCCTCCTCGTCTGCGTCGCTCAGCTCGGCCGCAGCGGCTTCGACGCGTTCGCTGGGCTTTGTGCCGGCACGTGAGGACTCAGCTCGGAGCGTGGACAGCGTCTTCACGTATCCGGAGACCAAGGTTGCAGCCTACCTTTCCACACTTCCCGATGTGGTTGAGAGGCCCAGCGAGTCCGGGATCACTGACGACATTGAGACCATGACCGTAGACCTCGCCACCACTGGACTGGCTGCACCCTCGGTCAACTCCAGCAAGCCGGAAACTCCAACTTTGCCGGCCACAGTGGCCACAGACTTGCCAGAAAGCTTGCAAGGCAAAGAAGCAAGGGTTGCTGCATTCTCACTGCCAACGATACCGGAGGCAGCTGAAACATCCGACGACAGCCGAGCCGAGATCATGGCCAGCACAGAACAAGCACTTCTTGATCCCGAAGGGCCCATTACGCGCTCTCGGAGGAAGAGGCCTTCACCGCAAGATAGAACGACAGTTCCAGCAAGTTTTTCAGATGACGGGTCTGAAAAGAGTGAACCAAACACTAAGAAGTCAAAAAAGCGGTCACCACAGAAGTCGTCTCCAAGCCGGAAACAACGGTAGCACAGGCCTAGAAACCTAGCCATTTTAACATTGTTCACACATTCATAGCTTCAGCGGCAGAGGGGTGTAGTGTAATAGTGTTTCTGGCTTCATTTTTTTCATTGTAAATTACATTAAAGTCATTGCATTGATGTTTTAATAAAATGGGAACACATAAAATGAAACTATAGGGTATTTATAATAAAGGCATTGAATGTGTTCCCTTCGACAATGTCAACCATGTTGAAGTCATGTTTCAAATGGTTTTTATTAAGTTATTTCCTTGCAACAGTGTGGCAGCGCATATTTGGTGGCTGCTGGAATGTGTCTAGAAAGTGTGGTGCGAAGGCACGCAGCAAAAGAAGAATTGGAAGTCACTGGAATGACTGGACTGCAGAATTTGCAGCAGGATTGCAAACGGAATCGATGCACTGAGATGATCGTTTATAAATCTTGGAATGCGCCAATGGAGTAATGAGCTTCTGCCGGATTCAGACATCTCGTCGTTAATGATGGAAGCTGCAGTGCCGAGCAAGCCCGCGTTGTCATGCACAAGTTTCCATGTCATTCTCAGCGGATACAGTACAGCAACGATGTGAAAGACTACTGCCTTTGCTGCAAAACACGACGAGCCGATTTCGTTTGGCTGACAACTAACACTGCATGCTGAAGGAAAAAAAGAAAGAAAGAGAAGCTAGCATGATGAGCATACAAGCATAGTAGTACATTCAAGAACTTACAAGATGCTCTTAATTGTGAGAAAGCAATTCAAACATAGCTATACTCTTTAAAGCATAGAGATGAGTGGTGATTTAGGAGCTTTTATTACAGCCAATTTTGCCTACATCTATTTATCGTTATGGCAGTTATTTTTGTCTGTTCTTATAGGGCTGTCTATTACTCAAGATTGTGACTAAGTGTTGGTTATAATTGTTATCTGCGGGTTTCTGCGAAACCACCTTGCATGGTTTTTATTCCATTACGAGTGCCGACGTGTAATACCTTGCCATTGTTGCTTGTTAGCCACATGTTAGTCTGCCTCATTCATTCCTGTACAGTTCATCAATGAGTTGTGATCATCAGCTGTGAATCTTGCCATCGTGTCTGTAAAAATTTGTTCTAATCAGTAAAGCAAAACTTTTGAGCTAGCCATGTGTCATCACATATAGAAAGCAATAGTATACGCTTGATAATTTGTTTAATATTGACGCTGTCCTCAGATTTGCTGCGAATGGCTTCTTATTTGGCAGTTCATTTTTTTTTTTTTGGTCTCAGCAATGCATTGCTGGTTTTTCTTCTTGACAATGATTTTAGCAAGCGCTCTTGTAGAATTGCGTCTGCTATCTCTGGGATGCCTTTTGCAGTGCTTAAAATCTGCGACGATTCACCTGCTGTCTGTTTAGGTAACTGTTTTGCGAGAGAAGGTTGTTTTGATGCTTCACCAAGCTTAGGTGCTGTTTCTCATGGTGATACAAAGGTAGAGGGAAAATGATTGCACACTTGTGCTCGCTCCGTTCTCGATTTTCTTCTTGGATTTGCATACATGCTGCAGCGACGCCGAGTTACAAAGCCGAGGAGGTATTTTTAGATACAGAAATGGCCTTTAAATATTTACATCTGCCGCACAAGCTAACACAAAGTGGCCTTTTCTTGTTAATGCGTGCCAATCTGCTGTATCGTTCGTGAATTGATAGGCAGTTACTGCTGTAGCCGTTTCTTGCTCCACATAAGTGATGAGGCAGACACTCCACGGGATAAGTTGAGGCTCTGGAGTCGCTGCTGCCTATCGTTCTACATCCCACACATATGTCGCTTGTAGCCATCTGTACGGTTAGCTGAACAATGCCTTGCCTAGACGCTGACATTATAATGGGGTTGCCACCATTATTTTTGCAACTACCAGCTGCCAGAAGTCAGGCAAGGGAAACATCGCTAGACACATTTTTAGGGTGTCTTTAAGAAATCTGAACATTACAAAACAAAAATAATAATAAAGAATAAAGTTGTGATAAATTTTGTACACTTGAAAAACACAATGCTCTGTGATTCCATTATAGAGTGCAAAGCCAGGATGTAACAGTACACGAAAGGCTGTAAATAACACACACCGCTACTGAGGATGTTGCAGAGTAAAACTATGGGTTTGAAGTTTTTATCTGGTTAGTGGCAATTCACTCAGTCGAGCTTGTCTTTTTGTCGCTCTGTCAAGCTCGTGGATGTGCTCGTGACGTAACTTTTCAGTTCATCCGAAGAGTGTGGAGCAAAATCCAGCTAATACATGCCGGTTGAGCCAGCAACAGCCGTTCTCTGCGAAAGAACGGCTGTGCTGGGAAAAACTATAAAAGTGGCAGGCCCCATAATGGTATCCAAAGAGATGAAATTCTTAGGGCCTTTGGCGTTTTTCTCCCTTGGGCGATAAAATGTACTTGTTTCATTATCACCGTGTTAATTTATGCACTGGTGATTAAGAGATGCGATTCTCGTGAAAGTAATGTGAAAAAAAAAAGTGATATAGTTGGTGCGGAGTCGCACCAATTGTACTTGTTTTTAGATATATATTTGTCCAATGAAGAGGTGCTGTCATGACTTGCTGACAGCTTTCATAACAAAGCACTCATGTACATCACCTGCGTGCCAACTATTGGCGTGAAGCTGCCTCTTAGGAAACCATTATCGAATTGCCGTTGACACTTATCATCTAAGAGCAATCACTTCAAATTACTGTGCCGATTTTCTTATAGGAAACAATCTGTATTCTCATAATTATGTATGTTCTTCCACGCGATTTGTATAGTGTGGAATCAGTACAGAGTTCATATGATACCCACACAAACAGTACGGATAACCTACGGAATTGTGAAACTGTGCGTCGAACTTTCGGTAGAGTCTGCACAGACAAAGACAAATCAGTGAGATTCAAGATGATGGCCTGAAGCTGGAGCCCGTGAGCAGAGCCTGAGAAGTTACCGGGGAACAGAAAATATTTTTGTACTGCAGCAGTGGTTGGCTGTGATCATCTTAATGCGAGGCTGGAATGTACAGTGAAACAATGCCTACTTTGGTAAGGGACTTCGCGACAGCCTTAGGATGAACAGTGCCCGACAATTGTGCACGTGCAGAGACGTTGCTGCAGGCATTTGCGCGTGGGATGAAGAATTGTCAGTCATTGTAACAAGCATGACTCTTAAAACTTATCACATAAGCCAGCAGGCCTGCCTTGCCTTAACAGACAAGAACAAACAGTTTTTCTTACAAAGACAGCTAGTCACAAAATGGCGTGTGTACTTTTTACGCTCGACGAGTTTCATCATGACAATGCCCCGTGGGGACAACTTGTGCGGCAGTGATTGCGACCGGACAATGTCAGGCCAGTTTCTTCCCGGCCCGCTGCTTTCAGGAAAGCAGACGTGCAGAGTAGGTTTCTGTTGCGATGAGGGTGGAAAGATGTATGCTTGCTGCTGTGTTACTAGTCCATTCATCAAACCTTTGTGATAGCTTGTCCAGGCATAAGATATAATATTGCACTGCGTGTGTGTGTGTGTTCCACATCATACCTCTGTAAGCATGGTTATTTTTGCAAACTAATCAGAGTTGTCTGCACTAACTTGCACAAACAGGATGCTCATACAGATGTACATCTCCATAGAATCTCTATGCCTCTGGTGTATATTTTTTTCTGGGCAGTTGTTTAAATGTGTACAGTAGAGCTATCAGTTTATGTATGTTGACCATTCCTGAAGATATGTGAGTGCAAGTTGTAACATAAACAGGTGCATGCAAAGTGTTATATAAGTATTGTTAAAAAGAAGGCAGCACGACTGTACGAAAGCATGTAAATAGTCATTGCACTGGCTTTTTTTATTACTGCTATATTGTTCAGAATCCATGTAGATGACTTAGCCATGGTGCAGTGCAAATGTTAATGCGCAAGTCTTTCGAACACATAGCATTGTCTTATTTGCCTCAATGGCGCAAACATAATGCACAATTCTTGTGATGACGCAGCATTATGTTGGTTGCCTCACCGTGTTTTTCTCTTCATGTGCTCTTGTGCTTCCAGTATGTTTCAAGAAAGTGACGTGCAGTGACATTAATATGTTGGGTTGCAAAATAAATGTGATTTCTCAGTTATTTCCTGTTTCTTGTGTCATGCTGTGGCTGCTCTCAAAACAGAGCTAACACACACCGAGCCACTCGAATGCCTGGATGGACAAAAAATTCAATAGTTTTTCTGACCAGTTAGTTTGTGGTTTTCAAATTTTTTACCATTGCGGATTCCTTGACTTCTTCACAGGGACGACTGTAAAAACACTTACACTGCTGTCCGGTTATAACAATCACACGTGTAACAATATATCGTATGTATCGTATCGATCTGTCAGTTTAGCAACATCAAGTTTTGCATTATCTCTGTGCTAAGGCATGCTGCATGGAATGGTGTGATTACCAATGCATATGGGACAAATTCCGAAACCCTGGCTTTAAGAAAATCTTTCCAGTGAATAGAGTATTGTTCAAAACAACTGCCAAGCAAATAACTGTGATGTGAAATGCTCAGAACTTCCCACTTCGAAGCATGATCGATTTCATGAATTTCAAAGGGCCGCCAAAGGCATATGAAGTGATAAGCTATGCGACTGCACAAATCTCGTCTACCACGGAACCAAGCACGTATGTAGGACTTCGGCCACCTTGCCTATTGCATAGCCTCAAATAATTGTTGTTTCAACAGTAATGCCATGCTTCTTCAATTTAATTTCCTCCGCGATTTCTTAGGCGTACCCACAGACATCGGCCACAAAAGATTACGGGACGCGGGACTTTTTGTTTCTTCTTATCCTGTAGTCTATACATCAACTTCGCATAGGTGGTGTCCAGAATCCGACGCCTATGACACGTTTCCGTCTCGCAAATTCGCGTCCGGCGCATTCAACCAGCAAAAGCATAACCTCTGAGATCGGCATTTCAAATCCCGAGGGCGCTGCTCTATCGGACGTGGATTTGGACACCACCTATTCGAACACGCAGTTCTATGGTGTCTAAAACTCGACGTCTACGGCGTTTTTCCGGCTTTCGAAATGGCTTCCGCCGCATTCAACCAACAAAAGCATAGCCCTTAAGATCTGCGATTTAAATCCAAAGAGCACTAACCTTTGGAGCGTAGATTTGGTAGTTCGAACCCTCCCCTTTCCCTTTTCCTTCAGTTTAAATCTTGAAGGCTATGCTTTTATTTGCTGCACCACGTCTGCAGGAGCCGGAAATGCGTCAAGTTTGCCAAGTTTTGGTGTCACAGCAAGGCACCAGAACTGAGGCCTCTGAGATGCCAAGGCACTCCGCTTTATTCGACTGTCGTACAGCGAAGCGCCGTAATCTCGGAGTACACGTGCAGAGCTTCGTTAATTTCATTGCGATGTTTTGAAGTTGGACCAGCGTTAGCATAAACAAACTAAAAAAAAAGACTACTCGCATTCAATTTTCATTTTCGACGTCACCCTGAGACATTGTCGATTTCAGAGGCCATGTAAACGTGGGTTGCATCCAAGATCGGCGTGCAAAGTTACACTTTAATCACAAAGGCTATACAACGCGCTCTTTGTGTTGCATTTATTGTCGGGAGATGGCAGCACAAACCTTTTAAAAGCGAGTAAGCCACTGTTTTTTTTGTTTGGGCAAGCCAGACGGAAGCTAGAGGCTGACGGGGCGTGTTCTTTATTCAATGGGGGCGTGCTGGACACATCAGATGGGCTACTGGGCGATTCCAAGCAATGGCAAATGCTTTCTCGAAGAGCATGTTTATAACGTGTTTTTGCGACAACGCGAACAAAGCACGCATTTCAGCCAAGAGGTCGTTTTAGCGGACGAGTGGGAGACCTAATTTTGATTGACAAATTTTGAAGTACTGGCGCTCTTCGCTAACTCTGCGATTTACAATGATAACTTGGAAGTACGTTTAATTGAGCCAATTGATATAACGATCGTTCATTCATGAAACGCTGTATTTAACGCAGGCACCCCGTCAAATCACATGGAGAAAGAGAGAGAGAGGGGGGGGGGCTATTTATTGGAAAAACAGATTTTTGCTGGCGCGTATACAACCGCTTACATGCTACTATGTATAGGAATGGGGAACGGAATTTAAAAAGTCCAGATGAGAGTGAAAGAGAGATAGATAATAAAAACAAATATGAGATGCGCAAGTTAACCCGATACTAATATTTACAGGTGAGATTGCGGGTAAGTTTAGGCTTTACTATATGACATGTTGAATCTTTAAAGCTTTCCGATTAGATCAATTCCAGAATATCATCCTGCACACCGTGTTCCAGAAGTGCTATATCTTTCACCATCTCGTAGGGGTTAAGGAAACCTCATAGCTAGCACACCTATCATCACTCTACTATATAAAGTATGCTTCCATAATCTCTCAGGACATATGTTGTTTCTGTGTTTAAGCGAAACTAGAGCCGCACAGAACAACGGTTCGCACGCACCATCAAGGCAGTGCGTCGCCAAATTTGAGCCTGTGACGCCTTCCAGATGGTATTTTTTTTTTTTTTTGTCTAGTCTTCGGGCTTCTTTTTTGAAGGACGGCATTCCTGCTGGATGGAACACCTTGGGACCAGGAAGCCGCTGTTAAAATACACGTAGGTTCATCGAAGATATTACAAAGAAAGGGATTGATTGCAGATTCATGCCTCGCTGCGTCACACATTGACAAGACTTGCGCGCGCATATATGATGGATAGCAGCGTGGCTGAGCAGAAAAATCGGTTACGAGACGCCGGCTGTCCCAAGTCTGTGGTGGCGGCAAGTTCGAATCGAGAAGCTCCTTCGAATCCTCAAGAAAGGCTCACGTTCAAAATCGAGGAAGGCACTAAATAAGACACGAATGAGGAGGACAGGAGCACAGGCGCGTGTCCGTGTCTTATTTAGCGCTAGACTTAATTGTGAGTCATACGAGCCAACGAGCGTAGCAGCACGTATTCTCAAAGACGTAAGTGATGTTCAAGGTGACGTCCAGAAGAAGACGCGCAGGAAGACAGCCATCGTACTCTACGCCCATGGCCTGTCTCACTGTGTGAAAAAAAAATTGTCCCAGGGCATATACGGCACAGAGACAGTGTTCTCGGAGAAAAATAAGTGAGGCAGTTTTCTAGCGAAGCTTGTTATTGGCTCAGAAGTTTCGGTGGCGTCGTCGCAGTCACGCAAAATAACTCAGTTGCCCCCAGAGCAGCTGCGGGAAAGGGCGGTTTGATGAGTTGACAGCTGCGTCGGCGCCGGAGCGTGAGTCATTAGCAAGGATTCCAGCTGCATAAGCGCGCGCAACCAATCACAGCCGTTTCGCTTCCGCCAGGGGAGGAAAGAGGAAAAGGGGGGAACCAATGTTTCGGGCCTTGTTATCAGATGTATGAACGAGTACAGTTGTCTTCTTTTAGTACTTGCTTGTCATGCCTTGCAGTTTCTTTTTTACTGGTCTTTTGCTTAGTTATGTATCCTCGCCACCCTGCAATAGCCTACGGGCGCTGCAGGTATTTGGAATAAAAAAAATAAATAAACGGGTATCGCCCTCGCTGCGCCGGCTTCGTTTCCGTTCAGTTCAGTCTCGGAAAACGGGTGGGACGGTCACGCGTTGTGCGTTCCCCCGAGGAACAGGCAGTCTTCGGCGAGCGGCGGCGAGAACTCGCCCGTGAAAGGGCACGCCGACCCAGCCGTTCCGAGCCCATACACTCCGACAGCAACGAAAAGAAGATCCCGAGCTGAGGGAGCGGGAAGCCGAAGCGATCCAGCACTTTTACCTATGGGTTATTTAACCGTGGCGAAGGTCAGATAAACCCAGGACAAGCTTCGCTTACCCCCACTTTGTGGTAAGGTAGGGGGTTGGTCACTTTTTTTTGTGCGCCCATTCAATAACTGGCACAACGAAGGGCCGGCTAAGCTGCACGTCGCGTCAAGGACGTACGAGGTCAAGCTTGTGTCGTGCGCATGTGCAGTCGTGTTTAATATTCCTCTCACATCATCATCATCATCATCATCATCATCAGCCTGGTTACGCCCACTGCAGGGCAAAGGCCTCTCCCATACTTCTCCAACAACTTCTCCATACTTCTCCTCTCACATATAGACCTTCTACAGAACCATACCCATGGGCGCAGCCGTGTGAGCCCACGTACACTGAGCCACAAAATTTTACGGAACACGAGATCTGACAAAAAAGAACTGAATATCTGCGCAACTTCACAACCCAGCCTATAGTATTCGCATTTACAGCCTCTACCAGTATATGTGAACAACATTGTGATGTTCGGTTTTACTGACTATGTATACTGTTACAGGCTGCTCGGGAATTGAGCGTTATCTGAGATTCCGTTGTCCGTAAACTTTTGGGGTTGACCATACGTGACAGAGCCCGCCATTAACAGCTTTCTTGATCGGCCTTAGATCGCTTGTTTAATTGGGCACGGGGGACACAGGAATGGCTCAGACAGCCGCTATTTAGGCCACCGCGGTGAGCGGTTAGTAGGTAGACGACACAAGCGCGCAGAGACAGAGTAAGTATTGAGTTACCTTTCATGTACCCATTCTGTCTGGCTGCAATCATAATTATGCGCGAGCTTACCGGCTGATCGAAGGCAACGAATGAAGCAGCCTGGTGTTGGCTTTTACCCAGTGCCGAATTAACGTATGGACGAAGGGTGCTGCAGCCCCATCTAAAGTGCCCTTGGTAGTTGGGCTGCTAAGCACGAGGTCGCGGGATCGAATCCCGGCCGCGGCGGCCGCATTTCGATGGGGCGAAATGTGAAAACACGTCTGTACTAAGCTTTAGGTGCATGTTAAAGAACCCCAGGTGGTCAAAATTTACGGAGTTCCCCACTACGGCGTGCCTCATAATCAGATCGTGGTTTTGGCACGTAGAACATCATATATTTTTTAAAAGTGTCCTTGGTAACTGAAATGTTTGTTGCTTCACAACACGTTGATTCTCTTTCTCCTGAGTGATATAGATGGAGCATGTTTCAAAAATTTCTGGTCAACTTCCGGTTAAATTATAACAACGTGCCCGTTAGACATTAAGAGTTCGATAACAACCTAACAGAAGAAAAGAAACGTGTTTTCTCAAAGCAGAAATGTTGCAAACGTTATATAAACATGCAAATTGTCTTTGTATGTATGTTTATAGACATGTAACCCAGCGAATAAACTTGAAAACAGAAAGCGAAACCTGTAACCATCGAATATTCATAGTGCCACTATCACCTTTGACAATCGTCCTGATCGTCGTCATCATCATCACTGTGTCACCGAGATAAATTCAGCCTCGGCCCCATAATTTCTTAATCCGGTACTGGTAGAGGAGCTTCCATAGAAGCCCACATATCCAGAAAATGGTGGCATATTGCAACCGTCGCCATCTGTGGTTTGGGGGGACAACTTCTGTCAAAAAAAGAAATGCAGGAAAAAAAAATCTACGTCACACCAG